>NC_139046.1:32320632-33049707 GCF_965140915.1 Aythya marila
GCTGAACCTGAAGGTCATCCAGCTGGTGAGGGACCCCCGGGGGATCCTGGCGTCCCGCAGCGAGACCTTCCGGGACACCTACCGGCTGTGGAGGATCTGGGACGGCACCGGCAGGAAGCCGTACAACCTGGACGTGACCCAGCTCACCACGGTGTGCGAGGACTTCTGGAACTCCGTCTCCACCGGCCTCAACCGGCCGCCGTGGCTCAAGGGCAAGTACATGCTGGTGCGGTACGAAGACCTGGCCAGGAACCCGATGAAAAAGACCGAGGAGATCTACGATTTCCTGGGCATCCCCATGGACAGCAACGTCGAGCGCTGGATACAGAACAACACCCGGGGAGACCGGTCCTCGTCCAAACACAAGTACGGGACGGTGCGCAACTCGGCGGCCACGGCAGAGAAGTGGCGCTTCCGCCTGTCCTACGAGATCGTGGCGTTCACCCAGCACGCCTGCCAGCAGGTGCTGGCGCAGCTCGGCTACAAAACCGCCGGCTCCGAGGAGGAGCTGAAGAACCTCTCCATCAGCCTGGTGGAGGAGAGAGACTTCCTGCCCTTCTCCTAAGGCCGGGGCCCCCTTTTTGATACGGACTGTTTCGAACTGTTGCCTTATTTTGTTTTCTTTCGTTTTGTTCCCCCCTCCTCCCCTCACCCCCCTTCTTTCTCATCTTCTCTCCAAAATTTGCACTAAATCTTGAGCGGGAATCTCAACGGAGTCCAGGGGAAGCGACTGCTGCCCCTCAACACGTTTCGGACACAAGAGGAATCGGGTCTCTCCAAGCAAGAGCCAGAACTGTGGATGGGTAACAATGTTTACAAAAACACACAAAATGTATAAAGCGACCTTCAAGCTTTCCAAACCGAAGGGTACCTGGGGTACTGTACTTTTGCACTGTTTACTTTTACAATGTAAGAGGTAAATATAAATTTAATTTATGAATGGTGTCGTCCCCTCCAGAGTAACTCCCCTTGACCCCGATGAGCAGGTTAGACTGCAAGATGAACGTGGAACAACCTCCTTGTCTTCGATCTCAGTTCAATATGTCTGTTGAAGTCATGTTATTGGGCTGGGCAGGCAGTCAGCTGCTCGTACATGGTTGTTTGGTAACACCTGTGATATTTCTTCGTGCCAAAAACCCACAAAAGAAAAAGAAAAAAAAAAAAAAAGTGATTGGGTGGTTTGGTAGAAGCCCAACACATTTAATGCTTTATTTCTGTGTTTTCTGTAAATAAAAAGTGCAATAAAACTGACCTGGGGGGTGAACATCAACTGAAAGACCTCAGTAACTGCAGCTGGGGTGGATGCACCGACAGGCAAAGACCGATGTCTCCAGACCCACCTGGCTCCTCCGGCGCACGGGAGCGGGCTGGGGCCGGGGACCTTGCACCACGGCCCCTCAGGGGCGGCAGGGAACCGCGAGTCACTTCCTTCGGCACGTGCATGTTTGCATCTAAGTGTGTAAAAATGCAAGTGGTTAAGCCAAACGCGAGAACCTGTGGTTATTTGCAGACGTGAGAGCTTGCTGGCCTGTGGAGAGGCATGGGACTCGCTGGAGTGCCTGGCAGCAGACCCCCAAGGCCCCAGCCCCATCACCCTGCCCCTCATTGCTCCCCCTGGTCTTAGGCTCCCCGCAGTGCAAACATTGGTGTGCTCTGCCCTGGATGACCAGAGCAAAGTGGCAGCAGTGCACCCGAAGCCTGACACAAGATGTGGTCAGTCTGCTTGAACATCACCCACTAGGACAGCTCACTGACTCACCAGCCCAGCAGCCAGCCCTTGAGGCACATCCCAGAGCCCAGCTGTGGAGCTGGTCCCCAGGGGAAGGAGCAGAGCAGCCCCAGGCAGTTTCACAGCTCTGCCCCTCAGGAGCCAGGCAGGGACCGGCAGAAAGCCCTGCAAGGCCAGCTACATCCACCCACGGCTGCACACCCCAGTCCCCACAGTAGCATTGGACCTGCTCCAGTGGCACTTTGGCCACCCAGAGCCCACCTACCTGGGCAGGTTTCCTCTCCAAAGGCACCTTCTGAGGTCTGCTGGCCACCTGAGCTCTTATTCAAGAGAGGGTGGGACTGGGTGCTGCACACAACCATCTCTGGGCAAAGCCTGAAGGAAAAGCAGCAGCTACAAGCAATTTTCCACCCTCCTTTCCCCACCTTTAAAGACCTCTGAGGGGCAGGTGCTGCAGCTACACAAGGTCAGCTCGTTAGCAGCATGTAGCAAACAAGCTTAACTTGGCAAAGCTGCCTGAGCTGGGCACTGGGGGGGGGAAGAGGTGAGCAGGGTCATGAATCCGATGGCCTCCCCTTCACCTGGCTCCTGCCCTGTGAGCAGGACGGTGTCACCACGCTCTGGGACAGATCTGTGCCCCATCAACTGGAGAGCCACCCACCCCAGGCATTTTCTCCTTCCTCCTCCACCACCAGCAAAGCATCAGCCAAATAAATGGCTTGATTGCCCCATTATTAGCTACTAAATTAATCCTTTTGTCAGCACTTAACGAATGCCGAGCTGTTGGCTCCTAGCCTTATCCCAGTAAAAGGGCCATGGGCCTTGAAGCTGCCAAATTCCTCCTCCTTCCTCAGCAGTCCCAGAGCTCGGTGGCTTCTCCGCTGCACTGCCATCGTCCCTGCTGGAGGGCTGCATGTTCCCAGGAGCCTGGGGCAGCTCTGCCGTGGGCAGGCATCCGTGCAGTGGGTGAGGTGGCCGGGGTGGCTGGCTGTGCCCATCCCAGCACCCGTGCTGCCTGCCAGCAAGCAAATGCATGCGTCTGGCTGCTCTGTGGGGCTGCCCTGCAGCTGTGGGGAGGGAGGTAAAACCCCCTCGACCTGCTGAAATGGCAGGCTGCTGCGGGGGGAAGGAGGCTTCTCTTTGCTTCCTCAGCTGGGAGAAGAAGCTGTGCAAACCTGCAAGACAAAACGGCAGCTGTAGAGGCAAAATTTCCTCTCCTTGGCTGCTGGGATACCACTTCTGTGGCTCAGCTAGCCTTCCTCTGGCCTGAATGTGCTCACACGCGCATTTTTGGTCTTTAAAGCAAAACAAGAAATCATGTTAAAAAAATCTTCCCCAAACTGCTCTTGCTATTCCAATCAGGAAACCTGCTTGCAGCAAAATGGCTTTTGAATCACGGTTGAAAGCCGTGTCCTAGTTTAAGTGGGGATTGAGCCTCAGCCCTGCTTGGTGCCTCATTTAGAGCCCTTAGGGGAGAGATCTGATTTCCCAAGGAATCTCTAACATCTTCGTTCAACTGTGCTTCCTCTGCCTGTTTTCCCCCACTGGAAACAAGAAACGGCGCAACAAAGATTTTTATCCTCAAATTTTACTGTAATTAAAATACAGAGATGCAGAATATTCCCAGAAACACACTGCAAAACAAACCAAGCAAACAAATTCAGTAGGAAACCAATTACAGACAATGAAATGATAAAGAACCAAAGTGTCCTCTGGAGCCCAGCACCATGCACAGGACTGCGCGGCCGCAGCGCCGGTCCCAGGCTCGCACCGGGCTCCTGGGGAAGCAGAGACGAGCCCCGTGCATCCGTCCCGGCAGCCCTGCGGCTCTCTCCGTCCATCTCCACGTTGACGCTCACGCTGTTATTTTTACCAGGATTGCTCTGCGATGGAGACACAGGGATGACCCACCCACAGGAACAAGAGCCAGCAAGGAAACCCAGAGGGAAAGGAATGGGGTAAGATTTTCCAGACACAAACACGGGCGGACAGAGAGGGGTGGAAGACATGCACTCCTCTCCCAGCCAGGGGAGCTGCGGGAACAGTCGCCCTCTCTGCCCTCCCAGCCAGCACGAGCACAGATGTTTGGACAGCTCTATCCAGGGGCAAGAAAAAAAGCTAAGGGAAGGGAAAAAAAGAACAATAATGGGATAAGCAAAGGGGAAAAGGGGGAAAGTAAGTTCCAGCAGGCTACCCTCTCAGCTGGGACATGCCCCTTGGGCACAGGGAACACCCAGCTGTGGTGGGCACAGGGCTGTGTGTAGGACCCACCCCAGCCCCACCGCGGGGAGATCACGGCAAAAGCCTGGGGGAGAGCTGGAAAGGTGGAAGGTAATGGAGGGGCTGAGCTGGCATTTGGGCCATGCACCCGTTGGGCTTATTGAGCTAGCTAAATGGAAACACTCGGTAATCGTCAGTGCTGTGGAAGCAGGGCCCCGGCCAAGAGTGGAACCACACCACACCCCCAAACCCATGTTCTTCCACTTCCCTTCCGTGCTCTTCCCTAGGGCCAACTCCCTCATGTTCATCCTCTGATTCAGAGCCTGTCCGAAGAAACAAATTCCCTCCTTGCTCCTCCTTTTCTCACTCCCTGACTCTTCCTCTCCCCTCCCCTCCTCCTGTCACCAGGACACCAGTCATCTCCCTTGCATGAGCTCCCTTCATCACTCTGTCCACCTCGAGCTTCCCCCTTCCTTTTGTACCAAGCTCCCCATCAGTGGGATTTATAGAAAATACAGTTTTTAGCCCTCTGCCATGAAGGGGCTGTGGGGAAGGCCTGCACCACGGCCTGGCTGCTCTCTGTGGTGGGGAAGGAGGGAAGGGGGGTTTCCATCAGCAAGCAGTGACCTCCCCATCCCAAACAGATCCCAACGTCATGCACCCAAAGCTGCCAGGAAGCATCTTTGTGGTTAGATTGGTGCCACCAGCCCTGTTTTTCTTTCTCCTCTGGCACAGACAGTGCCCAGAAGAGCAGCCTGGGGCTGGGTCACTGGGCTCAACCACACAGGCCTAGCATGCCAACAGGGACACTTTCCAGAAGCCTTCCTTTGAGCCCCGTGTATTTATGTATTTCTGTATGCTCATTAAGCAGTACGAGGCCCTGGTTTTTGGGTAGGTTTGATCTTCTAGCCCTGCCTGCTAGTTTTCCCTTTTTTTTTTTTTTTTTTTTTTTTGCTATTGTTGGCCCATGACTTCTCCATTAGCCGGGCTCAAAGAGCAGTTCCCCTCACACCTCTCCTCCCCTTCTCCAGGCCACCCTCCGAGGAAATGGCAGGTCCAGACAGACAGGGAGCCTTACGCCATTTACTGCAGGGTGTACTGAAGAGCAGACCTGAAAAGATGGGAAACCCTTAGGCCCTCCTTAACGCACTTTTATCATACTTTCCATGCCTGCAGACAATGGCCTGGGAAGGATCTATTCCCTCCCTCCTGGCAGCAGGAGCCTGTGTGGGAGGCTGGTTAGCCAGAGCATCATGAGCTTCCCTTCACCTGCCCTGGGGCAGCTGGAGAAGTGAAGCCCTTACACAGTCTTCTCCTGCCCAAAGCCTCAGAGAGGCAGTTAGGAAGACTGTCCCCTGTCCCAGTTGGTGAGAAACCATCTTTCTAAGCGGGCTGGTGACAGCACAGGTAGTTATGCACAAGCAACTTTTAGCTCTGGGGCTGGAGGTGGATTCAGAAGCAGTCTGTGATCTGGCATGAGAAATGAGATGTGCTGAGGGAGAGCGGTGAGCAGAGATCCGTGCAGTGCAAACTGCCCTCCAGCTTTGCAGGGCACTCGGTACAAAGGAAGAACAGACACGGTTTCTTCTGGCCTTGCTAACTGCCACGAGCATCCCAGCAAAGTGCAAGCACACATCAAGACCTGATCTTCCTGTGAAGCTGCTGCCTTCAGAGACAGAACCAACACATCTGGGTCAACTTGGCCTTCACAAGAACAAAAGAGACAAAGAGAGGAAATGCATACTCATACTGAATGCTGTTTCCTCTTCAGAAACAAAGACGTAGGTTAAACCACTCTCATGCTATCAAGAGTAACATACTGTGGAGATCAGCAACCTCTTGCCACTGCAAACAGCAGGGCCACTACCCAGCAAGGGGCATGGAGAGAGACTACTAACACCTGCAGGACTAACACAGGGACATGGTGACTGAAGTCAGGCCCCAAATGTGGATTTAATAAAGGTCGGAATCAAAACTGTTTCACAAGCCCAAGAACAATCAGTCAAAATGGGGGTGGAGGGGTTATACTTAAATACTCCCTGATGTTTGAGTCCTATGCGTAACAGAGCAGTCAGGAAATGCAATGACCTCCAACAGGAAATGAAAATCAAGGAAGTTGGCTTCAGTGTCCAACGATAGGGCAGAAAGTAAACAAACGGCATAGACAGGAGAAAGGAGATTTTTCACATTCCTTTGGTTTCAGTAAACTAAGCTGTTGGGCAACAGAGGGGAAACCTTCCTCTAAAACATGATTATTTTGACCAGGACCCTATATAAAACCTATGCGCTGGATGTGCCAAGGATGATTGTGTGAACTCCTCCGCGGCAGTGGCACAGTTTTGCTTACCTGGCTGAAAACATGCCTGTGGACTGAGACACACACACACGCTACCACATATGCATATCTACAGGATACAGCACGAACACTGCTTCACTTGCCTACGCATCCAACAGCTAACAACCTAGGCTAAGAACCTGCCAAAGCCAGGGAAGGCAGAGTTAATGTTGGAACCCGTGGCTTTCCCCAGCCTGGGAATTGCAGGGGACCTTGGAGTGTGAGTGTGTGCACGTGCATGTGCGTGCATGTGTGTGTGTGTGTGTGCACGATGTCTCGCAGCCCCTCGAGCATCACAGGCCAGGCTGAGGATGGCGATGACTCCCAGATGGATGCAGGTGTCTGGGTTTCTGCGGCACTGAGAGTTTGGGTGGGATATTTAGTGCAACACGGTCGTTTAGAGGGGCGGGGCTGGAGCCTCAGGAGCAGCACGTGAAGGAGTTGCTGGTGCCCTGCGCAGGCTCGCAGCCGCTGTAGCGTGCTCAGCCCCTTGGGGAAGCATCCTCCGAAGCAGCACATCCTGCTCCCAGCCAGGCCACCACTACCAGGGTGCTGAGTCAGGGGAGAGCGAGGCTCTCGGCCTCCTCTCCCTCCCTGGAGCAGAATTCGGATGGCATTTGGGAACACTCGTGGTTACCAGTGACATCTGTGAAGTGAGAGCGTGGCCTACAGCCAAAATGCCCCTGTTGCAGAGTGGGATACTGCAGGGACTTCAAGGGTCATACCCAAGGGTCTGGTTTGTGTCTCCGTGGCGAGGGCACCTCTCCCCTCGCACCAGTGGAGCATCAGTACCTGTGCTGTAATATCACAGAGGCCTGGCAGCTGCCACTGTCAGCTCTTTCCCCAGGTGGGCACACACAGCAGGTTTCATCCTCCCGCCTCTTACCCCGAAAATCTGCACAGAAGCTGGTGACCCAGGACATACGATACTTGTGTGTGGCATCATCCCTGAGCTGCTCTGCTGAGCTCGAGGGTTCCTTCTCTGAAGGGTGCAATTCAGCCAGGGAGTGAGTGACTGGGAGTAGCTTGTGGGATGGGTCCTACAACGAGAAGGTAAGAGGTACAGGGCAGGCGGGAGGCTTCCCCCTTTTCACAGCATCTCTCCTTTGTGTCAGTGGGACTTCTACTCTTTTCCTGCAGGCAGCCCCCCCAGGCACACCTCCCAGGGCAAAGGGAAACGGTGTTTCAGAGGCTGTCTTCCCTGCTGAAGCTCAATTCAATACCTAACCCACACTTCAAGCCAGGCATAATTCTCCCCCCTGCCCCCTTGTCCCCCCACCTTCAGGCAGATGGAGCCCGACACCCTCTCCCAGCCCTCCGTGCTTCCACAGAGGAAGAAGGGAGGAAGAAGACTGCGAGACAGAGACAACCGTGCCTTGAAAGCCCTGGGAGCAGAGAGGGTTCCCAGCAGGTGATGGGGGTGAAAGGCGCTGACAGCGGCTCTGAGAGCTCTGAGCCAGGCAGGCGGTGCTGAGCAGGCCGCAGCCGGAGTCTGCTCGGGTGCTGTACCCTCCCTGAAGCGGCTGGTTCCAACTCAAAGAGGTGCTGTGCAGGGGGAGAGTGTGGGCAGGTTGATCTTTCGGAAGGGAGCTGCTACGGGGATTAGTCAGCTTTGTCCTTCTTCTTTGCAGTGAAAGGGACTTTGCTGGCGACGGCGCTGCCCACGGCTCCGACGCCGCCGGTCACCGCCGAGACGCTGCCCTTCACCAGTCCAACGCCAGCCGCGGGGACGCTGGTCACTGCTGTTTTGGTGAGCTCCAGGCTCTTGCTGCCCACCCAGGCGACTCCTCCCAGCGTGGCACCCACGGCTCCCCGGGTGATACTGAACAGGCCGCCCGTCACTCTCCAGATCACCCCTGCCTGCGGCTGCGGGTGGTCCTTGCTGGCATCTGTGGGGACAGAGAGAAAGGGAAAGTCAGCAGAGCTCGAGCTTAGGGCCTTCTCCGTGGGCAGCTCCTCCAGCCCAGGAGGCTCTCCACCAGGGCACACGCTCCCACATGCCAGAGCCTTGCAGCCCCTTGATGCTCCAGGGAGGAACCGGAGCGATCCCAGACCTACAGCGTGGCAGGAGAGGACTTTGGCAGGCAGACGATGGGAGCAGAACTGCCCACATGGCAGAGAACAAAAGGCGTCGGCTCGGTTATATCCCCACACACAAGTCTCAGCGCTGCAATTTAAAGCAAATCCCACTAACGAGAGATGTAATTCCCCTCCCCTGCGTGTTGACTAATACCAGTAAATGACAGAGACCGCTGCCAACATGGGAGGCACGAGCTGCAGACAGCACCAGCTGACGTTTGCGTGGCCTGCAGGTCCCCGGGAGCATCTGCTTCAAGGTAGGTCTGTGCTAATGTCAGGTGAGGGACTGAGGCGCAAGGCAGGCCTCTCTGCCAGAGCTGTAATTGAGCTAGCAGATAGCAAACCACAGTACAGACACAGCGACACGGACGTCACCTCAGGTTGTACAAGCCCTCCAGAGATCTCAGCGATGTATTTAATAGCGTTAAGACTGTGCTGGTGTACCTGTGCCAGCTGGATGGAGGCCAGCACAACATACCCACCCAAGCTGCCATCGTACCTGCCCACAGCCCCGCAGACGTCACCGCTCACAGCTCGCCAGTTCTCGGGGAAGGGGGGACTCGAAGCTGGCAGCCCCCGTGTCGGCCCCCACACAACCCCCTCGCTTTGTGCCGCACATGGGCGGCAGAGGAGGAGCTGTTCTTTTCGTGGGACGAGGTATTTCGGCGACTGCCTTCTGATTCACTGCCAGTTCTGTACACGAGATGAGTTACTAATAATTGCAAAAATACAACAAAGCAATTGTCGCAGGAAAAAAAGCAAGCACCAGCTGGGAAGACAGCAGCCCTGGAGCAGCAGCATCCCTTCTAACCTCTTCTAACCCACTACCTACTCAGAACAGAGGTTGCACAGTGCTAATGTAGCAAGAGGGCTTTAGCCTCCTGCTAAATGCACACCCCATTTCCTCTTTGATGCTCTCACGTTCCCCCCCACACTCTTTCTCCGAAGCTCTCTGCTACTTGAGAAGAAAGCCCCTTGTTTATCTGCTCACCGCCAGCCTCTTTCTTTGGCTGTTAATAATATTCCAGGCAACAGAAAATTTCTACCTGGAAAGCCCATTTTGATGTCTCCACCCACTGCCATTTCCACGCAGATTAGAGCCAATATTGATTCAGGCAGTGGACCTCCTTTGCTAGCAAGCAAAGGCCTTGGGAGGGCTGGAAGGCTGGTGAACAGCTCATCAAGCTGCGGGGCCCCAGCACGCTGCACGCCCTGCTTGATGGAGATGTCAGACCTATTCAGTCTAAGCAAACATCTTCCTTCTGTTGTTAGTAACTCGTCTCACCCTGCGTCTTTACCACATCTGCTATTCAGTGTACTTCTACCCAGAGATACCACGAATTTGCTGGAGCAGAGACCGTCTTCCCCTTGTCCGCATGACACGCAACACAGTGGGGTCTCTAAGTGCTGGTGGAAAACAACCCATTTTTTTTTTCTTCCTTTTTTCTTTTTTTTTTTTTTTTAAGCAAACCAACCAGAAATCTGACAGAAAGCAGCAGCAGCAGGGCACAGATTTTACCCTTGGAAGCACTGCTTGCCCCAGGGTGCTGGATGCAGACGGCTGAAGGGACAGCCTGACCTTGCCACAGAGATCAGAGCTGCTGCCCGCATCACGAGCACTCGGGCGGACTGCGGGCCAGTTAGTCACACCGGGGGCTCCCAGGCTGCAGCGGGTCATTTGTAGGGTGGACGGGTGCTCCAGGGCACCGAGGAAACGATTTAAGATGTCTGCAGATTCAAATGGCTAACTTTTAGACACTCAACACATGAGTTTAAGTTAGGAAATTTGATTCGCTTGGCTCTGTTTCTAGTCAGGGAAATGAAGGGCGCTTCTTCGGCAGATTTAGATTAGGCATGAGCCTGAATTAGGTGCTGTGATGATCCCTTCCTGTTCATTTTTGTGTTCTAAAATTCTGCAGATTTTGGAGCCATTGCATAGATTTTCACCTGAGCTTCACCCAGGCTGTGCAGCAGCCTTCCCTTGGGCCCCGGGCTCAGGACAGTGCCTGGGAGCAGCCTGGTGCTCACCAGCTCCGATGACTTGGAATAAAGGCAGCCTGGAAAATCAGACTGGTTCTGCACATGAATGCCATCCTTAGCGGGATGGAATGACATGGGTCTTGTGCTCCCACTGCCCTGTCCAGGGAGGCAGGATCCTTTGTGTCCCTCAGAGGACTGCAATGCAGAAGCTCTGGGCATTAAGCAGCGTGCTCAGCTGCAGAACCAAGAGCTGTATCAATGCAGCAATAATCTCCCTGGCTCTCCCAGTGCAAACCTGTCTCTGAGGCTACCTGCAACACCTCTCTAGGAGGCTTTAGGCCTTGGCCCACATTTCTGGGGCCGTGGGAGCTGCTCAGCTATCAGGCCAACACCAGTGCGAAAATCGCTCAGATGCTGTGTTTGCCTGCGGGTGGATAGCCCAGGGACCAGAGGGGAGGAGGCAACTGCAGATGAGATTAGGGGGGATGTTACTCTGCCAGCAAAGAGCTAAAACATATCGGAGAAAGTGTCAGGAAATATTAATGAAGAAAGACAAGGACAAAGGTTCTTTCTGATTAAGCTAGGCAGAGTCAACAAAGCTGCGGCATCCTGGAGCATCAGTGCTTGCACGCTGCCTGCACCTGCACCTGCTCTGCAGCTACTCCTGTGGTCCTTAAACTCACAAGTAGCAGGGAAGAAGGATGGAGGACCTGGCCCTTGGAGGCTTCAAGGCTGTTTCAGGAGCATCCCCAAGGCTTTGCCACAGAACAGAAGCTGTACCACCAAAAGAAGGAGAAAATTAAAAAATCTCAGATTTCAATCTATAGGAAAAGAAAAAGAGAAATCCTTTGTGACCCCAACCACAAGGGGACACGTCCTAAACTGGCAGCAAGCTGAAACAGGTCGTATTTGCTCTATACTCCAGAGGATGTGTCGAAAGCTCTCTAGCCATCCCTGGTTAGTTTGTCTTCAGGACTGCAATAAACCCCATAGTAAGCTGTCATGTAAGATAAGCATCGGATTTACAGTGCAAATTAGTCTCTCAGACAATGGAGTGAGCTAAGCATTTTGTTGGCACAGAGGAGCCCAGATTAAGGGTGAGACAGACAGCAGAGATGAAATACACAAAATAATCAGAGAGACAGACACACAGCCAGAGCACGGGGGCAATTCTGTTCCCTGGAGCCCACTGCAGCCCATGCTGCTCATAAAAACTCTTCACCATCTGTCAAGCCCTTTTTCTTTTCTATCAATGACCCGGCCTTTTCAAGGGTCCCTTCAGCTTCGCTTCACCCCATGTCAGCTCAGAACAGAGGAAGAAAGGGAAAAAGAGATGAATAAAGCGCTCGGCTGTCCAAACGCCGCCTCTGTGTGCCGAGGTCGGCACCCCGCACGACGCCCTCCTCCTTGGCCACAGCCTCCCCCAGTCCCCACGGGTTTCTGCGCGGCACAGGCAGCCTGCTGGCCGGGGCTCCAGACAAAGCCCTGCTTTCTCATCGGGTCCTGATAGCATCTATGACTCAGGGCACGAGTGAGATCAGTTTGTCGGTAGTAACAGATACAATTTGCAAAGCTGCTATGGTGACTGCTCAGCGCTTTGCGTTGCGTTCATTTGGTGAGACAACACTAGAGCCTGTGCTGGTGGCCAGGATAATGGAGTGGGCCTTATTCTTCCCCTCAGCTCCTGCTAGCAGGTGATACGATGGGCAAGGAGAACTCTCTGCTTTAAAAAGGATTAGTACGAGCTGCTCTTTCTCGCTGATTTCCAAACCCAGCCCCGAGTCAGGAAAGCAGCGTCAGGGGCAGCACACGGGGCTGTGCGTCCATAGGACACCTCTGTCCCAGCTGAGCCCCAGGCGAGAGAGCTGGGCGGGCTCAAAGACCAAAACAAAGAGTAAATGGCACCTACCTGTCCCTCTGCAGAGGTGGGAAGAAGTGTGAGGTTGCTAGCTCAAGCCTGAATTATGCCTCTGGCAGCTAGTAAGCAACCACTGTGATAGTAGCTGGTGGACTGTGGCAGGCTCCCCTACCTAGAGAAATGGTTGGTCTGCAGGAACAAGCCGGGGTGGAGGGTCAGTGACTCACACTGTCTACTCTCAGCTTTGCCACTGATTTTTTAGCAACTGAGCAAATCAGTCTCGCCTTTAATGCCTCTGCACCACTGTGATTGAGAATGCGTGATTTTCTAAAAGCCTGGCGCGTTGAGTCACAGAAAAAGTGTGTATGGGAGAGAAGTTTCCAGCCCTGATGTTTCTTGGAGAAAAACCTGGAAGTTTGATTCAAGAGTGCTCTTAAAGCTCTGAGAATCCCAAATGGATTATTGTTATTTTTAACCTTGCGATTTTCTGAGCCTACCTCAATTTGAAACACATGGGGCTGGCACTGCTGCTTCTTTTCCCCTTCTGTAAAGTGATGCTGAAGTTAATGATCCCTATTTCCTTGTATTGCTGTGCTGTCATGAAGGTTAATTAGGTACAGTTGGTGCAGTGCTTTAAGCGGGGAAACTGTGTTTGTATCATCATGACTGGCACTGACAGATTCCTGTTGACATTCTCAGTAGAGATGCCAACGACAACTTCCAATTTATCTCTGGAGAGGTTTCCAGCGTACAGACAAGTCACAAAGGCAAGAGAAAAGCTTGCCCCTTCCCTGTGCACACCAGCTCGTTGTGGAGCTATACCAGGCAATTGTGTAACTCGGATTTTCAGTTTGAGAAACTTTTCCAGCACAAGCAGCCGAAGCAGGCAGATACCACTCTGGCTGTTGGGCATATGTAAAACCTTGCTGTATACCTTCAAGGGGGATTCATCCAGGGAAAGCCAACACTGCCTTCTTCCAAGGCTCCTGCAATGCTGCTGGAGAAGTCTTAGCTAACCCTGTGAGGTACAGTGCCAGTGAGCATTACTGCCTGAGAGGAAGGAAATGCTGTTGCTGTCCTTCCTGCATTTCAGGATGAAAGATCTAGATCTTGCAGTGTCAAAGGCAAAGCGTTAAAAGGGAGCACTATGAAGCGTTCACCCACCTGTGTTTCATTCCTGCCATCGATCCCGCACTGCAGCTTATTGGGAATGGCTCCATGGGCTTGGCAGCTGTGCTCTCCCCAGCCCTGCTTGGCCCAGGCATCAACCACTAGGCACCAAGATGGTTGCCACCAGCAAAAAGCCTAGAAATGCCACATTGAGTTTTCCCCTTGAGTTTTAAGCATTTATCGCCAGAGTCTGCAATCAGCAAGACACATTTGCCTCTCTCTGCCACAGGACCGCTCGGGATCCTGCTGCACGCAGCAAAACGGGGGCAGCTGTCTCCAAACCCCAGCTCACCCCAGGGCTCTTCACTGGCACAACGAGCTTTAATTGTTCCTTGCACATGCCCCAGGAGCATTATTAACTGCTGAAACATCTACCTTGAAGCACTGAGAGGCAGGGTTCAGGAGGGTAAATGAACAGTGATGGAGAGTGGCTTGTTTTCTTCAGCTGAGCCTTCAGGGAGAAGCAGTCTAAGCCCTGACTCTGGAAGTGTGAGGCTCTGCACTGTGCTCTGAGTTGGTTGGGATTTTTCTGACTAGCTCATCTTTGGTTGGGAAACATCACGTCAGTGAAACAGAAATTATTTGTATAGACACGGTGCTATTGTTGAAACTTTCACTGAAAAGCGAATTCAGGGAGCTTGGCCTCAGAGCAGCTGATAACCCAGCGGCTGAAGCATTAAACCAGCCCTGAGCCAGCCCAGGGACACCCCCCAGCCTTACACACACCGCTCAGTGCCCGAGCAGCAGAAATGAATGACATTTCCTCTCTTTCTGTTTCACTTTGTAGGAATAGGTATTAATTGGAGGAAGAATATAAACTTCCTCTCTCGCTTTGGAAGTGCTTTCATACCAGAGTCAAGATGTGCTGTGAGAGGGGTCTCTTCTTATTATTCTTGAAAAAGATCAGCAGTCCCTTTGCTTTGCTTTTCTGCTTAAGAGAACTGTTCTCTTGATCCAGAAAACTATCTGCTATGCAGTTGCAATGGCCTATAAGGAACTGCCAGTCTTCTAGTCAGGATTCCCTGGGACCCTTTAGATTTTTAATTCTTTATTTCCCCTCCAGGTTTACAAGATTTCAGCAACACTAGTCACAGGGACTGGACGTGGTTTCTCAAGATGCTGAAGAGCAGGATGGCCCCCAGCCCTGAGGTAATGCTGCTTCTGCCCTACAAAACACACGTGAGGACAGGCAGCACAGTCCACCTGAAAGGATCAAGCAGGAGCCTGGAGACCTTGTTGTGCTCTCAGCATGATCAGATCTGCTGGGCAATGGTTTCCTCCCCTCTGCTTCCCCTTCTCCTCCTCCTGCCTAGCGGCCTGATTTAGGGGCAGTGTGCCTGCCCATGCAGCTGCTGGGGACCCTGCCAGGCAGCCAGGCAGCAGGAGCCCGTCCCACCTGTGCCAATCCCAGAAAGCCGGGGATGTCAGGAGCCTGCCCTCTGCGCAGAAGAAACTGATGAGCACTAATTGATTGCTCTCACAGTGCCTCTTAGAGACAATCCCCCAGCTCCCACTGGTGCACTTAACCTCTAATCTGAGAGAGAGAAAAGTGCACACTGGGACAAGGTCCTCAAAAGGTTGCCACCTTCTGACATAGATCGTGAGTGCTTAAAGATAAGGACTTTCCATTTTTATTGGCTTGTACAACAGCTGGCTTTATGAGCCCCTTGTCTCAGCTGGAACAAACGTTATCTCCCACCACTAAAATCATCACTAAAAATCCACAGCATCTCTGAAGGCCACTGACAGTGCAGACAGATGATCCTGAAAGGCATGAGGCTTCACCTTGCCCAGCTCTGTCTGGCAGCTGCTTTCTTCCCACCCAAGCAAACTTCCAGGTCCATATGAGAAACTGAAATGATGCAGCATGGCAAGCATGACCAGCAAGGGACAGCTACCAGCTGGGCTTTGTTTTCCCTCTCCATTGTGTTAAAAGCACCAGAAGTGGCCATCGGGCTTAGTTTGCTTGAACTTTATGTCCCTTCAATTTATATCTACTTTCAATTTCTATTCTGTTCCACCTATATGCTCTTGATTCAGTCAAGAGTCTTGCTTAAAAGCCTGGCAAGAAAGCATATGAAGCATATGAAGCTGTACCAATGGCTCCTGCTATTCACTGTCCTATAGGAGTCCCATCACCACGACACTGTGATTTTGGATCAAAAGGACAAGAATTACCTCTTGCTGTGAATATGGCCTGGCACAGCAGGCTCTGGATCTCATTTGGGGATCTGTGGGTGGAACTGGAACAGTCCAGTGAGCTCGATGATTTCCAGCAGCCTTAGGCTTTAATGGGTTGGGGAGGAGAGCTCTCATACTTAAAATACTATTTCCTTAAAAACAACCCTTCCTGGTATTTGTGCCTAGGCTGAAGAGACCATCGTTTTAAGCCTGCTCTTTGACCCATGCTAGCTCAGCTCTTGTCAGGGCACATCGCCTGCTCTGTCAGCTCTGTAACAGGGGTTGCACCTTCTTTGAGGAGCTGCTTTCAGCTGCTTGTGATAGCACCTGGCGCAAAAAGACCCCAAATGAATCAGAGGCTCTTGTTAAACAGCCTTGTTAATTCAGCTCTGATGAAGACACGGGAGAAAAAAAAAATAAATCAATATTTGTTAAATGAAAAAGGACAAAATCTGTTGAGAAATAAAGGTCATTTTCATGGTTCTGTGAGGCCCTCACAAACAATGGAGAGTAAATAACATAATCCAAGCTTATGTAAGAAATGACTTTTCTTCCATGCTCTGGTGCTACCCAGTGGATTTTACACAAAGGCAGACGTGGCTGGGCCTCTCCTGCCCAATGAGGCCAGAAGTGCTTCCCATGCCAACGCTGCAAACTCACAATTTATCAAAAGATGCCTGAGCTTGGTCCCAGCAGCAGTTTGGGAAGGGGCGTGGGAGGGACAGGCAGTCACATCTGACAAGCAGGAAGGTGCTCTGAGCTGGCACCATCAGCCATCGAAAGCCTGCTCTGTTCATCCAGCAACGGCCGTGTACATTTTGTGTACACTGCCACCTTACTATTAAAGGCTTAATCTGTCTGTGTTATGGGAACATGATTGTCACTCAAACACTTTGCAGCTGAGATTTCCAAGAATTTGTCAAAAGGTACTCCCAGAAAATTTATGAACAGATCCTGCCTAAGAGAAGAGGACCCAGGTTCAGGCATTTCTTCTTCCCACTCCTGGAGCAGCTGAGCAATGGATGTTGATGCTTTCCAGCAGGATGGCTGGCACCAGTGAGAAAGGCAGAAATTGCCCATTTATTTTGATTATGTGCTCCCTGCCTCCCCCCTCAAGGAACACGGAAGAACTGAAGAAAAAAGGGACAGAGGCTCAAAAAGCAAAGCCGCAAATTTTAACTGACCTAAGGTCTGAGTGAAGATTTTTGACTGAGAAAAATGACCCCTTCATCCCAGAGGCTACCCAGGATTTTTTCTGTCCATCCAAAGGATAACAGGACAGTTAAGCTGAAAGCTGTTTGCTACAGAAACAGCTGAGCTGGGGATCCACCAGGGAGGCACAGATGTGTTTGTCTGCTCACGCTTCAGCACGCCAGCAGCGGGCAGGAAGGGGGCTTTGTTATTCTGCTGGTGGTAGGTGTTCGGTGGCATCGGCTCAAAAACTTGTTCCCCAGCTCAGCTGTCAAGGGGAGAGCGCGGCACTTGTGAGTGGGCAGGTACACTGCCTCTGGGAGCAAACAGATGAGCAGGCAGACCGTCCTTCCCCCGCAGCCGGGCTGAACGGGGAAGGACAGGACCGAGCCGTGTGTCAGATGATTAGATCTATCCTGGTGCAAAAATCACACCCCTGCACAATGCCCAGACCTCTTGCCTGTCCCCTCGCCTCTGTCTCTACTTAATGTGACAACCAGTCCGCCCACTGTTGTGCTCCTAGCCAGCCTGTCACCTGGAAATCTCAGCCCCGAATGCATAAATTAAAGGTAGCACTAACGCTGTCCAAGGAGACGTCAAACCTGCTTTGTGCTGCACAGACACAGAGCTGCTGCTCGGGAAGGTGAAGCTGCAGGCGTGGCAGCTCCCTTTGCCTTCCTCCATATTCATGTTCTCGCTCTTTTCGGGGCAGATCTCAGCGAGGCACCGCAGGGACTCAGCACGTGCTCGGCCTCCCGGTGGGTACTGACGGGCTCTGCCTGGTGCTGCAGCGTGGGCAAGTCGCAGTTATTCTGGGATGCTCTCACAGATGCTGGGATATCCAGGGCTCTGCTTGGGGTCAGTGCTTCGTGTAGTTGGACAATATCTGGACCACAAAGTGCCAGACCTGTAACCTGGGCAGGCTGAGGGCCTGATTCCCTCGGCTGCTCTGTGCCTGCTTTTTCTGAGGTGTTTCTGGCCTTCAGTGCATCTCGGTGGCACTGAGAGGAAGCCAAACAGCCTCCCACCAGATTCAGCAGGACCTTCCTTAACTAAAGGATGTCCCTTCAGCCTGTGAACTCAGCTCCCAGCAGGGATTTTGTGCCCAGAGGCCAGCACGAGAAATACTGCTAACGCTTTTGCTCTCATTCAATTGACCAACTGCTGAAAATCCTCTCATACGCCTGACTGGAACAGCGATGTGCTGGGGAAAGCTGAATGCCCGGAGAACCCGAGACCCCTCTGGGATCACTGCCCTTCTTCAGTACCTACCTGCTTTGAATCAAAGCCGAGACAAAGGCTGGGATTTCTGTCAGAGCAAAGGGCTCGGTGGAAAAATTCAGCTGCACACCTACGGCAGCCTTTCAGGTCTCCACGTTAAGACAACATTTACTGTCCTGATTCTGTAATGCAGCCCAGCCTAGCAATGGGGCCGTGCTTTTGCTATCGGGAAATGAAATGCAGTATTACTCTTTCTCCACAGATTCCTCTTAGCTTTTCTTCTGCAATCTGCATGCAGGGGAAGCAACAGGGCAGGACAGCTAATTCCTTTAAAAACGAGGGAGTATCCACGGATGCTTTCCAGTACGATCCTACAGAGCTGCGGGATCTGGTCAGGTACCTTCCCACCTTTCACACCAGGGTGCCCAGCTCAGCTTGCGGTCCACGTGCAGCCACGTTACCCTCATTCTCAACACAGGATAAAACTTTCAGAAACTCCAGACTCTAGCATGCCACACTCTAGCTTGGCTAGAGCAATCATTACAGAAACTCATTTGCACCTTTATTTTCCTGCTTTTGTTTCCAATCAGATGCATACAGGGAATAACTGGAGTGACATGAATCTAATCAGAGGCTGATGTCGCATCAGAAATCCCATCAAGTTGTCTTCCAGTCCCAACAGGCCCTCCACTGAAAGAAAACATCTTGTCGTGGCTTGGAGAACCCCTGTGTACACTGTGTCCCCAGCAGGGATTCTTAATGGGCTCAATGCTCAGAAACTGGGTTTTATTTTAGAAAGGAAAAAAATATCCTTTCTATTTAAATACCCTTTTAGATCTTGATCGTGCTTTTCTGAACTTTTTTTATCCTAGCAACAAAATAACTCTGTATTAAGGAATTCCAGGCAGAGAAATCTCAATTCTCCAGTACGGCTACAGCAGAACCCAGGTGGCCTAGGAGACCCCGCACACATACCTCATGCCTGCTGTGCACCAGCACACATCTGCTCAAGCAAAAGCTCCTGCAGCAGGACACGTGCAGGGCTGTTCACCACTCAGCCAGAGCAACCTTGTGGGGCTACTTCAACCCTGAACGCCTTCAACTTGGAAAACCCAGCTGACACCACAACCCCAGCCCAGGCTGCAGAGCTCACCATTCCTAAATGCTGAGCCCTGTTTCTGACACGGACTCACAGATTAACGTGCGGCCTCCAACCTGCACCTTCCAGATTTCTGCTTAATGAGTTTTTATCGAGCCTCCTGGGGCTGCATTCAAGCGTCTTGCCAGCTAGGGTCGCACAGATAGACACTGTCTGCTGAGCACTAAAGGCCTCTCTTCCCCTACAGCAACAACTTGGCTGCCTGAACTAGCTGGCTGATGGCAGCACCTGGATGCCAGCCAAAGGCAGTAAGTTTTTTGCAGCTGAATATGTTTAGTCCCCTTCCTAGGGCACCGTCTCCATTATACAGCTATTGTTTATGACCCCAATTATCTCCCAGAAACTGGTCCTTGCCTGCAGTTAATAACCAAGGCTAAGTGATCAACCGTGAGGACTCTAGCAAACTGGTTGTTAACTTCTCTGTCGACCAAGTTCAGAGTCTTTTACTGCTATTAGAAACTCAGATTAACGATTCAGAACAGAAATGGGCTCTCCCGTGATGTGGATAGGTGAGGCCAGGTGAGGGGGGAAAGACTCACTGGTTTTTCCTTGAGATGAGCTTTCCTTCACCTTCCTTCTCAGCTTTCCTTCACCTTCCTTCTCGGCCTCCCCTCATGTCAGGGAGATGGTGAAGAACATCTTGTTTTGCAGAGTACTTCAAACTTTTCTAGGGACCTGGATCGTGTGTATGGATCTATATATAAAACAGGCTCACCCTCTGGAAATTGCTTTCAGGGACCTCTTCCAAACTGTAATTCCTACCCTAGTATTTCAGATTCCCAGCAGTTAAGAGCAAGCCAATACTGCAAACCCCTATGGGGTAGGAAAATGAGACCTCACCTCAGAAGGAAAAGCTGCAGAGAGAACTAGAGCCCAGTGCACAGAAATGAATCTCGGGTTTCAAGAGGACCTATGTCCAATAACAGACATTCTCAGCTTTTTCCAGCCTACTCATCCCAGGTTGATTAGTAAAGCAGCTCTCCAACAACTCATCTGAAAATAGTTTTAATTCAGAAAAAGCTAATGCTACTTCCATTTTCAGATCTTTCTTGCCCCATGAATGCTAATGAGAGGCCATCAGCCTGGCTCTCACAGGCTCACGAGGGCCACTAGGTATCCTACAGGACATATTTGTCTTGAGATTCACCATCCCTTGGTGGGTGAAAAAGCACGGAAATCTGATTGTGGCGAATTAACACCATGGTCTTTGGCAGCTGCTCTGTCCCAATCTGTACAGACTGAGCCTGAGAGAACCAGAAAAATAAACCCAGGCAGTGCAGCTGTACAACTGTGGAGCCCTGGGATGAACAGACAATGACACAGGGAGGGAAACATTGGCTAGAACAAGTGTAAGGATTCCTGGTTGCTTATCCACATCATTAGGAGTTGGTGCCTACAAATGACTTCGGACGCAATGAGCTCACAGCTCACCACTTTACATCCTCCTACAGCCCTCTCTTCTGTGGCAGCTATATAAACAGTCAATTAATGATGATTTGACTGCCAAGCAGCCCTACTTAGTGTTGATATTTGTTCTCTACGAGCCGAGAAAGATGACAAAATTTACTGACAGGATCATTTCTCTCTCCTCCTTCCCCTCACCTTTCAGCTGGCACTCATCATTTTCAGCAGCGAGCTCTTCAAGACCTGCACTCAGGGAAATGCATCTTGTAGTGTCCCCATCTCCTGCTGCCGCCGTGGATATACAGGGAACGGGGGAAGGAAAAGGGCACTGCTTGTTGGAAAGTCTTCTCCTGCCCAGATGGGTGCCTCTCCAGGACCTCCTGCACTAAGTCTGCCATACGCTGCCCAACAGACATTTACCTTCCTACCACTCTGTGCATCAAACAGCAAAAGGCAGACACGGAAGGAAACTGTTGAGAAAAAGAGAGGGGGCACCTTTCCCTGTGTGACAACGTGCTGGATGACAAGAGACCAAAAGGTGTTTCACCATGGGTGAGGGCAGGGCCGCCACCTGTGGAAAGGGTGAGGATGGATGTGGGAGGCCATGCCTCTAAGTCAATGGCCAGCAGCTCCTGACCACGTAACAACTCATGGGGACCTGCATGGTCCAGAGGGGAGCTGAGTGGCTGCCGAGCCCTCAGCTGCTGTCCTGCACCACGGCTTGCAATAGCGATGCGGCCACCATTCCCTGAGAGTGCTCAGGCAGCTTTAAAAACACACTCTTTCATCCTTACGCACAAATTTACTTATTCATGTATTCTCAACAGAAGCACTAACGGCCATAATTGGATCCATTACCGGGGTTATTAGAGCTCTCCGTCACTGCCTCTGCAGCCTTGTGTGGTGCTGGGGAAATGCACAGGGAGAACAAACAGGGCAGAGGCACGGCCAGTGGCAGGGGCTTTAAAAATTCGTTAAGTTGTTGCTGTGGCAACTAAAACAAAATTTCTGGCAGGAACTGTGACATGTGGGGAACTGTAAACTTCTCCATTTGTGGAAAACATTGGTCATGTCTCTGAAAGGGAGGTGGAGGAAAGACAGAAAGAAGGGCTCTTTTCAGAGGCTGCTAGAGCAGGAGCCAAAAACGGTCCGCTTGCAAATTTATTCTTATGGCAAGCCTTGATGACGGTTGGATTTTACATACCAGAGCTTCCCAGGAGCCAGTGCACCGAGACAGACCTGGCGTGTACGGAGGAGCACTTCGAGGTATTCAGCCCAGCTGGTCCTGACTGCCAGGGAAGGAACCGAACTGCTGCGTGGACACCAGCAGCGCTGGAAGCCACTTGCTTCTGCCCTCACCTGCCTCCTCTGCCCTGCAACCTAGCAAGGGTCCCCACGGGAATTGAAGCTCATCTGGGAATTAACTTAGGAATGAACTGGGAATTACCAAGGTGATGGATTCTGGAACACCAAACTTTCCATCCATAAACAGGAGATGGAAAGGCAGCGGATAGATCTGGAAATACTAAAATTTGGCTAGAAAGACTGAACCTGATTTCACCGTAAGATTTCAAGGTACTCATTTCTCTCTGAGAGGTCACAACAGCAGTAACCACACAAATGAATGTGACACATCCTGACAGACTTCAGATGGTGTCCACTATTTTAACACCTCAATACAGGCTGCAAACTTTCAGGATCACGTATGGTCAGCATCTCAATGTCATGTTAAATTACAATGCAGAACCTGCAAAAGCAGAATCAGAGTTCATTTAACATTGATTTAGACTAAACAAGCTCTTGTGTCACCATTTAGTTTCCCGGGAGATTCCCCAGATAATGTTTGAGCCTCCTTAGCTAGCAAAGTACAACACTCCTGCCCCACACCTTCCCTGCTTAAGGAACACAGCTGATCAGTCTGTTACTTCTGAAGCGTGTAATTCACTCAGTTTGGAAACTTAGAATGGCAATGGGTGTCTGATGCGAGACTGAATTCTCTCACGTTTGGTGCCTAGGTTGGAGCTAGCAAATGGGCACTTTGCAAAAAGATTCAAGAGCGACAGCAGATGCTGCCAGCAGAAAATTTGCCTACTGAGAGATACCGTATAGGCAAAATGATTGATGAGGATGTCGGTGTTACTCTGAAGTCAGCAGCTTTGCTATGAGGACTTTATTGCACGTTAGGCTTGCTTGGTGGGACTGATTTCCTCTGTGAAAGGAGGAGCAAAGGGAATGGGAGGACAATGATGAGGGACTGGCATCAGGTCAGCAAGGGTGAGCGACATCCCTGCAGCCCCATTGTCATGCAGCCAGTCTCCTCTCCTCCGTCCCTGGTGGCACCAGGCTCACGACTTCCTGACCTGGGCCCTCGCGACTCACCAGGCTTTGCTGCATTAATGACCTCAGTGTGAATTTTTTAAGCTGACTGACAGCAACCTGGAAAAAAAACGAGAGGAGTTATGCAGTTGCACCACTGCCAAAGGGGAGCTTGACGCAGGGCAGGCAAGAGGCCCCGGCTAAGTGTATGGGAGGTCTTTAAATAGACACCCTGGGTCTGCTCTGCACAGCATTAAGGTGGTGAGGCTCTGAGGTCAAGGTAAGAAATGAGCACTTGCAAAGCTCAGTGAAGCTTATGCTTACGACGCAGCTCTAATTATCCCGTTAATCAAAGCAAAAATCCTTCAGTTTCACAAATCCAGCCAGCAAAAGGCTGCAAATCCACAGCTCAGTCGCTTAACCCCCAACTGCCCTACACACTAGAAAGCCAAGTAAAAGGAAATTTTGAAAGGCTTCGAAGAAATCTGACTCTGTTCCACCTCCTTACAACCTTCTATCTTCATCCCCAGCCTACAATGCTTGGATAAGGACTTTTTAGCAAGGAGCTTTAGAAGAGAAATGTAAAGCATCACTTGTCTGCAGCTGTTAACTCTGTAATATATGAATATCGTTTGAGTAGACAAAGATCTTTTTTTTGGCATAAACATCACTTCAGTCCATACTTCTGTTACCTACCGAAATGTATGGCATGTACCAAAACCTTACATATTTTATTCTGGGCAGTGGAGTCCATGATATGGTTTCTTCTAGTGAACAACAGAATTTTCTTCACTGCAAACTAATTTTAAAGTGGTTTGCTGCTTTGAGACACACAGACTTCAGTTTAAATGCTACAGTAAAGTACAGAAAAAAAATCAGTCTATAAAACAAGAGAAAGGTAGACCACACACAGATCACTTCTCAATTTCCAGAGTCACTGATGCAGTGAAGATATATGTTGCTTGAGAACGGGCTTGTCACTGGCTTTGGGTGGTGAAACATCAGCAGCAGTTAGGGTTGGCTGGGAAATTTTCACTGTGCACACATAACAATTTTAGTCTTGCTGTTAGGGCTGTTAACACCTGCATCGGAGCATTTCCAAACTTTTAAGCAGTCCTATGCTTTGAGAAAACAGCCTGCTCTCATAAATTAGAACCGTATCAGAGTTGACAGGTAAACATAAGTTTTTCTTTAAATTCATCATTTTGCAAGGCTGGTTATTTCCTTAGGATTTCTTTTTAATTGTGAAGAATTAAGTGGCAGAAATTACTGCGAAGCAAACAAGCTACATGTATGATGTCTCTGACTGCAGATACATCAAATGTGGAGGCTGCTTTTTTCAGCCTGATCTTCCCCCACGTACAAATGTAAAAGCACAGGATAATTATATTTAGTCCTTCGCTGACAAGTAAGATAGTGGAGGTGCTTACCACAGGTAAGCACGTTATTTAATTCTCATATAACTAACCAAATTCCATCTTAAAAATAGTTGGGTTATTTACCCTAGTACTCTTACTTGGATATCGATAATCTTACTGGTCTTCTGCTTAGAAACCTAATTTGCAGTCTAGATTTATTCATGGGCCGTTTATACCCATCTCCTCTTGTGCCTGTGTTGTCTTTTAGTTTAAATTGCTCTTCTCCCTCCCTGGTGTTTACTCCTCTGATGCATTTATAGAGAACATTCATATCTCCTCTCTGCCTTTGTTTTGCTAGATTAAACAAGCCGCACACTTCTAGTCCCCTTGTATACAATAGGTTCTGCTTTGCTCCCACCATCCCTGAAGCTTTTCTCTGTGCCTGTCTGCCAGGCAGGTGGATGTTTGGCAGTGTGCAAAGAATTCACTAAGGCCCCAGACAAGGCCACATAATACCACCTTCTCCTAAAGGGACAGACTGCCTCATACAACCTAGGATTGCAAATTTATTTTTTTTCCCCAGAATTCCAGTATATTGGCAGTAATTTCTTTAATTAACTGATATACTCTAATTCTTCTCCACCCCAGACCTCCCTAAGGAGCTTTCAGCTTGCATCAGACACTCTTATCAGTCCTTAAGCATAATTTTTTTTTATTTTTGTACTGCTAAAAATTGGCACATTTCTATCATTTCAGTTGTTGGTTGGCAGTTTTTGCTGTACAATATCCAAGCACTGATATCGGTGATATTAATATGCAAACTTTGCATATTATTTGCAAAATATATCACACCTTTTTGTACATCCAAACCCAATGGAAAATCTGTGTAGGACTCCAGAAACTGCTCTCAAATCATCCTAGGAAAGTATCTTCCAGGCAGAGGAGTGGCTCTCCTTCAGGGCCAGTCTCCACCAGCTGAGCAACCCAGCACTTCATCTGCATGTGATGCCCCCTGACACCGGGCACAAATCATATCCTGCTACTGCCCTCTTGCAAGCATGCTGACTCCTGGCTGTGCCCCTAAGGGTTTGGGGAGAAGCACATCACCAGGTGACATCTGTGAGTGCAGCAGAGGGGCTTGTGCTGTGCGCCAGCACTGGCTGTGCACCAGCCTACCTTGCTGCCCCAGCTCAGGTGGGTAGGAGAGAGACTGAAAGCAGACCGCAGCATAACTTCCTCTGTCCTCAAGTCTCCTGCAGCTTTTCATTCTGTGAAGCCATTGAGGAGTAGGCTTTTCACAATCTCCTCTTTCCAACATCTCCTTTAATTTGGGATGCCAGGAAGAGAAGCACTACTTTATTCTCCGGCTACCACAGTTGAGGCAGTTGCAGCCCTCATGCTAAAGGGTCTGACTTTCTTCTTCTAATTACCTCCCATTTCTCCACTTCTAATTTACTTGTTTTGTTGAGTAGAAACTCTCTAGGGCAAGCATGGCATTGTGACTACAGCACTCAACAGAGACTGCAGAATGCGGCTATAAAATCCAAGGATGTTCGTAATACCTCCTTCAGATCTCCTGGTGCCTCACTACCATGACAAAAGACATTTGGAAATGCTTATCAATAACATTGATTACAGCCCAGATGCTTAGGCTAGGTAAGTATTCTCCAGTGCTCATGAAAGCTGCCCAGGAGTGCAAGTCTTGCTTTAGCAGGACTCGAGTTGTTTTAGATGACTTTGGGCCAAAAGCAAATTGGTTTAATTAACACCCTATCCATATGGGGCTGTAAGCTGCAGAGCAGAACGAAGCTCTTAGAGGGGAGGAAGAGAACAGAAAAGACCGGTCCTGGGTCGGCTGTTTCCAAACCTGTTTATTTAACTATTAGAGAGGGTGGCTTCTTCTTAATTTATTTACATAGAATGTTTTTGCAACCATCTGCTCTTAAGCTAAACGAAAAATTATCATCTTTCTCCTGCCGCTGCAGAGACTCCCTTGGATGTTCTTAATAATACAAAAAAATCTATCATTTTAATGCAGACAGCTTGGCTAATAAAAATGATCTGTACCATTAGTAATTATGCCACAAATACAATGCAAACAAGCAGCCTTTCCCTGAAGAGGCCAAGCATAAAAAACCCCTCTCACCACTCATGGGCCGGAGACGACAGCACAGGAGTGTGATGTGGTTTCCCACTTGCCTACCAAAGAGCAGAGAAATAAAGAGGAGGGCAGCTGCACTAAGTTAGTTACCCACTTCTTCAACAGGCATTAAGTCAAACCTAGCTGGGACCCTTTCTACTAAGAAACACTGCTCCAGGCTATGGATGTTAAGCCATATTCCTGAACAAGGCTACCTTGGTCTACCACCTCTACAGTCCTCATTGTAGCAGAGCCCTCCAGCGTTTTGCTGTGAAAGGGGCAGGTGCTACTACCCCAGTCAGCAGATGGAAATTGAGGCAGAAAACAACTAAAATGATCAGGAAAGATGATGGAAGACAGCAGCGAGGCAAGGAAATGAATTCAAGCCATTAAAACATTACTGAGAAATCACAAACATCGTTTGAGGCCTAACTTAAAAAAGCTCCACTGCAGGCAGTTTGCTAGCAAATGGAAGGACAGCACCTCTGGCACACTTGTTGCCTGATGCCATTTAGTGTGGCCAGCACTGGACTAACAGGTGTGATACCTAAATGTCATTTCTCATTGCCTGCTTCTTCTATGAATGGAAGCAAATCACTTAACCTCCATGACTCAGTTTTCTCCCACAATAAAAAAAGTGATTAAATGCTCAGAGGTTCAGGGACGGATGAAAGGAAAACAAACCAAAGTAACACAGAAGGAAATGTTATTTCCTTGAAACAAGTGATAAGGGCAGAAGAATAAGACTGCGCTTCTAATTATATCAATAAAATATGAATATACCTCTTTACTAAATAATTCAATTGATAAAGAAATGCGTGTAAAGAAAGAAAATGTCTTGGAGACTCTCAGACCATTCTGTGGAGAGATCAGCATTGTAAGAACTGAAATGAGCACAAGTTGGAAGGCTGGTACGTGCCATAAATTTTGGTAGCCCAGAGGTCCGGCAACTTTGATCCACTGCATAAAGAAACAAAAGCACCCATCCTGGTGCTGGAGGGTGGGCAGGGGAGAGCAGAAGGCCACCCGCGTGAGCACCCCTCTGGAAGCAGAACATTTAATCCCGACTTGGCCAACCTGCCTGTTGGCTAATTTCCTTTGCTTAGAATCAGAGAATATCCTGACTTGGAAGGGACCCACAACAATCATCGAGTTCAACTCCTGGTCCCACAAAGGACCACCCAAAAATCAGACCATGTGTGTGAGAGTGTTGTCCAAATACTTCTTGTACTTGGCAGGCTCCGTGCCATGACCACTGCCCTGGGAAACCTGTCCCAGTGCCCAACCACCCTCTCACACTCAAGAACCTTTCCCTAACACCCAGCCTGACCCTCCCCTGTCCCAGCTCCATGCCGTTCCCTCAGGTCCTGTTGCTGTCCCCAGAGAGCAGAGCTCAGCGTCTGCCCCTCCGCTCCCCTGGTGAGGGAGCTGCAGGCCGCCATGAGGCCTCCCCTCAGCCTGCTCTGCTCGGGACTGAGCAAACCAAGGGACCTCAGCTGCTCCATCTTTGTAGCCCTCTTTTGTAGCCTTCACCATTTTTGTAGCCCTCCTTTGAACACTCTCTATTAGTTTTATGTCTTTTTTATACTGCGGTGCCCAAAACTGCACACAGCACTCGAGGTGAGGCCACACCAACACAGAACAGAGTGAGACAATCACTCCCCTTGACCACCTAGCAATGCTGCGCTTGATGCTTCTGTTTCTCAGTCTCTAAAATGGTGCTAAGGTCAGGTCTGCTGTGGGTAACTAGGAGGGTTCACGTTTGTATACCATTTCAAAAGCTAAAATTTCACAGAGGAGGGCAGATCTTTGCTAGGCAGATAAGAAGAGCAAACTACAACAGATGATAACAGGCAGTCATGAATTGACTAGTCAGTGATAGTACTGGAAAAGTACTTGGAAAGCATCCATCACTGGACAGATCGTGCAAAACACGGCCAGTGATTTTCCTGAGCCACAGCAGAGGAAGGGACCCTTGAGGCTGTGGCTGTGAGCCAGTTCTAGACCTGCAGGGAAATACAGCGACTTTACTGGATGATGTTTCATCCTGAGGTTAAAGATGCATATAGATCATTGACATGGGTGGTAACTCACCTATGAAAGGGATTTTTGAGGATAAGCCAAGATACTTTTAAAAACAACTCTTTGGATAGTTGGGGAGCTGATCCTGGCTTGCACCAGGCAGGACTGCAAGGGAAGATTGAAGGCTGGTGCACAGGGCTTCTCTCGCGGATCAGATATTTCAATTACACATACCGACACAGAGGTCACAAGCTGCAGAGCTGAGACTGGTCCTGGGAAGCTATCTGATTCCTGAGCTGCATCCCCAAATCTACCACCGTTTGAGAGTGACAGACCACAGGCGTATGGCAGAGGAAGCCAGAAGAAAGGGAAGCTGTTGTGCTGCACCACGTAGCATTTGCTTTCCCCCACTGCACCACTATTTTTGCTTTGTATTTTTTCATGACCTATTAATATTCATAAAAGACTTTCCATTGTGTTTGCACTTTTTTGTCATGCTCACAGGCCTGATTCCGTTCTTGTCTTAATAGGATGCAAACCTCATGAAATCAGATCTTATTAGCAAAACTCCAACAGAAGCCCTCAGCAACACAGTACCTCAGTCCTCATTTCTGCTGAAGTGAAAGGGAAGCCTTTCACACTGTTGACATCTGTAGAGCTCTTAATCTAATACGACATTTCAATCTTAAGAGCAGAAACAAATAGGAGTAAAACACAGGGCAAGGAACACCACTGAATGCTGCTGAGTCAAGCCCCACAGCATCACAGCCAAGAGATGCAAAAGACCTTGAAAAAAAGTTACTAATCCTGGCTTGCAATAAACCTGACAGCACAATGGTGCTGGTTCATTACCCCCTTTATCTCTTTGATGGAAGACTGCTGACTTACCCCCAAATGATTTCTTCCAAATTCTCTGTCCTGAAGTACACATTTCTTGGCTTCTTCCCATATGAGAGCAACACTGTCCTGGTGCGCAACCTCATCCCTGGCATTTTACACAGACCAAATTGAGGGGAATTAGCAACAAAAGGCAGTGCTGCGAAGTGGTGGCATTTTTAACTACTCTCTCTGCTCCCTGTCCCACCTCTTTTTAAATCACTGACTCCACTGATGTGCACGAATTTTCAACTCCTCTTGGTCTTGCAGAGCCAAAAGTAGAGAACAAGATGGTGTCGGGTGTGCAGCACCAACAAGGATGCTCTGCACTTCTAGAATGCATGCCCTGAGTCCTGCCTCATGTCTGCTCCATAAGTCATTGCTGGTGAGAAAGACTCCACAGACCGATTTTTCCAGATTCCAGGTAAAGTTTGTGCCTCTAGCAGAAAGAAAAATCACTGCTGGAGTTGGAAAGTGAACTGATTATAGTTTTAGTCAGTGAGTGAAAATAAATACAAAATGTACAGTGTCACATTCACACACGGTCATTTTCCTAAGTAGAACAGTACATTAACACATTAATTTTAAAAGAATTTCCAGCTGTAATAGCTAACAAGGACGTTGATAGCAGGCTCTTACTCACTGCATAAGAGCTGCTCAAGTCTTGACCCTGAACTGCCCAAATCCTTTCTGCTTAATTAACGACCTTCATTCTGTATCAACAATAACTGATAGCAATTTGATGGAAAATTGCTGACCTAATATTCAGGACACTTTGCCAGTCAGATGTGATGCAGAATTGTTCTGTGGTGTATATCTCCTGCTCTCAATGCTTGGGAGCGCGAACTCCTGCCAAAGATCACATCTCAGTCTTGGCAGACTGTTGAGAAAATGAGACTAGGCCCATATGGATCCAAATTGCTGAGAGCAGAGTTGGGATTTAATCATAGCCTTTCTTGTCGTGCAGAGGTGAAAAGCTCTCTCAACTCACCCACATTAGCAAAAGGTCCTGAGTGCAAGGACCCAGGAGTATCTTATCTTTAGTTATTTCTAATTACAAGGCTTTAAAATTTTATTTTATTTTTAACCTGTTGTGTGAACATCAAAGGACAGGAGAAATCTGTTGCTATTATTATCTGTTCATACTTACAGCATGGAGATTCAGCCGTATTATAAGACCATTATTTCTGGCTACCAGGATTTTTCCAGTATATTTGATAGGATTATGGGGAACTGGCACTGGGACCAAAGGATAGCTGCAAAGTTTCAAAAGAATACTCAGACATTTAGATTTTCCAATTACTCTACAAGGTGCATATTCTAATTTAGATCCAGCTGAAACTGCTCAAGTTAACCAGCTGCTCTATGGCACTTCAGCCAGGAGTGGATTACTGCATCCACCAAGGCTTTTTTTGAGGGTAGCACCCCAATTCCGCATCACAATTTGTAAGGTCAGGAGGGACAGTGAATTATGCCTTGTAAGAAAGTTTTAGGAACTCTGTTCTTCTCTCAGCTTTAATCATCATTTTCTTTGAATCAAAACATCTCTAATTTACAGGCCTCACAAAAGCTTTTTCAAAACATGGGAATAGGGTTTACAACTCAACAGCAGAATTACAGGATACTGCAGTGGCTGCTACCTCAAGATCATATGCGCAGCACACAACAAAGATCATCCCAGCAGAGTGTGATAAAGAATACCCTCTGGATTCCAAATATCTTAAACAAATACAAGCTTTCCCAAGCCTTTCCATCAGTGTCATGGATACATAAAACTGCCCCTTGATACCACGCTGAAGTCAATAATTGTGTAATGCCTGGAGAAAAAGATGCTTTGTGCTTTCTCTAATGTGTTCAACTAAAACTTAAAGAAACCTTGTTTCCGAAGCTGTGCCAGCATCATTTAGGTTCTTGGTGCACAAACAAGGAGGTATACAACAACAACAACAACAACAAAATCATGTTAATTTCAAGCTCCATTAGAAATGCAGAGTTTGGCAGCAAGGAAAATCAATGTTTGTCCAGTGGAAAAAACAAACAAACAAACAAAACAGCACTGATGGGGACACAAGGGATGTTTCTAGGTTTCTAGGAGGATATAAAAATCTTGGTTCTCAATTTCCTCTTAACTGGGGGAAATTATTTTCATATCACAGAAACAATCTGATTTTGACACGGGTGGTATTTTGATGAGAATTACCAGCTCCAGATACTGTCTGGCAATGCTTTCCTTCTTTATACATTTGATCAGCTCTGACACTGGGACCAATTGATTTCCTTTTTTCTCTTTTTTCTCCCTAAAGATGTCGTCAATTCTGGTTTGTTCTGATGAACTCCACAAATGCTGCACCAGATACATACAGATCTCTGAGGGCTGACTTCAGGTTTAGCTGTGCTGGATAACAAGCAGAAAAACCATCATTCTTAGGTGTTACTAGCTGTCTGGGATAAGGCTTATTCACTGTGACAAGAAAAAAATCTAAAAAAAGGATTGGAGGGCTGACCTTTCAGCAGTGTCTGAACTGAGGGCAGTTTTGAGTAAAAAAAAAATCTGCCTGGCCTCACTCAGGGAAGAGGTGTTGTGAAATTTCTGAGAAATAGCAGGTCCTCATTAGAACCACAGCTTGTTTGTCTTTAGGAAAAATCAAAGTCATTTGCTATCACCGCTAGGTTAATTTGTTTAAATGCAGCAACCCTCTTAGGTTTGGGACCTCCCAGCACACCGGTGCGCATTAGGCTAAACAGCCATCCACCTCATCTACAAACTCACCAAGAATCGGGGCTGCTGCCCGCTGGGAAAATCCCAAGAATTACGCTCCCCAGCAGCAGGCTTGCATGCTGCAGGCTAAACACTGCCCTTGGCCATGCAAACTCATGAGGCTCCACGTTCACAGGACTGAGAGCCTGCCCCTGAGGCAGAACTCAGCTCCGAGGGGTGGCTGTACTGCAGCACGGGGACCTGTCCATCCCCTCCATCCTGAGCACTTATTTTTCCTTATAGAAGCACTAAAATATTCTCCTGTCTGAGAAATAAAAAGACTGACAGGCAAAGCAGAAAACCTGAGCTTGTCCATTTAAAATAAAAAAGGCTTCATCATTTCCATACCCCTTGCTGGACACTGTCAGTCCCCTGCTAGCACAGTTGAGAGCAGAGAAAGAGCCGATGATGTGCTACGCAAGGAAGGGAAATCGCAGGAGCTACAGCTAGGGAAGGGCTGTTACATGAGCTGCTTTCTTCCATCAGTGAGTAGAAGTCCAGCCCTCCCTGCCTGCAGGTATCCCTACAGGAGTGTGAAAACAAGAGCTGAGCAGGAGATGAAATCCACCTGCTCCGCACAGCGGTCCTAAGCTGAAGAGAGACCTCCCTTCCACAAAATGAGAAATAATTCCTCTTTGTTCCCAATAGATTAAGTCTGTTTTCACTGTCAAGAATGAAAAATATCCTGGAGGAGATCAGAGAATCCATTTAGCAGAGTCTATGCATTAAAGGACTTTTACCATAAAGGACTAATGCCGTCTTTTGGCAAACGCTCCCTCACCTTCTATGAGAAGCACCGCATCACAGCCTCTGTCAGCTCTGAAACAACTGGAGGATCTCAACTGAAGTGCAACTTGTGGAAATCAGAGAGCCAAGATCAGAATGAAATACACCAATATTTGGAGCTAAAGCCCATCTCTAAGTGCTGGAGGATTTCTCGGCTCGCATGGCTCGGTTAGGAGGAGGAACGCTGCTGCTACTGGAAAGGCCAGCACGTGACAGTGAAATGCGTAGGCCAGATCCGAACAGCTCGCTTCCAGACCAAAGGTGCAGCATTTGGGGGTGTAAGCATCACCCTCCACTTACAAAGTGAGCGAGCTGACTTGCTGTTTGACGTGCTGCAGGTTTTTAAATGAGCTGTAGCAGAAGTGAAAACGTTCAAGACAGACAAATCCGACTGGGACAGCAAGGAGAAAGCATGCGCTACCACAGTATTTGCAGACGGTATTGATAAACAAACAGATGAACAGTTTTGCAAGCCTTACCAAAAGGTAGGTATGAGGCACACTTCGACAACGATACCGCATCTATTATGCACGATCAATTAAAGAAAAGATCAGGCATTTCTCGTGGGGGAGAGCAAGGCCTGTGACGGCAGCGCTCCAGCAGCTCATGAGTCAAAGAACAGGCCCAGCCATATGTGAATTCATTCAGGAATTCAGATGTACCAGTTCAGGCTAAGTCTGTCTTAAATTTATAACTTTTTGTGTTTTGACAGCCCTCCAGGGCTGTTAATTCATTTGTTTCTTCCTTAGATTTCATGGTATCTGTAGCGCATGTATCAAGGGACAGAAAAACAGTGGGTGAAATTCTAAAGCAAAAATCTATTACCCATACAGAAAAGGGGGAGGGGGAGGGTGAAGACACATTCGGTACAAATTGTTTTTCCCCCGTGAATAGACTTAAAAAAATTTTTTTTTTTAAATATAAACCAGCTAGATGTAAAGTCCAAAGGAACTTTTTCATTATAAAGCTCAATTTTCAAGGCCTAACAATATCTCAAGATATTAACCTCTTATATTCAAATTCTGCAGTCATGAACCCTGTTCAAAGGTACTCGTTTCTTGAGAAGTTTGATCAAATTGCTTCTGACATTTTCTAGTATGCTGAGAAGTAGTGAGGAAAGCAAGAAGGAGAATTATGTTAGGGGAGGGATATGGAGAACAGGAAAAATTCTCATAGAAGAAGAATTCATGTTAGTCTATTCTTGAACAAGCTCCACAGTCAAAAGGTTTTGAAGTCAAAATTGGCACGGAAATATTTCTGCCTGAAGGATTTCAAAGAATAATCCCGGAAGGGTTCCTTGGGCATGGCCTGACTCCAATGGGAATTAGTTTTCATTTGACCCAATTATACATGTTTAAAAAGCACACGCTGAGTATGCTGGTGGGGTTTTTCTGGTAAGCTCGTTAGGGACTTGATTTTGTCCTGTACCAACTGCTCTACCTCAGTCCTGAAAAATGCTTCATAAAACCCAGAGACTAGTTTCATGCAAGTCCGCAGGATACTGCATATTCCTTAAAATTAAGCAGGTGTCTATGTGCTTTGCTGGATCAGACAAGGGCTGTGGTTTTCAGTGAATTTGATCTGTGGTCCCCAAACAGATTTATAATAGACATTGACACCCTGGTCCCTCAGAAATTTTGTGGTTTTAGTATAGCAAAAATATATCAACTTGTTTTTCTTAACAGACTTTCCAGACCTACTCAAAGCAATCCAGAGCCTCCCGACTATACTGGCATTGCAGACTGTACAGCACTGCACCGGGGCATGCAGTAGAACTGATTCCAAACTCTTCAATCAAATGCTTTAAAATAATTATTACTAGTATTTAAAATAATAAAAATGCCCCCAAATGTGTTGAAATTGGTATTCTACAAAAAAAAAAAAAAAAAAAACACTAAACTAAGATAAAGATTTACCTCAAATCAAATTCATTTTAAAATTCTTTAGCACAGACAAGAGGAAACCAGAAATCATTGCTCAGCTCCACAGGAAACGTTCAAGTTTATCCAGAATAAAACATGCCCTTTATAGTGCTTGTTAGAAGAAAAAAAAAATTTTGAAATGAATGGTTGGATTCACAAAACCAGTGGTGCATTTCCCTTTTATGCAGTAGCTCAGAGGAGAGAGCGTTCACCAAGGATAGAAGAAAACTAGGTTTAATGGCCCTAAAGATTCAAACTCTTATCTCCAAATTGCTTGCAGAGTACTATATACTTAGGCTATTCTGTATTTTGGGATGGATTTCTTTTAGTGTTTTCTCCTATGCAAAAATAATTAACCATACAGTAGAGCAAGAAGTGGAAATGGAGTGCTCTCCCTGCCAGCTCAGCACTCTCACCATCAGGCCCAAGATTTCCATCAGTACCTTCGCAAGGCTGCTAGAAGCAAAACTAAGGGCATCGGGCTAAAAACACGCTTGAGCTTGTTGGCAAAGGAGCTTTCTAAGGGGTGGAAAGCCTTCTGACCTGAACGGATGGACTTGTATCTGTTTTTCCTATTTTCTGCATGAGTGCTGAAGCTAGAGGCTCAGATAAAAGGTAGCATACGACCACGACGTTCATTTCTTTTGATACCCCCGTGCTTCCTCAATTGCTGGAAAATTTGGATTTAAATAAGCAAATGGTTAAGCAATTTCCTCACATACCACTCCCCAAACATACTCCCATTATAAAAAATATTGTCAACCTCAGCCATGTTTGAGAAGTAATTGCAGTTAAAGGACATCGTTTTACATTTTAGTATAAGCAGACTGACCTTAACAGACAACAGTGCTACTTCATTTCCCTGAGGAAAGAGGGGAAGTTGGATCACACACAGGGTTAATCCAAGATTGCAGATAGTTTAGCTCACTATTTATTTACCTTACTCCCTAAATTACAGCTAAGGAGTACTGCATTGGACACATGTACAAACGGCCAAGTCAGGTTCATCATTAGCTGTCTCAGCTCCAGGAAAGAACACGTCTAATAAGGTTACTTGCAAAATTATTGGTGTAAATGATTTACTGAAAATGTCTATAAGAGGTCTAATTCATACACGTTGTGATAATGAAAACAGGGAAACCTAGGGCAAGAAAATTAAAATGCTACAAATGTTTCTAAACTTGCATACAAATTATCATATTCCATTACAGTGTATTATTCGAGAACTATTAAGTCATGGCATTATTAAATATAATATTGTAATGCAAATGCAGCAAAAAGCAGAGATAGGATTTCTCTGCCAAAACTGATGCCACGCATTTTCTTATTTTTGCACACTCTCCCTTGCACCCTTAACATTCTCCTTCTGGATACTTTCTTTTCTACTTTATAGAGTCTTGCACTCTCTGTTGATCCATGGTGGGACACAGCCTATCAAGTTCAAGTTCACGTTCAATATAAACTGCTCCCACCAGAAGCCTCCAACTCTTTGAAAAGAGAGCAAATAAAGGAACTGCTGCTAGACCCTCGACTGCAGCAATACTAAGCGCTTCTAAGCCATCTGCTGCGATGGTTCATAATACATTTTCATCCTGGGGGAAAAAAGCTCTGGCTAGATGAATGAAACACTGACACCCACACTTAATCCACTCATCCACTGGCAGCACCGTTGCTGAAAGAGAAGAAAACCCATCGGGTGAGTCCACTTGCTGCAAGCACCAAATGGGCCAAATCCTCTGTGGACCATAAAACAGACAAATGAATATTTGATAGAAAAATAATTTGAGAAAATAAAAGCCCTGCTCAGCTTAGCAGTGAAATATACCAGTTATTTGACCTCTTGGAGGAATAAATCTGCAGCGTGCACCAATTGCATCCACACTGTGAGGTGAAAAGCCTCCAAAACCAGTTCTTGAGGAAGCAATATGAAGCTTTAACATAAAAAAAAATACTGTAGCCAAGACATTGCATTTCAGAGGTCACCGTTGTTGTAGTTTAATTGCTTGCCCTGTAAGTACTGCCCAGACATTGTGTTACACTGATGTACTGTTCTACTCCATGAGCTGAGGTCCTGCCAAGCTTACAGCAACCTTTCAGAAGAACCCAGACATTAGATTTCGTCCTCAGGATGTCTTTGAAAGGAATGATGCAAGACTAAACACAAAAACTGGGCATCACGGAGTGGGAACAGCATGAAAAACACACCGCACCACGAAGCAACTCATAGAGGATTTTGTACATTCTCTCCCTTTGCCCTATCTCCTGCTTCATTTCACCTGCCCCCACCCCGTGATACGCCTCCATGAACACATGCTTTCATGGGGCAAATTCTGCCCAATGTACCATCACCTAAAGGGAGATGAAGACAAGGAGCCCTCCTCCTCCTCTAGCCACTGCAGCCATGCAAAGCACCACCTTGCTCAGTAGCTCTTTCTCTGGACTTCTGCAAACTTTCTGGAGTGGAGATCTTCATTTATCTGTCATGTCCAGTACTGAGAGAGAGAGAAAGAAAAGATCTGAAGAGGTGAATTCCATCCAGATTCCTGACACTCACAGAAAAATAATGAACAGTACTAAAGCTGATTGGTGGCAGGAGATGCAGAGCAGAAGGCTCACACAAGTACAGCACAAGCCCAAGTCTGAAGACAAGAATGTAGGACTGGATGGAAACTACAGGAGGAGAAAACCTGCTCACGGGGCCAGCACATGCCCAAGCAGTGGAAACACAGAACTGATGTGTTTTCAGACAGAGGTCTTGTCTTGCTCTTAGACTTTGAAAAGGAGAAGGGAAGAAATAAAAAAGGAACAACCTAAGGGAAATCAAGAAAGGAAAAGAAGAATTTCCCCACAGACTTTTCCTCAGAAGTTACTGTGGATTTTTGCAGCTACTGTCTGGTTTAAAATTGAGGGTTTAGATCCAGATTTTGACAGATATGACACTTTTTATAAGTAGGAACAGGAAGGGAAGATAGTTCGTCATCATGGTAAGAATGGAGGCGAGTAACAGTGTTAGCCTGGGAGCCAGACACAGAATTATCATCTCATGAGTGAGTCATGCTACAGACTGACGATCTGACAAACCTGACCTGAGCTATACTACAGGAAATCAAGCTTTGGAACTACCTAGGCCTTAATCTTCATCAACGCCTGTGTCAGGTGCCTCTTCCTGACACAAAGCTGCTTTATGCAGTTAGGGCCTTGGGGCCCGAGCTGGTGAAGCACACACAGGTGATGGTTGTACTAAGACAAGACAAGAGAAATCCTGCGGCACGAGTTGTCTGAGCACATCTGTTTGGTATCTGCTGGGGATGTGCGTTTGACGTGTCAACACAGACATCCCAACACTTCTGCATTAGGCCCCAAATGTGGTCTAAAAAAGCACAGGGACACAGTGGAGAGGAACATCTGAATAAGAGACAGACCCAGACAGAGAAGCAAAGTCCTCATGCTTCCGTTTGTCCCTGAACATGGCCTGAGAAGAAGAGCTGTGTACTAGGGACCAGGCCCAGCAGAAATAAGAACCACTGCAGTCCTTGCACTGAAGTGATCAGGCAGCACCTGCGATCAGAACCCGGAGCACATCATTTCTGTATTTCCACTGCTTGTGACACCAGAGGAAAAAAAAACAAACAACACAAACAAACACATTATGGCTACAACTGAATCATGCATTTTGATGATTAGCTCGCAACAACCTTAGGGCACAATAAAAAGCTGTGACTGCCATGCTCTGTTGTCTCTCATAAGGGCTGAAATTTCAGACAGCCACAGCTCAGATGCATCGCAAATGCATCTCTTGTACATTGCTGTCAACGTGGGGAGGAGAAGAGGAAGAAAAGTGAGGAGTTATGCATCTGGGCTTTGTCAGGTGAAGGTGGTGGCAATATTCCAGCATATACATCACAGAGCTACACTGTACAGCAGCACGTACAGGTCCTTGGGTCGAAACACTTTCCTAACACCTGCAACAAGTGTTGCTCCAAGAACCCCAACACAGATGAGGGCACAAAGGGGAAGAGAAAGGATAGCAAAAGCAGATAGTCAAGGTGACAAAAAGTTCAGGTACCTCCTTACACAGCTACTCAGCTCTTTTTCCAGCACTGCAAGTGACATTACACCACTGGGGACTAAAAACATCCTGCAGGCCTGCTGGCATTATCCCTGGCCAGGCATCCTGTCTTTGTACTGGGTGACAGCCAACAACCTTCAGCCATAATACTTGGATATATCTAGTTTTCCTCCGTTTTCCTCCAAGTTTGAGTTGTCAGGAGGCTGGCTGCAAAAATCTCAATTTACTTTAAAATAGTCGTGAATGCTTTCCTGCTTTTGCTCTATAGATTCTAGTCCAAACTCCTCTACACGTAAATACTGTGCCAGAGTGGTGGGATTCAAACTGTATCCCTGCGGAGGAATGGGTCATCTGTCTTGTGACTGTGCATCTGGTAGCAGGAGGAGGATGCAGTGAAGAGAGAGGGCTGGTTTGGGAACAAGGATGGAGAAACAGAGCTCCCACGGCCGTGGGAGGTAGCACAGAAAAAAGGACCTCGAGATTTCCAGAAGTGGAGATGGGCCACAATTTTCTGCAAGAGCTCTAGGACTGGACTGGATCATAACGATGACTGTCAAAGATACAGCATCTTGCCTTTGCTTTTCAGGGAAGCTTTGCTTTCTGTTTTATCAGCTCACCCTTCTGTTAGCTGTGGTTTTCTTAGATGACTGCAGCTGTGCAGCCTTTGAGCTGCTCCTGACACAGCCACCTCCTCCCACTCAGATCTCTCCTGCCATGCTTCTCCAGCAGGTTCCCAGCAATGCCTTCTTGAGAGGACACTCCATAAGATCATGCTTTCCCAAGCTGAGTAAAGTGGTCCAAGCAATTATCAAACAGTAGGACCATGGAGTTTGGGGTGGGAAAGAAGAGGCAGATGAAAGAAAAGGGTCTGGATGTGGGTGCAATTTGCAATATGAAGACAAATAACATGTTCTGAACCTAGCAATTCAATACAGAGTTCCAAACTCATGTTCCTTCAACTTTCAACTTAAACATTACCTTCTGTGGGTAGGAGGGCTGGCAAAACTCAAGTACTCCAAAATCCTCCAAACGCCAATGAGAATGACAAATTCACTCTTGAATTAAAACGTGTGCTCATGCAACGTGGCTCATGGCACCAAGTAACTCAGGAATATAATTTTTCTCACACCCCTTGCTCACAACTTCTTTAAAAGGGAAGAAAGTTGTCTTTACTAAGAAGCTGGGAGTTGCACTAAATTCAGGGAATACAGTAAATCCTAGCACTTGGCCTTCTATCTTAGAGCAACTCAGTATTGTTAAGCTGTAACTCTTTGAAGGCACAGCATCCTAAGTGAAAACAAACAGCTCAGAAATGCAAGGCATCCAAGAGTTAATTTCTCTAAGAAACAGAAAAGCACAATCCACGTACATTTCTGACATCTTCCATTAGTAAATTTTCTAGATGAGCAATTTGTGACACTGAAGAAATGAGAGCATTAGAATGTGAAATGAAGGGCGATGGATGGAGACTGTACCAAAGAAAATGATAAATCATGATTTGAGCTATAGATCTACAGTTTTGGGGAACAAGGCTTCTTCTGACTCCATTGGATTGTGCTAGACCACACCTTTGCCATTACATCCCTCTGTATTCTTCTGCTGTGAAATTAAACCAGGGATGTAGCTATCATGAAAGAACTATGAAGAAGGAATTAAGTAGTCGTAAATACACCACTGAATAAATCAATGGAGAGTGCACATCTAGAATACTATGCACAATTATGTTTTTTTCCACCTTGAAAAGGATGCAATACAACTAGAGAAAATAACTAAAAGGATGACAGCAATGTTGTGGTGCTGTTGGTTGAGAGGTATAAAACAGCTTCCAGACAAGAAAAAAAAAAGTTTAGATCTATCCAGCTTAGAAAAGATACGACCAAGGATGAGCGTGATAAAAAGCTGTAGAATCATGAAGAGCATACAGAATTTAAATAGGGAATGATTATTCATTATTTTTTATAACACAGGAACTAGGAAGCAGCCAGTGAAATGATCAAGCAGCAGGTTTAAAACAAATGAAAGAAACGATTTTTCAGACAACACATACTTGAATTGTGGAATTAAACTGCCATGGATTTCTGCGGAGGTCAAAAGTACAAACGGCTCCAGAAGTGATTAGATAAATTCATGGAGAACAGGTCTATCAGTGGCTATTAAACATGATGCTTCAGATGGAGTCTTTGGCTGAGGAAATGTTTAAACTGCAGATTGCTAGAAGCTAGAGAGATATATTGGGGAAAAATCACTCCAAACCTCCTCTAGCAGCAGAGCAGGGAACACACACTAATGCTTAAAAGCCTCAGAAATGCCTCTATGCAAAGGCACGTCTGGGCACCGCTGCGGGCAGAGTCACCGCGGCCTGGGGAACGGCGCGCCGAGCATCTCGGATCACCCCGTGAGTGCCAACTGGAAGAGATTTAAGGAGAGAATAAATCAATTTTACTGTCTTACAGAACAAAGGCAATTACTTGGATTATACAACTGAGAGGAGAAACAGGTGCAGTATTTCCAGAGGAGCTCTGCTGGAGACTTCCACTTTCTCCCTTGAGCCTCGGGAGTAGCTGTGTTACACCGTGACTCTCGGTCTCATGGGGAAAGGAGGAAAAGAACTCAAAGCTTAATTCCGAGCTTTTTTACCTTCTGGATTCCTTCCAATGCTTCCTCTCACATTAAGGTATAGAGGACAAGTCCAGTAACACTTCCCCACTGCGTATTACTTCAGAGAACTGCTTCCTAGGCTTTGGGGCAGAAGGGCTGAATTCCCAAAGCAATACAGTGCTCCACGCATTAAAACCATGACTTAAAAGCACAGTCTCACTAAATGCCCAGAAGTGAACTTGTTTTCTCTCAAGGCAAGGACATCTGATGTTCCCTTCCCTATTCCTTGCCCATTCCTTAATACAGGTAAACACATAATTGTACAGCCAGAGCTCAGTGACATATAGCTAGACAGCAATGGAAAAAAAATAAACTAATTTGGGGACAACTTCCCCTTTGGTGTCAGAGAATTTTCAGATGCAGTGATTTCTTTTAACTTAACACATGCACGGATTATCACAGATTTTTGCTTCCCTAGACAACTAAATCCTCTTTTAGATTTTAGAGCATTGTACAAATCCCATAGCATAAAATGTATGCATCCCATAATAGTTTTCTAACAATATTATGAACTCTAAGAGTTTGCAAGATGCAACTAAATGCCACATACCACATCAATGTGGCTGATGACTCACTTGACAACAGAGGGTTTATACACAGATGTCTTTTTTCCTGCAGTGCAAGCGAAACAACCCATGCTCACCTGGAGGTTTTTTCTCAGCTGTTCAAAGTATTTTGGGGTTGACTCAGTTAAACTTGAGTGTTTCACCGTTATTATCAAGCAGTCAGAGAAAAGTTTGCAGAACATCTTACCACTCCTCTGATTTTCAATTTGTCTCTGGCAGCACACAGAGACCAAACACAATACACAGACAAACAAAAGACAGTTTAAGAAAGCAAACTTCTGTCCTGTGCAGAACCCACGTCTGTCAGAGCATCACAGCAACAGCTCACTTGTTTAAGCAAAGCGAGGAGACTGGCTCTTATCTACCGTATTTTTACTTAAGGTATAATGTGTGCAGCATTTCCTTACGAACTTGCCATTGAGATATCTGTGTTTGTTTTTTTTTTTTTCATTTCACTTCCCACATTCAAAATGTCACCAGCCATCGCTTCCCGATAGTCATGTCACACTGAAAAAGGCCAGTGACTCCCAGACACTAATTTTTTTTCCAGCACATTAGGTATGTATAAAACCCTTTCAGGCCCAGCGTCCGTGAGGACAACGTTGTTCAGGTCTCCATGGCTTCCCTGAACGGCCCCGAGGACTCTCTGTGCCACGTCACAGCCGCACATCTCTGCAAGGCAGGGTCACTGCCACCTAGAACCTCATCTGCTCTTACAAGAGCTGGTGCCAGTATGGCAACACTAATGTGGCTCACAACTCATTTGGTGCTTTTGCTCTCTGTTTCACCCCAGAATTATACAATCAACAAGTAGCAAGCCAATCTATCATCTCTGTCCTCTCACCTATTACTTTCCTTGCTGCATTCTCGGTTTCCCCTGTGCTTGGACCGCAGGCTGTGCTGGGACAGAAACGCCACCTCTTATATTTTGTGAAAAATCTCACACATTTTGCCAACAACGATGAGTTTCAGTGAAAACTCTGCATGTGCAAGAGCTATGGAATTACATACAACTTAACAAACTTCAGTGAAAAGATCTGTAGCATCTTTCAGGGAAATCTGGCTTGGAACAGCTTCCAGCAAAGCATGGAGATGGTGCTCGCAGTGGGAACTCATGGCCCCGCATCTGCCTTGCTTCACAAGCTTTCCACAGTCATCACCAAAACACGTCAGGTGTTTTTACACCAAGATCTCTTGCCTGGGAATTCATACTGTGAGGAAACACTTAGTCTAAGACAGAGAAATGTCTCAAGGGAGACAGGCTGGGGAGGAAGGGGATACCACCAGAGCACGTACAAGTTGGAAGCAAAGGGGCAGCTCTTTTCCTTCCTGAAAAGGAGTTTTCTTCCAGTTTTGTGTTTTGCCAGTCAAGGTGTAGTCTGAAAAGCAAACAGCTAGTGCTTATTAAAAAAAAATGTTACTTTTCAAACATTCATTTGCAAGCATCTCCCATGTGAAAAATTCCTGCTACTTAAATTTTTCTTTTACGCATAACAAGAATAAAACTGTTGCACATTAAAATAGAGGAAGATACTATGTTCTCCTATTATTTTCTTTGCTGTTGTTCCTGAGCACAAGGCTTGCTATACACAATCTTTTGTCCTTAAGATATACTGCAAACACAAATATCCACAGACAAAAACATTTTCAGCTCCTTTTCAGGAGCAAACGTTCTTTGCACCCTGTAGTGCATTATCTCTAAAACGTCTTCCAAAGATCAAATCCATCCCATGGTTCCTATAAAAGGTCACGTTTTGCAATGTAGCCTACAGAACAATGACATTTCAAGGATCAAAGAAAAGGTTAAAATATTCCTATAAATCTATTCTTGGGACTTTTAAGTATTTTCTACGCAGAGGGAAATGTCATTTTTTCTCAGGAGCAGCTGAGGGCTCTGTGATGGGTAATGGGTCTGTTAGGTTTTATACGGTGAAAGAAAGATGCACTTCACTCCCCAACTCATGCAAATAAAACCTAATTTAATTTTAAACCTCATTTATTTATTTAGATTTAATCTAAAACTCCCACATCAAAGCAAACAGAAAAACAACAAATACTATCGGGGCCTTAATAAAAAGAAATTGCAGCAAGCCAAAATAAAACTCGGAGGAGCAGCTTCTGCATAATGTTATAAATTATGGTCTTGTAGAGCACCCCAGCCCGTGAAATCCTTTACTCAGTCAGGCTGATGCCGAGTGAATGCTGCGGATTTAATTCAGTCGCTTAATGCTCTGTAAATCTGAGCTGGCGTTGAATTCTGAGATGTGGAGATTGGTGGCTGGAATTACAGCAGTGGGGTGGAGAAGCTTTTGTGGCGAGGAAGCAGCCGGTACCCTCTCCGGGCTCCCAGGAGGCCATTTCCAGGTTCTAAATGAAATGAGCTTATGGCTCCCACTCACTTCTTAATTAGCACTAAAATGCACTCACACAGACGGCAGATACTGTACGCAGGGGAAAGAGGTGGCAACCTAGAAAAGGTGTGGGGAGAGTGGGAAGCAGCTCTTTCTGTTCCCTTTTGTAAGTGGCATCGCCTCTGCAGCCCCTTGCTGCGTGGGTCTCTGGCTCACGGTGCAGTTCTCCCCTGTCAGGTTCTTTATTCGAGATGGTGAGTAAAAGGCAAACTGGAAGGCTCAGGAAAACAAGAGGAAAATATAAAAATCTCCGATTTAGGTTGCTGGAATGGGCCTCGTTCAAAGCAATTCCTGGTTAGACATGATGCTGCACAATAAAAGTCAAAATGCTGCAGGTGTTAATTGGGTGCCGTGTCGTTAGCAGTCGCACCAGAGGCACAGGGAGGACAGACCGATCATCTCAGCCTTTGATTCCTGCACAACAAGGATAAAACCCATGGGCAGGGAACACTCTTTGCACATTTTCAACTGGCTGTTCTGATGAAGGAAGCACTTGTTCCTAGTTACAAAGCAGAACTGTTTAACTTCACAAAGCTGGCACAAAAGTCTTTAGGAGTAAGGCACTTGAGGGCATGAACTTGATAGCGGTCAGAATAGAAACTTATCTTCTACCTGAGCAATGGGAATTCTTTAGAGAGCAAAAGAAAGTTCCTCTAGTTTCCACAGGCAGCCTAAATTCTCCATCTTTCATATTTGTGGCTGCAGCTTAGGTAACTGCCTCTGTACCTTTTGCTCCTTTTTGTATACTCGAACGTTGGGTTGGCATTACTGTCAATAGCAGCTTTGTGGGGTATCCTAGCAGGGTGAGGCTAAAAACAGGACACCAGGAACTAAGTTTTACAGCATGTGGATTGCCCACAGTACTAGGCAGAGCTACTGGGAGGCATCTAGCGCCCAAGCCACAAGTACTGCTCAGATCGGACACAACCTCCACCTCATTCTGCAGATTCCTTTGTGTTACACAGTCTGTCTCTGTCTTTGGTGCTGTAGAAAGCACAGCTCAGGATCACTGAGACATCTGTGGCCATGCCCTGATCCAAGTATACCCCATTTTCAAACTCCATTTCTGGAGAATCGTCAGAGATTTCATTAGATCCTCATTCTAGATGGGGAATCCTCATCCCAGGCATCTCAGTTTGTCATCATGGCCTTCTGCATGGCCATACAGCTTTCTTAATCTATTTGTTTGCTTGTTGGTTCTTTTTTTTTTTTCTTTTTCTTTTTTTTTTTTAGATTTTTTTTCCTGTGTATCTTCCCTGTTTATTAATCATCAATCACTGATTCGTGCCAAAAGTTTTCCCAGACTGAGCTGCTAAAAGGTTTATTTTTGTACTGCTTACTCTTTTCTTGTGTCCATAATTTTCCTTTACCACACTAATTGTGAAAATACTGGAGATCTTTAGTGTTCCATCAGGCCTCCTGTCGGTGCTTTTTCAAATTTTGAAGCATACAGGTTCTGCTCCCTATTCTCATACCAACAATTTACATCCATTTTAGAATCTAGACAGAACCTCCCGAATTCTTAAAACTCCCCACAAACCCAGTCCCACCGCAAATTTTTGCAATCATATTTGACAAAGACTCACTGAGCTGTGGCTGGGAGCCAAACAATTTTTAGCCCAACAGGCTTCTTTGATACAGAAGGAGTTGTACAATAGATTATGCGCTTGTGCAAAACAACTCACCAGACAGACCTACAAGGACTTGTTACTTCAAAGCTCACTTGTCATTTTTGGTGCCTACTGCTTACAAAACATAAGGACACGATTGCAACCTTCAGCACAGTGTTAATAAAGACTTCCATCTATGATGGAGACCAAAAAAAAAAAAAAAAAGAGACAAAAAAACAAAGGAAGTTAAAAACAACAGTCTTCATTACTTATACTAGATGACTTTGCTCTGTAACATACCAATGTATTCTGTCCCACTTTCTTAAAATAAAAAATGGTCTGTGGCTTGTCAACAAAGCTCCATTTTCAATCATCCAGGGAGACTAGGCGAAACGCCGCTTGCAGTGTCCCTATCTCTGTATGAAGGGTTTGGGGGCACTTCAAGCTGAGAGTTTCTTCTGCTTTGCCTTAAAGTGATTTGCTGTCCAAGACATGACAGATTTACGTTGACAACTGGACCTGAGAGTTTAAGGAAATTCTAAAGCGGGAAGAGGATATTTATTGACAAGCTTGTGCCTTGCTGGGGATATAAAATTCTCTTTGTTCCAGACCAGAGCAACCATTAAAACCATGAAAATTTAAGATGATAATACACTGTCTAACAGGAATGCTGAGGGTGTAAAGGGAGATGACCTTGCACAACTTAATTCAGAATACTGCATCTCTGTCACAGAAGGAGTGATGTTAGTTTGCTGCTTTCAACAGGACTTGTGGCATTTACTTTTCATATTCTGTATCTTCACCTTCTGCAGAGTCAGGCTGAGCAGAGAAAAAAGCATCAACGAGGATTTTAGTAAAGAAAAAAATTCCAGGGATGCAACGAAAAAATCCCTCTTTCCCATCTACTAACGAATAAGCCATAATCCTACCTGTACATAATGTAAACCATCTTTGAACCTTACAGTGCTGCCAGGATTAAAGGAGATTAATTTTTTTTAAATGAGAAAGATATTAAGATTCTTCCACATGTATAAGGCATCGACAGCAGCTGAGCTATGTAGTTTGAGTGGAGAAGCAATCTGCATTGTGTGCGTGAGGGATGAAATGAGTTGCTCACCTGGGCTGCCTGACGACCTTTATAATCAACAGAAATATAAAAGATACACTGACGAGGGCAAAAACTTGCAGGGGAATTCAGAAGACAGCCTGCCCTGTCCCCTTCTTTTTGAAAAGTCCAAGAATAAATCAAAAGGGGGATGAATAGAGAACAACCGCACAGAGCTGTCAGCACACTGCTCTTCTTGGCCATTCAGTTTCCACATCAGGGAATCAGGGATCGGTTTCATGTGCTGACCTGACCACGGAAAATGACAGTGAAGGACAAGGACGTATAGGAGGGTTGTTAGCTGCAGAGTTAGTGGTAGCAAAGGTCTCCGAACTGGTCTGAATAAATCAGCACAATTAGACCTCGATTACAGCCTTTAAGTGCTACCACAATATAAATATTTAATAAGAAGCATGGTGGCTAGAAGATCATTATTAATCTGCAGCTAAGCAGTATTAGCAAGAGCATAGCTTCTGGGGAAGACGAGCTGTTCCAAAAAGTTACACAAGAACACAAGGTCCTAAATTTAGCACAAAGACGCTTGGTAAATTTGGTCCTGTGTCTGTACTTGCTTTGGAGGTGGCGATTCCAGCTAAGGCAGAAGAAGCACAGGCAATGTGAAGAACGAGCCCCCATCTGGGAGCATCTTCTCCTTTTTGCTCAGAGACCACAAAGAGACCAGGACACTGGCTGTGCGGTGGAAACCAGGGCAGGAGGGAGAAGTCCAGAGCTGCAGGTCTGAGTGAAAGAGCCGTGAAAGTGTTCCAAAAAGTACTTGGAACCTGGAAACCCTGAAAATACTTTTCATTCAAAGAGTTGTAGGGAAGATACAGACTTCAGCAAGATTATTTTTGGGTCAAGTGCCAAATACAGCCCTTGTAAGAGCTGGCATAAAAGATTTTTGAACAGCTTTACAGAGTAAGGTAGATTCTAGCTAAAGCAATGTCCTTAAAGTGGCTAACGAAATCCTTTTAAATTATGAGAGATGGGATAAAAGGCACAGGAAAATGTTGGAAACCAGAAGTTAAATTACAGAACTTCCCAAAGCAGAGGGCATCAGAGGAAATTGTTCTATGTAGTGTAAGAAATGAAAAGCACACAGAGACTAAAATAGAGCCTTAAAAAAGCCTTTTAAGTTTCAGTCAATATGCTTTCAGCAAGGTACAGCTTTCTCACATTTTTACTGCATGCTTGTATATAAATAACATCCCTTAATAGAACAGGCCCACTGGAAAACATGAACTTACAGATTGGCAGAAAGAATTTATTTTTGAAAAAAAGTTTAAAAGAAACTCTGGGTCTTTAGAAGAACTAGTAGGATGGCAAAAGACCAGCCCAAAGAGCCAGGTGAGGACAGCAATGTTTCCCACATAGCAGGTAATGCTATGCCTGACAAGGGAAGAGTCGAGAAAGAAGGCACCTTGCCTGATGGGACAGCAGCAGGTTAAAGGCATGATTTGCCTGAAGATTAAAGAAAGGGCATGATTTGTCTGAAGATTAAAGACAAACTGTCAGAAAGCTTTAAGGTGGAAAAAATAAGTGTGTTCATTACCTCCAAATGCTGATTCCCTCTCCACGGTGGCAGAGGCCATGAGACATCGTGCTCTGGTTTGGGAGCAGTATAGCCTGACATGGAGAAGTGTAACTGGATGCTGTGAGAGGGGACAGGCACACTGCACTGTCTGAACAGCCACAAGACAGCAGCCACAACAGTGGCTACCTGACAGAAGCCACCCAGATCACCACGGCACTGTTGCAGCTTGCAGTGCTTTTCTCAGCTGTCTGAGGAGGCCCTTCCTGAGAAGCTTCTCCTATAAGGAAAGACATGCAGGACAGACAAACCCAAAGGGTGACAAAATGCATTACTGAAAATCAAATGGTTCTGTCATTATGATAGTACTTGGACAGATACACCTCCCTTTGACAATGATCTTTGCCAGAAACACACACTTAGGGCACCCTGCTCCAGGTGGCCTTGCTTGAGCAGACATCTCCCAAGGTCCCTTCCAACCTGTGCCATTCTGCAGTTTATATTCTTGATTCTGTCACTGTACCTTAATGAGACCCTAACATCAGCACTGCCACCAATACAGCGTAACCCCTTGTCAGTGCAAGCTGGAGCTGCACCTCCGAGCAGGCTTGATTTGTGGCTCTTAGGTAACACGTTAGAGAAATGATGATTCTCCTTGGGCCTAGCTTTAACTGGAGAGGTTGATGTGTTCTGAAGAGATCTGCAAAACACTTCATGCGTGCATTTAGGTGTGCACATGCACTAGAAGAGCTGTGACCCGAGACAGACTCGGGATGAAAATGATATCATATATGACTCCACACACAGGGATCTCCTCACGGTTATATTGCAGTACAGGAGAGGTAGCAGGACGTGCCATGGGACCCTGCTGAAGTTGTGTAACCTGCCTCTATAGCTCAAGTTACACAGACGTAGAGCTGGATATAAAGCAGAAACCCCATTAAAACCAGATGCTAAAGATGAATGGAACTTTTCTGAAGAAGGATGTTATACAACAAGATGAGATTTTGTTCACTGAGTAAACTTGTCCTGAAGCTAAAAGTAGGGAAGCCTGACCTATTATATGAAGTTAAGGGTCAATAACAAATTAATGGGATCAGTGGCCCCATTAATCTTCCCATAATGAACAACAGCTCAAACAAATCCTTCTTCCTGAAATACTTGAAGACATTTTATATTGGCAACAAATTTACCTTATTGAACCTGAAATCATATAAAAGTGATTTAAATGTATTGAACTCGAGGCATTTCCTGAAATACAAAAGGTATTTTGAAACAGCACTACTGCAGAAGGTAGATTGATACCATAAATTCGTGCACTAACCTTCAACCCCTGGAGAACTGAGCAAGGTCACTTGTGCAATAAATTCTGGCGTTGCCCACACAGCCTTTGGTGGATATTTGCCCACTGCAAGAAGTTGCACGGTATGGCAACATCCTGCAAACGACATCTTCCGCTCAGAAATAGCACGCAGCTGGGACAGATGGGGATATCACAAGCAAAGCTATTCTGAGTTAGAAATAAAGCTGGAGAAAGGATGGATAAACAGAAATAGAATATGAATTTTACAACAATTGAGGACTAAGATGCACTGGCACATTATGGGACATGACATGCCCATTTCCTGCTCCGACTTCCTTTTTCTGGTTCTTAGTTACTATTCCAGCTTTTTTTTTCTGATCTCTTTTTCCACAAAACTCTGTGCAAGCAGTAATGAAACCAGGCTTAGCTGTTAGCATTACCAAATGGAGATACTGCTTTCATCAAAGTCCAGGGGGCTAAAAAGACTGGCTAGCGCAAATTGCCAGCTGCATTCCTGCCTCTCTTGATTTCAGTGATTTCTGCAGCAAGACATGAAATGAGATGTCTGAACAGCAGTCTCTGAAGTGTGTTCTGCCTGCTCATCAGGCACAAACAGGAGCCAGATTTTCAAAATATTTTATTTCCCAGGGAGGCACTAAAGAGAAACAGCCAGATTCTCAGTGGGAGCTGAATATTACCCTCATGTTAAGAACTTATGAAAAAAAATGGCCTTCTTCAGGCCAAAAAAAAATCCTTCTTCAGGCCAAATATGATTTTGCTGGAATTCCTGTTCCCACTACCAAGAAGTGAACGTTATCCTGGATGACAAAGCATCCTGTGTATACTTAAAAGCAACATGGATACAGTCTCAATCACAGAAAGACTCATCTCCATGAAGACTTAGGGCTTCCTGTGTTTTGGTAAGGAAAGGAAGCATGAATTATAGCCCGACTGTTGTCTGGGGACTGCTTGAAAATAAACCTATGTTCTCTAGAAATCACGCACTGAGGGAATTAAACAATAAACCCAAGCCGTATTTTCTCACTTATTACCGACTTATTCCCTCATGCCACAGGTGGGGAAAGAAAAAAGAAGGAAGGGCAAGTCAGAAATTCCAGTGAACAAGCATCCCTCCAAGGCTGACGTGCGATCCTCACGTGTTCATCAGGGACACTACCAGCTGTGCAGCACGCTTGGCGCAATGGGGACAAAGCGTTTCTAGGAACAAAAAGAGAGCGTGCAGATTATTTCTAACGTGGGATTGTGTGAGGGAAGTCTCTATCCTGCTCAGTCTCCTACCAGAGCACATTCCTCCGGTAGGAACTTAGTGCATTTTATAGCAGAGGAGCCAATTGGTTTCATTGCACATGTGCTCACGCATGCACCGCTGTCGGGGTCTGAAAATGTGTTCCCCCAGCCAGTGCTTGGATTCTGAGCACATCCTGACCCAGGCACAGCCACGCAAGGCAAAGTCACCTGTCCCCTCCTCCACCAAAATCCACACTGACAGCGGAAATGTTGTGCTGGGTTTCTGAAAAATAACAGATTTTAAAGTGCCTACATGGAAGCACATTGCTCATTAGCTCTGGCTAACAGCGAGAGCTCACCTCGCAGCTCAGTTTGCCCTGACGGTCTCAATTTGGTGTGTTTTATACTGGGAATTTACTTCCTCTATTGAAGGCAGGAACTTGGGTGTTGAATGCAAAATGAAACGCAAGGCTCCTGCACAAAGCAATGCTGAGGAGACTGCTGAAGGACGCTGCTGCAGAAAGGGCTGGAATAATACACAGCCTCGTGTCCCACAGAGGACTATATGCTAACTCAAATGAGATTTTAACAAGTTTTCACTGAGAATTTCCATTTTCCATTTAAACACATTGTGAAACTGTGTGCTTTGCCAGTGAAATTGCTTAAAATGGCATGAAATTGAATGCCCCCCCCATAAATGCCACCTGACAAGACTGATAAAGCAAATACTGATACTGAGACCAGACAAGATTAAATTCTACTATTTAGAGTGTAACAGTTTGTAATTAGGGCAGCAATAGTCTTTGTTGGAAATGTAAAATGGTTTCATACCGAATGCATTAGAAGGATCATCAAATTCTATCACTACTTCATAGCTTCGAATAAAGATTTTATCATATACTTGGGAACTCTCTTTAATAAACACTTTACCTGATAAAATAAACCTATTAATATTGAATAACTCCCTGCTCATCTGCAGATGCAATACAATAGCAAACCAGAGACGCCGAAAAGGATAAAACTATTCACTGAAAGCTTCTACACAAATACAGCCATTTATTGCTAAGAAATTGCATTAAAGACATCGGACACCAATGGAGCTTTCTAGGCGGCTATCAAAGCTGCTGCATGAGCGTTTGTTGTGTGTACCACACACAGCAAATAATCAAATGAGCTATTTTTTATTGCTATTTGCTTTGTGGTTTGCACTTCACAGTGGCAACGGGACAGACCAAACAAAGCATTTCCTGAATAGCAATTATTTACAGACAATTAAATCACTTTGGTTTAGGTCATATTTATATACAGAATGGGAAGCAATACACCATAACTGTTCCAAGAACATGCAACCTTACACGGGTGTTTCTGCTTTATAACAAAATAGAAACCTCTTTAACTAATACCTGTTCTAGTAATTAACCTATTATAAAGAAAAAAATAAGTCAATGCACCAAGGTTATGCTTCTGAAAGTACTCTACTGTGTTTCTTTCATTAAAATTTCAAAGTGGATGTCAATGTTGTTTTGTATCTACAAAGACAATTATTTCGTGCACTGTCAGGTTACTTGCAAATCATCACGAATACACCAGGGTCTACGAGGAGACCGATTTCAAAGCGCATTGATATTCCACAGTCTTCTCTCTGCGTAGTAACTGGATGGATTGGATTCCCTAGTCTAGCTTTCAGTTATTAAACTTTTCCTTCTTCCAGATGAAGAGAATGAATACACGATGCAGACATTTTATGTGATCCTTGCCTTTTCAAGGTTTGATGTCTAGAAATGCAGGCTGTCTCTAGACTGTGTTGCTCATTTTCATATGGACTGGCTTTCACAGTCTCACAGCTCTCAGCGAAGAGAGCTCCCGGGCAGGACTGGCATGCTATGGCAACCCATATGGTCTCAAGAACAGCAAGTTTTTATGCACCCTTCCTCTTCTCCCCTTTTCATACTCTGTTGCTTCAGGCCACCGTCAGGTAACTGAAGATAAGTGTTCCCAGGTTCCTGCCAGCCTTCATGCCAGTGCAGACTATACTGCTTAATATTTTCACTTCATTAAATTGTGGACAGAGTTTCAGTAAGAATTTGCTAGCTATCTCCTTCTGATCCCTTTGAAAATAATCAGCCACAATAAGAAACCTCACAAGATGGTCTCTGGAGCTTGGACTTCTAGGTACTGAAGTTGCTTTGCAACTCAAGTTCAGGAACAATACAAATCTTACAAGGGTTAAACACACCTCTTGAGCTACGCAGTGTTGTTCCACACATTGCTACTACTTTCTCTTTGGTACAAAGAAAGGGATAGAGACTTTTTATTCAGGGTGAAGTTTTTATATTTCCCTGTCACAAAAATATCTGATCTTATTTGATCTTTTGCTTAAATTGAATCCCTGTTAGCTCACACTAGCCAACTCTCCCTCTTCATGTTACTTTCAAGCTCTAAATACAGTAACCACGTCTTATAAATTGCTCTGTAGTCAAGTTTCACATACTTAGCTTTTCAAAGTCTGAGTCTATTCTCCTAACTCTGTCCCACACACTCTTTAGTCATCACTGCTGCTTGTCTCAGCACAGCGTTTTCACCGTGAACCTATAAACAGAGAGACAACAGACATTTTGTGTTATCTCATAACGTGCAACAATTGATCTCACTTAATGGGACCCAATACTGAAAATGACAAATCAAGATTATTTATAGGCCATGTGATTGGACCAGTATGAATAGCCCTCGTATACAAGAATAAACAACTGGTGCTGGTGAGCAGGATGGGAGCACACTGACGGCCAAGCTCTGAACCAAGGGACTCCAGAGAAGCCATAAGCCTAAATGAGCATCATGGATTTTGGTAAAGAGTTATGATTCTGGCCATTTTTCTGTTCCCCAGGCAAGAGGATGCACCTGCTGTCTTCAAAAAGCAATGTACTCGTGGCATAAGCAATTGCTGTATTTGTTCCCTAGTCTCTTAATGATCATCCTCAAAGATAAGCTTTCTATCTCAAATACCACAGTAAGGCTGCTGTTACAGGCAAGAGCTTGACATCTACAGCACGCACATAAAACCTGATGCATAAGGTCAAGCCACAACCACCCAAACAAACAAAGCAGCACCCAGTTCTCCCCTGTGATGAGCAGGCGTTTCACTCACAAAGATACCTCACAGACAGACTGACATTCAGAGACCGACTTTGGCTTGTGGCTGCTGCAGATGAGATGAAACGCAAGCAAAGAGAGCTCTCTCCAGAGCCCAGCACACAATCTCACACCCCACCAGCTGTCTCCTGCTGCAAGCGGGTGCAGTGGAAGCATGCACGTCACAAGGGACCGCAAAGCAAAATCCCACTGTCTGACGATCCTTCCCCATGCACCCCTTACTGCTTCCACAAAGTCAGAACACAGGGCAAACAAGAAGCTTCCAGAGTGCAGATGGTTTGCTCTGAGCACCCTTTCAGCCTAAAGAGAGCCCTCCTTCCTGCACTGCTTACCCTGAACAGGTGGACAACTCCCAAAATTCGACAGTAGGAAACACTTTACCTTTAACAAGCTCCAGCCACTCTAACCAGATTGTCAATAAACAGAGCATATTGCACAGATGGACTAATAACACAACCCTAATTCAATTGCCTAGAACCATCTTCTGTGCATACTCTATTAAAAGCAGCCACTCGGCTTGCAGCAGCTGAGAAACCAGGACAGGGTCCCCTTCTGAAGGAGAGCACGGAAGAGGGTTGACTTTGATGGGCTGGCAGCTGTGAGCCAGCTCTCTTTGCAGCATACTTGCAAGTTGCTGCAACCTTACCCCTGTGTGCTGTGGCTTGGGGCCACCTCAGTAGTGAAAGCTGCTCGCCCTTATCCTTGGTCACCTCTCAGCCACGTGGCTTCTGAGGGGCTCACCTACCTGAACCTGAGGCCAACTGCCCCAGCCACTGTTCTGTGCCAATCTGAAGTGAATAATTCAATGGTGAACACTGAAACCTGTTAACCTATGTTCTTCTCCTTGCCCTGTTCTCCAAGTAGCCATACAGAAGAATGAGGGCTCCCCAAATGAAGGGGAGTCCTGGAACTATGCCCAGGTCACGGTGTGACTCTTTGGTCTTTAACTTACATGCAACTTTCAGCCTGATTTTCATACTCTTTCATTCTCTCAACACACATTTCACTAGCTAGGCAGCGGTCTGAGCAAGGTTTGGCTATGGGAAAGTAGGATAGAAACCCAAATCCGCTGGTATTATTTTCAAAGTTTGTTCTATCTCTTTTAAAGTCAAGCTGCCAGAAGCCATGGGCTGATGCATAGCAAGGGATTATCTTGCACAGACATTACCTTTGAAGTGCACAAGATTCAAATCAGTTGCAAATAGGGGACCTGAGGCCCATCAGCAGCAGCGCTGCTTGGGGCCAGGAAAGTCCAAAGAGCTGGCTCATCCTTCCATCTGCACTCCAGATCGAAGGGATGTAAATCAGACCATGCAGAGCCTGGCTCGCTTTCCACACGCTGTTGCTCTGTCTGCCCTGGTTTCAAGGTGGGAGCTACACAGCACCTTACACAAAGCACTGGGACCAGACGTGCATGGAGAAGACTGATTAGAAAATGAATTTTAAAAGAGCTTTTTATGTCATTTGCTGTTCTTATTTCCAGCTTTGCTGTGAGAGCGCCCCAGAGTCTCCACACTCCTTCAACAAGAAATATATTCATGCAGAACCATGACAATTCTTAACTTTTCCGTTAATCTTCTTTCACTGACTGTCAAACTGGGCAACCCAGTCTGCCCCCTCTGAGCATCCTTTCCTCCGTCTCTGCTCCCAGAAGGCATTAGTATGCCTGTGAGAACCTGTAACTGCTGAGCCCCCTTTGAAGTTAATGTAGGTGGATGGCCCGTTGTGGCCAGCTGTGATCAATTCCTACCCTGCTCATGGCAGAAAGCTCTCCAGCCCACAGCTTAGTGGGATTAGCTACCTCCTTGCTACTTTCCCTACCTCATTTTTAATATATATATCGTTCACTTGAACGTTATCCTGGAGCAAAATTTACTGGACATTTCCATGAGTGTCATCTGGGGGAAGGGCTTGGATTTTTGCAGCAGTTGTCCTCTTTGCTGACATCTTGACAAGCTGCTGGACAGAACTGCTTCAGAACTTGCATCAGCGGTTGCACTTTGAAAAGCTCTTTCACAACAGCCACCCACAGGAGAAAAGGCCAGCGGATGAGTAACTAGGCAAGAAGAGATTTGTATGTTAATATAGCCATGTCCATGTGCTTCTTAAGCAGTATGTTTAGGAAAAAAAGAGGCTGTGCATTTATAACCGGCTCTTTTGAGAAAGCAGCTGCAATAGCAATGGAAAACTCAATTTAGTCAAAGAACACATTGTGATGAATAATAAAAAATTAGTTGAATCCAGTGCCTGTGGTAGTAACGAGCTCAATATGCCTAGCTACAACCAAGCAGAACGTACATAGAGAAGCTGCCTAAAGTCCTGCCAGCCCCTTCCAAATACTAAATTCCCTGTTTTAAAGGATTGAGGCTCTCTAAATATCACCCCACTGCTGCAGTAGCACATCCAGTGACATCCAGGCCTGAACTCCTACTCCCTTTTTTATCATAGAAAACAGGGAAAAGTATAATTTCAAAACAGGCAGCATGAAAGGAAAAAAAAAAAAAACAAAAAACAAAAACCAACAACATTCAGCATGTTCTAGGCAGAGTTTTCCCAACTCGTTTCAGCTGTGACCCATTTGAAATCTGAGATCCAGTGCAATTCATTGCAATACTTAGAAGCCTCAAAGTGGTTAAAAATTAACCAAGATAGAGATGTCTGACAGATAGAAATTTAGCTGACTGATCTTGCATGTAGATAATGAGCTAAGAAAAAAAATATTGTTGCAAAAAGAAAAAATGTCTATCAAAGTCCAAGTATGCTAATTATCAAGAATTTAATGGAAACTCGCTTCCTGACAAATTGCATGTTGAGAAATGAGACAGACAGCTGAATATTTTAATACAAGATCTCCCTGGGGAAAGAAAAAGGGGGAGGGGAAAGGAAAAAGATTGTTTTCTTCATCATAAAAATAAAAATCTCATTTAAGAAGTTACCTCTTGTTACGTGAGTTTCTGGGAAATGAGGCAACGCAGCTATTCATCTTAAGAATCGGTGGCAATGCTTCTTCTAACAGAGACCTGCAGCCAGGTCCATCTTCCTATAATAACCTTACTAAATAGTTGTCATTCATGCAAGGGAGACAGAAGGGTCGAAGAGACACAGCAGGTACCATGACAAGCTAGCTAGGCCAGCTGACAAGTGGTCCAATGAGTCAAGTCTAAGTGGAAGCCTGAACACAAGGAAAGAGATTAGAGAGAGTACTACATTCTCTTTGCTCCACATTGTGTGTTGACAACACAGGCTACTATGATTTAACTTGCTGCCAGAGAACATGCCAAGACTAGCTGTCCTTTTATTAATTTCTTCTATTGCTATGCAGTCCTAAAGAAAAGGCATTCGGTTCTGCTCAGAAAATCTTGGACGGCTTCTTTGGAAAATGGAACCGATCAGGCTTCTGCACTCATGGCCACCGATCACCTTGGAGCTCTGCAAGAAGAGCAAGCAGCCCGATGAATTAGCTTAAGGAATTACTGTCATCATAACAATGTTTCTGAATACAATAACAGACGGCCAAGTCTGCACAGTTACGTTCAGAAAATGTTCACTAAGTTTGAAACAGAGGCTAACTTAGAAAGAAAGGAGACACAAAAAAAATCACCCTCATTTGCTACATCATCACTTGGTCATTGCAAAGTTTCGAGATCTGCTGAATTTATTGGTGGACAGAGCCTGAATCGGAGCCATCAGTTTGACCCAAGCGGTGCCACCTGGATGCTGTCCTGCAGTGGCCTATACCTGGCCTGCAGCCGCGGCAAGAAGCGGGGAAGGTGCTCCAGCAGTGAAAAACAATTTGCAGTAACTCAACAAACCCAAACACGACTCGCCCTCCAAGAGCCTTTGGCCAAGTTACTGTCCAAAAGTTCTAAACCAGATATTAATTTAATTTAATCCCTTTCCATATGTAAGGATGAGACCACCCTGGGCTTGATGATACACACACAAGTAAATGCAGGGAGTTTTTGGTCCAAGATCAAAGAGAGGGTTTGAACGAGAAGGCCATGAACATGGGGGATTAGAAATTGGGGCCTGCTAATGCCCTCAGAAACAACTGGCCTGGAATATAAGACACCAGAGAGAAGGAAAACACCAACAGCAGCTAAAATAGAGGCATTAAGACAAGTACATCTGAAGTCTCAGTCACAAACATCTCCAGCTGGCACCCAGAATTAAACAGAGGATTTAATTGGCACTATAGAAGCAACTGCATTAATTCCACTTTTCAAGGACAGTGATAAACCTTCCATTCCTCAAACAGCAAATGTATTAAGACAGAATATCTGACTCTTTCCAAAGGGGAGCAAGCACTGTGAATGCAGAATAACTTAAGTCCCATACCTGCTCAGGAAACAAGAAAGCCTCCTGTGTCGGAGCAGCTCAGAGGCCCAGTCCTTCGTCCAAGCTCAGGCAGGCTCCATTTTCTTGCTGCTTACCAATTCCCTTCAGTCTGTGCTCGCAGAACCCACTGCTCAGCCACGTGTTCTGCACTGCCACACCAGCTGGGACATTAAGTCTGCATTGCCTCTGAGCTGCTGGGACAGTTACGGTGGGATGGTGCAAAATGGGCCTGCTTTCCTCTTCCTAAGGCTGCAGCAAATCTTTGGGACATAAACAGTTTCTGCGACTTACATTAATAGTATCGGAGCAACTAAGAACTTACTGTAAAAAGCAAACAAACACATTGGTTTTCTGGAGATCAACAACAGAATTTGAACAGCACTGAATGCAGTCAGTACACGGGGAAAAAAAAAAAAAGCAGCAACTTCTAAACCTTGAATTCCAGTGGGCTCAGGTATGTGAGGGAACAGACATAACAACATTACACAAAAATTTGAGAAAGGAAGCAAAGATGAGAGAGTCCAGCTGAAAATGCAGACACACGTTTTCGGAAGGGAACTGCACACACTGAAATCCAGCCCTGCACTGGGCTTTGACAGCTCATCTTTTCTGAAAGGAGACCTGGGATCTCTGGCAACCCCACTGCCTGAGAGGACCTCAGGATCACGCCAGATTTAAGATGGTGCTTCACTTGGAGAGGCAGGAGGAATCCAGAACAGAAATGTGAGAGTCCTGGCAATGTCCTTGCTTCTGAAGCCATGGTCACATATTCCTCTTCCATACCAAAAGTGGTGTTAGGAGAGTGTTGAAAAGCTAAAAATGTATCTACTACTTTCAGGTGCTTTGAAACGTTAGTGCGACAGTAATGGCATTTCAATCTTTTGCATTACAACACATTTGTAGGTAGAAAGCACAAGTTTTCTAACAATTACTGAAAACACAAACAAGGCAGAGTAAAAATAAATAACTAAATAAAAAATAAACAGAACAAGGGCAGATTTTAAAGGTCACATTGGAGATTTTATTTCCTAACAAGTTCCTCATTGACACAGCTCTTGCTCAGGATGGTGCATGCAAGGGGACACACAAATCTAATTTGGATCTTATATGAAGACTTCACTCAAAGTCTTCTTTGCAAAGTGGCTGGAAAGGCCAATATTTCAAGACTCAGCAGCTTCGCCTACAGTTTACAGCATTGCTCTCAGAAAGCTGAAGAGCCTATCAATTTTTCCAGGGGTCCTTCTGCTGAATGCCAACCATTATCAACCTACTCCCACACCCTCTGCTCTCCCTTTGAGGTACCTGGAAGGAGTATCTGCCTTGGAAACAAGAATCTAGAAGGAGCTGGCTCTAAACACTGCATACAGTGCAAATACATGGACAGGCATTCACGTGTGCCTGCATTCCAATGAAAGGCTTTAGCTGGGGTACAGGACAGTCTCGCAGTCAGTAAAGATTTGTAGGAGGATGAAACATAGATCTGTGTGTTCTTATCTATAGAAGAAGTTGATGAGTTGCCTGCTAATGTTGTGCTGGACCAGACCATGGGGCTGTTCAAGTGGCAGAGCGGATGCTCAGGAAGACAAGGCCGTAGGAGCTCTTTCAGCAAGCAAACATCCCAGAATCCATGAGAAGGTAGGCTATGCCCTTACCAGAGAAAACAGATGGCTTCTCTCCATTCAAATATTTTCCTCTCCATCCCCAGTGCGATCTCTGTGTCTCCACAGGCTACACACATCAGAATGAACCTTCTGCCTTTTCAGTGGCCAAGAAAGATGGGTTTGCTTTCATCTTTCAGCATGAATTCCAAAGGGAGCTAGGCGAAAGGGAGGTGTGAGGAGAGACAACATTTTGACAGTGTGCAATAATGAAAAAACGACAGAAGCCACAGACAGAGGAACAAAGAGTCTCCCTGCTTCCCATGCACAATGATAGATAAAAGGGAATGGATGAAGGATCAAGCAGCAAGCAGGCTGCATGCAGAACAGACAGTGCACAGCCTTGTTCCACTGGGACCACCAAGTTTTGATGGGTATGCAAGCAGTTACTACACCACTCCCATGCTTTTTCTGAATTCTGAGCAAGAACAGATGAGGACAGTTGGGCTTTTTCTGATGTTATTCTAAAGGAATAACTGCAAATTAACTTCACTGTGACAAACACTTTGTTTGGGCCAGCTGACTGATGTTCTGGAGAACATGATCCCACTGCCTTCCTCACAAAGCGCATTATTAAGGATCTTCAGTCCTCCAGACTATACCTGCAAAGAGGACACGTGATCTTGCTGCAGGGCACTGTGACCCACTAAATATACTTGGCCAGAACAGACTAAGTGCCAGGTGAGATCTCCAATTAGTCTGGGGGTGGCAGAGGCACACTGCTCCATTCACATTTCACAAGTGCCCAGTAACTTCTGTGAAATAGCAGCCGAGGGATCCACTCCAGTTCCCGGAAAATGGCATCCACATCTCATAGCTCTGTACTTCATGCAGCCGTTCAACATGCTAGTTTCAAGCTGACATTTCAGCAGAAAGGCCAAGGATGAAATCGGCCAACTCTTTCTCCTGCTTAAGGAAACCCTTCACTACACAGGGAAGATAAGATAACGTGGGGCTGGTACAGGTGCACTGCTGCCATCAGTGCCGTACCACCACATGTTTGGTGAGTCAGTTCCTTCTCTCTCAGCATACACGTGTGAGGAGGTGGAAAGAAGCTTTTAGGATTGGCAAGAGGATTACTTTTCTCACCAGGGATTGCTCATTCATTTTTAACCTAGTTAACCAACTGCTCTTTGGAAGCTGCTCTCAGCTGCCACAATTCATCCTTCCTCACAGATTTGCGGTGCCTTGAGCCCTTCCCCTTTTCTTGCCCTCCCACTCTACTTCTGTGAGCACTATCATTATTCTCTTCACCAGTGTACACAACCTTAAACTTCTCTAATTTGTTTCCTTCTCGTCTTCCACTCCATATTCATATTGTTACCAGCCCTCTTTTTTTTTTCCTGATGGAAACAGTGTCCTGGCCAGAGCCTTCTGTCACAATAAACTCTGTTTTCTGAAGCCCCGTGGGAAAGATGGGATCATTACTTGCCAGGACACGTGCTCAAGTCTATCATTATGCAAGTCAGTGCTGGAGCCATTTTGTTTCAATTTGCTTTTCTTCAGGGCCCAAGGATCTGCTCACTCATTATACTAAATGAGGTGGTTTCCCAGCTTGAAAGTGCATTTTTAAAAATCTTACTCTGCTTAATGATTCTTTTTGTTAATTTTAAATAGATTTTAGAACCATTCTTTCTGCTGGTAAAGGACCCACAGCAGTGGAAACTGTATTTGGAGCTCTCACTCCATGCGATGCATTGTTAATGCTATGAATATTTATCTGGAGGAACTTCTCTCTCTATAGGTGAGATATAGTTCACGCTCCTCATTAACACAGGACTTAGCTCCGCTCGGCATAGGAACTGTGCTGAGCTTTTCCTTACAAGAAGCAATGAATTAGAGATTTCGGGCGCTCTGATGCTCTGTGCGGCATCTGAAATCATACTAACGCAGCTCTGCAACTGGTATCACAGGTGACAGGTCTATTGCTCATGATCTTGTTGTGAGGGAAATATCACCTCAGAGATCGCTTCTTAAAGGTCAACAGCTGCGAGTCTGTTCAGTCTGAGGATGTGTACGGATAGGGCACAGGCAGCCAGGCTGTCAGCATGGGCCAAATTCCACCCGCACGCACACTTGGCTCCTTCCAGGGGAAGATGCCAGCCCCTGCTTTTCCTTAGAGTCAACCCCCGTGATCCACAAACCATTTAATTGCACAGTTAACTTTCCGACACGGCTACTGAGCACTGAAATCATTTCATGTGATGGAGATGGCCAACTGAATGTTACTAATAGTTTAGTCATATAAAAATGGATCCTGAAGTAGCAAAACATGTAGGAAGGCAGCCTGCATGTTGAGGTGTTTCTCTCAGAATTAGCTTAGTTTTCCTCCTCTACTTCCTTCTTGCATTCACTTGATGGGTTAGAAATCACAAAACTGAACAAATCTGAAATAATATCACAACCAGTCCGAATCTAGCATACATCCAGAATACAAAGACGACAGTGCCAAGATATTTCCCCACTTCCACCGCTGCCAAACATGTAGGCTCCCTTAGGGACGAAAAGTCATGAATTCCATGGTAATCAATACATCACAATTGCTTAAAAGCCCAGGAAATGCTGAAATCAAAGTGAGGCAGTAAGTACAAGAGAGGGGACTCTGAGTGATGCATGAATTGCATGCTACAGACACAGTATTCTAAACAATTAATATGCAATGTTGGTTAAATAGGAGATTCAGCGAATATTTTTCTCCACTGAATGTTCAAATGAAACAGCAAAAAATATTTGTCCCTTTGGATTTCAGTGAGAAGTTTGCAGGGTGGGTCTGTTGGTCCAGTTAATTTCATCCTTGGACTAGCAAGTGTTCAGCTCACTTTTCAGGGTCTGTACTTCCTACAATCATTTTTGGTTTTACATAAACTATAAGGAGAAGCAAGTTGTTTACTTTTCCTTCCAAGTTACCTTGTTCAAATTGCACATCTGACAATGTTCCCAGGGAGCCATTCTCCACTTCAGAGCAGTGCCTACAATTTGTACCCTAAAACCATACCGTATAAGGCTGGATTTCCTATTGATTGCTTCTGATAGCAATGCTAAGCACACCAGCTAAGCTGCAATAGCTGGTTAATTTTATTAAGCTTAGATACTGAAAAGCCCTGAAGACATCTAAAGTGGACTTTAATATTTTTGTTTAACAATTTGCATCCCTTACTGTCTCTCTTAATGTGTTTGTGCCTGTTTAATCTTCTGTAAACTCTTATCTCTGTCCTTCTGATGTATACGAAGTACTTTTGAGGAGGGCAGCAAACAGAAATGGGAATTCTTGGTAAACAAAATTTGACACATCCCTTGAAGGAAGCCTGTTTATTGCCCACGCTGCGCTCTGAGCGCAACATACTATATTGTGCAAGCAGGGGCTCACGGTGCAGACACCAAGCCAGGCTACAGCAGAAGCCCCACATTAAAGCCTGCCTCAGGCAACCATTTATTATTGCACGATACACCTCTGAAAAATACTGATGCAAAAGATGTTACCAGTTTTGCCACACATTCGGTTTTTCAAAGTCAATTCTATTGTCTAAGCAAAACCGGGCACGTTTCCGGCTGTTGTCATGTGAATTTTCACTTCATAGAATAAGGGGAAAGAAAATCATTTTGTTACTTTGATGAAGACGCCTTGTACATTTTGACAAACTCAAGTCCCTCCAGGGTGCTTACTGGCCATGAAGCTCTTTCATATCTCATTCATTATCAGAGAGAGACAGGAAAATACTTCCTCATTTCTCTTGCGTATGAGTAAATCAGTGAAAACCACAGAGACCTGGTTTCATTAAAAGTGATGGAGTGAGACTGGCTGCAGCCGCTGCACAGTGGGGACTGGGCTGAGCTGACTCAGTGCAGTCTGCCCGGCGAATTCAGGAAAAAAAGATTAGCTGGAAATTTCTCTGTTGAAGCACTGACTGCTTACTGCAGCCAAAGTCCAAGACAGCTTGAGGCCGTAAAGTCTGAGCTCCAAGCCCTAAACTCAAAAGCTAGTTGCACGTCTGATCTTCCTCAGCTTCATCACTCCATAGATTTTAGATGCTAGACCTGCATCTCCCTGATAGTTTCAAACCATTGCTATTGCCATCAACAACTGCTACGGTTTCTACTAAGTGACAGCCAGTGGGTGGTATTTCTGGAGAATCTTTCCTTATGACTTTGTCAGGGGACAAAAAAAAGCCCCCAGATCTCAGGATTAACTTCAAGCTCACATTACAAAACAAGAAAAGGGAAATGGGACAAGTCAGCCAAGACAAACCCCTTCATTCCATTGAAAACTTGTCTTAAATCTTAGATCTGAGATTTTCACTGTTGCTGTCTGAGAGTTAGGCACACCCCAACGTGTGGATGTAGCACGCTACCTACCTATGTTACGTGTGGCTCAAGATACCGCTCCAAGTCCCCCCATTTTATACCTTTTTTCTTCTTCTGACTTCAAAAGTGGCAAAAGAACCACCTTTAATCAAGATCAAGCCTTTGGCAGATTATTTATTAAAGTGTAAGTCCTGACTCTTGTGTTGAGTTAAAAAAAATCCACACAGCTCAGCTGGTCATAAGATCCCCAACCAGGTGGCAGAATCCTGTGCGGATGACTTAACACAACTGACTTCTAGCCCTACTTAGCTCAAATTTCCAGAAAATCTGTGTTCCTACTGAGCGTGATAATATACTGCACATGCTCCTTTTCTGATGTTTTGTCTCAGAGAAAGCTCTCAACTTTCTGTGCGCTATTCTCCTGTGATACAGAACACTATTACCCCATAAAGCTCACATCTCACAGATGGATAATTTCACAAATTATGGGATCAGCTATGTGAAAATCTGAGATTTTGGGATATCCAGCACATACCACACATCTAGGAATCAGGATGTGTACCACACATCTAGGAATCAGGAACTAATATGGATGCTGAGCTGTGTGCACATTCAGCCCTTGGTGGTGACCTTGCCTTTTTACACAACTCAGCAAACTGGACAACCAGCCTCTGAGGTGGAAGGGTAAGAAAACATAACCTGATCGACTGTCTTGCTGCCACTGGGCATCACAAGGGAGAAGGCAGGACCTTTCTCCATCTACAATGGAAAAATGAGCATTCTTCTCACTCAAAACCGTAGCAGGAACAAGTGAAAGTAATACAAACTACCCCTGCTCTCCAAGATCACTGGTAAGACAACAGTACTGTGTGGTTGACACGTCAGAGAGTTGGAAAAGGACGGGGAAGGGGGAGGAGAAAACAGCTGCTCTGCAACAAGAAGCTCGATGGAGGCTGCCAAGAAAACAATGCCAATGGCAGGTAAGTCATCCCAAACTACCACATACTCAAAGCCACAAGGGCTAAAAAAGCTTAATAACGTGTTGTTTCAAGAACCACAAATGGTGGCAGACGTAAGATGCAGGCTACCTGACAACACTCACGTCTTCTCTGACGGTGCTGTGAGGGCCCCATATTCTCACCTGCCCCACAGGGTGAGCAGAACAGAGCAGGGTGTGCAAACCATCTTTTTCCCTCAAAATCTCTGCAGTGTGGACCATGCGGCGCTGTGCGACTCCTGGAGATGCTACGAAATGCAATGACCTACTATGAAACACATTAGTTTAAGCTGCACAACCCCAAAACCTCCTTTATTTCACAGCCCATTGCCAGTGTTCTTCAGTGCAGAAAGTTAGCCCATGTGAGTTATTCTCTTATCAGTACCCAGGAGATATATGGGCTGCACTTACATTTCATGTTTGGGAAGAAATACTAATACTATGCTGTACTGCAACCCTTCACCATTAGCAAAAGTAGTTTTGTCGAATAGTGTTGTCATAAAACAGCTGCTATGTTCCTCTTGAGGCAGCTATACCTTAGCAGTGGGAAACTTGGCTCCCACATAGCCAGCAAGACCGTGCCTTGCTCTAAAGCGTGGCGGTGTCCTTCTGAGGCAGCCCTAGGGCAACGTGGAGCTGTTCTGGTGATTCAGAGCAGGACTCCAAGGGAAAAAGCGTGTATTTCTGGCATAAATGTGACTCATATCCTCCTCTTGAAGTTTGCTGACAAACAGAAATGGGAGCACAGAGCTGGGGCTGCAGCTCTCCCCAGGCCCAAGCCGATTACCTCTGTTCTACAGAAAGACACCGATATGTCATGGGGTGGGAAGGGATGGGCCTGACCAACCCTGTCTGCCTGCAAATCAAACGTGAAGCAGGGAAGGAGAGAAAGGAAAATGAGAACAGCCTTTGAAACTTCCAAGCCGTTCTTTTTTGCATGAAAAGAGTTGGTAAGAGACAGCATTTTCTCTTTTTTGATCCTGTTACAGAAAAAAAAAAAAAAAAAATCCCCAAACCCATTTTGAAGCATTTGGATCCACTGAATCCACAGAAACATTGCCGTGAGCATGGTATGGTGATGGTACAGGGCTAGGAGCGACTCTTGAAGACTTTTTAACTAGAATAAGGACTCATCTTTTCACTTCCTTGCTTTGGCAGGCTTGTGTCAGATGCACGTGGTGTAATTCTGCTTCAAAGTAAGGCTTGTATTGAAACTTCTGCCTTACTTTCTTATTTGAAGTGCTTTTGGTGGAGATTTGGAGAATGGCAAGCCTCTGAGAAAGCCTTCAAACACCTTACAAACCAAGCATTTCATCTTTTTTTTTTGTTATAGCAGAACACTTAACAGAGAAGTATAGCACGTGAAGGAGGAAATCTTGTGTTTGCCAGTTCATACAACTGATCCATTCAATCTTGCACGTTTCCAGCCCTCCAGCACTCAGGCTTATACACGATGCGCACAAACGAAAGATGATCACAAATCCTGCATGAAAAATACAGTCTGTGGCCTATTTGCTGAGGACACGATTCTGAGGGATCCGCACACATGTGGGCAGTGAATCTTTTTTTAAATCCTCTAGTCAATAAAACAAAAATGACTGCCAAGGAAAACATAATTCAGCCTTAACCCAAACTCAGTGACTCCATATTAACCTTTTATAAAGAAAAAAACAAACAACGATTACAAAGAAACACTTGAGAGCACAACAGCTAAATGTGTAATCTGTCCCTGGCTAGTCACCTTCTTCCAGAAGGAAGAACGCACACCCCCGTGAAAACTGCTTTCGGCCTGCAGCTGTAACCATGGCACTGCGACCACAAGGCAGCTGGCTTCAGCAAGCTTCCCAGCCAGGGAATTGTACAGGACCACATGCTGGCAGTGCCAGGGTTAATCAGTAAGATTTCTCTGGTTCCAGCTACTTGCTTTCACCACAGCTTCAATACTCTTGCTATGAGAACCGAAAATATAAATTCAGTTCTAGAAGAGCAGAAGCACAGAGTATCTGCAATGCAGACTTCAGATGGGGGTAGGCCTCCATGAAAGGATGCAAAGTCTCCGATTTAACAAGCCAAATCATTTCACTGCGAGCAGTGAAGACAGAACAAAGCGGTCACTGTGTGACCAAGACTATACAAGATTGCTTTATTCCTGTTTGTGTTGAGGCAGGCACTTGTTTAAAACCACTACCTCAAATATTTCAAAAGCACGGTGACCTCACCTAGCCAGTTGGAGTCGGCCTGTGGAAACTCATTCACAACTCTCTTGACACTCTTCCAAACAGAAATCCTGCTGGGATGAAGAAAGGGAACACTGATCCCTCTGCCCCCCTTTTCTGCACCTGATTCTGCTCCCTGTAATTGCCGTATCGATACCTTTTCGATCTGCATCCCTCCTCCTCTGCACGGATCCTCGTGCTGATGCATAAAGGACGAACGCCAAATCAGGGGTAAAGAAGCAAAGCCACCAACTTCCCATCCGCAGCACCCAGACAATATCAGCTACTGTCTCCCTGTTTGTCCACTGGCAGTGGCTTGTTTACAGTCCCTCCTCAAGGGCCGGCGAGCCAAAGAAAACGTCTTTAATGCAGTTCTGCAACACCAGCCTCTCGCCTGTGGCTGACAATTCTTACGGTCACAGTTACTTTTCTGTTACGGCCCAGATGAAGCACGGTGCTGTCATCAGAGCTCAAAGACCCACAAACCCACCCCGAGTCTTGCACATAAGCCTCACCCAGTGTCTTGGGACCATAAGCAAACTTTCACTGAAGTAACGGTAGTAAAAAATGAAGGCTGTTTATTTCTGTGCAAGCTCATGCAGACATTTTCCAATCAAAATAGCTAAAAACAACATGCATTTGTCTAGTAAAGGCCTCATCCAATTTAATGTTTTTCCCAATTAAGTGGTGTAAATCCCTCTCTAGACATTCTTGCTTCAGCCTGAGAGCTGGTTTTGATTTGACCTGAATTAAGTAGGCATTAAAACGTGCCTTTATGTATAAATAAAGGAGAAGGGAGCTCAGGGATGAAGAACCGACCACATGCGAGAAGCTGGGGAGAAAACAGATGAGGACAACCAATTTGAACAACAAGGTCAGCACACAGAGATAAATTATACCTCCCACTGCTATGCAGGAATGTCTCTGGCGGTGGTAGGAACAGAGATGCAGAGATCTGCACACATGTATTTGCTCTCCATGGTTGTGAGGGGATGGTGATGCGCTGAGAATAAAGCAGCAGGAAACCCTGAAAGCTTAGGCCCAGACCAGAGAAAAATTTAAGAGAAAGAGAGCAGAGCAGGAACAGCCACTCCCAGTGGTCAGGATCAATGCCTGCAACTGGTTGCAGAACAAGGATGAGAACTGAACTAGAAAGCGAGGGTAGAGGCCAGAATATAAACTGAGGGACAGGAGAAGATTTAGAACAGGAGCCAGAAGCTCAGCTGTTAACCTGAGGAGCAACTGTGAATTCAGTCCCCATTAATCACCGAAACCAATCACGCACGGTGCTGCTCACAGCTACCACAATTCACTTAAAGGCCAGCTCATCTTTTAACTGCCTCAAGTCCCACCTGAGGGACAATTAGTTTTAAGGCTGACAACCCCTGTTATTGTTCAAAAGGCAAAAATAACTCATTTACGTTGAGGGGAAGGAAATCATGTTATATTTGTCTTTATAAGAAACTCGGTGCAGTTGTTTGATCCCATTTATTTTTGTTAGGTGAGTTACAGAAGACTATCTTCTAGATATCCTCGAGAGAGTGGGCGCAGCTAGAAAGGAGCAACACGTTACTTCATTTGCCAGTACACTCTCTATGGACAACTAATGGGTACCTCGGAGTTTAGAACAACTTAACAGGGAAGAATTTAATTGTTTTTTATTTTATTTTTTTAAAGAGGGAGGTGGAGGGGGTGGTAATAGATTTGGAAGATACACATGGTCTTCAGGGAAGCATGAAGACTCAGCTGTCAACAGGCACGACTTCAGGGGGCTGCAGACAGAAAAGTGGTGCGCCCACAAGCTCTAAGGAACGGGAACGGAGGCGGCTGATTCGGCAGCTGTGCAAGTATCTTCTGCAGCTACGATGAAAAGTCTCGCTCTTGGGGAGAGACACGCTCTCGTGGTGTGGTTGCCCTCTGAAAACCTAATTACACCAGCCCTGTATTAGGTATGCCTCAGTGCCAGGCCAGCTTGGCAATAACTCTATCTGCAAGAACTCTCATCGGAAGAGTGAGCCTCCAGCAGCAAAAACAATCAAAAAGCAGGCAGGAGCAAGGCTAATCCATTTAAGTGAGACTAAAACAGCCTTTATTATTAATAATAATAAAAAATTGGCTTAACTAGTGATGCTAGAAATTATCTGTCGGTCAAGCAAAGCACACACCATGCAGCTGCTGAGTGCAGCCGGGCCTGTGGGGAAGGAGGGAAGGGAAAGGAGAACGGGGGTTTTGGAGACTTGGAAAGAGGCAATTCACTATCAGCTCTCTGAGCCTCTCACAGCTTTTCATTGGCTTCACCCCATCAACTCAGAAATCAAAGAGCTTCAAGCATCAGACATTTGCGTCTGCTCCGTCTTCATCACTGCCAGACACAGCCCCGCGATTAGAAGAATGGAGAAATAAGGAGCTTACAGATTCACTTTCCCCAGTTGATACGGTGACTCACTGCGCTGAGGTATCGATCCACAGGTCTGGCCTCTGCCGATAACTACACGCCACAGGGGTTAATTTAACTCCCCATCACCTGGCACTGTCTCAGACGCTTTGCAGAGAACAGTTATAAATTATATAGCCCTCCAAAGACAGAAAGCAGAGGAGTGTCGTCGGCACATTTCCTTTGTTACCCATCCTCCTGCAACTTGTTCTGCTGCTTCCAAGTCTCATTTGTTTTCTTCCTGAAATTATATTGCAGTCGCCTATTTGAGCACAAACAGCCCGATGCTCTCAATTAGAGTCAGAAAAAGGAAAAGGGTAAAAATGACAACTAAAAAGTGCATCCTCCCAAAGCAGTCCAGTATTTTATATAATATACCAGTGCACAGACATGCGCGTGCATACATACACAGATGCTGGAAAGCAATTTCTATAATGAAGTTGTAAGCAAACAGATAACTAATCTTCTTACAGAAAAGCTGGTGATCTTAGAGATAGCAGTATCGAGCCCTTGAGAGGGCGTAACAGTGATAATTAGAAGGATAAATACACGAGTTGTGATGGTGATAAGTCCTCCACCCTGATATGGCAATGATGTACAGCAACAGGAGAATTTGCCAGAAGTCTCCTTATTTTAAAATTCCTTTGTCTAGTTCGAATCTGTACCTGATTTATGGGCAAGGAACCCTTTAAGGTGAACAAGCATGGAAGAAATTTGCCACTTTTCAATCCTTGCAGGTTTGTTGGTTGTATCAGAGCTCTGAGTTTTACAGATGGTCGTGGTATCGCTCAGCAAAATTTCTGGTGAGTATAATCCCACGTGAGCACTGAATTGAAAATCTGACTAACCATTAAACCCCACACTCTTAAAACACTAACCACTAGATTTATGTTCCCGATCCCTCCTAACATCCCACCTCCTAACATCCCACCTAACACACTCATCCTGTGCACAAACCCCTGCACAAATCCCACCGATATACTTCAGAACCTTGGTAAACCTTTCTTCTGAAGAGCACACAGAACAACTGTTACCACCACCTTTTGGTTGTGGCAAGCTGTTTACTAGGTCAATACATGGCAAGAAAGCTTCATTACATTCCACAGAGAAACACAACTTTTTGTTTGGTTGCCTTTTTAAGTAAAAATAAAAATAAAAAGACCCCTCAGCCCACTTCTCCCCTTACTGCTGATGATCCCCAAATCCTTAACCAAATTATTGTGATTTTGGTATTTTGATATTCTCTTAATTTCCTAGGCATTCAGTAAGATCTCCAGCTTAAAAACTGAGAATTAAAATAGAAATTGCCAGATACCAGGATTTCAAATTAGCATTTTTGGCTGTTGAAATATTTGGGTTAGAAGCGTTCGAAAATGAAATTCTATTTTATGCACTGGCTAAGAGAGATGCTGTTAGCCCTGCCTGCAGCCCTGCCACGGAGGCTTAACTCAGAGTCTGGAAATGCCTGTGTTCCTCAATCAGCGAGAGGTCGTCTAGCCCTCTCCTCTGTCTCAGACAGTAGTCAATACCAGAAAGTTTAAATCAAGGTGCAAAACCACGCTGTAGCAGACTATTACAGAATAATCGGCACACAGAATAAATTTTCTCCTTCCCCTTACTCCCTTTAATTTCAAATACTATGCAGTTTTCTTAAGGAGATGAAATTCTTTCTTTACAATCAGAGATGATTGTTTCAAGAGCACAGGTAACTAACCATGCCTGGCTGAAAGGGAGAACAGGACTTTTATCTGATAAAGAGTGACTACTGCTCTCTGGACTGTGCTGAGTTAATTAAATATGGCTTGTTTCACTTAGGGCATACCTACAATTAGAGGAAACTTAGGAACGTTAAGCCAAATTAAGTACAGGTGTAAGTTTAAGGTGCATTAACTAAGGAACACAGAACCCCTATACAGATGTTTTAGGTCAGGAGTAAAATGGGGTCTGAGCAAGCTAATGAGAACTCAGAGCAATTTATTTCTCAAGGAGAGCACTGAAGGAGGTTTACTGAGCTCTAACATATCTGAAATTCAACTCCTTCATTATCTTGGCTTCACTTAACCAAGTATTTCTGTGCAGACAGGCCTGAGTGAAGCTCTGCAAGCTGCTTGGGTCCTTGTGATTCCACTGGATATGGCATGGGGACAAATGGAGAAAAACGCCTAATTCATCTTTGCATCTAATTCTGTCAGATCTTATGCAGGCGCTTGCCTGTTCACGGATGAGTATTTGTCAGTAGCAGACAGAAAGAGATACCTACCTCAGCTTGAGATTTTGGCAATTTTCTGTACATAAGCGTGTGTAAGATGCAGCATAACAGCCCTTTCATTTTGTCTCACTCTTTTCCACGATGCTTTTAGAAACCAAAGTAGGACATTTGTGCATTCTGCGATTATAATTTTATTGACAGAAGAAGATATAATAGTTACATCTAATGCATCCCTAAGGGTTGATAATTGGATGTAGATTGTACTCTGGGATGGGAGATCTGACTTAAATGCATCTAAATCTCCGAAATAGACTGGAATGTGATGGGCCGGAAGGTAGAGGCGGGAGAATGATGCACCAGGTATGAATATAAAATGTGCTTTCATTTCATCATTTCCAGCAAAATTTAATGGTTGCATTCATCCGCTGTCCCACCACAGTCTCCATTCAAAAGTATATACAGCAAACAAACACAGAAGAGGGAACAATGACTGCAAACAGAACGAGCAGTGTTCTGGCTCTATAATTTCTATCAGTGGGCAAAAAATCCTAACTTAGGAATTGGATCTCATTGATAACCACCATTTCCTGAGCCTGGACTACACAAAAATACACTGCCCCTCTAACTGGGAAGCACCTCTAGGCAACAGCAACAGCTGGAAGGATCATGGGCCAGACATTTAATTAACTGTAGGATGAAGCTATTATGGGTAATACTGGTGGTGAAAGGGGCAAGATGAGAAGGGATGGCACAGTATCACTGGGGATTCAAGGAGAGACCCAGCCCCTAGGAATGGGAGGCATTACCTTCTCAGCTGTGCAGGAATGGTTTGATTCAAATCTCAAGTACTCTCATTGGCACTATGCAGGGAAGATAACCAAACTAGCTTTAAACAGATACTCTGCGTACTAAAAGCTGTGCAGCTGCATTTAACACTAAGATCCTTATGGGGAAATTCACCTATGCACTGTGCAGAACAAGCATATGCTCATCTGCCAGGATACTGAAAGAAAGCCTACAGAAATCAACACATGCCCAGATGGCAACACACAGTGTGTCTACAGGTGAGCAGCAATGGCTTTTTTCATCCCGTGCCACTCCAGGATTTCATACATTTCTTTTTGTTCCCTCTCTGAATGAAACCAAGAGGCTTTTCAAGCTCTTACGTCTGAGAGAGACCAACAAGAGAAACCCCACCTTAAAGGGCCAACAGGTCTTTGGCCAGGACATCACCCAGCATGGGAAAATGAAGTTCAGGCTCTGGTCTTAATTAGGGAGAAGCTGAAATCTGATCTCTTACATCTCTAGTGAGAATACTGAACATGGAAGAGTTTCTCCAGTCTTACTTGAAATTCCTTCCTAGAAACTGGATACTCTTCCCATGAAAGTTTCTGTAATGTGAGCTATTCTCTTTTGATAGACTGGCTTTTCCCAAGTATTTAATTTTCTCAAAATGCCTTCAGGTAGCTTCAGGTATGAGACCTTGGAGTCCTGCTGCCACCCCTGTTTTGCTGCCTCTGCCACACTGCTCAGGGAGCCCTGTGCACCAGTCTGGGAAGCAGCCTACAGCACATGTACGACAAATCAGGTGTGAGGAAAGTGCAAAGTTTTGATCTGGCAAATAAAACAAAAATAATTTGGTTCAATTCAGGGGATCTAAGAGCAACGCATGCTTCTTCTGTTTCAGCAGAGCATCCATCACCATCTATTATGTTTGCCTCAGCCCCCACGATCCAATGCATTACAGCACAGTTAAAAGACGTGCGTGCTTTGCTGTTCAAAGTGTGCATATTTGTAGCATTAATACTGACAGATTTAATGCTGATTCCTAGTGCACAGATTTGTTTTTCTTTACAGCATATTACTCAGTATTTTTCAGCCTTCTGCAATTTAGAGACCCCTAAAGGCATTTTCCAGGGAGGGTGCAGAATATTATAAGCAAGCCTGAGTCCATGAACAATCGGTTTGTTTTTCTTAGTTGCTTTTAACAGACCCCCACCCCTCCAAGCAATGCACTGGTCCCCAAGGGCCTGCAGACTGGTTGAAGGGATGCCTACAGGGAATGCAACATCAGTATGATGCTGGCATAGGAAGCTAGACGCCTCTGCCAAGTTCAAGAAAAGCTGTGAGGGCGCAGCAGAGAGAGCAGCCAGAAATCTTCCTGAGCATTGTAACTGTGGTTCTGGAAATAGGTGTAAGTTACAAAGAGTGAATAAATACCGAGGAGCGTGACAATTAGAGCATGTCCTGTTCTGAGGAGGAAAGCTCTCAAAGTATCAGTGACTCGTCCGGCTGCCTAGATTTCTACCTACGAAAGCTGGAGCTAAAAAAGCTTCAGCTAAACAAAGAAGAATAGACGCCGAGGTCTGAATGAAGCATCACCTCGGCTTTGGAGAAACTGAACAACATGTACACATAATAACAGTATTAGAAAGCTGCTGCCACCTATGGTTAACCACGGGCTTTATTCACCCAGATTGCAGTTACAACAACAGGGAGGCAGCTGCCTAATTGGCTCATAGAAGGAGAGAAGGTGAGCCAAAGCACTTTCCCAGTTAATACACACCCACTCCTTATAACCAAAGCTGCTTGCCAATATGCCTAAATGACGTCCTGTAAGAGAGCAGAGGTTAGTCCATAGAAGATGCACAATGCTCAATTAAGACCCCCAGTTGCTGTCCTGCCAGCCAGCCCACAGGGAGCAGGTCAACAGCTCCCCTGGGAGCTGTGCTCAGGCACACTTGGGGCTATAAAATAGCCTCTTCTGTCTCAAAATCACCGTAACCAACTCGGACGAAGCAACTCCAGGGCTACTCAGGCATTTAAAAGCAACAAGAACTTATCAGGCCAAAAAAAAAACAACAACAAAAAAACAGAATAGGAGCAGGCAGCACACAGAGTGTGCCTAGAGCCTCAGCTGGGAGTCTCAATCAATGCCTCCGAAGACAAAATAATAAAAAATAAAAGCCACCAAAAAGCCTGATCGCCTGAATTTACACTTAAGGGCTGGAATTGTCATAGAAAGGAAATTCAGGTAAAGTACAAAAATGACCAAAAGATGAAATACTGTATTGTACCACGGGAAAAAAAACACAACAACATACTTTTCTGAAAGAAGCTGGTAGGAGAAATGAAATTGTAAGAGAACCGATTAGGCGAGAAGTGCTGACTCTGCTCCCAAGCAGCTTCCAGCAGAATTTCTACCCAGTCCAAACGTTTCAGCTTACTGAGGGACATGGAAGAAAAAGAAAGGCAATTTTTAACAAGCAGACATACAATATAAGGTGGGCTTTGTGTGTGTGTGTGTTTTAAAGGAAACCTTTCACACCTTGTCTTTCATACACTACCACCTCTTTTCACCTGTCAGACCAGGGGAGGGACCTGAGCACCTTCTAGGCACAGTTGAAGCAGTAGGAGCACGGTAGACTGAATTTCTGGGCAGTGAAAGGCCACCCTGGGCACTATGACAAGGCATTCACTACCCAGTAGCGTAGATCAAGGAGGAACCTGGCTCTTTGGATGGCTCGGTGTGCATGCAGCTCCCATTAACATTAAATGCAGGCTGCGTATGGGCACCGAGAGCCTGCCAAACGAGTGACAAACAGCAGCTCCTCATTCAGCAAACACGAGCAGAAGAGGGGCACAGGACACTCAGCCATCTATTGCGAGCACCTGAAAACTATTTAAGCATTGAGTCAAAGCCAGGAGTTTTATATAACCAAATGACAGAAAACATTCGCTGCGAATGCTATGGGATACACTACGCACGCTACAGCTTTGCAGCAGGTTTCTGCATAGAAAGGATAGTTCCAAAAAGATGATAGATGTGCGTGATAATGTACATAAAAAAGAAAAAAAAAAAAAAGGCATTTTTTTAAGAGATCGCCTAGGGCATAAATCCTCAGAAGCTTGAACAGACTTAAGCTAAGCCAAGTTCTCATGCAACTAATAAAAATGTTCCATTTTCTCCTCCAAACATAGAATATTCAATTTTTTGGCCTATACTCTAGATACAGATTTGGACTAAAGCTTCAACCATTGCCAAGAAAGCCCACAATAAAAACCCAGCAAAACAAAGACTAAGGAAAGACTTCACGTCTTTGACCCTGCCATTGAGACACACACATTCAAAGAAGAACAATGAATTCTTCAGTCTAAGATGAGAGGAAAGTTCGAAAATTACTGTATTTCCAAGCATAGCCTTTCACAGAAAATGCCACTTCTGCAGTGGAAGGTCTGAGCATCCACAGCGCGACCTGTTATCAGTGGAAATTTGTAGGGGCCATCAGCCAGACAAGCAGCATCAATCCCTAGCATCAAGAACCCCAAAATAGAAGCAGTGAAAACAACATACTGTGCCTTGCAGGAGCCTAGGCTAAGCTTAATGATTTTGTGTATAATTTCCATCCCTGGCCCCCTAACCTGGGGCTGGAAGAGAACATTACCGATTAAAGGAACAAAATTGCAATGGTTCTGTGATGTGAAAAAAAAAATGACATTACTACTGTCTGCAGTTTTATGCTGCATGGAAAAATATTTCCTGAAATTATAATAATAGTAGTAATAATAATAATAATACAGCGCCGTGCATGTTTATTGAAAACAGTACATTCTACAAAGCCCCAGAGAGCCTGCTAAATATTTACCAAATAAGAATATTTAGCATTTAATAAGACACTAAAGATTAATGGAAATAAAAAGTAATAGACGTTTTTCTGATGCTTCCAAGCATTAATTCCAGCCAAATGATGCTCTTCTATCAGAAATGCTGCTCAGTACTTGGACTTCCAAGATATTCAACATCGTTGCAAGGCAAGTGCTGTTCATCTCTTCAACAATTCATAGTTCTTTTAACAGTGGTTAAAACTAATTGAAACAAGTTCTTAATAAACAGTAATAGATTTACCTTCCCACCCTCGGGAGCTGTCGGGAGGATTAGTCGATATTTGCTCACAGCTTTCAAGTTGGAAATGCTGTATGAACACAATTATAATATTCTTGCAGAAACATTCTTTAGCCGCTTACTCTTGTCTGTAATTAGATGCGGTGATCAGATTATATTTTATATTATGCTGCCATTTACCTTTATCAACAGCCAGCAAGTGGCTCCAGAGGGCAGCTACGGCCCTTTAATGACTTTGCTGTTTTTCAGCTAACGACCATCAAACAGACTAATCGTATCCAACAAAAATGAAGTAACCTGCAGGTACGCACACAGGGAAAGAACAGTGCTTCCCTCCTTCCACTGACTGGGCTTTGAGAAATTAGCTAACGATAATGATTTAATAATGAAACAGATGCTCGACGTAGCTTGGTTGCTTTACGCACGAAGAGCCCCCCAGGAAAGCCACCAGCCTAGTTGACTCCAGAAGCACGCCCAAGCCAAGTTGCCGGCTGCAGAGCAACCTGCCCTTGCATTTCTCACATCCTGGAGGTGCCAGGCTGCGTCTCTCAGGTTCCTGCCTTACATTTTCTCTATACAGCTCTCCCTCAAATGGAATTATGAGGCTTATTTCTGACGGAGACCGGCAATTACCTATCCGTACTGTAATAACGGCAAGGCAACAAGTAGAAAAAGACACTCAGACTGTCCCTCTCTGCGTACTGCAGGTTAGTGTCAGAAATCATATTCGCACTGCCTGTCCTATATACTTTACTGAAACAATTTGAGCAGGAGCCGAAAGGTTCAGGAGAAAGACACCAGCAGCAGAATTACATGAGGTCCGTGCCTTTCAGAACACGGGTTCAGTGCCGATTGCTCATGCAGGATGAAGTCAGAATAGCTGCTCTTGTATTAGCTGCTCGGGGTCACACGCTTCCATCTGCAAAATCACTGCCCACGGATACAGCACGACTCAATCTCTTGCTGTGGAGAGGCCAAAGAGTTTGAAATGGCATCCTATTACCAGCCTGTACGCAGCTGAATTGTCCTTGCATAGCCGGCATCGCTCAGCGTCCAGCTGTATCTGGCTGCAGAGGCTTTACCTAACACACACAAAATATACTGGGGGAACAGAAAAAGTCTGCACCTCTCCTTTTTTGCTCGCCCTCTCCTCCCTCCCAGGCTCTGAAATACATACACTCCCTGCACCACGAGATAAGAAGGCCAGTCTGTGATATGCAAAAACGAGAAGCAGCTTCATATTCTGTTGTGTATAAATCCCCGAAGATCATGTGGGTGGTATTCAAATAAAACCTCTCCACTTGTGCCATCTTTAACAAAATCCAAGCGCCAATGCTTTAACGCGCAGCAAAAACTTAAACATTTTTGAGGCAGCTGAAATAATAGCCTTGCAGGCTGAATGTGATAGATCTTCTGTTCTGATTCTCCACCTCTTCTCTCTCAGTCGCACCAGGAATGCAAGGGGGAGGCTGCAGGGTATTCGTTTCCAGCCATCAATAAATAAGTAAAGTCTGCTTCAATTCTTTTAAAACAAGCCAGAATGGAAGCAAAGAGAGTCACCAATCAGCTACAAAAGATTAAAAATAGTAACCGTTTGATGCTACTGTGACAGGTCCAAGAGAGGAACTGAAGGCAGCTCCAATAAAGTATTTATCTTTCTGCAAGACTTTCACTGCTGCAGGGAGCCAACATCCCCAGCATCTGCAAACACGGGGGTCCAGGGCAGAGCAAGGTTTTAGCTGAGGCTACAAAGCAGCCCACACCAGCCACGCTTAGAGGTTTAAGATTACAGAGACTCTGCAAAGCCAGCATTGCTAATTTCCGAGTTCCCTGCTAATTTCCAGCCGAGACCAGAAGAACATCCTGCGCCGCCGCTGTTCCAGCCCAGTTCACGGCTTGAAACTTGTCACTTGCAGACATCTTTAGTCCCAGACCAAATGGTGTGGTCACAATTTACATTCACTCTCCCTAATGCAGGCTCTAAACGGGGTTTTTCTAGCCTTAAATCAGTGTCAGCCCATTACCAAGGCAGCGCGGAGCAGTCAGGAAGCTAATGGATTTAAAGGGCGGAGGTATTGATGGCTGTGAAGTGGAAACTATTTATCCCGTAAATACTGTAACAGCTAAGACAGCTCATCTCATTACAATTTATTTGTTTCAGACACCAGCGGAGGCAAGGTTGCTGCTGCAGGTTGCTGTTCCTGGGAGGGATGCGGGACGGAGCTGCGGCAGGGCGCTGCTGCTGGGGATGAGCAGCGGCAGGGGACCCGTGCTTGCTCGCCGTGCCCCGACTAACCAGAAGACCTTCTGTGAATAACAGGCGCGCATAAATATGCCTCCATGCCTACTTTTGGAGCCGTGCTGTCTGCCTTTCTACGTGCATGGTCACCTACTCTGCTCTACAACCCTCTCTGCTCATTTAGGAAGCGCCAAGCAGAAAGGCACGGTGTGAATCACCCACTGGTTCTCAGCACACGTGGCTGGGGTGAGACCTCCGGGAGCTGGGACACTTGGTTACCTTCCTGCCCTTGCCAAACCTCAGAAAACAACCTTGAGAAAAAACAGAAAAAGTAGGGGTGATGGATTTTTCAGCCAATTAGTAGCACATCCAATAAATATCGAACTGTTCTGTCCGGATAGGAGCTTGTGAGCATCTTAAAGCCTCCAGCTTAGCGATTCCAAGTCTCCAAACCGTTCAGTTCTATATAACCTCTCAACTGAATTATCTGAGAAAAAATTGGGAGATAATCCCAACGATTTCCACATAAAACCCTGCTAGGCCCTGTGAGCATTAGAGGACCGGAGTAGGAACGAACAGCAGGGAGGGAGGGAGGAGGACAGTAAATACTCTGCACTTTATTTTCCTTTATGGAGTAGAAAATTTACAGCTTGGTGTGAGGGGTTTTTTTTGGTGGTGATGTTTTTTTTTTGCTTGGTTAAGACCTGTTTATTCTGCTTTGTTTTCAACCCAGCTAGGATGCAGCCCTTCTCCCGCCTGCCTGTACAGATGCCCGCAGACCGGCAGCAGCCCTGCTGTGCCTCATTCCCGGCAAAGGATGCTGCCAGGCAGCACGCCGCATTAGATGCTCCTTCAGCATCAATCCCGGTCCCCAGTTTCCCTGCAGCTACGATTCCGCGCTTTTTGACCACAGAAACACTTTGCTTTTACATACAGCTGTTTAATAACCTAGTGGTCAATGCCTACCAGCTTAGCCACATGTCCTGTTTCTCAGGAAGACACGGGCTCAGTTTTGAGCTCCCTGTGCGTGACACCCAAAGCTTGCCTTGACTCCCCTGATGCCAACAGCTTCTGAGGCTCTCACGCCAGCCGAGATATCCACGAGCATCAGGTGAAAACCTAAAATCAGAGGCACGTGCAGTCCCACTCCAGTCGCTGGGCCAGATGAAAGCACTTTCAGATCAGGTTGTAGGAATGTCTAAAACCCGCTAAGGCTAGCTCTCATTTTGTCACTAGCATATGCTAAGTTGTACTAGGAGGAAATCCAAACAAAAACATGGTGATGCTCTGAAGCGACCATGAGAGAAATCAAGACTTTAATTCTCAAATGTTAAAAAAAAGAAAAAAAAGAAAAAAAAAAAAGAAAGCCCTTTCAATTCCCGGCTCCTGGCTGTTAACTTTCATTTGTTTAGATGCCAGCATACTACACTTCATAAAAATTAACACTTTTTTTTTCTTTAAACACTTACAAGCTTATTTTCCTTTCGCCTGTACCAGCTGTTTATCTCCTGACTTGATGATTCTCTTTGGAAATGTGAGTTGACATCTGGGTATGAGCGGATGCTGTAAATTGCCAGCATTTCTGTCTACTTATGCAAGCAAAGATTAGTTTCTCCAACTACAGTAGCATCCCTCCGAAGAATGCAAACATTAAGGTACATAACAACCCTCTTCTCTGACTGCTATCGCTCCTTCCTTTTAATTCAAGTACCTTTTTCTTTGGCTGAAGGCAAAGCAATACATTAAGGCACCAGGCAATACCAAAAAAAACACCAACAACTCATTAGAAGAGAAAGCTTTCCAGAAAGTTCACATTATCCCTTATAACAAGCAGCAAAGGCTGGGTGAGAATGAAGTACAAATCCTGGAAGAGGTCAGAGACCACAAAATGAATTGAATCCATGGGCTCTGCCTAACAGAGCTTGAGCACAGCAACTGAGGAAATCTGGCTCCAAACCTTTCCAGGGACCCAAAAAACAAGAGAGAAGGGCAGCGGCATGAAGCACCAGATGCTTCACCATGGTTCGGTGATTTGACCTGCCATAGTTGTTTCCCTTTCTCCCCAGTTTTCGTAATTTCTTTCACAACTTTTCTAATTGTGTTTGTGTCATGAGGAGATGTACCAGTAATGCCTTATACCCAGACTCTACACGTTCCCCCAGAGCTCTGCAGAGTGAGGGACTTTTCCTCCCTCTGCCTCCACCCCATCCAATTCTACCGTCTTCCTCACAGCACACAGAAGTATCCATCATTCATCCTAAAGGATGACAAATTCAGACACTGGCAAGACAACACATGACAGGTATCACAGAATCAAACGCCTCAAGTCAACCCATGCCTCCTGGAACCAACTGTTGGTACGATGGGAAGTAAACAGATGCACCTGAGCTATATACACACCACACACCATTCATCCTATTTGAAGCTCTAAAGGGTACAGCCAAGACTTAAATCACACGAGGAATGCAAGGCAGGCGTGGGGCAGAAGTGTCACACACTCCCCTGAGAGAGATGTGTCTCACACAAGGCACAACACAGTCAAAATCAGTTTTACACACAGTCCTTGCAGGCAGAAAATCAACACTGGTTGAGGTTTTGCCACGGCTCTTGGGTTATGGGAGACTCAATGGGTAATACAGTAGCCTCTCAAATATTGTTTTTCATTAGCTGAGAGGTTTTGTGGCTTTTTTTGTATGCTAAATGAAAATTGTCAAAACTTTATTTAAAAGCCTTCCATGCCCAAAAGCAGGGAAAACCCTGGCATTCTTTGCACTTCAAAGAGCTTTCTGCTGTGAATATTAACTCATAAATAATGATCCTGAAACAAAAAAAAAACACCATGACGAGAAGAAAAGAAAGCACAAAGCAGCAAGGAATACACTGGGCTATTGCAGTTTCTACTGAGGATGTTATTCTACCTTTGGATACAGAGAACACCGAGGGATAGAAATAGGGGAAGGGGGAAAGAGACTTGGGTTTCTGCTCAGAGGAAGAGGATGATATTTCTTCAGACAAGATCAGCTGCATACAAGTGCTGACAGACTGGAAGAAGAATGTGTTGTTAAAGAGAAAAAACAACACGCACAAGTTTTACATGTGCTTGTACATGAACGATCCCTTAAGCCCAGCTTAAAGGCAGTCCACCACTGTGGTGTTAACACCTGGGAGGAAGGTGCCAATGGAGCTAGGCCTTCCCCTCACAGTGAGAATTCATTTTGGTAATTTCGGAGTCACAGTAGCTCTTGTTGTTTCCTCCTCCTCAAAAAGGGCTGCTCCCAACGCTCAAAGCCTGGTCCAACACATTTCAGTCTCCTTGCAAACTTGCTTTTGATTTTAGGAGAGGAGCCAAGTCCTACACAGACATCTGGAGACACTATGAAAAAAACCCATGACAATCTACAATTAAATGTATGCAGATTACTTTACAACGTAATGCAAGAAAATAGGTTTCGGGCAAGGAAAAGGAAGGCAAGAGGCACACACTGCTATTAAATTACATCAACACTGCTTTTGATTGTGCTGAGACTCCCATATCAACAGACCAACTTGCTTGCTCACTTATCCCTTCCTGCTTCACACCATTCCCCCACTCACTCTTCCAAAACAATCTCCCTTACTCATTTAGCTTTTACAACCATAAGGGAAAACGTTTCTAAAAATAAAGCTGTTCTGATGTTATTCTGAGCTCTCAAGCTCTTGCTTTCCCCACCAGCCCCAGCCACTGCTCCATCTCAAGGAGAGTACTCAAATATGCTCAGAGGTCGAGGCAGATCTGTTTGCATGAGGGGTTGTTTGCGGAAAGGTTAATTTCTTTGTGATTCCCAAAGCCGAGAAGATAGTAATCTGCGGTGACACCACAGACACAAGGTCTTCATGGAGACTCCTTCACTTACTATGCTTAACTTCTGCAAGCTTGCTGGTCATTTTGAAATTGTTCCATTTTGTGTTTTTCAAATGGCTCTGAGTATCAAGAGAGGAAACAGCAGAAACATTTCCAGGAGTGCACATAGAGCAGGAAGGATGAAGAACTTCAGTGCTTCCCACTACTTACTTAGTGCTCTTCTCACCTTGCCTGTAGTTACACTTTCTGACAGCTGCAGCTTCCAGTAGAGCTAGTGTGACACAGGGCTTGCTGCAACATAGACCTGGGATTTGGTAATGTATTGAACCACTCGGAGAAGTGAGCTGCAGAAATCCGTTCCGAGCACAGGCAGCTCCAGCTCGCCCCTCACAGCAAAATGAAGGACAGTGAAGGAGACTGGGTGAAAAGGAAAAAGATTTCCAGGAAACAAAGAGCAATACTATTGACAATCAATTGATCTATCTACTTTTTCCAAATTGAAAAAGATCAAAGATCCGTCTTGTTCCAAGAACTTTCCCAACTACCAAAGTTGTTTTAAAAAGGGCAAAAGTCCACATGCACAGTCCAACAACTAATTGTCAAACAGGCAAGACACGTATCTTCCCCAAAGAAAATGGACACGTGCGAAGAGCTATTGCCCATCTTTTGGAAAGCAGAAGTCACACCGAATCTCTGGGTAAAGACAGATGTGGCAAGTTTTAGATGAGCAATTCCAGAATAAACTACATCGCAATCTTTGCCTATTCCGAGATCAGGAATATTGTACCTGTACTGAAGTCGCTCATGCAGGAAGCACAAGATGTACTGCATGCTAAGGGATGGGTGACTGAGCTTCCCTTCCCATTTCTTTTTAGCCTTTCATATAATGTCCACTGCCATTCTCAGGAGACAACAGCTGCTCCGCATCCTCCCACAAAACACATATACAAAACAAGCAAAAAAATTAGAGGTCTGAACATGTTCCTTGCTCAACACAAAAGCTACAATCTTCTGTAGTTCACCAAGCATTTGCCTCTTCTGTGCCTGCACAGCACCCACCACAGCAGGACATCAGTCCTGCTTAAGTCTCAGGCCCAATGATTTTCTGACAAACTTCAGTTTTCCAAAGCAATCTCAAAGGGCAGCTTCAGGAAAGGGACGAGCCCATTCACCCCCTGGAGTTTGTCCGCCAGTGCCTCATCCAGGAAGGTTACCGAAATTCTGAAACTTGCTCCCCTGCCAACCCCTCCACCCTGTTCCCATCAGAACCGCGAAGTGCTTGGTATGTCAGAGCACTAAAATTAAAAAGCATAATCACCACTACACCCTGCCTAGTGAGTATTTGGGTTTGGAGGCAACAAAGAAGTTCTCCATTACTAATAAGAAAAATAATTAAAGCCCTTGACAAGGCCTGACAGCTCACCAACATAGGGCAGAGCACTACAGGAACAACTGTCCCCATGGGAACTGGCAAGTGCGGAGCGCAGGAAAATGAGAACTGTTTGAATTAACAAGGAACATTTGCTCTAAATAAAAGCTATTTTGAGGAATTAAAGCAAACAAATGTCAGCTCCATGCAGCGGCGTGTTGGGATGTGATGTGCTGTAATGTGTTGTGACACTTCATAAATTAAAGCTTTTTCTTCTCCCCCGAGGGGAGAGAATTCAAGTGCAGTCAGACACTTGAACTTGGAAGTTGTGCAGGTTTGACACCTACCAGTTTGTGACTCCACTGATCCCCTGTGCCGAGATACCTCTGTGCCTGCCCTGTGGGCTGCTCTGTCCTCCCTTGGCCTCCAAGCAGACGCTGACACATGAAGAGCTTGGAGCTGAGGCGCAGACACTGCTGTCACCACCTCACCTCTGCTGCCAAGCTCCAGGTAACACTCATCAATCCACAAGGTGAAATCCACTGATGTCACAGCTCAAACTCTCCATCGGCGCTTATGCTTATTTCGCAGCCAACGTGTCTGACCAAACAGCACTAATTTGAGCTGTTTACTGCATATGAAGCCATCAGCCTCATAAGACTGTGGTATTAAAGACCAAAACTCACACGCTCAAACACCATCGCACTTCTGCTGGCGTGGTTTGGAGATGGGATGAGAGGGTGGGCTCAGGTGTCACTGATGAATTCTCTGGCATGGGAGTTTTGCCACACATGGTAACCCTATTTCTAGAAAGATCAACACAAGAACTCATGCTCTGGGGGGCAAGAATGCAATCCTGCTCACTGCTCAAGAGCACCACGGCTCTTTGTCACGTGCCACTCTTTGAGAAGATCTTCAAAAATTAAGGAGGGGAAGAAAAAGAAAGAATGAGGAAAAGATGCAAGAAGACAACCTAGATGACCTTGCTTGTAAAAGAATTAAAAAAAAATCACCCTACCACTTTCTCCAGAGCATTTAACAATCCTCATTTGGAAGGTTCCAATAATGAGCTCAGAGCTGAACAACCTACATAGATGCCAAGGGAGTTCATTAATTAGACGTGAAACCCAGAAAGCTGAAAGACACCATGAAATTACACAAACGAACAACTTTACACACAGAAAATATGAAGGGATAGAAGTGCTATAGTCCATAGGAAAAGGTCTTCACTGGAACAGGCTGCCCAGGGAAGTGGTGGAGTCACCATCCCTGGAAGTCTTCAAAAGACGCTTAGATGTAGAGCTTAGGGATATGGTTTAGTGGAGGGCTGTTAGTGTTAGGTCAGAGGTTGGACTCGATGACCTTGAGGTCTCTTCCAACCTAGAAAAAATTCTGTCTTTAAAATTGATTTGATTTTCAACTCAAACTTGGAGCACAAGAGGGTGTTTGTGACTAGGGTTTGCAAGACGAGAGGTACAGGCAACAGCAAGACTTAGTAGTTGAGGAAGACATAGTTATAAACTAATTTTAAAATATCCATGATGTGTAGACACCTACACCTAGCTGAGGTCTTCCTTACGTTAGCAAAATAATTGGTAGGTTTAGGACCCAGTTTTGCTTCTAAAAAAGTCACCAGCAGTACTCTAAGTTGAGCAACAGCAAGACTATCCTTTTCAGCTAGAACTTTGCAATTACCCATGCAGACAGGCTCATCCAAGAATGATAGCTGCTTAAACCTCAAGTCTTTGATCTATTGTCTAAACTCTCAAGTAATAAGGGACACTTCGCTCCTACTTGTAAGCTCAGACCACTGCTAGGCTCAGACAGATGCACTCTCAGAGTTCTCAAGGGAACATTTCAAAGTTTTAATGGAGGTGGCAGCTGCTCTTTATAAGCTGAAGGCAACGACACTTCATTTTTTAAATGAAGGCAGATTCTGATTTATAAATATGAAAATTGAATGTATGCAAAAGCACAACCCTGCTTCTCTTTGCGCATACGCAATTCAGACAGCTGAACTGATCAGTCACCAAACCGAGTTGAAAGTCATTATGCCAAAGAAAAGACCTTGCTTGCCTAACCTCAATCCAGAATGAATCTAAACCTCTATTTTCCAACCCTCTGAATATGAATAGGGACAGAATGAATATGCTGACAGGTCTTTTATTATAGCTAGAGGGTGTAGCAATAATTAAAAACCAAATCTTGTATGTATGCAGCTATGACACTTTCCTGAAGAAATACTCTTACTTTGTCTTTTTGCAAGATTAGGTTGTCAAAATGATATATTTTTTTTAAAGTCTGTAAGAAAGCATTACATGGGATTTCCAAGTAAAGGAAGTTCTCCAACCCTCCCTCTACTAGTCTGTGCATATAACTGTATGCAAAACACAGTGGCACAATGTTACAGCCGACAGTGTAATACACAGAAATTGAGAATTTGAATTTCCCCATCTCTTTCTTCATCAACAACTCACTTCTAAAAAGCTAGGATCCACAATTAGTGGAGAAATCAGCCCGTGATGAAGTTAGCACAGGCATTGTGGCCATGCTGCTACAGGAGCCCTAACACCTGTGTGTTTAGTACCTCAATTATCAGGTAAAACATACCCTCCACCTACTTGGTTTTAACTAATTTCTCATTTGATCTTTTCAAGCTCAGCAAAGAGCACATTTCTCACTGAGCACCACAGGCAGCACAAGAAAGTGTGTGAAGTCAAAAGGGATATGAATTATTAAAAAGTCTAAACAACTGAGGTTGAGGTGGGGAAAACAGAGGGAAGGAAAGCTCTGATAACCAAGGAATGACAACATGGGTATTTTAAAACACTCAAAAACGTCTTTTTGAGGCTGAAACAAATAGTGAAATAGAAAGCCTACACAGCGAAGGGACTAGCAAACTTCAGGTAAGGAGTAAAACTCCAAGGCCAAATGCAGGCCATAAAGCATCTTAGCGCTGGGATAGGGCTCGTCTCCTGTGTCCAGAGAAAGGCTTCTCCCACAGACTTTGCACCTTTGCTGTTGTCTGCTCACAAACCTGGAAGGAGCATGCAAACAAAGCTATGTCCTATTATTTCAATTCGAACTGTGGATGTTAAGCACAGGCTAAACAGACTCTTGTCTCAGACAGTACTTCGTAGAAAATCAGCTGTTTCCAAGGTCCCTGTTAGACAAACCTATGAAATGCAATGAAGTTGACCCAGTTGTGCTTGGGAGCTATTTTCACATATGTCACCACGGAAGACTTCACAGCTTTGTCTGATTTCCTCCTATAATAGCTTGTTCATCGATACAGAAACTGAAGCAGTGCCCAAATACGCAGTCCCAGTGATGCAGGCCTGGGCTGTACCTCAGGACTACTGCTCGGACATCACTAGCATGGATACCTAAGCTCAGCAGCTCATTTTGCTTTGGTCTAGCAGGTCACAAAGTAAGGATTTGCTGCATTGACATCTCCTACCTCTCACTTTGAAACTACAAGCTGGTAGCTGCCCCTGGATGTGGTGCTTTTTAAAATAATCACCGTTTGTCACATGCTAAGATCCACCTCCCCCTTTTGTCAGACTCCTGAGGGTTTCCAGACAGCTGCTTAATGCGTGCTTTCTCCAGGGATTTATATTTTCCCATATGCTACTGAGCTGCAAGTTGAACTATTGTGTAGCATCTCACATGCCTGCCAGAAGAAAGAAACGTGACGGCAACTTGAATTATTGGCTCTTACTCCTTAGGATATATAATAGTTTTCCCTCGTTTTCTTTTACATTTGTCCTGCTCGCTCTTCTTATGAAGTCGGAGCGGCATAAAAGCACTGCTGCCCGAGTCAACAGAGGAGGGAAGCCATCCTGCATTAGGCCAGGCAAATTGCAGCAGTGGGCAGCCCAGCTGGGCCCCTCATCACAGAAGAGCAGTTGTGCGCGGCAGGCAGCTTTACCTGGCATTGCGGAGTGCCCCCGCCAGGCTCCCATCGAGGCACCGAGGACAAAAAAGTACCTGTAATAAGCTCCATTTTCCTGAATTGTTGAGGAGGAGGAGATAGAAAATCATTCCTGTGGCACTTCTGGAAAAACTTGAAGAGGTTATTGCTATGGAAACTGTTCCAGCCAAGCAGGTGCGGAAAAGGGGAGAAGCAGAAGGAGCGCGGCGCACAGAGAGGCGACTCTTAACACCCTAAATGAGAACCGCGCACCTCAGGCGACACAATCTATTTTGGATAACATCAACAGTTTGCCCTTGGTTTTATATAAACAAAGCCACAGGTAGGGGACAATGAAGTGCAAAACCTGAGGCGGTGCTGGAGAGCCCTACATGCAGCACCATGCTAACAGAAAACAAAGCACACTGTATGACAGGAGAGAAAATCTGGTATACAATAGGACTAGGTGGGTTTTGGGGGTGTTTTGTTTTGCAAAATGAACTGCTCAGTGAGGAAACAAGAAAAAAAAAAAAACAGTTAAAAAAGCAAGGTGACAAATAAGAAGCTCTTTAGAAGAGACTTTACCCTACAAATAAACTGTGAGCCCTCACCAACTGTTCTGGGTCATAATAATAGCTATGAAATCTGTTCCTTTGAACATATATATAGTTTGTATAGTTGTGTAGAGCTTTGTATGTCTTGTGTATGGTGTGTATAGTTTCATATTCTTCCTCTATACAAAGAGTGCAGCCCCAAGCGTGAAGCACTTCGGTAAATGTTCAGTCAGCATTAGTAGGGGTTTGGTATATGTTTAAGAGATGTTCCAAACTGAGGTTTCTGCCTAACCAAACACACCTACAAACAAGCAGAGGCTTTACGTGAAAAGGTGGAGTCATTTCTGGTGCAACGATGTCACTCTGGTGAGCTGAAGGGTTTTAGACGACCACTTTCCTAATGGAGGACAGATTACCCAGGACTGGGGGAGGGTGATGACCTATGGCACTGGAAAGGCTTTGGAGATCTCGATATCTTCAGGAAAATAAAAACCTGGCCCCTGGGATAGAAGTTAACAATGTCCCTTTAAACTTGGCTCGTTTCCTTTTTGGCTGAATGCACATCTGTAATCCCCAAATTCCTGCCACTATCCCCACCAGCTGGTGAAAATGAAACGGGTCCAGCAGAGGAAGTCTGATTCCTGCCAGCACAATTAAAATCTGACACCGTGCATGACGCAGCTCCACCACAACATCAAGCGATGCGGTGCTCTTGGAAACAGGAGAAATGCAAAGCATTTGTTCAACTGTGAGGCACTAATGAGAAATTTCTGCCTTCCCTAGCCGGAGAAAGATGTTATCCTGCAAAGATAACAGTAAAGGGTTCCCGAGACCTCCTGGGCTGCTAAGGGTTAAGCTCAGCACTGGCAGCACATTTCCACTCAAGTGTCTAAGCTTCTGCTGGAGGGGAATTTTACAAATAAACTTGCAGGCTTTGCAGATCAATTTTGTACTTGGTTTTATCAGTCTTTCCTCGCAAACAGACCCAACGTCTTTCACATTCTTTTTCAGACACATTTTAAGTTTTAGTGCCATTTTTGAAACAATACAGGCCCCTCTATCCCCCCCTTTTCCCAGTACTTGAAACCACATATGGAGCTTCAGTGGTATTTGTATTTCCATCAAGAGTATTTAGGAATAAACAGCTATGAAAAACATTACCCTAGGGCTCCAACACTGCAGAGCATGCAGTACAGACCTTCACTGTCTGAATACACAGCGAGCATTTAAATGACAATATTACATTAGAGTGGCGGCTGTAGCCATGTAAATAATTGTGCATTGTCCCTGCTCATTGATCTGTTTTCACATGTGGACACATACAAGTCTGAAAAACTGCTTTAAAAAATCAAACCCCAGACAGTAATAATCTAATAAACTCTAAAGTGAATCAATAGACTACTTAACAGCAGAGAGATAAACTGCATTTAATAAGAGTTGGAAGGGATGGAGGGAAGGCTGTGCAAGTTTCAGCCAGCAAAAGCAGAAGCGGAGGAGAGGGACCAGGCAGCACAGGCGGCAGTGTCCTTCAAGAAAAAACAAACTTCAGTTTACAAAACGCCAGTCTCAGAGCAATAGGAATCAGGACATTCTTGACATAGATCAAACGTAACAGAACCCAGCGAATCTCTGGGAAAGGATGACTTTTCAAAGGAGCACTCAGCAGCTCTTAAATTTAGTTTCTGCTAATGCAGGGGATCTCATATGGATGCACAGCTGTCATATAAAAACTGGGTCTCATACAACTGTGACCCTGAGGTTCCCTCCTGAGAAAGCACCAGACATTTTTATTCCAGAGTTGTTTCCAGGGACTGGTGGCATTTAAAGATACAGAAATCGAGCCAAGAAAATTTAGTGATGTGCCAAAGTTTACAAAGAATCAGTAGCAGAGCTAGGAACAGAATTAGTTCCCTTGACTGGAAATCCTGTGCCCTTTTTCTAGCCCTGTTTTCTTGTTGCATTGTGCCTCACGATCTCTAAGATAACAGAAGTGACTTCAGGAGATTACAGATTCGTGTACGCAACGCAGGCAGAATACTAACAGGGAAAGTAACGTACGGCAGGACCACCTCTTCAATACCTATCAGGGCATTACAACTTCATCTCATTGTAATGTATCTCTCACTTCCAATTTATGAAACCTCAGCAGCGGTTCAGAGCTACCCTGCTCCTAGCTGTGCCAGCAAAAATACCAACGCAGGATCCAGCTACCTCACTGCCTCTTCTTAGGTCAAGTCTGAAGTACCTTAAGCAAATATGGAGAAGCCTGGAAGATCCAAAAAAAAAAAAAAATCCTTCTCCATGTCTTATTTCTTCTTAAAACTGGACATCTATACACATCTAGCATAAAAATCCCATTGTGGCATTCAGAGAACTCTGATGGATGAGGTTTGTTTTTGGAATTAGGCAACACCTAGCAAGGCACTGCCATTTTGGTTCTCTGTAGCTGCTAGCTCTCCCTGAGGGATTTCATGACAGGGAGAATCTGAGAGAAGCTTTAAAATGTTTAGAGAACAACTGAGTGGATCCTGAGTGGATCCATCACCTTTCAGGAGAAAAAAACACAGACGAGACACCATCCAAAGCGCCCTGTTTCTGTGACATAACAAAATCTTCCAGAACTGGCACCTGGCACTTGTGCTCTCATTTTCCTCTCAGATGGAGAAAAACACTTCATGGACCTTACCAAGAACCTGTGCTTTGAGTGGCTTTTGGGTTGTGCCCAGTGCCAGGAACCTTCCCACTCACAGTTTCACAACTATGAAATTCTGCCAGTCAAAACAACTCCAACCACACTGCTCCAAGAGGACAATCCTCGTGGCTGACATCCACACCCAAAGCCCATTACCTACTTTTGTGGCACCGGGACGCTGTCACCCCACAGTGGAGGTATACAAAGCCTCCCCCCCCCCACAAGCTTTAACCAAGCTTTCTGCAAATTCAAACAGATACAGCACAATATATTTGAAAAACGAACTTTCTGAATGCAACACTCCTCACTGTAGCTCATCCTTTTCCAGCAAACCTCAGCAGAAGGAAGGAGAAGTGGGAGATGCCTAACCTTACCCAAAATAATGAAAATAATGCTCTCCAGTGCCTCAGCAGCTCGCTGCAGGAGCTCCTATCATTTCAGACCAGTGAAAGTTCAGTGAAATAAAACATCTTCTCACCTCTCACAACCTTCTAGAGATTCCCTGGGACTGAAAAGAAAGTACCATATGGTACCAACCATATTGAAATGCTAGATCACCTCAATAAAGGAGTTTTCTTAAGTTCTAGTCAACCTCAGCAGAGCAAATTAAAAGTGTTAAATAACCTCCAGCACCTGGTGAAGGTCCTATCTGACTACACAGACACATTGCCCAATGCTGCAGCACTACTGAATCACGAAGGATTTTAAGTTGTGATCCTTTCCTTTACCTTTTATCTCTCCCTTCCAAACAACATTTTCCATTTTCTTATCCCCTTTCCGGTGATTGTTACAGGCTGCTGAAAGAAGGAGATGAATGCCATCATCGCTGACACAATACAATGCTACTGGAACCAGAGGCACGCGTAGCATCGTGGCAGCGAGCTGGCAAGGAGAACCAACCGCCCTGCCAAGCAGCACGGTCTCTCTGAAGTCTTGCACAAAGCTTTCTCCTCTATCTTCAAGTCACATTTCCCACTGCAATTGTATAACAAACAGATGCGCTGACACTTGCATTCAGGGGATGGGCCACAGACCATGCTGGCTGTCACCAGAGGATATTCTGCACCGCCTGCTTCCAAGCACGGAGGGAACATGCCAAGAGCCAGCACTTCTCTCAGCAGAACTAGCACTCCTTCCAGGTAGTGCAGAGGTTCACAGCTGGTTTTATGACACCACTACAGAAGATGAATTAATCAAAGGAAGGTTTTGAAGAAAGAAATAATGGTTGGTTAGAAGAAATAAGAAGGAAGGGAGCAGGGCAGAACATCGTTCTGTTGATGTTGCTGTCTTTGGGTTTTGTTTTGCAAATCCTCAGCTTTCCTTCTTTCAGTGCTAGTCAGAGGCATTGTGCACTGAAAGATGCATTTTGGAGGTACAGCTAGATAGTACACTGGGAAGAAAAGCTGAGGCATATGAAAACAAAGTACAAAAAAAGTGAGGGAGAGGGAAGAAACAAGGTTTTAATTCATTTTGTGCTAGAAAAGATGTCTACTGGCCCTTACAGTTCCTTTGGTTTTATATGGATGAAAAACAGTAGGAAATAACTTTTGTTTTCAGGCAGAGAAAAAAAGCAAACAAACCAACCAACCCATGTGGATTTGCAACTACACTTTTCCTGACCGTCTCAAAAGGCAATCCAAAATCCCAGCTGCTTCTTTCCTCACTGGAGCGGATCAGAACCACGCTGCCAAGAAACACAAGTGAAGATTCATCTGTTCTAGAGACTATCAGATTAAAATCTCCAACACCAACACTATCATCACATCCATTCCTTAACAGTGTATTAGAACCAAGATGAACGGTATCATTTTCTTGCTCGAAAGGTCTATGGCTTCCTTTCTCCTTGCCTCCTCTCTGTTCTCATTTGTTTTGGTGGAGGGCACATTTAATGGAAGAAGAGAACAGCCCTGCTCTTTCTCAGTGCACACTACAACTTCTTTAGTTATGAATCAAAACTGAAAATTGGGATTGCTTCAGTGCAACGGAGGACCTACCATCCCCTCTGAAAGGTGTTGGTTGCACATACTTCTGTCTTGAGAAAGTAAAGCAAACAGACTATCCTACCTGTTTTGATATGGAGTGAAAAAAAAAAAAAAAAAAAAAAGGAAAACCCAGATACGTAGTTTTTTGGCATAGCAGAAAGCAGCGTTTGAGTGCAGTGATTCAGTTCAAAGAGCAGCTCAGTTTTATGTAGGTAATTACAGCACCCAAGCACTAACATAACCCTATCACAACCCATGAATCTCTTCTGTATCCCAACACAGCCAGATAGGAGAAGAAACAAAAGTCAGAGACAGGAGAGACATTTTGTAGCATGTCAGTCTGCAAATCCACAGAGAGGAGATAAAGCTACTCAGTTAATATAAATCAAAGTAAGGAGCTATGCTGACATGTTACAAAGCAGGTTCCCTCAGTCTGGTGATGACGATTGTACCAGAGAATCATAGGGATGCTTTCTAAAAGTTTATTATATAATCCTTCTGCAAGGAGTAGCCCCAGACTATAAAACACGGTACTAGTCAAGTCTCTAAACAGCAACATGCACACTCCTGACTCCAGTCAGCACAGGCTAATAATAAGCACACTTGAGAGAAAAGCAAAGGAATCAGTAAGCAAAGGAGAGGAGAGGCAGAGGATGCCCGGGTGATGGAGGAAATGCGTATGGGTTGTTACACAGAAAGAATTAGGGAAGAGGATTGAAAATGACAGGCAAATAATTATTTAAAAAAAAAAAAAAAAGCACTGGGACAAGCTCATCACTTGCCACTGTAGCAACCCTCATGCTTCCAAACTCAGCTAAAGCAAAGAAAGCAAAAGGAAAGGCAAAGCAAAATATTTTTCTCTGTTACCAGCTACCAAGAATTTTAAAGATACAGCCTAAAAGAACAGAATTAATTGAACTCGATTTTTGTTCTGTGTACTGGAACTAAGGATTACCTTAACTCAAAATGCTTAAAAAAATTTAGGTTCATTACTTCCAGGTATTTTCTCCACATGACTGTCTTCATTCCAATTGAAGTTATTCAATAAAATTAATTACATTTGTAATTCAATTAACAAAGAGATACATTTTGTTAAAGCAACCATATAAGAAAAGCCTGGATCCAGACTCATTGCTCTCCAGCTGGTTAACTTCTCTCCCTTAAACAGGGAAGTTTTTCAAAACCATTCACAGTCACGAAGAATAAGGGCAGGTCAGCACAGTCCTGGAGTCAGCCAGGGCCACTTCTCAGTAGGTTTTGCTTCAGGTTCCCCTGGTAGCACTGAAATCCCAGGGCAGTTTATTTCCTCACCTCAAAGCAAGCTGACAGCATAAAGAGCTGTTGTTAGGGGACCGGTGGTCAGCCACGGCTCCTTCCTTCCTCCTCTCCTATATTCGCTAATTTTGCTGACCATTTTCATGACCATATGTAGTGGGTTTACGTGGCAAGGTTTTGGTAGCAGGGAGCCATAGGGGTGGTTTCTGTGAGAAAGATCTAGAAGCTGCCCCATGTTTGGGAAGGGCCCCATTGTTTTCCAGATCCGAGCCAATAAGCGATGTTGTTTGCGCCTCCGTGAGAGCATATTTAAGACAGGGAAAAAACGCTGCGACACACAGCAGCCGGGAGAGTCAAGGGAGTGGGAGAACAGCCTTGCACCAAGGTCAGTGTAGAAGGAGGGGGAGAGGTGCTCCAGGCGCCGGAGCAGAAGTCCCCTGCGGCCTGTGGTGAGGACCATGGTGAAGCAGGATGTCCCCCTGCAGCCCATGGAGTACCACGGTGGAGCAGGGTTCCACGCTGCAGCCCGTGGAGGAGACCACGGTGGAGCAGGTGGCCCTGCACTGACGGAGGCTGCCGCCTGTGGAAGACCCCTGCCGGAGCAGATTCCGGGCCGGACCTGTAGCCCGTGGAGAGGAGCCCACGCAGGAGCAGGTGATCTGGCAGGAGCTGCTGCCCGTGGGGGAGCCAGGTTGGAGCAGTTTTCTCCTGAGGGATGGACCCCGTGGTACGGACCCATATCTGGAGCAGTTCTGGAAGAGCTGCTGCCTGTGGGAAGCCCACGCCGGATCAGTTCATCAAGGACTGCATCCCGTGGGTGGGACCCCACAGCACAGGGGACGAGAGTGACCGAGAAGGAGCGGCAGAGAAGAAGTGCTGTAGACTGACCATAACCCCCATTCCCCGTTCCCCTGCGCCGCTCGGGGGGAGGAGGTGGAAGAGGGTGGATGGGGGGGGAAGGTGCTTTTGGTTTTTTTTTTCCTTTGTTTTCTCACTTCTCTCGCTTGTTAGTTGTAGGCAATAAATCTTACTATCTCCTTATGCCGAGTCTGTTTTGCCCGTTACAATAATTATTGCGTGATTTTCTCGTCCTTATCTCAATCCTTGAGCCCTTTTCACATATTTTCTCCCCATTCCTCTTTGAGGAGGGGGAGTGAGAGAGCGGCTGTGGTGGAGCTCGGCTGCCCACTCGAGCGGAACCACGACACCATATTGAGAGCTGACAATGAGTGAAGTTAATCTGGCTTTAAGACTTTCCTCAGTTCAAAAGCACTGCGTGAGCTAATGCTCCGTGCTGTATTGGTGGGTAGCTTTAGAGGGCATCTAGGTTTGCTGCAAAAAAAAGGGCAGGGAACAATGTAATGACATGCTTATTTCTGCTTGAAAACCTCTCCCATTTATTGGCCCTGAAGGTCACTGCCAGTCCCTAAGAAGGAGCTGCTTTCTAGCTAGCACACATTAAGATGAAGCCACGAAAAGAAGGAAAGAAGCATTTCTGTACAGTGAGCAGCTATTTCAATTAGCTTTGTTGACAGGAAATACAGGGACATTTGATCATACATCATTCATGAGGACTTTTTATTTAATAAACATGCAGTGTATGTTTTTGGAGGGATTTACAGCTTCTTTCTGTTCACTAACCAGCCATTTACCAGCCTTCCCAAACCAGAAAGCTCCCTAATGTCCCAAGGGGGCACAATGTGCTTGAAACGAGGCAAGATGGTTGCTGCTCATTTCCAGCTCTGCTATCTTCCTTATCACTTACTTCCAGCTGCAATCCAAAACCTTCACACATAAAGTGGAAAGGGTTTTCTCTCTGTCGCTTTATGTATATTTCATCCTCTTGAACATAATCATTACCCTTGTAACAAGCATCTGCTTGGTGGTGGCTTCCCAGTTCTTCCCAGACCATTTCCCTGACAGATGACTGGTAAATCTGGAGACTCCTAGCTCTCCCTGAGCAAACAGCTCATGTTTTTCACCCCCACGCTGAAGCAGAGCTGTGTCATGCCCATGGACAGCATGATTCAGGGCTCAGCCAAGGAGCCTGAAATAAGCTGAGTTTATAGTCTCTTGCTGTTGAAGCAGGCACACACAGACACCAAAGGCGAGTGCACAGGACAACTGAAAAGGTCAGACACGTCAGCCATCCGGGGTATTATCAAATGGAAACTGGATCCTTGGATTCAGGTGGGTTTGCCTATCAAACACACACCACATCGAGCCTATACTGGACAGAGCGACGTTTCAAAGTTCCCAGAGCCTCCGGCTGCAGTCCCGCTAACATTTAAAGCTGGCATAAGCTGACAGTGGTGCTGGAAGCAATCCTGTCCCTCCTTGCCCTGGCCTCTTCCTACACCCTTAGGCTGCCCTGTCCCAAAACCCCCCTGTCAGCTCCCCAGCCAGATTTACTGTAAAGCTGCACAACCTTTTGCACTGACAAAAGAGGCGAGCGAGGGAAGGAATGGCTGGGGGCTGAAACGACTTCTGTCGAGGCAAAGCTGACTGGAGACATTATCTCGCTGGAGTCAAACCACAGCTAAAATACTAAGGGAAGTTTATGAGCCGTTTTATCACAGAAAGCAGAAATTCTTTGGGTTACTTCAGAAAGGAGTTGCACCAGCAACTCCTTCTCCTAGGAGGAGGTTAAAACCAGTTGCACGTGTGTACCTACATATATAATTGCATACCTATGTGGTAGGCCTAACCAGGCTGGTTTTAGTGCAGCCCACAGCTGAGCTTCACCTCCCGAAAACAGAGAATCTGCTTCACAGTTGTCAGGGTATTTACCATAAAAGCCGCGAACAGACGGCAGCAGAGCTGTCCTTAATAAGAAAACATTGTAAACCCGGTTTGCAGTCTGTATGATGTGCTTGCTTAAAACAAACAAAACCACAAACCAAAACGCAGAAGCCCAGAACCCAGCGACAACAACAAATAAAACCTGTTCCGTTTCTGATCAAGTAAAGCATCTCCCGAGTTTGTGACAAGATAATGCAGCATCTACTGAGAGAACAGCAACCTTATTTACATCCAGACACCATCACAGGCATCGGTAAGAATTTACTTTCAACCAAAAGCCTTCACAGGAATTGCCATCTTTTCCACATTATAATCTGTGCTTCTGTTAATGATTATATTTCATCATAATATGGAAGCCTGAGCTCTGTAATTTCAGAAATTATCTTTCACACAAACAGAAAGCACCACAAAATTCATTCAAGAGCAAAGCTAGTGTTGGCCCGAAGAACCATTATAACTTCCAAAACCAGAAATAATCATCATGAAGCACGTGAAGTCTCAAAAAAGGAGAACTTCAGCATGAAAGACAAATTGATATCATTTTGGAAACGGTCGCTGCCCTGCAAACTGAATTCTTGCTTGGAAACAAAAGGCCTCGTGAGTTACTTCACAAAGACGTTTCTAAATGACTCCAGCTGGTTGCTGCAGATAGTACGGGCAAGCCAAGGCCGCAGGCCAAGTTGCCAAGTGCAAAGCAAGGCAAGGCTGGAGCAGGACTGGTAGCCCACAAGGATGCAAAACAGCATCAACAGGAACCTACACGGATCCTGTGAAAAAGCCAACTGAGTTTCAGTCCAATGGTCTCCATATGGAAAATACGTCTAATACCGGCAACATCGCGCAGAAAATAAGTAGAATGGTTTCAATAATTGTTTAATACAATGACAAAGAGACTGTACACTTGTGAATGTCTGTGTAGATGAGCAAGCATATTGGTTGAAGGACAGACAGGCATCATTAAACTCTAATGGCTCCCAAAAGGAGGTGACATACCTTCTCTTGTGGGCATTCCTTCGATGGGTTTGGACAATAGGACAGCATGCTGCTAATCAATATAATACAGGGGGCTGGCCAGCTCAGCACACTAGCAGTGGTTATTTTCATTTCCAGTTTACCAATCTGAATACAATTCAGGCTGGAATCCGGCCAAACCTTTGTAATATAAAAAACAAGTCATCTGCTCTATGTGGAGCTGGGGCTCTAGACCTAGTTCCTCGACAGTTACTGAATTTTCATCAACGCAATCGAAAAGGTCATTATTATCTTTGTCCTCACCTATGTCAGGTTCTGTGGGATGAAAACAGGCCGTTTAGAAAGGAAAATTTCCTGCATTTTTGCCAAACCTTTCTCTCCAGGGAATAATCAACTTTAGTTAAACTCACAATCTCTCACAAGCTCCAAACATACTAAATCCCTTCATAAATCCACCTCAACCATTTAATCTACTGACAGACCTGCCACAGCCACACTGAAAACTGCTTCTAGGATGTGTGTACCTTATTAGCACGAAAGCTGTAGATGAATGCAGGAGCCTCTCACAAAATGTTCCTTTTCATTCAGTTAGAAAGTAAAAACACCCCGAGCACATGAAAAAGTAAGAAATAATCCTTGTTAAGAAAACTCCTTAATAAAAAGAAGAAATGGCTCCTTTTATTGATTTCTTTCTTTTCCTCAATGTACTGGCAAGTGTTCAGTAGTGCAGGGTATTTATTTTCTTTATTTTCATCTCTTTCTTCAGGTCTGACATCCAGGCACTTACCAGATATATGTTGAGGCTCTGCACTGCAAATAGACCCCTTTGTTAAGCAGTATTTTATGGGCCTTGTTTCCAGAGACAGACAATGCTCTGACCTCTTGAATCGCAACTCCTTTAGTGAGACGGATTTTCCCACCTACCAAGGACAACCTGAGAACACTGGTGAGAACCCTGGAAGCGGGCACTTGAAACCATAATGTTATTTATGAGAGATCAAAATAAGGGAAAGATTAAAGAACACTTGGAACTTTGAAATTAACAATGAGTTTGCCATTTAAGTCTGACAGAGCTCAGGGTTGTGCTAAATGATAAATACAACAGTAATGAAAAACTCCCTCCTGTGCCATTCTACATGCTGTTTGCTCTCAGTTCATTTTCATGCATCTCCTTCAAAAACACACGGAATGACAAAAGATTATTTGAAAGTCAACACAGGTCTTGCAAATTGATTATGTCTATAATCTGAAGCAACTTAATCTTCTATCCATAACATTGCCAATACTTTGGATTTTGTCACAGAGCATGCTATATTAGCGTTATGTATAAAGCGTAAGCTCCCAGACTTACATGATGAAAAGAGGATCTCATCTGAAGTGTAAGTTAAAAAGACAAGCAGTGTGTGACCACTAAGAATAAAAACATAAATGATTATATTCTTAATATATTTTATTTCATGTTTATAGATTTTATATATCTGTATCTATCTATATAAAAGTAACAGGTTTGCAACTGTATCATTTCATTATCAGGGAAACCTCAGCATGGCATCTGATGTTCCCGGATCTCATCTTTTCTCATGGTGAGACTCTATCCTGCCCACAGATCACAAACAAAGGTATTCAAAGTATAACTGCAATTCTTGTAGGTGTACATATATGTATATATATATTTAATTATTATTAAAAGCTGACACCTTTTGCCTCAAGCCTTCATTCATACTTCAGGATCAAGAGCACTGCATCATCAGCCAGCCGAAGTGCAAAATTATTTTTCAGTCATGAAGTCTGTCTCAAAGTGTGTAAAACAGACACTAGGTATTATGACATGTGACAAGATTGTGAAACTATTTAATTTCTCCATGTCTGCACTCTAATATTCTGAGTTTTTATATTCTGCTTGAAAAGCATAGGTCAACATGTCACAGCACAAGAAAAACTAGAAGTCCCAGCTTCAGATATGTCATGATTTGGAAAATCTGCCAACGCAGAGCTGAAGTACTGAAGACGGTATCTGTACATGTCAGTGTAAAACCTCCACTTTGGATGTATGGCTTGTTTGTGCTTTCCACTGGAATTTCAATCTAGTATGAAGAGAAAAGACAAATGGCTAACAATACAGGGTTAACACCAGAAGGTTACATGTATTTTATTTCTAGAGATGCACATTAGGCAGAGAGCTACATTATCATCCAGAATTAGTCTACCCAGTCAAACACATCACCTAGTAAGGGTTATTCATGTGAGGAATTCAAATTGGAGGAGTGTTATCTGAAACAGGGCAAGAATTTATAAACTGGTCGTTAATGAATGTAAGGACACCGACTCCACAAAGACAGCCAGGCTCTCTGATTTAGAAGGGAAACCATGAGCAGATGATGATCCTGGACATTCTCATCAAAATGCTTCATAAGGAAGGCAAGACAGCTAAAACATCTGAGTGTCTGAGTAGTCAGTATTACCTGCAGGGCCAAGGCAGCTGTGGTGTGACATCTCACTTCTCTGATAAATGGCAGATCTGCACCTCAAACACTGCCTAAATGCAAAGAAAGAACAGGTACCTGAACTGCCTTTTGGCTTGAAAAGATTAAAATTGTACTGGTAGAACATAAAGGTTCACAAAAGTGTGTGTGTGTGTGTATGTATATATATATATATATATATATATATATATATATATATATATATGCCACGTTTAAAAAGTTACAAGAGCATCAAATTAAAGTTTTCTAATTCTGTAAGGAAAAATGATTAATTAAAAATAACTGTACCACATGGATCTGAATGTGTCAAGAAACAAGAAATGGCAACTGCTGAATTTTTACAAAACAGAAGCGTATGGAGAGTCTGCTACAAACTGAGTTGCAAGTTCTGGGTGGGTGTTTCTCACTGCCAGTTTCTCAGTGAAGGAAAGAAAGTCCTTTGGGGGAACTACCAAGTCCACGGCTGTTCCATTAGTGTTGTTAGATCACACCAGAAACCATGTAAAAAAAAAGAAAAGGAAAGGTCAGCTCTCTTTTAATGATCATTTTACAGCTGGACAGGAGCAGGGTTCAGTCTATGACACTGGGTTTATCTCTTAGGTCACAAACAAGCGTGCTGCGTTGCAAGATGGATAGTGCAGCAAAGCCATCGCACAGGCAGGCCAGAGACACAGACAACTTATTGTCCCTGCGTTTTTCATTTAACGGTGAAAATGTTATCTTGCCAATGTTCAGTCGCAGAGTCAAGCAAGACAGGAGAGTAATTTTTCAGGCAACCCTCTTAAGCTTTCTTCCCAAAGTTCCCTCAGAAAACTATGCAGCTTTGTATTGGGCACAGATGTTAAGCATCAGTAATAAGCATCTTCTTAATAAGAAACAGGCTTATCTGGAGAAAATCCCCAGACCTTTGGCACCTGCAAAGTAGTTATTACTGATTTTTCTTTGAATCCTTCATACCAATATAGAGATTAGACTACTGACCCTCCCACAAAATACACAGAAATCCAGAAGTCTCTAGTACTTTCAGAATCCAAGTGATAATTTTACATCGCATTACTAAAAGATATCTGGAAGATTTGGTCATTGAAGTGCTCCCTCTGCTCATATGGCATCAGTTTTCTCTATTGTGTAGAGGCATCTCTCCCTGTCACATCCATCAACATTTTTGTGCGTGTGTGTGTTCATTAGGCTAATCAGAAAGCATTTTTCCTCTGCTGTTTACCTCAGTTTTCCTCACCTCACGCCTTCTGTGTTTCATTATTCTGTAAACAAAATGGAATTGTACTTTTTGTATGTGTTCATAAAGGGAAGGAAAAGTCTGTATACAGTCCTTTTGTGCAGAGGGAACTTCTTTGCTACCCTGGGTCACCAGCTAACAGAGACCCATCCACGCGGGTTGAAGCAGACACAGAAAACCCTCTCTTTGTGAGAACAGCAGCAGAATGAAGCACAGAGCCTTATCTCACTGCTCCGCCGTTAATCCATTAACTCCCCTTTTTCTTCTATTTTCTTTGAATTTCTAGGTCAAGCTATCAGATGTCATTCTGCTAGCCAAAAGAGTGGATTTACCACAGCTTTCCAGGCCGTTGTGTGCTATGAACAAACGACAAAAGCTCACCACACAGAAAGCTGTCTAACGATGGCTGCGAGGGAGAGGCACGGAGGCCTTCAAGTGAACCACAAGATGGTCACCTGCCACCCAGGAGCTTCAGGGCACTGGGTGTCAAACAGGCAGGATGTCACGGGAGGACAAAGTTGGCCTGCTGGTGGCAGAACCCTCAGCAGTTACTGGGACCCAGTCTGGAAGTGCCTCCAGACAGCTGTGAGATGGCAGCGGTGCTTGAGGCTAGGCTGTGACAGAGCTGGGAAAGGGCTCCTACGGTGGGGCTATCAGCCAGACTGCAGGCAATAAAATCAGGACTTTACTTCTTTTTATTCTTCTTTTTATTTTATTTTTTTGAACACACAATAGAATACGCAGCAAGGCACAGGCTGGGTACACTTTCAGGATTTCCTGGTAGCTCCCTCTGCCAGCATTTTATGATCTCTCCATCCCCATCTTCAGGCCACCGCTGACACTCGCCTTTCCTCTGTATTTCTTCAAAGTCTGGCAGGAGCATAAAAGGTGGGAGCGTCCTCATTACCATTCTAGACACAAAGTCGTCTTTTATGTCACCACCTAGACAATATTATCTTTATTTCAACACCTCTGAATACTCTCATTAGGCTGTTTCCTCTCTGGTCTGTGATCTGTTTTCTGCTAGAGCTAAATGTCATAAAAACAGCATTACCAGATAGTCAATCTTTCCCAGCCACCCCTCCAGTCTTCTTTGATGTGGCACACTGGGTTTCTATGAAATCCTCTAGAAACAGATAAGCATTTGGTAGACACAAATCCTGCTGCTACATTTCTTTTTTAAAAAAATCCCAAGCCAGCCACAAGTCTTTCTTTCTCTATGCAATTTCCCACTCTGAATGACAGTTGGGCTCCCACTGATATCTGCCTGAAATGCTAGGGTTGGAGTACCAACAAGGTTATCAAGTACACTTAAAATATTCTGCATTTTAATCCAATTTGTCACACTTCATATCCACTTACTTTAGTTAATGTATGAGCAGCCATATTTACTAACCTGAATTATCGCACTAGACTAAAATGCTGAGACTTTGAGATTTGTGGACAAAGTTGCCACCACATCTCCTTCCTTTCAGGATACCATGCACAGCAAACATCAGTTTCTCACACAAACCCTCTGTCCCTCAGTTAACTGATCTGATTGAGGTAAGTGGCCCCTTTAGATTCATCTTCTCCTGCTGATTAAAGCATCCACACGACACTCGAGTTAAAAAGCACAACAAAACCAGATGTCGTTGTACCAGTCCTACAAATCCTTTTCTAAACATACCAAGGGCACTTCTGCCGGTGCACATAACTAGGCACGCTGCCCCAACAGAGGTGCTCTGATAGCTGAACTATTCAATTACACAAACGCCCAGTGACCTGTCTCTTTCAGGTTCTCACTCTAATTTGAAATTCCAGTATGACTGGAAATTGGTTTGGGGTCTGAATTGTGAGATGCAAAACAAGCTGTTGGAGCTTTGCTAGCAGAAGTGCCTCAACCTCTTGCCTGCACATCTGCACACATTTACTTAGACAAAAGTCATACAGAAGGTTACTGGTCAGCTGCACCTTTGTTTCATTACAACCAAGCCTATTAGATGATGGTAACATGCCACCTCCCCCCTATATTATCTGTTAAAATTGGAAGGAGAGAAAAATCACATAAGCAAACAATAAGTCTTTAAAATCAGTTGAATTTTGAGTGGTGTATTGACACTAGCATTGCTTTCCTTCTCCATCAATAATAAACAGACTGAGCTGCTTTCAGACATTCCCTTCTTCACAAGGAAAACGCATGAGCTCATCATTGGGGCTTCCCCTTTGTTGAAGAGATTGAGAAGTTGTAGCTATTCTGGTGCAAGCCAGTTAAATGCTTTAAAACAGACGGCTGTTCTCTTGTCATGCCACTGCTGCTCGCATTATCCCAACTCAAGCATTATTTCTGTGTAACTACACTGAATAATCCATGAGACAATCCCTACAGGTAGGTATCTTACCAGGATGCAGCGTGTCAAAGATTTTCCTCTCCATGAATGCAACTCCCAAGAACCTGACAGCCTGGTCCTGACTGCCCAGCTGCCCCTTCTCCTCTTCTGGCCAGTGCAGAAGTTTAACTAATGGCATGGTGGAGCCCTGCATATAACCTCTTTAATATCCAGTGCACATATTCAAGGCAGGAATTTCCAAAGACTTGGAACCAAACAAATATGAGGTAGCATGACGGGATGAAAAGACAGGTGGCAGACAATTTATCTTGGTCATCTCAAAGAGAATAGAAAATTTTTTATTTTTATTTTTTTTTTACCATCCACCATGCTGCTCTATTTTAGGCTATTTTAAAGAGTTCTGAGGTATTTTATTGCTACTATTTTCCATATGGCATATAAAACCAGGTCAACTTAATAATCCAGGTCCAACTGTGCATGCCTTGGAAGCAAAGGGAAATTGTAATTGCTGTATTTTAAAAGCTGTAACATCACTAAAATAGTTCTTAAACATATATAAATGGTGTTTTATTAAATTCCCAGATATCCTGGCACTTTTCGGGATTAGAAACAAATGTGTACATTCTGGCATCATTATTTTTTCCAGTAAAAGTGCCTTTCTGTGTTCCTTACAATTCTCCAAGTTGCATAAAGCAGGCAAAGTTCCTACTTGAACCAGAAGTGCGCAACGCATGCTTACAGCCTGCAGCCCCTGCCCTACACAGTTGTAACCGCTTGAGCAAATACTCGTGCCTCTGAAGAATCACATTCACTTCATTACTACTCTCTCCATGTCACCGTTTCTGCATATAATGAATTAAATTACAAGATCAGAGTCACCAACAGAAAAAATCTATAAAGATTCTAAACCATAACAATAGTGGAATGAGCAGAAATAGACAAGATTAAAGGAGTGTAAAAGGTACTATCCAAGGGATCTAAAGTTTGTACAAAAATGCAGATGCCTGAGAAGCACGATGTGACAAGGTAACTAGATTACAGTATGCACATACATTTCTACGTAAAAAAAAAAGAAACGGGATTGTAGATGAAGCACTAATATTGATATGGCCAGACTTTTAAGCATGAAAATGTGGCATTCTCAGGCTTTTCTTTACATTGCATTTCTGAATGCAATATAAAGTGATAGAAGACTCCATATATAACACCAAGGTCCATCATCGGGCCCTTTTGCTACTGAACTATAAAGCCTTCAAATCAAAAGCACGCCTTGCCTGTTTTGTTTTGTTTTTCACAAAGCAGTTTTCATGTAGAGTTCATGCATTAAATCAGGTAAAAGGTCTTCAAGGAATCATTCTATAAGTACCACGCCAGACTTTATCAGAGGACGCACAATCACTTCTTAACAAGGAGTACTATATGATAAATTTAATCTCCTTACTCAAGGAATCCCATTGATACTACATCGCTCTGAAAACAGACTGTCTTCAGGGACCAAGGAGACATATTATTCACCCCTTTTGTACTCAGAGATGTCCCCTTGAGATTTCCCAGAAATATTTACCTTTGGGTGGAGAAGAAGCCCAAGAATTTAATGCCTAGTCTGACAATGTGAGCAAAATTAAGTCACTGAAAGCAGGTTCTCAGAAACTGAGAACACTTATGTCCTAAAGGAACTGACACCACATATGAACGTGAAATATGCATGTGTAAAGAAGCATAGAATAGGAAGGCAAAAATACGTGCTGTTCCTCCTTTTCACGAGTAGGAATCTGTTTTCAGTTCCATCTGGGTGAAATTTCCTCTGTGCCATGCATTAGAGATCTTTACTCTGGAAAAGGAACAAGACACTGCTGGCCCCAGAAGGGAGGCTGTGACACGTAACACAAGTGTTACACGTATATGCACAAACACTAAGACAATACAGCCAACTGTGCATTTAAACACAAGACATAAAAACAAACCTATTCTGGATTCATTGCGCACTTCCTTTCTTTTCTTTGAGAACAGACCTTCAGCTTCACAGTGGAAACCTGACATATGAAATTGGAGTGTAGGTTGGAAGCAAGAGGATGACTTCAATATGATGGAAAAGTACTCATTTCGTTTTCTTGTTAAGTCTAAAATGAGACAGGCTAATTATACGTGGGGAACGTGTCCTACCCCACAAGACAATGAGTATTAAGGGGCTTATCAAAAAGAATGTGTCAGAAACAGATTTTTCCCATGGTTACGTTGAAGTTGCACATGGAAAAACAACTGTGTTTCAATCTTAAATGACACCAAAAAGCCAATAACTCTTCAAAAGTAATTTTCCCTTGACAAATCATTTGAAGAGCCCATAAAGATAAGTAAATACCCAAAAAACAGCCTTCTTCTACACAATCAGGTTCACCAACAAGCCAAAATGATATGGTCACTTCGTAGAGAGACACAGTGCTTTTCTAGAGTCTGCTTTCTGGATCTCTTTTGTGAAATCTCAAAGGAGTTTTGCTTGTTTGGCATGGGCAGTGGCAGATGGGCAATGCAACAGAATGCTTTCCTCAGTGCTTCAGAGGAAAATGCTCCCAAACTCCAGCTGTCACATAATCCCTGTGATCTATTGAAGGGAAGAGACACAACTGGGCTCCCACAGACCCTGCAATTTTCAGAAATAGCCAAGCCCCTTGGAAATTCCTGCCTATGGATTCATGTTTGTCCCTGCCTAAACTTCTCACTGTAAATTGCAGAAGATCTTAACCACAGCTGCCAAAGTCAGGTGCTGGAAGCTGAACTCCAAACTGTAGACTTGGACACAGGAAGTGATCCATTCCTCATAAGATTGGAATAGATCCCACTAAGACTTCTATAAAAAACAGATGTCTTATGCTCCTGAAAACTTCAGGTTAGGTATCAGTGAAGCAACAATAACTTATGACCAACTAGCAGAGGAGAAATTAGACTACTGTGCTTTCTGTAGAAAATAATCAAAGAGGTATAGTGAAATTAGAGCAGTTTTATGCACAAAATGCATGTTAAAATTTAAAAGTAGCATTATTGCTTCATAGGAAGATTACAGCCAATAAAAAACACCAGCTTTCTGAACAGCAACATAGCTGTTATCCTCTGATGGCTAACAGAGAAAACTGGACAATCTGCAAGGAGGACCAACTGATGCTAATGAAACTGTTTCAGTCCTTGTACTTGCTGTGTTAGTGCTTTAATTGCACCTGCTTAGCAAGTTCTTTCTATCATTTGTCTTGCATGCAGTTATCACGTCTCAGAAGAGAGCAGCATCTCCTCTACTCCTCCACACTCCGTTGTGGTTTAACCCCAGGAGGCAGCTCAGCATCACACAGCTGCTCGCTCACTCTCCCCAGGTGCCATCAGAGGTGTGCACGGATGAAATTTCTCTAACAACTTCAGGGTTCCACAAATCACCAAAGCAGAGATTTTTAGAGGAAGAGTCGAATACTCAAACACTATCGGAAGTCAATGCAATTGGGAAGCTAGCATCTTCAGGCTCTCCTGAAAAACTTATGCCTAGATAAAAGGTAAAAGCAGCAAACTGCTTTCTCTCAGTGTACTCAATATCGCTACCAGAGCTGACATATTGCCTATCGTACAGTTCCGTGCAAAGCATCACAAGTTATGCTGCATGGCAAAAGGATCATTAGGAACAGAATTGTTAACTAACATCAGCAAATATCTGCAGAAATGGAGGCCTAGCATGCAATAATGGAGGTGAAGCCCTTTTTTAAACAACTTGGTATTTACATATCTTCATTAATAGTAAAATGCATTAATGAGTAAGAGCCAGTGCAGCAGGAAACCTCTCAGGGGATCAATTAAGATAGACTTACTTGAAATAACGCTGTTTAAAACGAAACATGCAATGTAATGCAGGGCAATGGAAATTCTCTGTTTAAAGAAATGGTTGCTTCTCAAACCACGTTCTGATGAGCTTTCTTCACTTGTTTCAGACACAAATTCTAAGAGAAATGGAAGGCCTGCACTGCAGTTTTTCCACTTGTTGCTTATTGTCACATATAACGAAGGAATACATCCACCTCAGAAGATGACCTTACTTCAGCTGGCAAAATACAGAGTTCCAGAGAGGAAGTGTAATGATTATTTTGTCACCCAGTACAGGTTTGCCCAAAATCTGCCTCCCACTAGGTCCAGGTTTACTTCAGAACAGAGACAGTCTTTGCTGAACACAAAAGCACTGCTGGATAAATGGCAGATGCTACTGGCGGTACAGCCTAGAGACCAGTGTGAAGCTGGACAGGATGGAAATGTAATGGCCGAGTCTAAATACCCAACTTGGAAAGGCTTTCTTGAGGAGCATCCCCGTAAGATCCTAAATAAGACATGTTCTCCTGCCAACAAGTATTGTGCAAATAGTCTAATTAGGAAGTGTTCTCTGCTGCCAGAGGCAGTCTGCTTCACAGCTTGGTATTTCTGCCAGACCACTGTGAAGGTGGTGTGCCCCAGCCTTTAAGATGCTTACTGCAGTTTCTCTTGCTGAAATGCTCGACATTCCTCTCCACAGACTCCTCTAGGTGGCATTCGATTTAATCTTCTAATTAATCCACTTTGCAGTAGCATTAATCAAGGGTGGACTCTGCCCTGCTTTTTACAAGACCTTTTGCATTTCCACCCCCCCCCTCCCTAGATTCAATTACCACTACGGCTGGTTGAAACTGCTTCCTCTTCTATTTGAAAAAGACCAATGTTATTTTTCTTGTCATCAGCTACAGTGACTCTGCTTCAAGTAACTAGAATATGCTCACTATGAAACATTCACATTTCCCAAGATGGTAGCTGAAGATGCAAGAGTTCTCAAGGTAGATATCACATGAGTTAGTGTGGAAGCCAAGTTGAAAGAAGACCAAAGAAATAGATGCTCTTCGGTGGCATGCGTCTGCCCTGCTTGAAATTTACCGTTAGTTTCCCATAATGCCTCCTTTTTATAGCATCATTATCACAGAATAATTTACAATCAGCCTCACTAGTTGTATTAAGTCTCTTGCAAGTTTATAAAAAGAACATTGTAGCAAGAAATGCCAATTAAAACCACATTAAAACAGATGCACTCCGTCTGCACTGCTACAAGAAACAACCAGGTTCCTGCCGCCCCAGCCTGCAAAAGAAACAGAGGCAGCACATGCAGCCTCCACAACTTTTTCAGCACCCAAAGATTGACCAAAAGTGGTGACCAAAGAAAGATCCCAAAGGACTCCAAAGAGAACTTCCTACTGGACTGAAAGATACAAGGAGAATAGAGGAGGATTGTTAAAAAAGACAGGAGGTTATCTTGAGGACACACACACACACACACACAAAAAAAAAAAAAAAAAGCAGTTGACATCTGAGCTACTGGAGACTGCAAGAGCCACATGAATTTCTTCGGTTAGGTATACATATTTCATCATTACAAAGGTTGCCATCGGAAAACTTTCTGAGCTCAGAAAGTATACTAACAGGTACACAGGCCCTTCAGATTATCGTAAATAAAATTCCACCAGCACTATGCCAATTTGTACAAAATTAATTTATGTAAATATAACCGAGCCAGGATTGGGATTCGGAGTTGGAGAGTTCAGGTTCACCTCCTTTCATTGTTCCTGAATAAAGCACGAATCCAAAGAAAGCAAGACAGGGGTAGCAAATTGTCTGTAGTAACATTTAACCTCGAGTGGATTTTATTCTCAGAGCAGAAAAGCTAAAGGAGAGTGGAGAAAGGGCTTATGCTGACAATGCCAATGGTCCATTAACTGCAGCTGCTCTGCTGCTGGAATGATCAAACTCAGGTTTAACAGCAGTCGTCTTTTCACTTTACAAGGAAGGCACAGAAGAGGCTTGATCCAGCTTATAAATTTTGAGCTTTTAGTGTAACTGACAAGAAACAACTCATTAATGGAGACCTAAGATCTGAAAGAATTAGTAGTATTACTGACTTACCACATCACCCAAACATAACCTCGAGGTTCCCTAATTGCTCTTGTGTTTCTCTCTCTGCCACTTGTGCAAGAGAATCAGGGATGTTAAGACCACTTTCACGCACTTGATGAAAAAAATACAAACGACGTAAGCTGAAAGCTTTTAAAAGCCCCATAGGCTGATGGAAGAAGAAAAAAAAAGTGAGGTCATTATGCTCCAGTATTCTTCTCAGCTGCCCTCAGTGGGTATCAGTCATCATTACAGCACTCTGAATCATAATGGACTCCAACAGTTTAATAATGATTGCAACACCCTTCCTAATGAGGTTGGTGCTGCCCTCTGATGTGAATATTCATAAAACAGGGCTGGTAATGGGTTCTGTCTTGATTAGCAGGCAGTGGTTCTGTATCAAGTTTGAGAGACATCTTTTGATGCAAAAAAAAATATCAAATTAAATCCTTGTTTCAAGCAGAGTAAATGAATTTGACTTTAGGTGATCAAGAGGGGAAAAACTTCTAATTAGACACGCAAGCAATCATCTTGTTCAGTGTTCTTTCAAAGAAGGGCTATAGGGACGCAGAATCCTAATAAACCTTCCCTCAATCACCTTTTAGATAAATGTTAAGAATGAAAATTAAATGTAATTAAAGTTCACTAATCTGATGTGGTTTCCACTGATAGCCCTTCTGTTGTTTTTTTTTCTTCTTTGTCCTGTTATCCTCAGCTCAGACCCTCTTCCCCTTTCCTACCAGCCTCCTCTCTTCCAGCAGGAAGGGCAGGAAGGCAAACTGCTGCCTGGAGCACCAGACCCCAGACGTAAATAAGCCCAAGGCCTGGCACTGGCTCACGCCGCACTGCCCACCACAGCCACTGCTGCAGCTGCTTTTGAATACAGGTGTTGTCATAGCTCTTGGCAGTGCAAAACCTGAAGTACCTCCCAAGTCATTGATGTAATACTAACACTTCTGGGGTTTTTGTTTATTTGGTTGATTGCTTTTTGATTTTCTTTTTTGAGGGGAGAGAGGGGCACTTAGTCCTCTCTTGTTGAACTGTTGACAATTTCACTTCATCAATAGAAAAATAAATGGAATCAACCTTTAAATATTAGGAAAAACTTCCGTGTGTTAGATCAGCAGAAAAACTTACATTTCCTCCTAGGTCCAGAATGAGGCCATTATGCCCTCTGGGACATCCCTGAACCCTACCGACCCACAGAACTGGGATTTGTGAGGTTGTCCTTATAAGAAAGAAGTTTCCTGGCTAATAAACAAAACTTGCACCAATACTGCTGTTAATCCAGCCAAGCGGAGAGTGACTTATTTGAGCTGAGCTTCTACTTGCTTTTGGAAAGAAAAGAAACCAAACATTTATCCCTCTCCCTTCATGCAAGATGCTCTCTGCACAACAGGAAAAAGAAGGAAAAAATCAGCCTAAATAGAGATTTTTGTTCACCAACAGGAACTGGACTAGATAGGAGCTTTAATATTAACAAATAATAACAGTAATAATAAAGCTTCTGTGCTCCAATGTCAGAGTCAGAGCAGCCAGGAGTCTGCAGTAAGAAAGGGATTTCTAGCCAAGTAATGGGGTGAGGGGAAAAACAAAAGGAAAAACTGGAAGCAGGGGTAAGCTGGTCTCCCAGGCTCAGTATAAAGCCCAACACAGGTGCACAGTGCTTTTAAACCTCTCTGCAAAGGTGATAATGTGAGATATCCCATTGCAAATATAGCTTCAGGCACTGCTGATCTGTACGATGGGGACAAGACTGCCAAAAGCACAGGACAAATAATGTGTGAGAGAGGTTTTTCTCTGCTCTCCTCCATTTACAATCAGTCAGTATTAACTTGGGCAAAATGTATGTCTGCCTTCCCTTCCCAGACGCTCAAAAGTATAATGAAATCATGAATTCATTACTGAACTCAGCTTCTCTGCCCTCCCACCCTAACTTCCCTTCATTAGCGCAGGCCATTCCCTTCCTTTTACTCTCCAGTGCTTCGGAGCAAGAGAAAACGCTGTTTATGGGAGCGCCGCTTTCTCCTCCTGGCCAGTGACATTTTAAAACCCCCAGCACGTAGGTGCTCAATTGCAAGAGCACTCGGTATCTCAGCGAGCAGCTGCTGTGTCACTGCCAGCCCTCTCCTGCAGCAGACCTGTCACCAGCCGCCACAGCTCGGTGCCAAGCCCACGGACCACTGGGGGCCAGCAAGCAGATGGCTTATCTCAAAGTCTAATTATCAGTGCTGACTGAAAAGCCCACAGCCAGGATCAGAGTGGGACAGCACTTTGCTGGGTTACTGTTTAGGGGAAGTGGTGCTAAAAGAGGATGGGATAAGGATGGATGACTGCGACTTTGCTGCCAGGCTCGTAGCGCACCCCGAGATGTTGGGGAGCACAGGGCTGAATTCCGCTCCGGGTTCTGCTGACATCTGGCTCGTTGCAAATGATACACCAGGAAACACGAAATGTCTTACAAAAACAGAAACAAAAATCAACACCTTCCCAGCATCTTCAGGTCTCACAGAAAACGGTGCAGCAAGAATTAACAATACTTCCTTCTCTTTTGTCTGCAGTAAACACTGCATGCTGCACTGAGCCACACAGACCATACTCGATCTGAGCTGACAGCTCAGAACAGTTTCCAACCATACCTTTTTTTTTTTTTTTGAGCTTGCAATGAAAAGAACAATCCCAAATAAGTGAGCTAGCAACCCAATATTAACCACACCTGTTTCATTCATTTTCAGAAAAGAACAACAAAGATAGCCATATTAGAAGGAAAAAATCAGCCCAGCAGTTCAGGGTCTTGTTTTTAAATCTAGGCTGATTTAGAGATAAGCCCGAGCTCAAATTAAGAGAGACAGTGAGACCAGTGCAACGCAGAGCACAGAATGCCAATGCCCCTCTGTCCTTGCCAAACAACCATCTTAATATCCCTGGGCTTGGGCCATCCACGCTGCTCTGTACTCATCCTTGTTTGCCATACTATCTGCTTTTTCAGCAGCAGTAGTTATTCAGTGTTGTCCTAGATGCCACTGACCTCTTATCTCTTCTTTTTGCAAAAATTCTAGGGTTCCTCATTGGGTGCAATATCCAGCACTTATCGGGCTAAGATTCAACCAACTCATTTCAGCTTTGAAAACACAACCAATTTCTTCTTTACCCTTCCAGACAAGTTATCTTTTACGACAAGTTCAATACTACCTTACTAAATATGTCATCCCCGAAATTGTGGCGACAGAAATCATCAGGTCTCTTTCAACTGTGCCAGTTATTCTTCTGTATCTGAAAATACTAGTAGCTGTATTATTCATATTTAGTTCCTATGACAATGAGAAAATCTCCAATGGCAGAACAAAAGTCTTATTGTGGTTGCTTCTACAAAGGGATGAAAAGTCACACAAGCATGGAGAACTACTTTATCTGAAATGGCCTTAGTGAGAGAGCCAGCACTATTCAGATGAAAAAGGGAAGAAAGGAGGACACGTCTGAAAGTCAAGCAAAATATTCTCCAACTCTGCAAATTAACTGTAATACTAATATAGAAGTTAAAAAGGGGCCATGTGTTGTTACATGACAACCACATGGCTAAGGACATCCCAAGGCTTCTTGAAGAGGAGAGCATTCCTACCAACGTCATGAATTAACATTTGTACGAGTTGCCTTCCATAGCCTTGAAGCAACCAACATTTGTTCTGCAGCTCAGCATGTCACCGGCTCTGCATCCCTCCCACTACCCTGCCTTTTTGTGCCCATGTGTGCAAACAGTCCGTGACAGGCACCTTTTGTCACCCCATTCCATGCAGCCAGGCTTCAGGGAGCACTGAACTACAGCAGGAGATCGCTTACCCCATCCTCCTGGTTAGGGAGATGCAGGTCATTGGAGGCGGGGAAGGAAGGCAGAAGAATTTTCTCCAGCTGGATATCTGCTTATCTACATAAAATGCTTTACGCTGAATAAAAAGAGACCATAAAATGTTCGTGTAACTTGACAAATAGGCTGCTTCTTTCACTGCTCAGTCTATTATAACCCCGTCACGCAGTAACTTGAAGCAACCTAGCAAAAATGTAAATCAGAAGGCAGGCAATGCTCTCCGCCCAGTCACAGGTGATGGAAATGCTATCCAGAGAGAGGTCTGCAGGACGTAGATCTGCAGAGATCTGCTCAAGCCAGCTGAGGGTCTTTAAGCTTGCTACTTTGAGTGTAGGACAGCCAGAGCAGTCAGAGTGGGCTTGTATATATTGTTGCTTGCCGCACGTACAATACAGTGCTGCTGCTTTTATGACTGCAATAAAAAGGTGCCCGGACGTGCCCTTGGAGGTGTTGCCACACTAGGGAATATTTGGTACTTCATTTATTTCTCGAGCAGCAAACAGCAGGGTGAGGACCTGAACTTCTGTAGTCAATGTAAGGCATTAAGTAACACTACATAATATTTGTAGCTCTACCCTTCACTTTTATATTAAGGGTGTCAGTAAAGGAAGAGGAATTGAAATGCTCTCAGTAAAGTCCTCCTAATTAGCATATCACCACAGTCTCTGAGCACCTGCATGGTCTCAGCCTTCCCAGTATTCTTTCAATAATTCCATCATCTGCCACAATTGCATTGAACTACCGCAGCTATGGAAGTAGTCTCTTAAAAAAGAAAGATATTGGAATGCATAGGCACAGGGAAATATAATACATTGGCTGAAGTAGACAACGGGTATGATTCAGCAGGACTATTTCCAACTGTAATCGTTATCAGATGTTCCACAGGCAGATTCAGAAAAGCACATGCAGGAATTAACTAGCCTAAAGGAAACATCAATTATGTCCTAAAGCAAAAGCTTACATTTTTATTTTTTTCAATGAGGACTGAAAACTGGAAGAGGCTAAATATCCACCTTACCCACTGTCTGTCTCTCTTGGTAACATCACCTGGGCACAACTGAAGGGAAGAGCAAGGCAAGCTTATAATGATTGATACTTGCTCTGCATGCTCTCCAAGTTTCTCGCTGTTTACAGCTAAGGCATTTGAACTCTTGAGCCTTGTGCTCAATAGGTCCTAATGGATTTTTCTTCCACAAATCTGTCTCCTCACTTTTTAAACCCATGCAAATTTTGCATCAAAACAACCCGTGGCACTAAGATAACAGTTCAGAGGTGTTCTGAAAAGAAATACTGTCCTTCACTTGTTTTGTGCCTACCAGCTAACCTCACTAACGATCTCCAGTTCTTGTCCCAGAATTAGTCAATAACTTCCCCTTCTCAATACTCACAGTTTAATAAGCCTCTATCCCAGATTTTCTCCAAGTGGTTTCTTTTCCACAGTGCAAAGACTCAGTCCGTAGACACTCCTCAATATGGAAATTGATGTAGACGTTGAATTATGTTTGTCATCTTTCTCTGCATCTTTTCAAGTGTATCCTTTTTTTTTTTTTTTTTTTTTCCCTAAGGGGGAAGAGTGATGATAGGAGGAAAACAAAGGAACGCAAACCACACAAAATATTAGGATGAGGATGCCCCATTAATTTATTCTGCACCACAAAGATGTTTTGGTTTATTCTCTCTTCCTCTACTAACAATCACTAACATTCCTAACACATATTTTATGTTTTGGAGCCTATTTATTGGTAATTTTGAATGCTATTTATATTCATAAAAACCAGAAAGCCTTGTTTCAAATCTTATTAGAACGCCCTGAGACTCAGCAAACTTCCTTCTGCCCAGTTCTTCCTACATGTAAGTTCAATTTTGACGGCTGTAAATTCAGCCAGGATTTTCTTCCATTTCACCAGTGAGTCCAACATACTGCCTTGAATTCAAAGAACACCTAAGAACAAACCACTAGCATTTACTCTTCTTCTCCCTCAAAAATCTTGTCCTAAAGCTCTCTGGGGGAGAAGGAAGGAACCTGGATCGACCTGCCTGCCTATCTTATCTCCAAAGCCTGACACACTCTGGAAAGGTATGACTGCACACGCTGGGTGTTGAATGATGGTAATTAGCTACACGTAAGTAAGTAGCTACAAGTAAGTCCATTCACAAGTTATACAGGCTAGTTGTGGCCTTCAGAGAACATCCTAATGGAAGGGACATCTCTGTTCCAGTGCTGTCTACCTTTCTCAGGCTGTGTACCAAGTTCATGAACTAGCCAGTGCCGCACAGCCAGGACATCGTAGGCTCACTCTGCTAAAACCACGGCTGTTCCTACAGATGTCTCCATAAGTCCTCAGGACGTAGTAAAAGAGCTACTACAGAGATCTCATCTCAAATATTCAGTAATCACCGTTCTCAACACTGTCAACAGCAGACACCAGTTTTAGCTCTTCAGTTCATCTGACACTCCTTCATAACCATCCCAGCCATCTATTCACCTCCACAGAGCTCCACTGGAAGCAATACTATGAAGTGTTTAATCTCATCTGATTTTTCTACCCCCATACTTTCAGGCTAAAACTGTGCTGCAACACAACATCTGCCACTAAGCTCTCCTTGCTACTTCACCCCAGTGACTGCCCACCTTTTACTGCTGGAAAGAACAAGCGCTGCTCATGCTGCTCTGACTCACAACGCAGCAGCAGAGAATCATGCTCTGAACCCTCACCTTATTGATCTTCCGTTTTCACCTGTGAAAAACTCAGCTATTTGGAGGTTTAGCCCACGCAAGTCTAAACTTTCTAAAAGTCTAAACGCAATTTTCTCCTAGTCTCTTTCAGAGGCTTCTAGGCGTGCAGAGAGACCTAAAGTCTCCTGAAGGAGGGCTCTGGTCCTAAGATTAGCAACAACACTGTTGCAACAAAGCCAGAGCATTACAGTAAGGTAGACAAGACTTCATTATGGATGCACCTATGCAGAATTCCAGAATCTCTTAACATAAAAGTACAGATAAAATCTTGACAGAGAAGCATGGAGGAAAGACAAACATTCATCCCTCCTTCCCTCATCCTACTATTATCTGAAGCCTTAAAGCATCTCACACCCATATGCACCATCATACTCAGAATAATGCCGTTGTACAACATACTATATCCCATCACGTTCCTGGGATGAAAGCTGTCTAATACAAATATTTCATGGTACCTTCTTGATTGCTTCACACTTGGTCTGCTGCATAACATGGCAGAGAGATAGAAGTAATACTGCTGTATAGATTTCCAAGTATGAAAAGTAGAATATCCACATTCTACCTGCTTACACAAATATAAATTAGTATAATCACTGAATTAATATAAATTAAACATTTTTGCAACAGCATCAGACATGGATGTTTACCACTTTACTTTTCTCACCTTCTCCCTTTGGCTTCCTCCATATCGTACGATTAGTTTCGCAATGAGAAATTAAGATTAAAAAAATCCATTGAAAGAAAGAACATCATGTCTACATTTTTACTGCTAGGAGTTATTTCTCCTAGCTTAGTCCTTCACGTCAACTCACTTCTGGCTTCTCCTGACAGTAGCTAGTAGTGTCAGAAGCATCGGCACTTTAATCACTGGATGGGTGGTAGTCAGTTACTCTCTTTTTCCAGTGCCAGAAAATGATCTTACACCTCTCTTCTCACATATAATAGATAATTATATGGTAAAACACCCACATATTTCAAATTTATTTAGAGAGGGAAAGAAAGAGGGTTGCATTGACTGGGTTTGAATACAACTGTTGCTTTGAACACTGATTAAAACTTACGGTTCCCCAAGCATACCACCAATTACCAAGAACATCTAAGCATATTAAGCACGTATGAAATACAGTAATGTATTTTACATTGTTTTCAATGCATCCGCTTCTTTCTTAGCATGCATAATACAATGGAGAACATACCTGTGCTACCTAAAATTCCTGCCTGCCATAGCAAGTCAGATGCCATGTTCAGTTACTGTAACTGCACGTTCCTCTCCATCCCCCAGCAATGATAAAGTGGTCTCCTGTTTTGTCACTACCCATCAGAGCCCAGAGGTATCCTACAGCTTTAGGGGAGTATCCTTAGTTTTCAGATATGTACCACTGAAAACTGCCTTTCATAAAACTTAGTGCGTTTGAGAAAAAATGTAGGTCACTTGGTAAACTGGAATCCAGTCTTTACTGGCCGGTGCCGTAGCAGCTGGGATATGGAAACAAGCATCATTTCTTTCAGTGAAGTACAAGAAATAAGAAAATTACCTGAATACTTACATAGCACGTCAATAATAGCCAGCGTTTACAAGTAGATGAACTATTTATTTGCTTAGAGGGCAAACAAAGGCTGCAGTGCCTACCGGAATTTGGGTACCAGAGCTTTGGTACCCAAAGTTCCTACAGGAAAAAAAGTGCCAGTCTCTCTGGCAGTGCTAGGACATTCAAAACTGAACTCCTTTTACAAGAGGAGCTACTCTGTGCATCTGGATTTGGATGAAAACGCACATTTTGAAATTAGATGGAACCATGCCTAACTAAGAATTAAAGTCTTGTTCTGCAGAGACAATGCCTACAAAGCCTGTATACGTAACGCACATTCGCTAGGGGAAACCAACCCCAATTGGTGCTAAGTTAATTAATTGCTTGGTGTTAACAGATGGTTCATATCTGAGTTGCAGTTTTCCAAATTCCTGCTCTTGTGCTGTTGAGCAGTTTGGACAAAGCAAGTGAGACCAGAGGAGCTAAGTGTTACACTCACGTTGGGTCCAGCCATCATCACAATATTTTATCTGTTCTGCAACTTTCCTACACTGAACTTCTGGGGAATCAGACTTCCAGAGTTCTTGAGACAATGGGAGGTAAGACTTAATCCTAAAAAAATACGTTAAGAAAATTGGTTTTCTATGACCTATAGCCACAGTATTCTGGGGGACTTCAGGCTATAGGGTAGATACAGCAACTAAGAAATGAATCAAAACCCTAGTTCTTCTGACTAAATTATTTTTTTCCCTGCTTCTCCAAGATGTTTCCCTAGGCAAGTGTCTTCATTTCTTTTTAGTGTGGACTGAAAAATGTCAGCAGAGAAAACCATAAACATGCCTCTTCTGTTCTGTCTCAAGTTTTGAATAAAGCTACAGATCCGATTCTTTACTGCAGATTATCAAAGTTGTTGTGGGGATTTTTTTTATTTTTTATTTTTTTAAATGATGCTACCCAACTGTGAAGGGAATAAAAGAGAGAAAAAAAATCACAGCCATGGGAAGGCAGAGCACATCAGCCAGCTGGTCCTCAACATGGTGAGCAAGAAAATCCTGTGGGGTTCTCTCTTCCTCACCTCATCTGTTTTATTAAACCCCAGAGACAACAGATTTCACTCAGCCAAGGACACGAGTTACAGGAGGGGGAAGACCCTAAAGTGCAAAGCAGATTAATTTTTGGTTTTGCTATGACAAACTGTTGGGGGAGGGCTGCTGAGGAGGGCTACACAAATGCAGGGTGACTCACAAGCTCATTGTTCCGATTCCCCAGGGATAAACAAACTTCTCTCTGATGAAATCAGAATGCACAGCAAATTTACATGACTGATGACTAGGTAACAGAGCCCATAAACTGATATAACTTACTTATTCTTTATATGCCTCCCTTATATTAAAAAAAAAACCTGAAGGTTTCCATTTTTTAATGTGTAATATGAAGTGTGATTATTAAAAACATTTTTCTACCAGTGAGTTCCTCAAAAATTATTCTAATAATCACAGCTGCTTAAATTGACTTTAACACTGTGATTCATCACCTTAATTACAGAGACTTCCTGAGTTTCCTGGCTGTAGGATTCCTAACCATCCCACTGAAAACGCACAATAGGTCTTCCATAACCATTTCATAGAATACACTGAGCTGGAAGGGGCCCACAAGGATCACTGAGTCCAACTCCTGGCTCCACACAGGACCACCCAAAAATCAGACCACATGTTTGAGAGCGTTGTCCAAACGTTCCTTGAATTTCAGCAGGCTCAGTGCCATGACCACTGCCCTGGGGAGCCTGTCCCAGTGCCCGACCACCCTCTCGGTGAAGAACCTTTTCCTAACACCAGCCTGACCCTCCCCTGTCATAGCTTCTTGCTGTTACAACTACAGCTCAGCAAATGATGAAGATGCTTCCAATATTCGACCAGTCTTAAACAAATGACTAAATCTAGGACAGACTCTCCAAAATATAAAAGCTTACATGACCAACTGTTCAAGAGCTTTATTTCCCCGGTTGGGAATGGCTGCACTTTAACACCATCTTAAAGAAAAGCAAACCTTAAAGGTCTCCAACTTGAGCAAGAAGAGACACAGCTCAGCTAACCTTTGGGCTTTGCAACACCACTGGCCATGCTTACGGAGAAGAGAGGAAATGAGGTTCTTTTGCCAGTGGGAAACTGAGCCTGCATAGGTGGCAGCACAATGCCACTTGGAAAACAAAACAGAAAGGGCATGTTAAGGGAAGAAAGACGAGAATCACCTCTGAAGGGGGAGGGAGTGCAAAGCAGCACAAAGGCGGCATTGAGGTGAGAACAGAGCTCTGTAGATGATTTCTTCTTACGTGGCAGGATGACATACCAGCTAGGTAAATGACTGGTGTTTTTCTAACAGTCTCGTAGGTTTCTAACATCACTCATTGCTTTCTTATTAACGTGGCATTTCCTTCATTGTTTTGGTCCCTTTCAGCCAAGTAGCTCTGCGCCTATGAAGTCTATGCCTCTGACCTGAACATTGGGAGGTTAAAAGGTTTGTTCACAGAGCGTTCTGTAATTACTACAGACAATTCACTGTCGTCCAGTGGCTTCCAACTCCCCATTACATCTATTTTTAAACAGCTATCAAATCCCGTACAATACAGCAGCTCCGTGGATACACGGGTGTTTTTCTATACAGAAAGAACACAGCAGACTTCAGAGCAGCAAATAGATACTTAGTTACATGTGCGACGCTAACAACATCTTTGCCCTAATCCTATCACCCAGTATGCTTTCAGAGATTGTTTCACACAATATATTACAGTTAACTAATTTGTTTATCAGAATCATACAAGAGCAAATGGCACTACAAACTATTTTCCCATATCAACATTTTTTTCTGTCCCAAGCAGGCCAACAAGCCATTAATCTAGCATATTTTCATTATAAGTAAACAGCTGTATGACATGAGCTTTAAATTAAACCCAAACGTTTGAGCCCGTATATAGCAGCATTTCGTCAAAATGATAATCAGTCATCAATATTGTATGTTATGCTATGCCAGTGGACCACATTACTGTATATCCATACCTTTCATCATTTATTTTTCAAATGAATTATTAGTTCTGAAAGTCCTACTGTGGTCTACAAATACATCTTCTCTAGTCTGCTGTACTGGATAATCTTCCCTGATTGCCATTTTGTATTATCTCTATTTAAGCTGTGTATAGATGCAAGTGCTTTTGCAGACTCGTTTTCTTTTTCTTTTTTTTTTTTTTTTTTAAAGCATTGAACACAACAAAGTCCAAAAAAGGCTAATTTAAAGAAAGGGTTTGTTCTTTGTTTCTTTTTATGTGTCAACATAATGGTCAGAGGATTTAGATGTTAAATGGCATGCATTATAAGTAGGCTGAAAACCCGCTCCAATAACAGTGCAAAAAGTGTATACGGGTTTGATGTTTCTTCCTAATCCCTTATGTAGTTTCCATTACAGGAACAAAAAGGAATAATAATAATAAAAAAAGCTAATGCTGAGAGGTAAGTCAGAACAGCAAAGAAATTGCAAATCTTGTTCCTACCATACCTAGTTGTTCCTAATATTTACCTGAAATATATACATGCATATATGTTTTACTGATGCTACATCACAAAACATGAATGGAGGAATTAGAAGTATATTTTTAAATTAGAAAATCTCCTCTTTCAGTGGAAAATGCAAGCCATTAGATGAACACATTAACAGTTGTTTTCGCTGCTAAAAACAGATAAGGCTTTTGCTTCAGGGAACTAATGCAAAGGAACTTCCTTGAACTAGAACTCTGAATGCAGGCACTTCTCTTGCAAGATAAAGCAGTCAGGCTCAACCTCAGAAAAAAGTTAAAGTGCTGACTTTGCTCAAATGCCTGTGTCGCAAGATGGAAGATCTTTCTCCCTGGTCACGTGGAGGTAATTCAGTTTCTTTAGTTACCTTAAAATAAATTGGACTTCTCTTGATCACATTTAAATTAGACATTGAAACCAATATCTTATTATTTTGTGATAGCGTCTGCAAGTAATCTCTCCTTCCCAGAACAAATTACTGTCCTCTTACTAAAATCTCTTACAGATATTTGAAAGATATTTCTGCACCAGCTTGCTATTATCTAACAAGAAAGCTAAAGAACCGATACAGTCACTCACACTTCCTTTCTTCCTCCTCCCATTCTTATTTTCCCTTCAGTTAAGTCACTCTCAGAGTCCTCTGCTACTCCTTCTCCTAATCCAGGCCCATAATGTTAGCTTCAAGCTACCTATCCCCTTGTTTCTAGTTTTCCCTACAGAACCTCAAGCTCTGACTCTTTCATTGCTCCTTACGGCATTGCACCATTCCCTTGCTGGCTCTTACTTTAAGCTCTCAGCTGCTTGTCACTTTACACTTTTAGCTTCCACTTCCTCAGCCCCACCTTTGTCTGACAGCATTTATGGGACATCCACTTCACTGAAAATGTAGTGAAACCTCTCTACGGCCAGTTCCTAGAACCTAATGCTACATCTCAGCCGTTGGTTGCACCAGTCAAAACGCACCTAAAGAGCTAAATTAAGGGATAATTGAGTAAGTCTACAGTTTTCTTCAATTATGGTAGAATTTACAGGAACGTACACAGGTGAAAGGCAAGGCAGTGCCTGATCATTTCTGGCCAGAGAAGGCCAGTTTGATAGCAAGTCTTAAGATGCTGTGGAGGTGACAGGAGGATAGAGTCCCAGGGACAACTGAGGATTTCCTTAAGGGTAGCCACACCACATTGATCAACACCACATTTTATTCGGGAGGTCTTTTTGCAAAAAGTTCTGATTTTGTAGATAATCTCCTTTGCGCCATATGGGGGCCTGGCTGGGCATACACCGTCTGGGCAGATTAAAAGCATCTGAAAGCAACTGGGTAAATGTGCACTCAAATACAATCACGGAATGAGATACTGAAAGTAACAGGTTTATTGTTTGTCTTATACGCATAAATATTAAAAATGTTTGACCTACTTGTGAATGGACATGTTATGCCCTTGTAGGAAAAACCATCTAATTTTAATTTTACTTAATCCAAATATTTATAGTTTCTTTTAGTCTCACACGGTAATGACAATTTTCTGTAAACTGCAGACAGAGCATATTGACTCCCTGTTCAGCGAGGATAACTGGAGAAGAGATGCATTAGGAAAGGCAGGCATTTTACAGGAGGGAGACGCGTAGAGCTTGCTTTGCTATCAAGACTATTATTTAAAAGTGAATTTCTTAAGAGTGTGGCTATTCCTACAAGGCAAAGGAAACTGGTTTGTAGCTGAGCTCTTAATGATTGCTTCTCTTTCATTAGCTGTGGGTAGGAAGAGTAAGTAAAGGACTGCAAACATGTATTCATGATTCTCATTAGCAAAAATGGCACTGTGCAAATCAATTTCCATGGATCCTGCTAGGATGGGCTTTCTAATTAGTCCATCATTAGACAGCTAACTTTTCACCACTTCTTAGACATCAAATAGTCCATCACCCCAACACATCACCCGAGCTAACAAGGAGAATTTTAATGAAAGCAAGTCAAATTGGCTGCTACCACAGAAAGCCCACAATAGGCTTTGTTATTAATCTTTCCCTATGCTCATTTCTATTCTGTATTCTAGTTTCCGTTCTCATAAACCTTTTCATTTGCACCAATAATTTTTTAACCTCTTTTTACTAAAGAACAGAGCAGCTGCAACATGGAGAAAAAAAAAAAAAAAACTCAGATAAAACCAAAATAAGGTACAAGCTGAGATTGCTACTGGGTATTTTAGAGCTTTCCATCTTATGATGCTGAAGAGAAATGTCAGCTTGCTGCTTGTGGTTTTAAATGGAAGCAGCCCGTGAAAAGCATTTGGCTGATTGGCTCAGCAGTGTGGTTTAGATGAGCTTCCAGCATGGTCATCCTGCTTTACCCGGTGCAGATGCTCCATTCCAAATGGCGGGGTTCAGGCTTGAAACACCTATCAGCAGGCACAAAAAGGGAAACTCCCTGAAGTTTAAAAGTTATTTGACAAACGCGTGCACAAAGGAATGAGACAAAGATGAAAAATCCCTCTCAAAAACTGAGCAGCCATTTCTGTATTTGAGTAGCAACACCAATGTTTTCTATTTTTTTTTAGTTGAGGGAAGAATATTTAAAAGAATAAATTCTACACGGACATGTCCCTAATTTAAAATAGCTGCTCCTGCCTCAAGGAAAATCTGCTGCCCTACTGTTCAGGCACAATCCTGCTCATTCCAATTTTCTGTTTCTCCATCATATTTTGCCTCCCTTTCTTCTTCATTACGAGGGACATTTACATGAAACAGCGTTTTTGCTTTTAAGAGTTCATCTGTTCCTGCTGCTTATCCCCCCACCTGAAGTCATAATCCTCCGTTTGTGACGACATAATAATTTCCACTGCGACCAATTGTGATGCCACAAACAGAGGATTATGACTTTAGGTGGGAAATAAACAGCAGGAACAGATGAACAGTTAAGAAACAAAGATCCTGTTTTCATGCAAATGTCTTTTGTCATCAAGAACAAGGTTAGAGAAATGCAGAAAATATACGATAAGAGCAAGCAAGCAGAATGGGTACTAAAGAGAAACTCTCAGTATTTTCCAGGAGGCATTCAGCTGCTCCTTCAAATTAACTTCCTACGTAACTAGGAATTTTAAATGTCTCTGAAACGTAGGTAACTTTGTATTTGATTGAATTGCCAGCATAATGTGATCTGAATTATTGACACGTTCTCCCCAGCAGGGCTCGTGCACTTTGCCATGGGGGTTTATGAATGGATTTTTAAAAAAGGGGGTGGTGGTGGTGGGGAATCAGAAATCAGACCAAGAGGGGTTCCTGATGTCAAAGCTCAGCTGGGCTGAAAACGTTCCTCCCCTCCTTCTTCCAAACAAACAAATCTCCAATTTCAGAAGTATCACTAGCTGAATTAATATTCAGGTAATTCAAAGAACAGAAGCAGCAGCAGCAATTTGGTTTTTAATTTAGTTTGGATCAATTTTGAGACTGTTGCAGTTATAATTAGAGAGCTGCAATAAATAGTTAAGCTCCCTCTAAATTTATTCAGAGCACAGGCTATAGGATACAGTCCAAAAGGACACACCTAAACAAAACAGGGCAAATTTTTGCTGTGCTTAGTGAATGAATAGAAAAAATGAATCAGTGGAGAAGAAAAACATCTGATCCTATATTTCATCATGGAATAAAACCAACTCCTAGGCAAAAGAATTTTAAAAAATCCCCAATTTTCAGAATACAGACCTTTTGCTTCAAAATGACACATTTAGAAATTAACATTCAAAATACAAGCTCAAAAACATTTTTGGGGTCAAGTGATATGGTTTAGGTTAATTCAATTTGTTCTCAGCTCAGTCACTGAACTTAACACGTGGATACTCCTGGTGTCTACAATACGGAGCTCAGTGAACTTAAAGCTCACACGGCAGAGCTTTGGGGGTAAGTTATTTGGTCCAAACGAGCTCTGCCAACTTGGTGCAGAATTGATGTGCTCCTAAGACCCAACGGTGGTGACCAGCACCACTCTCCTATTCCCAGACCCCCCCCCCAATAAAACTTCCAGAAACAGTGAGGGGGGTACGTGTGTATGGCATTTATTTAGTAAGGCTCACTGGGAATTGATCTCCCAGCTGGGACTTCTGACCTCAGTTTGCTAACAGCACCTGTAGACTCATCTTTAGAAGGCCACCTCACATCCTGAAACAGATTGAAGCAGCTAAATACTAACACGATTTCTCCTTTGTTCTTTAATTTTTACTTTAGAAGATGCAGAGACTTTGGCTCAGATCCATTCAGACAAGTCTTAAGCAGTTCGCTGAAGCCTGGGATTAAAGGCCCAATTTTCCTAATCTTCCTACAACCACAAGACCTCCAGAAGATGATTTATCCGTCTCCAGTTTTGAATCACCCGACCAAAATGCCTCACTGGCTGCAGAGGGAACAGAGCTATGACTATGGGAACATCCCATCCCGCTCTCCAGTTCCCCTCCCATTCCCAGGCAATCCACTTCCATCCCATGAAACCAACAGCACGTTGAACTGCGCAACAGGTGATTTGTGATCTTCCGCCATCAGCAACAAACTTTTAACCTGACACTCACGGTGCTATGCTAAGACAACCATTCAGTGTAGTCTCTGCTGCAAAGCAGGCAAAAAATTGCCCTGCTATTACGTTGTCAGATTTTCTAACCATTTCAAGGTCTCATTTCTGAGACTATTAATTTTAGACAAAATACACCTGTAGCTTCTAATCCAGGGTGCATACACATCTTTGTTTGTTTTAAAAGTAGTATTTTACTGACCTATCTGACATTTAGAAAGAAAAGGATCACAGAAAGAACAGGAAGAAGGAAGGAAAAACAAACGGATTATTTTTAATGTGTGTCTTCTTGAAAACGTGTTTTTTCATACAGCTGTTCCTTTAAGCCAGCAACAGACGTGGGTGAGGCATAGAAATCAACTCTAAAAACTGGTCTGTAATAATTAAAGTACACAAATTGAACATAATTAAGTTATACCAGCTAGGCATGTGCTATGTGTATTTCAATGATGAGGTCGGCAGTAAAAAGCTGTATGGAATGGATGTTAAGGTAATTTCTATACAATTTTCCACTTACACTAAATGTGCCAAGATATTCAGATTGTAAAAGGGTCTGAAGTGCAAGAAGCAAGTTTGTATTTAAAAATTCATTTAATAGATCAAATTAAAAAGTGAAATATGAAAAATTAAAACATCCCTCCACTATTGTCAGTTTGATAAAACGGAAAGAAAGAAGGACAATGAAACAATTTCAGTCTCAAATTTGCTTGCAGTATTTGATGTGACCCCTAGCCATAACTCTCAAATCACTTCCCTACAAAGGAAAATTACCCATTCTTACGGTCTGTAAAAGTTGCTGTTCTTTCTAAGCATATTTTTCCTTCCAAATCTTGTAAAAGATTGTACTGAGAAATTTGGAACAGGCAGCACCAGGCTAACTTATGTTAGTTTATGTACTTTAAAAGGCATATACCACTTATAAAATGTCTCATCCTTAAAAGCAACTGAAACAGATCTGCAGTCCAACATGTTAAAGGGGGAAAAGAAAGGGCTACAAGATCTTAAGAAGTCATCTAGTCCACCCACAGTTAAGAGTTAATGGTTATGGTATTCCTGAGAAAAATCGAACACATGAGGAAGAAATCCAATAATCAAGACTATGATACCCTAACGTACTGCAACACCTTACAGAGTTTTCTTCCTGCTAGAAATAATTTCGCAACTTGAATCTACCTTACTGTAGTTAGAGCTCTTTACCACTTCTATCCAGAACCTACACAGAGTTCACGTTCCTTTTATTTTTTCAGCAGCCTTTCAAATGTTTTAAGGTTACCCTTAAGATAACGCTCTGCTATCCTCCCTCCTTCAGGCTAATCAGCCCCAGATCTTTGTCCTGCTCCAAACAGCAAGGTTTCCAGGCTGGATCATCCTCACTGCTCTCCTCTACACTCTTCTGCTGCTTGGACCATGCCCAGAGCAGAACACCACACTCCGTCTTCAGGATTATTTCACGCATCTTCTAGTAAACACCCTCTGGCATCCTTTTTTCAATTCTAACACATTGACTTAAATGGAAAACAGACTAGGTGCTAAGATCAGACTTTTTTCTACAACACCCCTGCTTAGCCAGTTAATTCTCTACTCTGTTCATGCAAGCTATGCTGTTTATTATTCTGAAGTCTAGGAAGCTGCACTTTTCCTTACAGGATATCATTGCATCTTCCTCCCAAGCCACTTCTCCAACCTGTCAAGATTATATTCATTTCTCGCTGTGCCCTTCAACCTATTTACAGTCCCTCACAATTTCATATCATTTGTATAATCCAGATGAAGTACGGGAGAGCATCAATGAAAACACTGAGCATTGCTGGGGCAGGACTGACCCCGCAGACTGATGTCTCCCCACAATTAAGAGTGAGTTGGTGGGTGCAGTGCGCTGACTGGTTTTGTAGTATTCTGCAGATGTGCGGTCCTTCACACAGGAGACCACTGTGCTGGGAAAACCCTGTGAAGTTTTCTGTTCTCCAGATATAAATACCATGACAGAAATCTTCCGCTTTATTTCCCAAGCTGTATCTGCAACAGACATTCAAACTGCTCCCCAAATAATACTCAGTTACTATTAAGCATGTTTTTGAAATTTATATTGGCAGAGACAAACAGAGCAATCTACCAACTCCTCACCAGAGGACCTCTGTCTCAAACTTTATCTGAGAACGTATCTTTATATATGAACAGATACATCCTCACATACACGGAAGGCAAAAGGAACGTGCTATTAACAAAGGCCAGTGTTGGAGACTTGACAGGCACCAAAAAAATTCAGTACTTTAATATTGCTGTAACTGCAAAACCAGTGATTATGAATAGAATCCCACTATACTCACTGTATATTAACTTTTTCTGTTCCTTAAGAAAGATGACGACAGGCTTGGCTTTTGCTTCTCTATACCTCAAGTGAATTCAGGCATTTGATTATGTCCATAGAAATGAAGTATTTTTGACAGCCTTCATCAAGGAGATGTCAAACAAATATTATATATGCATCCATCATTGCTACAGCTCTTGTTTTTAAATTATCTGACTTTAGAGAAATCGAGAAAAAGGTGACACTTATAAAGAAGATGAAATATACTACCTAATGATAGTGCTTTCCTGAGACAATTCCTTGGCAAAGTAGACATTTAGTGACTATGGCAGAATGAAACATGGAACCTGGGTTACCAACAGCTGTTAAACTTAGCACTTCAGACCACACTTTGAAGGAAAAGGACATTTTATTCGTCCTGGTATTCTAAAATACATCACAGGTTTTGTTTTGTTTCAACTGAGGAACACAACTAGCTCATTAGAATTACTAAGCCCATTTATTTTTCCAGTATGGTGACAGAGAAGGAAAGAGAAGACATCTGCTAAAATAGAATGGCAGCAATAATGTTAGACGGACACCTATCTGTCTCCCTTAAAAATCCAATACAGTATTGCTGTAATTTGCTCCCCACAACTGGCCATCAATTCATCTTTTGCAAGAGAGGTTTAGGAGCATAAACTTCTATTGATTTTAATATTAAGAATAAAGCTGGAAGATAGCCACATGCAGAACATCTTCCAAATGTGTTTCACAAGAAAGACCTTAAGCTGCTTCCCAGCTTAAATCTCTGCAAATTTACATACTCTGAAAAGCTGAAAGAATGCCTTGCTACACTCATAACAGTGAGCACTGCAGTAAACCACAGTAACTGCAAAAACTGTCCCCACTGATGCACTGGGTGCTCTTTGCATTAAGGATGATTTCACACCTTCTAAACTTCTTGAATTCAGGAGGAAATCAATGTTTACCACAGAGCAACATATGGAATTAGTTCCCATTCAACCTATGCAAAGGCATTTATTTTCTATCCTTGAAAGAGCTTTACATCTCAAACTTGGAATATCTGGAGACCTCACTCAATGTAATCTCTAATCCTCCATCTCAAAGCTTTCTATCTACCTCCACAAGCTACATTTGGGTGAATAATAACTTTTCTAAAGGAGGAGTATGTATTGTAAAAGCTTATTTTTAATCAACTAATAAAACTGGAGCCATTCAAAAAGGGGCCTCAGCTATCAAGGCCCAATACACTGGAAATATGACTTCCCCCAGCAATGCTCACCAGAAATTGTTTCATCATTTATAATGAAAATACTTAATCAGATAAAAGTCACAAGATGCATTGCCTGACAAGAGTCAGTGAAAAACTGGGAAGAGATGCAATATAAGCTACCACAAATATAACAGAGAGGCTTACATGTTAATAAAGCTGACATCGCAAACTCCTTTTGTATTTAGGTCTCTACCCAATGTTACGTTGCTGTTGTTGTTTGTGAACTTGTATATTTGTAATGCATCAAGTCAACAGAACAGCCTGCTGAATTTAGATACAGATAACACACGACATTGCAAACTACAGTGACCTTTTTTTTTTCAGAGGGCAGGCTCAGGAGGGTGGAGAGAGATTACACCTTACCATTTTAACCGTATGTCATAAAAACAAAGATCAGAAAACAAACTACTTCCGCATTTTCCCACTAATAAAATACCCAAATTCTGGAAAAGCCTTTCTCATATGCTTGAGGAGTCACTGAAAGCATTCTCTCTCCATTACCAACACATTTGTTGGTACTCTGTTTACACACAATACGTGTGAAATAGAGGTATGAAGTTTTAGGACTGCCTACATTTGGGGTCGATTCACCACAAGCAAAATTACTAACACAGCATCTGACAAACCACACACACGAATGGATGTGAGGCAAGGGCCTCAGGTTGTGCCAGAAGAGGTTTAGATTGGGTAGCAGGAAGAATTTCTTCGGAGAAAGGACAGTTAGGCTGCCCAGGGACCTGGCGGAGTTGCCAGTCCTGGAGGTGTTTAAGAGACATGGTTGTGGTGGTCTTGTAGTGTTAGGTGAATGGTTAGACATGATGACCCTAGAGGTCTTTTTCAACCTAAATGATTCCATGACTCTAAGCTTCCAAAATGTCTAGTTACATAGGTTCAAACTAGAAACTCATCTGGTGTCCTGTGGGATCCCATCAGCAGCAGCACAACCCATGTATGAGCTGACAAATAAGAGAGCAAAGGCTGAGCCAAGAACTCAAAGCTTCAGTTCTTCAGTGCAATTTTCTTGTGAAATCTTGAAATAATAATTTCCTTTTAAAAACTCTTTTGCAGAACGTTCTCAAATATTTAGCCAACTTAAAAATTCAGACAGGAATTCCACAACTTGACAAGCTTTAAATTCATTTCTTGAATAGAAAGTTCTGGATACTGAAAGAAAAAATGCTCAAAGTCTGCATGTCTGCTTTAATAGATCTACGAAAACTACTGCTGTTCAATTAATATTATCAGATTTATTTTTAAAAATATAGAGATATATGTTTTAATTTACAAATCATCTTTAGAAGGAACAAAACAGGATGGCAGTTCTACTGGGGAATGGAGCATTATTAAAACTATAAATCCCACGAAAATGAAATATGAAAATGAAAATAAGTCTTTTTATATTTTCCTTCCAGTACTGAAAAGGGTAAAAATGGTTTCCCAGAAGTTCAGTAGACAATTTAATATTTTATTTACCTAAAGTTAGTGCTTTGCTTCCTTCCTTGCTTCTCTGAGGAGTAATGGGTGCTCTTAAGAGATATGAGATTGGAAAGCCCATGATAAATTCTTATTCAGCAAAACAGTCGAATTCATGTCTTACATCCAACATGTGGCCAAGGTACAATGACTTCAGCTGAATTTAAGTGTTGTGTAATGCATCCAGTTAGCAGGGTTACTTTCCTAAATCATCACTGAAGTGGCCTAACAATCTAAAGGTCTTCATTTACCACACCAGAAGATTAGAATTTCATTAAAAAATGAAATGCTAGATTAAGAATTAAATTGTCTACAAATGACTGAGAGGTAAAGGCATTTTTTGTTTGGGGTTTTTGTTTGCCTTGTTAACTGCATTAAAAAGGTCTTTTTAGTACTGAACTCATTTAGAGCAAAATTTTCAGAGATGTGCATCCACATCGTGTACGTGTTACTGCACCTAATTAACAAAAAATAAAATCAACTGTTGCTTTTCCTTAGAAAAGTTGTAGGAGAATTCTTAGTCTGATTTCCAACAGTAAAAAGAAAAATAGTGCATTGTGACTACCCCTACTCCTTGGAGCTTTACCATTAGTTTCATCTAAATTCCACAGCCTGGGAACAGCATGACATCCAACCATTTAGCAAGACATCCATCCATTTGTCTCAGTTGTGCCTGACAAATCTTGATGGGGGAGCATAAATGCTGCAGCATGCCTGCCCAGCTTCCACCAGTACACCAGACCGAAGAACCTCACTGCACGTTGTGGCACCAGCAAGCAGTTCACATGCACCACAGCTTTGTGGTGCCTTCTCCAAAGGGAGAATAACAAGAGATTTACTGTTAGCTCTCTGTCTTGGAAGAGATTTACTGCACCTGCGCTATTTTTTTCTATGCAATAAATGGACACTGATTTGAAAACCGAACTCTTTAAGAAAATGCTTCAGTATGTGTCAAGGTTAAACCCGTATCTGCTGTGTGACCATTTTAACAAGATTTGTGAACTTGCCTGTGCCTGCAATGATAAACACCAAACATATCCACACCTTCCTTCCAGCACCGCTTGGGTTTACGCTGCCCATCAGCTTTTGCTCCAGCCTCCCCGTGACTAACCTCAGTTTGGCACCTCTTCCTTTCCATTTACAACGCATCCCTTTTCTTTCTGCTAGTTGTGATGGTCTTCTTCCCTCAGGTTTCCTACTTTTGAAAGCAGCTTACCCCCTTGTTATCTCTTTTTAGGTGGCAGAAAGAGAGAGCAAAGAAATGGAAGCAAAGATGTATCATAATTTAGCAATAGTTCAGCTGGTGTATAGGCTCAAGAGCCCCTATCCATCACCATTCTTATGCCAAGATGAAGAAAATACCTTTTCTTGTCACTGCCTCATGCAGTAGGTGAAAAATATCAATACAAAAAAGGTTCAAAAGCAAGGAGAAAACAAAGACCAATTTCAAAAGGCAACGTTGGTAACTGTTGCAAGCACTGAAGTAAGGGATTTCACAGCATGAGGAAGAAAAAGCACACACCTGCTAGCTTTAAATTTGAGGCACTATGAAGCAGATTTGTTTCCATTTCATCTCCATATGACAGGGGTGCTCAGTAGGCATCTGTATGTGCTTCGGGACAGATTTGCAAATGAACAGCGCGTTTGACCTTGGTAGCACCTACACCAAGCCCAAGTAAAAACTACTCTGTGCTTCCTCTGGTGTGTGAGAGGACTTGATGCGCTGTCATCGCGAGCCTCCCACTCCAGTCTCACATCCCCTCCTCACCAGAGACTACACACTGACTGCTCAAGCAAGGAGATCAGAAGGTAAGACGCTACCCTGTTTTTCAGGACAGATATGCAGTACAAAAGCAGCAAAAAGATATGAGCAATTCAGCTAGGAAAGCTTACTCAAACAGCTGCAGAGAGAGATAGAGATTAGCAGGCTGAAAGAGCTCAGGAATGGCAGGAGCAGAGGACGGAGGAATCCTGTATAACCTAACTGATCCTGTCAAACCTGAGGCTGAGGGAGGACTGCTGCCAAATGTTTTTCCAAATCTCCTCTTGTTTTGAAAGCAAAGCTGTTGTGAGTAAGATAAAACTCTGTTTAATGTTCTGGCCTCTCCTGTTCCCTGCCAGGGGTGGGGGGCATGGGTTTGAGCATGTGTTTATAGGAAAGGTGCAGAACACAGAGCCGAGGCTGCAAGTGCTGGGGAAGAGGCCCTCACGGACTGGCCTCCCTGCAGGAGAGAGCTTGGACAAGCGCTCCAGGGGTGCTGCTGGCTGCTCACCAAATTCCTTATGCATCTCTGTTGATCCTTTTGGAGTAATTTTCCAGGCGCTTGTAGTCTTATCTGAAGTATTGTACCACCTCTGTGTTCATCTGCATACGAGGATGAGGAGCTTAAGCTGGAAAAGTTGCACAGAAAGGTTACTAGAATGATTAGGGCAATGTAGTCTCTTTAAAAGAGAAATCAGTTTCTCCTTACAAATGCAGAGATGGTAGGTGGAAGGGATAAGCATCCAGGAAGAAGAACTCTGAACTACTTCAGTCCAAGGACAGTGTCTGAGTTGGGGACCAAGCAGTTATAAAATGGTTGTATCCAAGTTCTGGCAGTGAAGTTCAGGAAATTAAGACTCTAGAATGAAGTTCCAGAATGGTTTTCCCATACTTAGAAGGAAGCAAGAAACCTGTGTTGTTTGAAGATATGCTGAAAAGCTTATAAAAGATCAGTGTAAGTGGTTGGCATTCCAATGTAGTCCTGAAAAAGGACTGGATCACCATTTGTTTGCATTGTTTTTACTTTCTACAAATACTAGATTCAGATCTTCTTCAGTAATGTGGAGGATTCAAAACAGAAATTTTCCTCTTTTCAATCTATATTTTCCTCTCTTGCAGAGCCCCAGAAAATGGCCACAGATGGGCAGAAAGTTGGGTAGGATGTGTCGCTGTTTAGTGCAATTACATGGACAGATGCCAAAGTGATACATTCTGCTCATGTTTGATGTTAAAACATTTACAAAAATAAGGAGTGGAAGGAAAGTCTATGCAGTGCCACTGCCTCGTATCCCAGTGCAGTTCCTCATTTTTGAGTGGCAAAAAATCCTACCAATCTAATTCCTAATTTAATCTACAAATTTTAGCCAGTAAATCCTATGCAGATAAATAGTATGCAAATGCTTATGCCCAATACATTAGTGGTATCTTCAAACTCTCCTGTTCTGATTGATGGCATATTATGGTTGCAACTTCTGGTCTGTTATTACAGGTTATCAACTCATACTAAGTTGGTGAGAAGCACACCCAGAATACACAGAGCTCATATTCTGTGAATGCTTCCGAGCTTAACACCTAGCACGCAGTTGTTGCTGTTATGGAGGAGCACACTCAATGATCCAATGGTCCCTCCCATCTGTATATTCATAAGAATATGCAATAACAGTGATAATGCTGTGCGACTTGAGAGTCCCTTGCTAATAGTTACTGTGAAGTCAACTCTCCTTTTTTACAGCCTGTGCTATGTGGAGGTGTTAAAGCAAAACAATTTAAGTGCTACTATACATTTAATAAGATAAAAACAAGTGCTGAACATTACCACTCTAGATGCATCACTGGAGTTCAAAGGCTTTTCATTATCTAACATATTTCATTTATTTTTACCTAGGTAGTTTTAGAAGTGCCTTTCAAATCACATCCTCCTCTATTAGAGATATTCAAAGCAATCCTTCAGACTTCTTTTAAAAGCTGCACAGCACTGAAACACATGGATGCAATCAGCTTGGTGATGGGCATGACTCCCAGAAAGCAACACTCCCAGGGCACTCGCCAATTTTATTTCAAGTTCACACATGCAGTATCTGGCTCTTTAGTGGGATCTTCCAGCCGCATCTGTGTACACTGCAGGGAGGCCTGGTACTTCTGTTAGCAGATGGCAGCTGACCATTTCTCCGTATTGTCCAAGTGGGAACTGAGTATCCACAACAATGACTGAAATTGGAACATTTTTACATGAAGCACTGGAGAATTAAGTTAAAAAACAGCTACAGGAATGACGTTTAACTTCCTAGTCATTCCTCCTTCCAGCTTTCACTTAAACGTGGTGTTTCCAACCAGCTTTTTATAAAATACACTGTAGGGATGGCCTAGCTTTAATGGGCCATGGGCCATTACATTACCTAATACATCCATGAGGAAGACTGCTGGATCATTCCTCCTCTCTCCTCTTCTTCCAGCGCTGCTTCACAGGAGTGTTGCCTGCAAGGTTCTCATGTGCTTCCCTTGGAACTGAACCATGTGGTTTGTTACAGCTGTCCGGGAACCTCCCAGCACCACTCCTTTCCACAGACAGCTAGAGCACAGCTTGGTCCTGCCCCAAGGATGGCAGGCAAAGTCTTCATCTGAGATCAGTAACTCAAGAGAAAAGCTGGTTTCCTTCACAAAAAGACAGTAATCACGTGAGGAAAGCATGCAAACACCTCTCAGGGAAAGAAGGTGCACCAGCTGCTATTTCTTTTCAAAGGCTTCAGAGAAACCCAACCCATTTAAGTTGTCAAAGCTACTCATGTCAGGGAAAGGGAAATACATGTTGTGAAGTTACAAAGCAATACTGTACAGCAATTTTCATGTTTGTGCAACTTTCTAACATTTATTAAGGCACAAAAAACCTGTAATGTCTTGTGGGAATTAATCAGGTTTGTTCCTTCAGTGTAAAGGTGGAAGAGCAGAGACAAGGAATACACATACCTTGTCTAAAACTCAAGGACAGAAAGGGGTTTAGAGAACAAGTTCCCACACCTCACTTTGGTGCTCAAATCATGACCACTCCATCAGAAACCTGCAAATTCCTATACTCCACTCCTGCAAATCCACTGTCTCAAAAACATGCACAGTCTATGCAACGAAAAGGAACGCATCAGTACCAGCCACACGGACAGTGATGTCTAGTTAACATGAAGGCTAAAAAAAGCAGAAAAGCATGGACCAAAGAAATGGGTCCAAATTTCAATCTACTCAAGTCATAAAATGACACCCCTGAGACCTCACCCGGTAAAAAGAAGTCAATTCAGTCAGTCCATGGAAGGAGGGCAAGAGGTAAGAATCACTGCCACAGGCAGAGAGCTCCCTAAATTGTTCCATTAATGCATTCTGTGGCTCAGTATGCAGGGGTCTAAACGACACCTTACCCAAAGCTGTGAGACTTCAGATAAAAGGAAGCAAAATGGAAAGAGGCAGCCATGAATAACAGAAAGAGCAGAAACAGACACACAAAGGCAAAAATATATCCAGTTTTGAAGGTAAGAGATTAGATGCCAAGATAATAGCTTGCCAATACCTTCAAAATGTCCATGGAGAGGCAGTAAAATACACTATTCACGATGTTAGCGAGAACATAACTCTGGAGAGAGCTGAGTCTTGCTACTATGAAAAACTTAGTTACAGTTAGGAGAAAGAATATGGCATGCTCTTCCGGGCAAGACTGCAAGCATCTACTCTCAGATAAATATTCAGACATAAAATAGATAGGCCTTCATAAATATTCAGTAGGGACAACCTTGCGTACCACAGGGACTCAGGAGAGTGTAGATGACCAGCTATGTCTTCATTACCTCTTATATCTGGGATTCAATTAGTCTGAAAAATCTGCACGGAATTACTCCAGCACCGATACAAAGAAACCTACCTGGAGCAGTAAGAGGTCATTTTAGCTGATTAGCAGACTGCAAGGCTCTAAAACACATCCTTTGTTTAACTACAAAAGAGATGCAATATGGACAGGAGCTGTGGCATCCTCAGGTAGGGAGCAAAGAAGAGTACTTCAGGACTGAAATTCAGCTTACTTTCTCATAAAGCCATGGTTCAGGCGGCTTTGTGAACAAGAGGGATGACTAACGCTGGGTGACTTGTAATTTGTAAATAGATAAAGGAAAGGACAGTTCAGAGAATAAATCACTCAGAAGCAAGAAAAACTTAGGATTCAGACCTTGCTCTTCACGTACTTCCCTAAGAGATGCTGGACAAACCAAATGTTACCTGATCAACTTAAACAGTGCTCGGTGTTCCACATAATCAATTAATCTGGGAACTTTGTCTATTCGTTTTATGTTTAGTCAGGAGCGAGCTTTTTTTTTTTTTTATCCTAATATCAAGAGATTTTTAAACCCTCCCTTTAATATTCATTAATTCATTCCCCTCCCCGCCAAACCTGAGCATCACTTTGAAAATTCCTATCTAGCATTAACTTTGTTATATTGTGGAATGCAAACGGGAACTACAGGAGCTACTGTGTGCAGCTAGACACTGCTCCTTGGTGGTGCTGCCTTTCTTTTGGGGAAAACACATACATATGGTATGTGTAAGGAACACTGAGCTCTAATGAAGCGTAAGAAAACAGAAAAGAAAAAATACATTTCTCAGAGACCTACCTTAGCTTTAAGCTGGCACGGGTACAGTTTCACAAGGGCTACCCCCAGGCTGCACGCACCATCGCGACTGTGAACACCTGGCTTCAGGTAGCACAGCTTTGTGCGGGTGGAGACAAAGCACCTTCAAAACACGGGGGCTAACTAGAGCACAAGGGCTCCTTAATCCGTTTAACAATGCTATATATTGGTAATGATCAGTTGACCTGAAGCTCTCTTATCACTAGCATTCAGCAGCCTGGATGGGACCGTTCCAGCTCAATACTTTTCACGTCTGTTCTTGCCAATCTGGCAGGTTTTCCATAAGACCTTGATTTCCCAGTTCAAGTAAAACTGCGGCTAGAAATCTAAAGCCTGGCATGTAAACCCACACATCCTGTGCTTCAGCATACAACAGCTGCAGATTTATAAGCTAATTCTCTTGTTAAATGCGTGCAAGATTGGCTCAATGCGTTTAGGACTGAGCCTTTATGGATCACACCATAAAGACAACTACATGACTCCCAGATGACTCTGTTCTTTTCTGGCTTCTACTGAAAGGAAAATGAGGATTGTCCAGGTCCCATTTGTTTATGCAGTCCTCATTTACTCTCGGACAAAGCACTTTGATGTCCAAGCTTCTTCTGTGTTTGCCCTTTTTCATTTGTCTCTGGAGTTGTTAAACATATTTTTCTACCAGCAACAACTGATTACCTTTTATTTATTTATTTATTTATAATCCCAAGTATCTGAATTCTTTCCATTGGGAGCTAGTGAGACAACAGGGGTTGAATGTAGAAAAATTGTGTTTTTGTTTTGTTTTGTTTTGTTTTTCAGACATAGTATGAAATATCACAAGTTATTTGGTGGAAAAGGTAGTCTAGCATGTCAGAATTAAAATTTAACTCCTTCTGACATTTTTATCCAAGATGGAAAGACAAAGCTATTCCTTGACTTCAAAGAAAAATTAACTTACCCTTATGAGAGCTAAACAAAACTTTTCAAATTTCTGCAATATGATTGCTACTTAATATGTTCTATCAGAAATATCAAAAAAAAACAGGTGTTTTAAAAGAACAAAAAGAAGAAAACCCCAGGACTACACAGGAACTACTTCATTATCCATTATGCTAGTGAACAGAAACAGGAAAGGAAACCCTGCTAAAGTAGTTTATCATTGCCTCCATACATTCTGCCACAGCATATCCATTTTATGAAATAGTTGACTCAGAGAGGGCCACAACAGTGGCAATAAGAGTCTGTATTGTTCTGTAGCAGAAGTGGACTCATTATGAAAAAAATCCATGCTACCGAAGGAGATGCTGACAATTTCAGTAATTTGTTTATCCAGTTGCTTTTGTGTGGTGACCTGCTACAATAAAAATGTTTTGGGTGGCAGATAGAAGTAGAAAATAAATGTGAAAATGATCCATACAGAAATGTTGGTCTGTTACCAATTAATTATGGAGAACTGTCAACACAAGAGTTACTTTACATCAAGATGCAATCAAAGGCTAACCACCACTCATCAACTTCTAAAGATTATCAGAACAAGAGAGGCAAAACACAGAACAAACACGGAATGCTTGCAAATCCTCATTTTTCCACTCTAAGAAATCCAAAGTTTCGCGATTTTATTTGATTACAAGGTTCTGAAAAACTCCATTGTGCGCATCCTGGCAGGAAAGAAGTTCAGAGCCTGAGACTCCCCTGGCCACATGGAGCAGAGGGAGCTCTCTGCAGCCATGGCAGTAGCTTAGGTCAAGGCCTGGAACCAGGAGCAGGACAGGCTCAACTCCCACCCCACCTTTCTGCCTGCACAAGAAAGCCACCCACTCTAAGGGCAGAGGGGAGACCCACACACAAAACGTGCTCTCACACAGAAGCCAAAGCACAACTGAATCAAAGATCCTTTTGTGCTCCAGTTTCAGTTAAACGGGATAAAATCTCTTCCTCATCTTCCTGCTACAATGTGTACTTGCCAAGCACTGCTATGGCAGCAATATTACAGAACTGCCTGTGAGAAGAAATCATTTCTGACATTACGGTGAGATTTGCAATATAGGCAATACTTGAAGTCATATGCCCACAAAAAACGAGTAAAAGCAAATGCACTAAAGAAGGCAGAGTTTCTGTAGGAAACAACATTAGTATATGAGCATGTCACTAAAGAGAAGCTTAAAACAGATAAACAGAGGGAGCAGCTAAAGGTTGTCTTACCTAAAGAATATTTTTAGAGCTTCAGAGGTTTTTAGAGTGCATCGCTTCATATTCTTTCAACATAGTCTACGCATATGCAGAATTTATAACAAATACCAGTGGGACAAAATAATACTCGTCTTAGAACATCAAAATATGGCTAGCACAATTATGTGCATGATAATGTTTTCTTCACGTACTGTAGGAAATGGAAGGAAAGGGGAGAGAAGAAAGATGAGAAGATGGCACAGCTTCTATCTACATGCACTTTTCAAATTTGTACGCAGATTTCAGTAGAAACATATTTATAAAATAAATATAGCAGTTTCTAAAGGATGAAAACTACAAGCAAAAAGCATCATGATGTTCACAAGAACTAGGTGTTAAAAGCCTTGCATACCTTCTTCTGGTAGAATTACTGCACTAAGTGAATGAAAGTGATACAATATATGCAGTTTGGGGAAAAACTTTTCAGGTCAAATGCATGTAATACTCTCAAATAGCAGTGTCTGAAGTACATCTTTTTGTTCCCTAGCAGAAATTTCATTCTCAGGTGCCTCCCTTGTGTCAGGACACATCTTTTCAGCAATAATAGCAGAGCCCAACACTGAAAAACACATGAGAATATGGGTGCTGCACTCGACTGGCTGACATTTAGACTTAGAAATAATTCTCCCCAGAGGAACCTATCTAATTTCTATCCTACGGAAAACTTTTGTCTTTCACATAGAAGCAATACTCTCTGTGGCAACAGACAGCTGTTTCAATAGTATTTAATTTACCTCAGAGATGGAGAGTATGAGAAACCTGAATCGGAGACAGCACCAGGACTACAAAACATGATAGATGTAAAATAAATTCAAGGCTTGCACTAGAAGTTTTTCTTCCGGTGAGATGGATTATTAGGAATACAATGGGGCTGTCAGCAGCTTATTCATCTAAGCCCTTTTTCTAACTTTCTCTTCTTAGCGCTTTGCTCTTCACGGTGCCTTCAGAGCATGCCCTTTCAAGGAACTCAGCGGAGCTGACAAAGCTGCCTTGCCATCTCCACACAAACACAGCACGGAGAGTCCACATCCTTCTCACCTCTCCTCTTGAGAAATACACAGAAAGTCTTAACACGCAGTACAAATGGATATTTGGTATATGCCTGTACACAGGCATATTTTAGCACTCACAAAAGCAAGCTCTCATACTAAACAAAGTCAAGTAGAGGGAAGGCAGATGCTTCAGATGGAGGGAGCTCTGCTGGCATACCTCAGCTCTGACCCACAGCCCCGACGGCTGCTGCAGCTCTGAGCCCAAGGGTTAAATTTGTCCCTCTGCCAGTCTCTCTTATTCCTGGACTAGAAAAAGCTGTTGAAGGCCAATTCTAGTCCGTTCCTCCCCCACCTCATTGACATTGTACATCACACCTAATTCGCAAGCTCCCCAATCCTGTTATTCCTCTCCTGAGATTCATTTCAGCAGACTGATGTAGTGCTGAGCTATGTAGTACCTAGCAACACGGAGCATGTTGGGAACCAAAAGCAATTAAAATCTAGCCTAGTATCGCCAATCTCATTTCAGTTGCAAAAAGAAGCATTTCATTTCGGATGCTGCGCTTCAACACGCTCCTAAAAAAGTGACCAGGACAGAGTGAAAATTTGAGCTGAACCCATATTCACAGTCCGGGTTCTGTTTCTCTAGTAACAGCAGAAATAGCTTCAGGATAACTCCAACGAAACTGTTAATTGTGCTGCCACAAGGCTGACAGGAGTTTCCCACCTGCACGCTGAGCCAGAGTTTCCGAGCCCAAGCGCGGCCTGCGGCGCCGCCAGCCCCCTGGCCCACGCTGCCACCGCGAGCTCGTGCTCACAGGCATGGAGCTGGTGGCTCTCTGAAACCAGCTGCCCTGCTTGGGTGCAACTGATCCCACAGGGTTTGGGTAAAGGATGGTAAAATTCCTCATCGATAGCCCATTTTCTGCCCCCAAACAAACTGAGGTGAGAGAGCTGTTCCAGCAGCTCCTCTGTATCATCAAATGTCAGACAGCGATGACCTTAGCACTACTGGCTTCTGCAGGACACCAAGCTACCAGGTATCCCCCTAGCACATATTTCAGCTATTTAGAGCAATTCCACCCTCCTTTATTTAATTTTATTTTTTAAAATACTCAATACCCAAGATTTTTTCCACAGACAAACTTGAAATTACCACGTAGTATCAGCATGTCATCATCCATGACCGTTACCCTTTCAGCTTGGGTATAGCCACTGAAATGTTAGGGCTGTTTTAGAAATACCATGAATGCTGAGTTGTATTAATGCAGAGACCATTTTCTTCTGACAGCCATTAGAAATTCAAATCCCAACAGCTGCCAGGCTTACTGCAGTCTCCTCTTCAGCGGTAGCAGAGCTAGAACTGACCGCCCCCAGGGAGTTATCTGGGCAGCTCACCTTTTATAAGGTGACACAGAAGTGAAGAATGCTTTCCAATAAGGAAAACAGAAGCCTGAAATCACAAAATATACCCTGTTTGGTGCAATCACTACCAAGGCAAACAATAGGATTTTGATTGCTGGGTGAGTCAGCTAGTCACTGCTGATTTATTCGTCTACAAGAGACAGAGAGTGAGGGTATGCAAACAAAACACGTTTTAGTTTATAGCACCTAAGCCAGGGATTATGCTCGGCAAAAACGGCCGGTTCTGAAGCCTGGGAAGAAAGTTGTGACTAATCTCCTTGCGGTCTCAAGAAGACAAAATGCTGACACGTACTGCTGCCCTTTTAGGCAAGGAGTTAAGAGATTTCTAACTGCAACAAGAGATGCCTATTCCAAGGACCACTAATTTAACTAGCCCCAAGAGGCCCTCCCGTCATTTTATACAGAAGGTTACATGGTCCTGCCTAATGCAAACAATGTATTGGACTTGCACATTACGAGGCACGATGAAAAAAACAGTAAGAAAACTCATCCATGTGAGTTTTTAGAAAGAGCTAGAAGAAGCCAGGCTTTTTCTGAAGTCTGCACAGTGGTTTCACATTGCAAAAATACTAAGTCATTGATCAATTTTATGATTTTACAGTTGGAATGTAACAGACGAGTTAAAACAAAGCGTCTGTATCAAGCACTAGAGCTGCTGAACTGAAAGTTCATAGCTACAGTGGGCCAGCGCAATTGCTTTCAGCGTTTCTTCTGTGGCTTCTCTAAGGCAAAGAAAGAATTCATCTGGATGGTAAGAGCCCACATTTTCACCTTTTTGAGTGTGTGTGAAGGGAAATCACTTGAGCTCTGGATACCCATTGAAACTACTTCTGCGTGCTTGATCAGAATCCTAAAATCCTGCCAAACTCATCTACATGCTCAGTGTTTGACAGTGCTTGTCAGCATCCAGCATCTAATACACTACTAGGTTCGTTGGCTGAACCTTTACAGTTTTTTGTTAAAAATACTAGACGGTGCCTAAATTGTAGTATTTAATCTTCAGACAAGTCTAAATAAATGTTTCGTGCATTTTCAATCCAGATTCTGGACGCTGAAAAAGCTTTCGAGCGTCCTCTGAGTAGGGACTCTTTACAAAGCAGTCCATTACCTACTTTTGACAGCTGAGAAGGCAATTTATGCAACTGAGGTGTGCAAATGAGCCAAGAAAGTTGTTTCTGATGTAAAAGAAATTAAAATGTAGAGACTTGAAGTCCTGATTGATACAGTGAATTGAAAACAGCAGCCAACAAAACTGACTGTGAGACACACTGGGCTTAAACAACACTTCAAGTCATTTTAATGAACGTTTCAAGGCATCACCACCACCACCAGTGAGCAGCAGGAGCCTTGCAAGTGATAGAGAATCTGTTAAAACTCTATTTATATCCTATCTATGAAGTGACAATATAATCACATTCTTGCTTTGTATTGACACTCATTACAGAGGCAGCATTACCTGACCAAAGATCAGACTGTCACTGGACACTGCGGTTGGAAACTTGGAATAGGTATAAAAAAATTGTTCTTCTCAAAACCATTGCTTTTATTTTAAATTGGGTTATTTAATCGCTGCTTCTGTAAGAGCCCAGATAAGACTTAATTTTGACAGAAATGCACTACCAACGCTGGTAAAGTTGATTTTCAGATAAGACAACTCAAAGGAGTGTAGAATCTCATTATATATATAATTGAATGTAAAGACATCCTATGCAATATGTATGTATGTATAATATATGTAAACAATTCCTACGCAATAGCACTCTCAAAATAGGGGGAAAAGGAAACAAGATAGCAAAAATGTTTTGATGTTTAGGTGTTTTGTACAGCATTATCCATATTATTAGTGTTGAAAAACAGTTTTGTTTTTTATTTTTGTGGTTTTCTACAAATTCAGACCAGTCAGTTTCAAAAAGCAGCCAGAAGGGAAACAGGTAAGTCTTTTCACTCCAAACCCCTACTACACGTTGACACCCCACATTTTTCATGTTGTCAACACATCACTAGCTCCCATAGGTTAATTGCTGTTCTCCCTGTGGCTCCTCGTTGCTTGATGTGGAAGGCAGCTGCCACTTCTAATGTGACACTTAATACTGACTGTTTGCTGACACACACAGCCCTGCATCATGGTGCTCAGAACACATGCACTTTCTTTGGCAGGGATGATACCCCAATGTTCTGGCAGACAGAGACCACACGGCCATGACAATCCCCTGGAGAACAGCACAGCACATGGGAGCATCTAGTGGCTATGAAGAGTCAGCGTGTGCTTGGCTGCTTTCTTAGGGTTCAGTGATTTGCTAGTTATAGACAAGCTGCGACCCAGAATTACAGTTTGTCACTGCATCTGGTATTGCAGATCTATGAGAGGAGCCTGGATTACCTCTTGGATGAAAAGTCTTTCTTACCTGACTGTGAAGGTACTATCCCTCTTTGCAGTCTGGCTACTCAGGGGCAATAACTTAAATCTGACTGGTGAACCAATGTTCAATATCATAATTCATGACTACTTACTTCTGGGGCTAATGTGAAAACAACAATGAGCAATTCTCTGCATAAAAGTCAGGATGAATTATCATCAACTGATTGATTATGCATTTTTCCTCCCCTACTCAGTTTTCCTTACACTACAGTACCTCTTCAAAATGGTAGCATGATGTCTTTCAGTCCAGCTGCTTCAAAAAAAAATAAATAGTGTTCATATGAACACAGACTGTGGGGGAACAAAGGAAAATGCACAAGACAGAAGCACGTGTGCTTGCTAAAGCTCTTATCATATGCATCAGCAAGAGAAACAGACACAGTATGTAACCAAGGAACAAATTATAATTTATAAAAAAAATTAAATGCAACTAAGAACTTTATTGTTGATTTCTAACAATGCACTAGAGCAGGTCTGTAAGCCCAAATAAAACACAAAAGTGAATGCCACTTATTGTGCTAGATATTTCTATAACCCCCTGCTCCTCAAGACAACTGCAGGAAGTGTTGCTATAGGTACTCATGTGCACGTGATCTCATCAAGCAGAACTATAGAAAGAGTTTTTAAAGGATTGCTGTCATGTGGCTGTAGCCTTGCACCTGCAGAGAGCTGCGGGCACAGGAAACTCATCTGCTCTGTTTCAGATCACAGGAGACTCTACATCAAGGGAGTTTTAAAAAGGGATGTAAATTGAAATTCATGTGTGTTCATCACTGAGCCATACATCTGCCCCAATATGTGCCAGAGACTCATGGAGACCCAACAATGCTGTTCAGCACGAGCATCAAAATCCCATGTTATTGACACTTTGAGAAAAAACAGCAATTTTTACAAAAGGGGAAGAGAAAGAAAAAGCTGTTCAGCTTCAGCCTACTGACTTGCCATAAAAAATTGACAATTTAACTAAAGCAGTAGGTTTGGTTACAGTGCATGTTCCATGGGTCCTAAGTATCACCTGAAGCTCTTCAGCATTTCATGGGCAAGTGCCGTATCATCTGTGTAGTGCCTTTGCTTGTGGGTAAGCACTTGTAGAAAAAGGTGTGACAAGAAATGCTGCACCCAGTATATGCATAGATGTAGGCACGTGTTACATGCACATAGATATTTTATTGTGAGCTGTTACAGCTAGAAGCACCAATCTGGTGGCCAAAGAACAGCAGATAATTCTGCAACAGAAACAGAGCTTCAGATTCGGGGAAAAAAGATTGCAAACTTTGCTTTGAAAGCTGTCCCTAATTTGCTTGCTCATGAGAGAGAAAAATTAAAATGCAACATGTGAAGTCAAACTCCTGCAAGCTACCTTTCCCAGTACATTTTGGACTTCAAACAGTTACTCTTGGACTTGTTTCCTTTGTCTCTCTCTGTACTCTCCCCAGTCTTTGCTACTATTGTCTCCATTAACCTCCTTACTTCATATCTCCTTCAGCTTTTGGTAATCTCACTGTTTAAGTCATAACAAGTGGGAGTTGTGGTCAGGTCTCTGCTGAATTGCTTCAGTTGTTGCACTCGTTACACTACTATAGACCCTATAGAGACCTGGAAAATCACCCTTGGATCCCTTAATCAATATACATGAAGCTGTGCCCTGAAGTAACTAGGTCTCGGGAGCAGATGCATCCTGAGTGATGCTTGAGCATCAGAAGCCACAGGACCTCAGGTTAATGGAATCTCTATTTTCACACATGCTGTGCCTTTATCTCTTTCCTCCTCTATCTTCCTATTAGCATGCAATAGCAAACAGAGGCCTATTAGAATTCATAAACTAAGTCAATCTTCAAATTCTTGATTCATTTGTGTAGACTTCACAGGTTTCAACTACTGTCTCTGCAGGAAACTAAAGATCTGCACTCAGTTCTATATTATTAAACACAAATATATAAATGCTGCCATTTGGTCTTAAAGGAATGATAGTGTGGAAACTCAGTTATTTGTGTCGCTGCATAGCAGAGAGTTGTATAACAGGTAGACACAAGAGGCTGAGTCAAAGACTCTGCAGAAGTCTAAATTCACCATTTCTTTCTTTTATCCATTTAAACACTTAAGAAAATTGTTTATTTCCTGCTGTAATGTATCTCCTTTTTCTCCCAGATGAGAGATTTCAGGTTAGACATGCAAGATGATTGCCTCAAGCATCTGCCAAGGCTTCTGTATACCCAAACCTCCCACAGTTCCCCAAATATTCATGCCAAGCAGCTGACTTTGCAGTTGCTAGTTTTTGACTAGGCTGCTAGGCAGACGTACAGTGACCAATTGCTTACAGGAAGACATTTCTGGAAGAGCATTCAAACAAGGATGAAGCCAACTACTGTCCAGAGGCAAGTGAATAAGAACAACAGCCTGAGGAAATCACGGAGGCTAAGATGTGTCCTGAGGACATATGCACTGAGAAGACAGAGACAACTCACTTGACATACAAAGATCAAATCAGAATCATATTTTTGATTTTTCTATCTGCCAGAACTGAAACAGAAAATACAGAGAAAGGAGAAAAGGACAGAAACTAAAGTGAAAAACTAATACATCCAGTTTACAAAGACTGTAAGTTTCCTCTTCAAATTATTACTGAAGAAATTCAAACTATCTTGCTGAAGCCTGCAAGCACAGAAGCATTGACAGCAAAGGCTTTTGTTTCCCTGAGAGAAAATGGCATAATTATGTCAAGCTTAAGCAAAATAGTCCATCCTCGATGTGGTATATTTCTTAGCATAGATGCAAGGTAACATTCAGCTTTATCCTGGCTGACTGAAGTATACACCTGTGTATGCAACACATTTAAGTGTTTGAAAGCAGACACTGAGAAGCTCTGAAGCACTGTATTTCCTACTGCCAGTGCTACGTAATTAGGTCACTTGTTACAGAATCTAAAGATGATTTATTATTTTATTAAAGCTGCTTTAAGAAACCCTGATCAGGAGGTTGGCCCAATTAGTCAACAGGCATACAAACACATTAAAAAACAGCCTTACCACCATGACACACAGTTCTCAGGTCACAATAAGATAATCTCTGATAGAAGCAAAAATAGACAATTTATTGGCTGTTTTAAGGAATCCTATTTTAAAAGCAGACTGAAATCTGTGGTGCTAGACTCTATTGTACTCCCAGCACTACATCTATGACCTTCTGTAAACCATTTTGCTCTTTGCTTCTATTTCCATATGTATAAAGTGGATCTGCTTATCCTTATTACCAAGGCACTGATTTGACAGAAATGCTGCAAGTATTAATTTAATGTTTGGAAAGTGTTTAAACACATTCACTTGGAAAATACCGAAAGCAGGCAGAGGATTACATTATGCTCTCTGCAGCTAACCTGCTTTTAAAGGAATATTAGGGTGGGGATTGCTTCGAGACAGAGAACTCATACATCTCGTTTCAGCCTGGAAGCACTTGAAACATCTAAGCTAGGGGATAAGCCACTCACAGGGGAGATCTATAATGGAAAGGCTGTACTAAAGGTACTATATAGCAGTCCTGCTGGTTGATACTACCATCTTCAGACAGTCTTCTATGAAGACTGTAAAGAGAAGAAACAGTAGAAGTTACACTCAAGATGCACCTGTAACTATACAAGGCTTATCTTTCCTACAAAGGCACCAACACATGAGAAGAACAGCTTTGCTTGCAAGCACCATTACTAAAGTTTAGAAAAAAAAATACAAAGCCCACAGTAAAGTCGTAAGAGAAAAAAGTACTTTCACCATAGCCAGAGAGTCACTTGAGAGCTTTAAATACCCTGCATTAATTTACCACTTAATAAAGAGTTCTTTTTCATTAGACAGAAGAGCTACTCCTGTGTCCTTGCAGGAACAGAAAAAACATTAAAGAGCCCATTCCACAAGAACAATCTCCAAAACAAAACCTATTTTCAACAGTAAATCAGAGCTCTTGTTTATTCTGAACAACAGTGGGAAAGCGCAGTTAAAAATAGCCACAATAAACCTGAGAATACACATCCCACCACGACTGCAGCGTGCTCCTTTCAAAGTGCTGATTTACTCCACCATCCCAGGCCTTCTGCTTCAAACTTCATCGCTACATAAAAGCTGCTCTCAGCAGCACGTTGAGCCCGAGCCCTGCACAGGAGCCTGAGCAGGTGCTGCTAGCAAGAAAGCACACTGGGGAATAACCACAGCCATTTACAGACATGGGGTACAACTCTTACTTGGGCTAATTTAGGGACACGAGTGAAGACATACTTCATGCAATAGCAGAATGCATGCCTCTCAGACTTATCAGAACGGAGCACAACTTTAAGGCTACAAAGACTGCTGTGAATCAGGGATTCCTTGTCTTTACTGCTGTCTTGCTGTGTAGTTTTGGACAACTCAATAGTTTGTGTTTTTGTTTTTTTTTTTTTTATTCAGTTTCCTCACCCATGAATTAGGATTAACTGCATTTCCCTGCTCAGAAGTCATAAGGATCAATACTCAGTGAAGGCTTGCAACGATGCTTTAACAAAGCACACACAGGAATGACCATAACTTTCTTCTTCTGAAGACTCTTCCTCCTTCAGTATGTGAGCTTTTGACTGAGAAGGAGGAGATGGGAGGTGGGACATGAACGGCTGTCACGGCCATGCCCTGCATAGCCCTGCTGCACACAGAAAGAAGCTAACATCTCAGCCTCTTTCCATTTCATGTGGCAGCTTTATTACGCACACAACGTTTCCAGAATCCTCTCTGGGAAGTTTATTACTGGGAAAGAGAATGAATTTAACTCTACCTTTAAGAGTTTGTAAATCGAGAGTTTACTAAAAACAATTAACATGCAAATGCCAAGGCAACTTCCTTCCCAATCTGCTATGGCTGATAAGACAAACTGCAGGGTATCTTATCAGTAACACAGGTCCACCTTTACACCTTCATCAACTGCTCTGTAACAATCTTAAGATCTTCACACAGTCTGGTAAATTCGGAGAGGATGCCAAAGGGAAGAAAATTAGACTATTACGTAAGAAGCAGTCAGTCTTATTACTGTCTCCACATTGCTTAGTATCACTAGACACCTTGCTGTCGTAAACAGCTTTAGCCAAAATATGACAGCTTCCCTGCCTCTATGCAACTCATTATCTACTACAGATTTCTGTAACTATATTAATTCTGGATGTGCCCAAATGTTACTTTAGAAAGTTTAATAAATGAATAATCCCATCTAACACTGTAGTGATGATGACATAATCCATGGAAGTGACTGACATGCCAAAAATTAATTCTGATTTGAAGAAGAGATGAAAGATTGGCTTTGAAGGGCATGCCCTTACTTAGGCAGCATGTACTTGAAGAGATGGAGTTACTTGACACGAGAGGGGATCACAATAACTTTATCTGAGGAAAGGATTTTACAAGTTTCTCTCAGAGAAGTTGATCTTCCATGCCAGCAGTCGCAAGTTATCAGTCTTATTTATGAGAGAAAAATATATCCATCTTTCACACCAACACATGCAGGAGAGAGGTAACAGAACAGTATAGCTACAAAAGAAAGTAGTCTTTAATCCTGACAAATTCTCTTGCATCATTTCACACAATTACACAAGACTGGCTGTATTTGTTCTGCCTATGTCCATAACGGGAAAACATCAGAAATGCAGAAGCGGGGGGTCTGAACTCCATCACACAGAATCAGTGCAGAGCGATATCCCTAGGGTTAAGCAAGTACAGTGTCCAGCAAGTGGGTAAAATTAACACATACCCCACATCCATGTTGTCAGAATAGGCACACAGATCTTCCTTCTGGCAGTACAGCCTTACACATTTCCAGCTAGTTTTGCTGGTCTGTCCTTCTGGACGGGGTCAATCCTACTGGAAGCAGACATACCAGAGTTGCCCTCAAGTCCACTACTCAGTAAATGAATTTCTAATACGTGTGGTATGAAGAACTGGAAACAAGTGGCAACTCACTAAACCTTGCTGTATTGCAAGAGCTGGGATTCAGTTCAACTGCAAGCTGTGATTGAGAAGTAGGTTAAAAGCATTAATATATGACTTCTTTCAATTTGCCAGATTATTTTAAGAATGCCTTCCAAGGCCCTTATTTATTTTCTTCTAGTGATACAAGCCATTCAATACACAGATGCATAATCAGATTGTATGACAACTCGAAAGTGAAGCAAAAGAAAAGCCAGCTTGTCTTTAGGCAAGGAACTCTCCCATTTTATTTCTGACATTAGGAACACATGCACATACAACAACATGCACATAAACACACATTCAGCAGATGGTTTTTTTTTTCCCTCCTTGAGCTATTAGTCACACTTGGTGATTCAAATGAACACATTCAATCTACTCTGCAATAATGATGTACTCATTCCCATTTTTCCACTGGAAAGCCATGATTTAACCGATTGCTCTCCTTGTGCCTAAGGCTCAAGGACCAGCAGCTCAAAAGGAGACAGAACATTAATACAACAGAGTGAAGAAACTTGTGCTTTTTCCATCCACCTTGCATAAAGTAGTAAGAGTAAATTTATTGAAGGCATAAAAGTAGGTTCATTGGATAATGACACTGCTTTAGTGCTACGACTCGATGAAGACAACAAGCAGCTTTTCTTAAACAAGCACTAATTAATAGGAGAAAGGTAGGAAGGAAAGAAAACCTTTATTCAAAATACAAAAGCAAAAACATGAGGAACTACATCATCTCTGAAATGTTACTTCAGTCATGGCTTACTCTAACAAGATCTATACACAGAAACAAAAGATGAAAGAGGTGTGGTAAAGGAGGAATTTAGCACAGACTTCTCCCCAAATCCATTTGTACAAGATGTCAACAAACAGGGAAGGTCTCAACAGGGGAGGAAGCAACCTCTCAGCTAGTTGGCAGGCACATTTTTTCTTTTACCTTTTCTTCCTGAAGAAGTACTCAAAAAGCCTCTTAAAAGTCAACCAAAATAGAAAGCTGTGCTTCCTATCTCAAGGAACACAGAAAACATTTGCAGATACAATACAACATAAAGGCAATAAAGACCCAGGCAGAAAGACAACTAAGAGCAGCAGCAATAATCCCATGTAAGAATTCAGCAAAGGTTAATGCACAGAGTGCCATTTTTATTTATTTATTTAAACTCCATAAGATATAAATTGAGGGAATAAACACCAACACCAAAATTAAGTGGCTGTGTTCTGGTAGCCATCCGGAAAGAGTTATGAACAGCTCTGCTTTCCCCACTTCTCTATTCATATGACTCCCCAAATCTACCATATCTGTCATAACAGATGCATTGCAGTATCTGAACACAGCACATTGCGTGACAGGAAATGGTACAGATCAAATCACTTTGAACAAATCTGTAAATTCAAGGTTTCCTATGAGAAAAGGCCTGGCCTTACAGAAACTACTCATCTATTTCTACGTATTAGACAGCCTTACACAGCATCTGCACGCTGCCTCGTCTTCCCTTCCCCCTTCCCCCCCCCACTGTACTGTGCACAGAAATGAGTCAGTATAATATTACAGCCTATGGCTATGACAAACATCTTTGGATTATTTTCCTTCTTTGATGCTATGAAGTATCACAAATGTATTTGATATCCACAACCAAAGCTGTAATTGAATTTGTGGAAGGGAGGAAAAAGTCCATTTTCGTTGCCTGACGCAATGGTAGCTGAAACCAGCAACACTAATCTGCCAACACAAAGCACACGAACGACGATCATATCTGACACCATTTTCCAAGCCAAGACGATGATAGGTGGATGAACAAATGAGTCTAGACAATCTCATGCTGCAGCATTAATGAATGCCACAAGGGTCTGATGCTTCATGACCCAAGCATCAACTGCGGGACAGACAGTATGACTCCTAGGTCTTTTCCACCTTTAACCCTCTTTCATTACAGTTACAGAATCAAACAACAATTTTGGACTTGCAAACCAACTCTCTGAGTTTGTTACTTGCCTTAAATCTGAGAAAGGTGAGAATTCCCTTACCTCTGGGATTGTTTGCCCTACGAAGCAGAAACTCAGTCACATACAAAAATGTCACCAGGGAAGGTTGCAAGTAAAACACTTTAGTTATCCTTCATTATTATACAGCCAGATTTAAGAACCCCCTTCCCAAAATTAAAATACAATGAGCGGAACTCATCTGCACTATACCATTGCTTCCCCTGTAGAGGTTCTGGGGTTTGGTTTTGTTGAGGAAGAGACAAGGTATGCCTGTCAATATTGAAAATGCATGAGAAAAAAATCACACTAGGGTAATGAGTTTGTCTTGCAAAGGGAGTTAAGGAAACCTGCCACCACTTTGCACTATAGCCTCCAGCCAAGGGAAAGGTCCCTCAAAGCCAGTTTCAGGATCCCAGAAAGATCAGAGTTTGTAGAGAGCAGGAAAATTAATGAAGGGGAAAGAGAAATAACTTCTTCTACCCAACGCGGGCTAGAGCCACGGCATTCTGGCATTAAAGCCTTGGTATTGTCACAGAGCTTGCCATACGATAATGTGAACAAAGAACAGTAAAAGCAGCCTCTATTACTGCTCAGTCTTCCTCTCCAAGACCATCGTCACAAGTATCCTATTTTACTCGTTACTCTGAGCTCCTGCTTACGCTATATTGCATGTCTTAATTCTTTCTGTGCCACAAGAACATGTTCTAGTTGTATTACATACGTTACTCCATGGACAATATTAATATTTCTCCAGAGAAATGGGTTCCTTCAAAGCAGTGGAAGAACAACACATCCCTAAGTTCTCCACTGACAGCTATACAGCTGCCTGTAAGTGAAAGGCTTAACATCACAGATGTACAACTTCTCTAAATAAAGATTTAAAGGAAGTTCCATAGTTTTCAATACTAGCATGAAAGAATTCCGATGTTAAATGGTTTAACAACAAACCAGGTACCTTTTTGAAGCTATATAATGTCTATTGTATCTAGCAATGCAGACTAGGGGAAAAACAGCAGAGTCTAGGGTTGTCCAACTCCAGATTCGTGTATCCTGCAGACTCATAGTTTTATTAGCATTACAAATGGCTCCTGGAATGAACAGAACACACCCATCTTCTTGCTCTAGTGAGAACAATACCAAGTGCTGTGAACCTGTGGAGACCTTCAGTTTAGAGGTTCAGCTCACTGACCGTAGCGTACCACAAAGAATGATCTCCCCTTTGTTAATGTCAGATCTACAGTGTACCTAACTCATCAGCACAAACAAACCAAGAAACATAATGAAAAATGCTGTCCTGAATCAGTATTTCTCAAAATTGGACTGGGGATTGAGACTAAGGAAAGAAGATTAGAATGCCAGGCTGCAAAGCAGGGAGCACAGACCCTGTACCTGCACAGCTCAATCAATGTGAGCTAGGGTAAAGTACTTTTTATCAGAGTAAAGATTTGAGCTTCGTTGCCTCATAATACAGGAAAACAGTCAAAGCCCCTGATCTCACAGTGGGGTAAGACCGTATTATCCATAGGCTTCTGAAGAAAAGCAATAGAGTAAAGCAAAGAGGGGCAATAGTTCAGCCTATATAAAGTCAAGCAACAAAATACAATACAAAGTATTACAGCGTTAGATTCAACTTACGAAAATTTTACAGTTACAGAAACTGCCAAGTGACAGACACTCAGAAGAAACTGGAAGACAAGCAGAGCTCTCACCTTACTTTGTTACAAGCACGTGTTTGCAGTGGTTGGTTTGTACTGTAGCACTGGGGGGGTTGTATTCATTTTCATGTTGTTTTGAAGTTAAAAAGCTAGAGTAATTTTTTACTAAAATATGAAGCTACAATTCAGAGTAGCAGAAACCTAGCAGGACAGTGGGCTGAAGGCAAGCAGCAAAAAATTGAAGCAAAAGAATCTGACTGTACCCAAGACAGAAATAAAGTACTGGCTGCTTCTTTTGCATTTTTGAAAGAAACCTTATGGAGGAGCAGGCTGCCCAACTGCAGTATAACATACAGCTCCATTACTACATTGTAATACTTTGAGGAATGCAGGGATTAACATTCTGTGGGCTTTCTGAACCCACATACATACGTGCCAGCTTAGCAGAGCCAAGCAGTCAATAAGCCTGCTTAGCTACATGAAGGAAAAAGCCTCAAACCAGAGAGAACACCACCTTGTGAAAGCAAGGTTCAGTCTAGCTTTCAAACGTGTTAACAAAACAGTGAAAAAAGTAAGATTTCCAATATACCACAATCCTTCAAGTAAGCATCTTCAAGAGCGTTATTTTCAGAACATACTGGGAAGGCAATATCCTCCTGTCTTTAGGCTACTAAAACTGACCCTTGCGCTCCATGTCCCAAAGCCACACTACAGATGAGATGACTTATGAAGGCAATGCTGTACCTCCAAAAAAATTCTCCAGGGCAACAAACATGGGAATGTTATTACTCTGAGGCAACAACCTCAATTACAGCACCAAGACGAGCTGGTGTGTGTGCCTGTGCCTTACCTCGCAATCCAGCTCAACCCCACCTTTTTCAGCAGCTTAAGAGAGTAAAATGGACAGGACGGGATGGTACCTATGCCTGGTGGAAGGGTGGAAATCAAAGCTCTGCTTGTAGAAAGTTATTACTGAAATTATGCTTTATACCCACTAAACAAAAATAACCCAAGACAATCTATGGAAGATCATCATTAAAACATTCCCTGCCTTATTCTCCAACACAACTGAGACATGGTGAAGATTTATTTTTATGTTACGGAGAGGAGCCTTCTCACATGCCCACAGTATGCACACCAATGATCTAGCACTGCCTGACTTGTTGCAATAGTTTATTGTTTTACTGTTCTGAAATCACAATTGTGTGTGAACATCAAACATTGTGGGATGAATCCTCCTATTTTATAGAGCGATCAAAGGAACTATCAAACTAACTCTCATGAAGGAAATTCATTTAGCCAATGCCACAAGCGGGGGCAGTGTCTACCAACTTGGAACCATGTGGATTCATTTTTTGGAACCTGGCATCGATATTCAGAGTTAATCATACAAAAGAATCATTGTTCTGGATTGCTATTGTGTGAGAGAAGCAAAAGGTTTCCCCTCTTTTGCCAGCCACATATATTACAGTCTTACGCAATGAAACAGATTGCTTCCTTTTGCCTGTGCAACGGTCATTAACCTTTATTTTTGTGTAGATTCAGTGCATTTTGTTTGCTTATGAGATCATTTTATCTTTGGTCTAACACAGCTTTTATTTCCACTTTCCATTTTCCACTCTGTATGTGCATTTTTATATATGTACTTTTAGTCAGAAGTGCACAAAGAATGTTCTTGTACAAGGTCCACACACTCATCCAGGACCAGTAAAGTGGAAGGACGAGATGAGATTTCTTTACAAATTACATTTTTTTTCCTGCTACTCCTCAATACCATCTTTCAGAACAATCAAATTCAGAAAAGTGAAGAGATGAGCATCTTAAAAAAAAATCTCACAAGTTTGTTTGCATTTTGCTCATAATTATCTATTCAGAGTCTTCCTGCCAGTACTCAGCTTCAGGTTCGGAGATCACCCTTCTCCTTGAAGAGACATGAATATGTGTTTGTTTTTTTGTCATGACCCAAAATTCCTTTTTTTTGAAGCACTGCTCTATGCACACTATGTATTAAATGCTTGCCAGACAGTATCTGAATTCAGCTGCAAATGCAACACTCACTACCTTTGCCAACAACAGTATTTCATTTATCATTGGTGGTTTATTCTCTAGAGAGTTTCTGCTTTGTTTTTTCCCTTCTACTGATTTTATGTAAATTTCAGCAAACAGGGAAGTAAGCACAGTCTACACAGTGCAAATTAGAAACCTGATGACCGGTTACTGATAATTTGTCTTGCACTTCAGTAGACACATTTGCTGAAAGCCAGACAGGCAAACATACCTGATAAACATAGATAAACAGAATAGTCTTCACCATCTTTTCCCACACGAAAGCAAGGGACAAAGAATACCAGCAGATTCAAATCATACAAGTGCTGTATAGTTTTTCAGCATGTGCTGTCTAGAGTTCCACTGTTTAAAAAAAAAAAAAGTCCCCATATGGCTGCTAATTGTCCAAGCTCATTCTGATAAATTCAAAATCAAAATGGAAGCACAGATGTTTTACAAACTTATTTACAGCAAGAGGACATTGTTTGCATAAAGCAGTGGCATTCTCTACATATGTAAAAAATACCTAAAGGTTGGGAGTATTCCAGTGGTATTTTTAAGTACCACTAGCATTTTAAAAGACCTAGTAAAAGCCCTGACGTGGTATGTAGGTGACAAGCAGGTATCATTTCCTTTGCCCCCACATAAGGGTAGGGTTTTATTTTATTTTGTTTTCCCCTCCAAAAAGTAATTGGGATGCTGAGGACAAATAACAGACTTCATCTCTGTGCTCCTGGGTCTGCTAGCACTCATGCATGGGAGGGAAAAGTGTTGAGTGATGAAGAGCTTCAGGAAAAAAAAAGTCCCTGTTCCATATCAAGGGAAAGCAGATGAGCCCCATGCCAGAAAAGCCAGATTGTAAGAGACAGAACTGCACTCTGGGACCACTTGCAAACAAAGCTGGTAGCATTTGTGATTCACACTAGCACATATGCTTGTTTTGGTGTTGAAGTCTCAGTCAAGGACTCGATAATCCTAAAGAAGGAACTCTAAAAGAAAGAATAAGACAAACAGAAAAATAAAGTAAGGTACCCTTTTCATATGTAAAAAAAAAAAAACAACTAGACACTTCATTTGTTAAAGGGATGCATACATAGACCTCACCTACCAGAATGGTGAGCACTCAAGCAAGGAACCTAACTTCAAGTACCTGGCACATCCAATTTGTATAAAGACCTTGAAGACTTGTCTTCCCCATCCTGGATGTTAGCTGTTAGTTTCATAAATGAAATCCTTCCTCATGTTTCCATAATTACATATATATTTTTTTTATTTTTTAAAAGATATTCCTGAGCTGGAGGATAAAATTATTTTCTAAGCATGTTTTGTCAGATTTCTTATTGAAAAATAAATAAAGATTTGTTAGTCAAAATATTAGGAAATTCCCTACAACCTACGCTAAGAACCAAAACTCACATGAAAAACACAAAACAGAAAACAACTTTCTCCAAACATTTCTTTTCTTGTATTTCTTGCAATCTATAAGGTAACAAGGTGAGCTAAGGACAAAGTAACAGTTCCTCCGACTTGCTCATGGGAAACTTACCTTCAAAACATCATTTTAAATGCAGTTTTCAAATATATATTATTTAATACATCAGCAACACATTGCACCTTACAACAGTGCTCTTCTTAATGAACATTGCAGTGCCTTGAGAAAAATGAGAAGAGAAGTGCTTTCAGCAGAATCATTACACATTAAAAATTAAGGAATCAAAAAGGAAGCACAGCTCAGCACCCTTGTGATAAACATATTTCTCATTTATACAGATTTGAAACAGCATCCTGCTGTTAAAGCTGGTAACAGATTGCTACAGTGTGTGAACAGCATCACTTGTTGATATTTAGTCACCTTCTCTTTTGCACTCATGGTGTTCAAAAAAAGGAGGTAAGCACTAACAATTTATAGATCAGACAACTAATTCCCACCAAATGGCTTTTAAACAAAGATGGCATTACAAAAACCAAGATTTCAAATAATTTATTAAACAAAGCTTCTTCCTTCCCTTTCCTAACAAACTGTCATCTCTCTACCTCTCTCCAGCTGGACTACAGACCTCACGAGGAGCTGTAACAAATTAGTTCATGGCTGTGTAAGCTTCTGCTTCATTACACAGCATAATGATAATTCAGGGAAGAAAGTCCAACCCTGCTCTTTCTTTACATCCCCTCTTACTCCCTATAGGAAGCATTATTTTGGTGATTTTGTTAATTGGCAGTAAGTAACCCAACGTTCAATCTTACAAAAAATTTTTCCAATCTTTTAATTTATTTGAAAAATTAAAAAGATTGATGACTAAAAGGACAAAATAAGTCAGCACAGAAGATCTACCTTGTTCCAAAGGCAACATACACAATTAGAAATAGTGCCTCGAGAAGAGCCCAGTACATTTGCATGCATTCAACTGAGAGCCCTAGCGGTAAGCAGAGCTCCTAACTTCTCAGTGCAAGCAAGAAAGCTAGATACTAACAAAAACATAAAGCTTCTGTTGCAAAGTTAAGGCTGCACATCCAGCTTATGCCTTTGCTATCTCTGTTTTTTTAAGAGGTATCATGAGAATATCAAAGTCCTCCCAGACTCATGCAAGTGCAGTGTATGCTACTGTTTTTCAGCACCAGTTGGTTTCGTTGCCTGCTGGCTGTAAATAAGATCTGATTGAAAGAGGTATTTTTAAAAGGACAGAACTGCAACCCCCTGAAACACAATAAGGTGCAGGAGCCACCGCCATGTTATCAGTAGTCAGAGGGCTACCGATGCCTCAAGCATTGCATTAGACTGGAAGCACCAGTCTAATGCCAACTGCCTTGAGCGTTAAGGGACCAGCTTGCACAGGATCTTTAAATTGCTGACAAACACACCGTGCCCCTAGGAGTTCTGTAAACCTATAAAGCATATGGTATAACACCCGGTATGGAGATTCCATCTCTTCAGTTAAGGAATATCAATAGTTTCACGGCCAGATTGAAATTTAACTGTGTAAGCTTCATTCTTGTTCTTAAACAACAGCATGAGTTCTAGGCTGCTATGGCAGAGCGGTGTTTTCCAAGCTTTCCTTTTCAATATTTCAACATTTTTGTTATTTTAAGACCATGCAATGTTCCTACAAGAAGCAGCTTTAGAAGAGGCACGGCTTTGGCTGCTTTAAAGAATTTACGATTCTATTTCACCAAAGTCCAAAAAATACTTGTCTTTACCACCTACCTTTTACTGGCTTCATCATTGCTCATACTGCAGCATCAGCATCAGTTTAAGAAGCATTTGAACTGTGCACTTAGTCACATGGTCTAAAATTTTGGGTAGACCTATGTGGTGCCAGGAGTTGGACTTGATGATCCTTATGGATCCCTTCCAACTCGAGATATTATATGATTCTTTGATCAAACACACTAATGGATGTTGCTGTAGATGCTGACATGGTGATGCCACCAACCACATCTTTCTGCATTGTTTCTGCCAGGAAAAACAACAACAAAGAGACAGAAAGTAGGATAACGAGTGCCACATATCTGACAAATGTTTTGTCTATTTTTAAGGTTCTGATTTTAAATAATAATTCATAAGTTACATAATTTAATAACTGTAAATAGTGAGCTCCCTAGATCTCTACTAGTACAATACTGTATTTTTCCCTGAGATAGATGGAAACAGTAGAACCGCTTTTGGTACAACATATTTAACACCACAGCTTCTGTTCAGTTTATTTCTCAAAGTATAGCAACCACATATACTTTATTATTCTACCAATTAGTGAACAAAAGAGCACAGCCACATCGCCTTACGAATTCCTGGCTAAACATGCAATACAGGATCTTAAACTACTCTGATAAAAACAGGAGACATGACAAATACCAGTATTTCAGGAAAACTGAAAAACATCCTGTTTTCTTTCGTAAAACAGTCCTTCTGGATTCTTTGACCCTCATTCATGCATAGAGGCTTCATCCTTTCCCAGTAATTGCTCTTTGAGATTCAACAAAAGGTCCACGAAGCCAGAGAAAAAGTGATAGGACATCAGTAAATGAAGCATGAGTCATTATCATCTGCCATCACTCAAGCACATGAATGTGAATGCTGGCACAAGCCTAGACATTAAATACACTGATGACACTGACTCATAGGGTGCAGAAGTCAACCATCAATGTAGTCATCACACTCTCTATACTTCAAGCTTCAAGTGCACTCTGTAATAATGAGATTCTTCATGCTCTAGACAAATTCAGCAATGGAAGGCCTGAGGCCTCACATCAATTCAGCCTGTGTCAATGGCTTAAAGACAAAAAAAAAAAAAAAAGCAGGCCTATCAAGCTTCAAACTCTTTCAGTGAGAATCTCAGAGACTGACGTTTATTGTACCTTTTATCCTTCCAACTCCACTAAAAAGAAACAAATAAAGCAGAGAGATGTTAAAAAACAGATCTTTCTCCTCTAAAAATAAACAAAAAACAACAATCAAAACTAATGACCTCTTCCTTAATATTACCTTATCCTGAAATGAAACAGAGATGCAATCCTAAAACAGGTCAAGACAAACATTAAAAATGAGGCTGTGGAAAGCCAAGAGGTACGTTGTTGCATGCATGTACAGTAACCTTTTTCAAAAGCATGCTTTTGCATTATGCAATAGCTAAAGGAAAAGTCATACTTTTGTAAGATGGGAAAGGAAGCAGTAAAATTCTGATGGAAGTCAGTGAAAATTTTGACACCAACTTCAAATGGATCCACTATTTAAGCTGAAGAGGAGCTAAAAAGAATATTAAAATTCATCAGCATAATAAGTGTTGTAATTGTTGGAAAACTGTAGCAACAAATTCTGTCTCTCAGGATATTGCTGCCATCTCCTCTATCACAACACATTACAGATCGAAGTATCTGTAATTGAACTATAAATCTCCTTTGTTTTTAGAGAGATTGACTGAATAAAACAGAATGGTATATTTAACAGTGATACACTCAATAGTACTAAAACAAAATATTATTTCAGACCAAATTTAAAATGATCTTTCATTACATACCATATCAGAAAAAAAGTTAAAAAGTGATGAAGACCACAATTCAGTATCTCTGAGATACAGAAAAGGAGCTCTAAAACTTGATTTCCTTGGATCGTAGCCACAAGTTCTTAAGGATACATTGATACAATTAATAATCAATGAATTAATAACCTCTGGGAAAGAGAAATTATAGTCTCTATTCCAAAAGTACCCAAGACATTCTGAAGGCTATTTTAATCTAGATTAACGCTAACTTGTTAAGAAATTCTCTCAAGATCATCTTCTAATTTCAAGTCGCTGAGATCACCCAGTGAGAAAGAACTACAAATAGAAGACGAAGGTGAGTTCTGCAAAATGCTGCACAGCAGTAATGGTTGGGATGGGTCCTGGAAGACACTCTAATAATTTTTAGGAAGTAAGTTCCTGGTAAATCTTTGAAACTAATGGTACAAAATTTTTTCATGTCTTCTACATTTGGAATAAAGTATCTAACCTTAGGTATGCATGTAATGAGAAATCTTTGATGTTTCTGATTATAATAAGACTTAGCTGAGCTAGGTAGAGTTGCTCATCAGTAGCTGCATTTTCACTTCACTGATTAAACACAAAGGGTTATTCATGATGGTTTTGGCTGGGATGGAGTTAATTTTCTTCAAATTTTCATCAAAATCCAAAATACAGCATCATGTGAGCCTCTACAAAATTAAAATTAACTCTTATCCCAGACAACACCAGGACACTATTGTTCCAACTGCTTCTTTGCTCTGAAGCATCTCTTCTGAAGATATAAAAGGTCAGTATTGCTTACTGTGATTGAAGACTGTTGAGAAAGTTCATGAAGGGGTAAAGCTGTGGCACTATCAGCTTGTTGATGTCCTCCATCCCTGTACCGACGCTTCCACAATGATTAATGAAAACTGTTCCATGTCTAGTGGACACGGAACTTAGAGGATCTACAAGGGGCAGCTAGCAGAGCTAGGGGAAGCTGCTGAAATGGTAGCTGTAACCTACCATTGATCAAAATTTGATTGCTGTACATAAGATGTAGGAGCAACTATTATTGGAAGTTAACATCCTGCAGTCTTCATCTAACAAAACAAAAACCCAGCTTCACACTTGATTTTATACGTGAGGTTCCTCCCTCCAAAGGAAATTAGTTCTGTGCTTTAGGTTTCAAACATTCCTCAGCTCTCACTTGCAAGACAAAGATTCTTATCCCAAGTGATAAGTCGAGGGGAAGCAAAGTTGCACCAGGGGAGGTTTAGGTTGGATATTAGAAGAAATTTCTTTACTAAAAGGGTCATGAAACATTGCAATAGGCTGCCCAGGGAAGTAGTTGAGTCACCATCCCTGAAGGTTTTCAGAAAACTTGTGGATTTGGAACTTGGTGGCATGGCTTAGTGCTGGATTTTAGTATGAGGTTACAGGTTGGACTAGATGATCTTAGAGGTCTTTTCCAACCTGAATGATTTCTATGATCCTGTGATTTCACTTCAGGTATCCACCAACTCCAGCAAAATGCACACAGTGTAGCAAAATTAAAGGTACAGCCCAGGTAAGCTGGCATATGCCAATGGGCCCAAACTTTACTGCAGCATCTGTGATGGGTGAAACATTGATTTCCTCCTTTCGGCATTGATTGACAAAGAGCCCTAGCACAGATATTCTTTATTATTTCTGCGCAGACCGGCTTTGCTATCCTTATGCTGAAAGGGTCATAGCCTCCCTGTAGAGATGCCTTTATGGCCTGCGTAAAATTAAAAGGAGGGAGCCTAATGGGTCTTGTTAAAGATTAAACAGGCACACTGATACCTAGTTCAAATTAAACTTAACACCTCAGGTTGCTCATGTCAATTTTCTGAAACATGGGGAAAAAAGGTAATTGTCAATTAATGAGACCATCGACTTGGGTTTGGTGGAAATCAATAACATGAAACAATATGAAGCTATATAATCTTAATCAGTGTTCTATAATGAAAAGGCTTTTAGACAGATAAACAGAGTAATTGGCTGTTCCCTTGTGGCCCATCCTCTAAGCTATACAACAGTCCAATTAAAATATAACATCAGGAGCTACACAGTTATTCGTTTGGGCTGTTTTGTTTTCTGGGTTTGGTTTGTCTTTGTGTTATTGTTGTTTTTTTTTCCTTCCCCATATGCACAAGGTTATATTTGCTAAATTAAAAGTTGCAGACACTGAAACAACAAGCATAGTAAAGCCCAGCACAGATCAAAGTCCATGGATCAAACTCAGGTCAGATACCACGGTCATACATCTTAGTTACAAAAGGCTTCCAATTCACTACCCTTCTAATTATATCTACAAACTTATTCAGTCTCTTGGCCTCCACTGGCAAACCAACACTGGTCAAGTAGGAATTCCTCTGTCCAAGATGAGCTCTAAATTCCTCTCAGAACAATTTCCCATGTTTCACAGAAGAAATGAGACTGTTTTGAGATTAAGCATGCTTATTGCTGCCAAAGAATAAAAATGTATGTAGTCTTCCAAAAGCAAGAAGAAAATCATTTTACTGATATACCGGGAGTTCTTGAAGTGGATCAGACAAGCTGGATGGAGACAACAATGGAAAGCTTATGCCAGGAAAATTTTTCCAGTGTCTTTAGAAGGCTTGTATTGGTTCTGTCAGGTTAAAAGTGCAATACAAGCTTTAAAGTACAAAAAATATGCAAAATCCTCCCTGAAACAGGTTGCCCAGGGAGGTGGTGGAGTCACCATCCCTGCGGGTGTTTAAGGAAAGGTTGGATGTGGTGCTCAGGGACATGGTTTAGGGGATAATATTGGTGGTATGGAAAGAGAAACGGCTGGACCAGATGATCTTGGAGGTCTTTTCCAACCTTAATGATTCTATGAAAATCAAAGATATTTAGGAAATAATGAGACATTTAAAACAATGAAAAAAATATTTTTTGGCAAATTAAAAATTAAGCTAGATAATTCTTTTTTTTAGTACATGCCAGTTTGAGAATGTTGGGCCAGTACTGTAAGGAGCAGGTCAATCAGACCCGGAGAGGTTGCTCGGTGCTGGACAAATGAATGGCAGAACTCAAAATGAAGCTGTTTGGACAGCAACACAAACACACACAAAAACCTACATTCGTGACGCAGCACATTATATCTGCTAAAAATTCTAACTGGTCAGCTGCAAGATGGGAGCCTGCACTTCACTGAGCTTGCTTTCCAGCAATCCTGCAAAATATATAGGTGCTATACAATGAAATGTATTTAGCATTTCCTTAAATGTGGCAGGTAGGTTGGAAACGAATACAACACAGACTAGCAGCTCTCTCATGGCTAGCATTTTAGCTACTTCGACAGAAGTGACCCCCAAAACATTTTGACTACAAATAAACACATTAACCACATTCACTTAAAAAAAAAAAAAAAAAAAAAAAGTCATCTTTTTGGTTGTCTTTGGGAGCTGTAGCCCCATGAACACCTAGGCAGTGATATGCCAGGGAAGGAGGGAGAGGTTGAAGGATCCACGCAAACAGCACTTTCTTTTCCTTCTAATGAAAAAAAGCACCTCACTGTTACTTACAGGCATGAAAGAGCCAGCATACACTCTAGATGCCATGATCTCTGATGCAACAATGCCAAAGAAATACTGTAGGATTGGCAGAAAAAGGCAAACCAAAGAAAAAATACTGAGCTTAGTATGGATTAAAATTCCCAAGGTGATTTCAAAAGATTATTTAAGCCCTCTGACAAGGAAATGCATGGAAGAGGTGTCAGCACCCCACTAACAATGCACTTATTATCCACCATCCACTGGAAATACTGTAGCACTTGAGATCTTGTTAGTATTAGAATCACTCATTTGTTTACAAATAGATTTTCATCCTCGAAACTGAAGTGAGTCTTATGCATCGGGAGCGTCACAGCGTGTTGGACACTATCACACAGGCCATTACGGTTTTAATGCACACGCTAAGCAAGCTACATTTCAGAGAGAATGGAAAGCAGCGTTTGAATAGCAGCATGAAACTGTTTAATTAAGGACATTTTTTTAGAGAATTATTGAACTTATTAAATTTAATGTCAGGCTTGAAATTAAATACCCAAATGTATTAAACATGAAAAAGAGCCACTTTAGCATCTTGCACTACATCTCAGCTGTATCATGAGTTCCATATAGATAGAAATAAGGAAAAAGCAAATGGATTGGGCAGGGGGGGATTAATTCAAACCAGATCATCAGTTTTGGTTTAGAAACTAAAGCTGGTGGAAATGATTCAGAGTGTCACAGTTGTTCTTCTAGTGCATGAAGCGTATCAGCCATCGTTGTATGGGAAGAGAGGGAAATGAGAAGTAGAGCTGCTATTATAGGGAATCTCTATTAAAAAGGCAACTGCCCTTCAGCTAAGGAAGTTGCTGTAATGACTATCCCTTTTGTCCCTTTACAGCCATTCTTTTTGGGTTTTACAGAATTAAATAAGCTTCGCTGATGTTGGAACATTTACCAGCTCTATAGCTTTCTTATTTGTTAAAAAGTGTACAAACCCTCCGACCTAGTGTAACATTTACAGGGCTTGTTAAAGGTCAGCAGCAAACAGTCTTGAAAGCAAAGAGGCAGTGGTAGATTAACTTTTGAAAGTGAAAGAAGGAAAAAAAAAAATCACTAAAAATAAAGGGGAAAAAAATGTCAGAACTCCAGTAGCAGCAAGTGGTGAGAAGAAATTAAATCATCCTGCCCTGCCAAACATCCTCATTCTTCTCCTGCAAATGCCACAGCTTTTATCATGCAGCTGTCAAATACCAAGACACTGTTTATCGTGGAATAGGCAAGAACAAAATTCAGTGGTGGAATTTCCATATTCAGTAATGGTATATTTATATAAATAAAGGGAAGTTCTTATACAAAATACATATACAAGAACACCATAGTTTGCAGGACCTAGGACATCAATTTATTTTTTATATGAAGGTCCAGTATATCTGATATCAGTCCCATATTCAGTTCATAGCATGCTGCAGTTTTCTATTTTTAAAAAGAGCATATCAGAAATGGACAGGCAGGAGCCGGTCTCAGAAGAAATATTTGAGATTTAGGGATTCCCATAAAATTTACATAAAAAAGTTTTGACTTGGTAGGATAAATACAGCCATAAGACAAATATTTTTCAAACAGATTACCAGATACATTTAAAATATCTGTCATTACAGAAAAAAAGAGAAAGGCAACACAGGTTTTGCTTCCAGCTGTCTGAGGATTTGATTGGTTTGCCTATACTGACTTACACTGGGATCATCACAGTCTTCCTCTGCAACCAAGTAGGCCACAGTCTGGTGAGAAAGGTGAGATTGCACTGCCAAAGAAATACAGTATCAGTACTGTGGTTTGCGGTATTCTTTCACCCAAAGTCCTGGAAAGCACTTTACAAATGTTAAATTGCACCCCAAAAGAGTTATGCTATGAAGACACCATTTCCTTTCTTAGTAATGAAGAAAAAAAGAAACCCACAACATTACTTTCTCATTTCAGGTTCTTAAAACATCACCACACCTCTTATTTTGCCAACCTGTCAGAAAGACCAGCAAATTTTGGCAGATACTACAGGTTTTGAGTAACAGGTTTACAAGACCTTACCATGCTTATTTTGAAGACTCATGAGGAAACTGAGATACTACAAATACCAAGTTCAAAAGGAGTTAGCAACAGAACTCCAAATGTACCTCTGGGTGACGATTCCCTGCACAGCTACATAAACCTCTTAAAAAACCCTCAACACCCAAAACTTTCTGCCCCGTGACATCCTCCCCAGTTTGAATGAGATCCCAACTGTGCTCCTGAATCTCAAAAAAGTGAACAGTTATTACTGACTATACAGTTTCACATTTGGTTTGGTCTACAATGCACCTATAGTGCATTGAAAGAAACAGTGGACTTCAACCTTTTGCTAAATAAAGCTAAGGAAAGATAACACTGAACGCAGAATCTACCTCCACTGAGCTACTAGCTCTCTAAAAAGCCCACAAGGATATTAACCCAGAAGAATAAACCATGCTTTAGAGATTGTTTCCATTCTCTGGGAATTGATTATTACTGTATTTCAGAAGGATCCTCTAAAGAACCCTAAAGCATCCAGCAGCATTGATCCACCTATACATGGGCTTTACCTAGAAGTAGAAAGAAGTGTTTGAACTGCAAGGTTGCATTGGCAGTAAGGGTTTTTAAGACAGTTTTCAAGGAGTACGTGCGCTAAAACCACAGTTCAGCCACATTAGCACTAAATGTACACTGCTCTACTGAGGCAAGGATCTTTGCTGTTCTTTCTCACCGCTCTCTCCTCTTTCATATACGGATGCCCTGCCATCACTAGCATATCTGACATGTTATTTGGTTATTTCCTGACTTTATTCTTGTCAGTGGCAAAGAACTGACAAACAGAAGTACTATCACAGAGGTAAGAATATCACCTTCCGACCCGACACAAAGATTGCCTACATACTCCATCAGACAGCAAAACACATCATGAACAATCCTGAAATAGTCTGCTAATATGGTCACTGGTCAGAGCCAGTATTTCACTTGTGCTTGAAAAACGCTATGGTTCATAAACCCTCTTGTTACAGTTTTTTCACAACAAATTCCTTCTTCTTCTTCCCCATCGACAGAATCTAGATGTTCTTAATCTGATGTTCACTGACATTGGATTTCATTGTTTGCACATTATGAAATACATCAAGCTGTTAACATTGATGATGTTAATTCTACCTTCTCCAGCACCAGCTCAATTATCTCGTTGTCTGTGGAGGAATGGTTAAGTGAAATAGGACACGTGGATGTTGGGCAGTTAGGAGGCAATGGGCTAGTGAAGTACCGTGCTCAACTCACATGAGTCTGGCACGTACGCAGCTGGCTGAGAGCCAATCAGGCTCAAGGACACGATGCCCTTGGGCGATTGGGAAAGTCCCTAAGGCGGGATGGTGGCTAAAAGAAGGAGGAAAAGAGCGGGAAATGTTAGCCAATCCTGAGCTTAGTTTTTGCAATATGTATGAGTTGATTATGTTCGAACTAGATAAAAGGCGACTGAGCTATCCATTAAAGTTGAAGTTCATTGTTCACTCATATTGAGCGTCTGTGTCTTCCTTCCGTAGACAACAGTTGTCTCCTTCCCGTATCTCCTATTCTTGCCCCAGTGCCATTCATGAGGAAAAGGTAGCTATGAAAACTGATCTGTCTGCGGTATACAAGAAACAAAAAGTGCTTATAACTGTCCTTTCTAAAGGATTGGCCATTATTACTCTCAAGGATATCCATTTAATAAGACAGTTGTACAAAAAACGCAGTATATGAGTATGATAACACTTGAAGATATTGCAGATAAAAGGTGCACATCTGCAAGTAAAAGACCCATAAAATTGTGTCATGTACAAAAACAGCATATGAGAGTGGGACTGAGGGGGAAGGAGGGATATTCCTCCCGCTTGAAAGAATTCAAAGAAAGGAAAAAGAGGCAAAGCCACAGTTCCCCCTTTTCCTTGTGATTTGAGAAGATGTCAGACAGTAGAGGGAATTCATGACTCAGGTTTCATACAATTCAGTAACCTTCCCCCCACACTGTTACACACACATCACGCACACGTTAAGACTGCAAGACTGAAAAGGAAAATATTTCTTCAGCTAACTCTGTGGCTGATGGCACTCTGCTCCTGTCAATGTGGCAAATGGAGTCTACCACAGGGCACTCATCTGTATTGAGAGAGAAATTACTCCTGCCCATCAGTCACAGAATATAAGATACAAAAATCTGTTCCCATGATGAATAAATCAAAGTTAAATAAGGTCAGGATGTCTTCAGCGTCTGCTGGGAACAAACCTCATTTGAGATTATTACATTCTTGTCAAAGTCTTGACCAGAGTCAGTTTACCTACCTCTTCCCTTCCTGCGCTTCCTCCCTCCTTTCCCTAAAATCACTCATCTTTGTATGTGTTCACTGCTTTACTTTGTAATACCACATTGTTTTCTGTGACAAAGTGGGGTATCTTGCAGCATTACAATAAAGACAGCTTTAAGTTCAAATAGCAAACTTGCTGATGGAAATGGGAAAGTACATGGAGCAACATTTCCCTCTCTCCCTCCCCTTTAAAGAGTGTCAACACCCTCATTGTCCAATGGGAGATTGATTTCAGTATCTGAAGGTCTACAAGTCTGAAAGGAAAAACCTGACCATCATTTCTGAAAATAGAAACTAAATCTGCAGTTAAAAGTTGTTGTGCAATATGAAGACTACCCTTCCCCATTCATCAGGTATAACTGCCCCCATATATCCCAGGTACTCCATGTAGGGATGAAGATAGTTTTCCTGTCAACTCGTTACTCACAGACCTGGTTTCCAGTGTGGCAAAGATATAATTTAGCACAGGTCACCATCTGAGAGCAATAGCTTGTTCAAGACAAACTGAGGGCAGGGGATGGTTGGCTTCTTTGAACTAAAAGCTTTCTCATGATCTCAAATCAAACCAATGACTACTAATGGACTCCTATTAGATCATTCTGAGAGGCTGTCAATTTTTCCCTCTCCCAAACTGTCCTCACAGAACCCTTATATCCCCATCTAATGTCCTGTTTTTTGGTGTTTTTTTTTTTTTTTTTGTTTTTTGTTTTTTTTTTTTTTTGTGTTGCAGGAAGAAAAAAAGTCAGGTCAAACAACTTCCTGTACTTTACTCTAAAAACACTTCTTAGCCAGAAGGTACTGTAAATTCAACAGGTCATCTAAAAGAACTGCTGATAAGTCATGAAGATTTGGAAACAACTCTTACTTGTTCTGTATTTTATGGGTCTTTACTAATTTTACTTTAAGTCTACTAATTTCTCTTTCTGGCTGTAATTCATTGCAGCAGCATGAAAATGTGCCCACCCTCCATTCTTCTTCTTCCCAGCTGCTCACTTGCTGCTGCTCTTTTCCCTTTACCCCAGTCACACTCCACGATCTGCAGGATACAGCTTCTTTCCATGGAAAAAAAAAATACTTGAAAAAAACCAAAAAGATTAAAATCTCAACCTGGAAACTAGCAGGTACATTTAAAGATTTATTTTTCCCCTTGCACCTGCCTCAAAGGAAAAGAAAAAGCAGCTAACTGCTTTCAAGAAGGACAAGGCATCTTACATAAGGCCTGCTTCCCCCCTCCCCAAAATCCTAACAGATTCTCACAGGCAGCACACGGGGGTCCCCTGAGGCCACCCACCTCCTGGCTGCACCAGGCGATGTAGATCTGCAATTCCAGACAAGACAACTCGAGTGTTTTCACAGGCTTTGCACAGCTGTCTGAAAACAGGTCAGAGGGCACATTTCGCTTTAAGTGGAATTGAAAGTGCCCACTGAATCAGCAGGAGGTTTCCTGTTACGCTCTGAAGCTGGTCTGAAAATACAGCTAAGGGCTGCAAAGATCTCAACAGCTATTGTGCATTGTGCTACAATTTTTACTCCTTTCAGTATTTAGTACCCTTAAACCTAATCCCTTGTCTGGATAACACCTCCTTTAAAGATATTCTATTGCTGACTGGGAAATCTGGGATGGTTTCCACACCGAGATCTCCATTAAGACAGAGGGCATCAAAAAATTTGGAATATAAAGGAGAATGAGAAGGGAATTAGAGGGAAAAGCAGCTTTGCTAAGTCTTCAAGTTTTGTTCCTGAAATTCATTACTCATAAAATAGGAAAGCCCTGACACATTCTTGATGTCATGGAACTTAAACTCACAGAAAAAGCAAGCGTGATGTAAAAAAAAAAAAAAAAAAAAAAGCCACTCCATTACTCTAATCACATCTGTCAGCACCGGCTTAAGCAAGACCTCGGTTCGCTAACCAGTGCCTGTCCCAGCCCTTGGCAGCCCTCTACTGGGCTGCCTGCAGCAATAACTCAGCCGCAAAGAAGTGGGAGAATGGAAAATCCCACTGCTGGAGAGCTCTCCCACCCAGGGGCTCCGCGAGCAGGAAAGGTGCCAGCAGCGGCTTGAAGGATGCGCGGCACACACCAGCTGATTCCTGCAGAAAGTTCTGCCTGAGCACAACTCATGTGCCAGTCACTATCCCCAAGTTGCATCTGAAGTGTTTTACCTGCACGGGACAGCTGAAGAAAATGTTTCTGAAAATGAACAGGGGTGAATGCAGCGCCCAACTCCAGAGCTGTAGGTGCCAGGGACGCAGAAAACTCCTCGAGGCCCTTCACAGCCGGTTCCCCAAGGGCAGGCTCTTCAGCCTCCTGCTCGGTGTGTTTGGCAGCCTGCTTCCCAGCGTCGATTTCAGTGTTTGTTTTCAATAGCACATGTCAGCATGCCGGGTGGTTAACTTGCAATGTGTCACACAAAACAAGAACAAGCCTCCCAGTTAATCAAATATCAACAAAGTGTCTCATGTCATATTCATGATACCTGGCTCAGAGCCAAGAGGAGTGAAGTTTGAAAGGCAAGATCCCGCTGTTTTCCCCATTGTCTTAATTGCTGCTTCTACTAGCTTTAGTGTAGCACATGGACATCAAAAGATGACTCCTCTAGGCTATCACAAAAGACATCTTCAGTGATACCTGTCATTGCACCTCTCTCTTCCTCCCTAAAATTTGAGACTGCCAGGAGAGCACATTGTGGTCTCAAACCCTGTCCTTAGATTCCGTATAAGCTCACCTGCATGCTACAGGCTCTATTCACGTGGACAACACATCCTTCCATCTATGATCTGTGGGGATGACACAGAAGGTAATTCATTCTGGCTATGTCCACACTTCCTCCAGGAAGAGGCAATCCCTGGCTTTGGGCACACTGCTGCTTTTGGGCTAGGAACTGAAAACATGTGGCTAGGTAGGTGGGCACTGCTGGGAGCGTGCCACCAGGGCCAGACATAGGAACAGCTCTTGCAGAAGCTGTGTGGGAACACGTTAAGCTTCAACCAATGACCAAACCGTGTTTTAATTACAGCTGGGTTCAGTTAATCACAAACTTTAAACGTCTGCAGATTTCACAGGAAACAAGATTTCTTTACATAACATAAGCAAGATTTTTAGCCAATATCCAAACTTGGTAAATGTGTTTTTCCCACTCTCAGCACAAAGATACAAGATCCATGGAATGGAAGCACTTACCCACTTCCCTGATTAAATAATCAAATATTTTAAGCAAGAAAAAAAAAAAAAAGAAACAGCCCCCAAGATGCTAGGAATAAAACACTGCAATAACAGTACCATTAACATTCTCGAGCTATAAAATACAGCCCACACTCAACAAACTTGCAGCTTCAGTTTGCATTTCCCAGAGGCCCATGTTTACCATATCATAATAACATTTTATTAAATCTGGGGGTTTTGTTCATTAGCTTTTGGAGGGGTGAGAGAGAAGTACATGGTACTTCATACAGTCACACTTTCCAGTACTGGATACACACAAATGTTTGGCTTAACCAAAGAGGACAACTTCACACAATTACCTAAAATTATTCCAACTTTGTATTTTAGGAATACAAGAAATTTTTTTACGGAAAAAGCAAACTAATAAAAAATAAAGCCTTGAATGCCTCCCACCCCCTCCTCAAATCTCTAGAAAAGTATGGGGGGAAGGAAAAAAAAGACAGCAGCAGTTTATACAGGACACAAACAACAATCCGGGACTTCAAAATTCTGCATAGGGTTATTACCTTTAGAATAAAGTTTCAGTTACAGAAAGGTGGAAACAGTAGAATTCAACAATGTTACCAGTTTCTTAGAGTCCTACATTGGATGAATAGGTATTCAGTTAAGTGGCACACACACCTACAGTATGAACTCTTCATCTCCTGCCTACCTCTTGAAAGCCTCTCATTTGTTCCAAAGATGAGGTCTCTGGTGCTAGAAAATAAAATTTGTTATAGCTCCAAACTATTAACCTCGCCTCTACAGTAAGAGATTTCCAAGACATTCTTCTAAAAACCCCAGATCCTAAGACCCTTTCACAAGTCACAGAAATATCATGACCAAATTTTTGCCATTACCTGCAAATTTGATTTAATATTTTATGAGAAGAAAACGTATGTCATTTCCTTCTGGATATGATCTGAAAAATAGCATTATTTTTTCATAACATAACCCAAAAATAAGAGTCACCTAAAACTTTTTGCAGTAAGTATATCCTACTGAATATTATATATTTTGTGGCAAAATTGAAAAAAATATATATTAGTGGAACAGAGAGGGCATAGCAAAGAAGCAAACATGAAATTTAGCATTAGCTAAATTCTTTCTTACTAGGCAACATGTCAGCTGGATAGAAAGAGGACAGGTCCTCCTGTAATATGCCAAAGCCGTAATTACAATGGCTTGAGAATCCTCCACACTAATAAGGCAAGTGCATTGTGCATTTGTCTTTGCTGTTACCTGAAAATCAAGATAGAGAATTCACACACACGCACACACTTACTAATGCAACACTACTCTGCACAAAAACTAGAGTTCAACCTAATTTTTAAGTAGCTGAAGAAGTTCTTGTTTTATTTTAAGACTATTATCCCAGAGGGCAAGAAATTTGACCAAAAAGCCCTTGGGTTTCCAGTTTGAGTTCATAAACTTGAAAGGCGCTCTGCTCTTCAGAATAAGATTAGTTTTGGATCACAAAACCATTGGCCCAGGAGAGGCCAGACTGGTGCAACTGTGCAATCATTCCAGCAGTTAAAGTAGTGGTTTAACTTGTTCACAAACAGCTGAAATCAAGACAGGCAGCCAGGTTGAGACTGCAGATGCTTATGAAATGTTAAGTGAGCATTCCACTCCGTTTTGAGGCAGAATTAACAGCCTCATATACCAACCTTATGATTTAATTGCCTGCTTATAACCCTCTGATAGTTTAGCAGTTCAGGATACCATCGTTGCTAACACACTGATATACTGATTCAATTTAGCTTCTGACCTGGATTTACTGCATTGCTCATTCTTATTTAGTATTTCAGACTGTAGCTATAAGTAAACAGAGACTCACTTGCATCTTTTTTTTTTTTTTACTCCATTAGGAACAAATAAGAATCACTTTTTCAGCTTTAGAACTGAAAGACTGAGAGCTGCAAGTCCAAAAGATTTATTTAAAAACAATTGGCTCGTTTCTGAGTATCTCATCTTAGTCTTCAAAATGAAAAACACATTGTAAAAACATTCTCCTGCATCCATAACTTTATATGTCTCTAATTATAACAGAAATGGTGACAAATGTCTGCCACTTCAGCTGGGTTGTAAGGTATACTGCTTTCACTCACATAACAGAGCTCTGACACTCCTGCAGTTCAAAACCCTATTACTAGAATAAAACACATTTGCTAGTAATTGATAAAAATGCATCTTCTGACAGAGGCTTCCCACTGGCCCTTCACCCTGAAATGTCTACATTTGGATGATGCCAAGGCAAATGGTAAAACTGTTGTTATCCCTATCCTATGCGCAAACACCCTCAGGGAAAACCAGATGGTTATTGACTCACTTCGTAACATTATTGTATTAGCAAGATCCACTGATAAGAGGTTTCCCACACTTAAGCTACAAGAATCTTTCTTCTGGAATCCGCCAGGCACTTGGAGGCTATTTATGCTGCCATTAACAGCATATGCTGTGCACACATACAACACTTAGTGACAGAATGATTTGCAGGGCATGGAGTAGGCTAGAGAAAAGGGATGCTGAGCTGTCAAAGTAACATCTCATTATATCATACAAAGATAGTGAAGAGGAAAGAAAAGGGCAGAGGGAGAAGTGGAATAAAAACAATTTAAATAGCTTTCATGCTGTTTCTAGGAGACCAAGTAATATAGCTGCTGAAGGGAAGATGCACACTGTCAGTAGCAGGTATACAGCAGCAGTAATACAGCAGGACTGGGGCGTGAAAGAGAGGAAAAAAGTGGTACACACTGCCTGAGCATTTTTTCCAATTTCAGACTGCTGATTTCCCCCAGAGAACAAAATTAAATAAAGCATGAGGAAGCCACTGGAGAATTTAAACAAAGAAGAACCTCAGCTTTCACTAAAATAATGATAGCAATAAATTAAACAGAAACATAGGATTAGCATTTGGTTTCATGCCAATGTGCTTTACAACTCTACTAGAAATATTAAGGTAGACTTTGAGTAGAAGACTGAGCTGACACTCCCGGTCATTTATTTTTGCAAAGGCAAGAACTGTTTTGGCCAACAAAAGAGTATGGCTGCACAGAATCTGTGCCTTAAGAAGAGACAGATGATATTGAAATGTTGCTCTTCAGCCTCGGGCCATTTACAGAAGTAGCTCAGGAAATGTTTTTACAGATGAGAAGACATGCCAGGTACATAAAGTCCCAGCTACAAAGAACAGACAGCCTCACTGCTAATGTCTTTCTCTGCTTTTTAAGAAACCTGTCTTTCTATATGAAGTTATCTGACAAGGCCAATCACCTTTTTGTGGATGCAAAAAAGCCTGACAAGTTACATATCAAGCAAAGTTTTACATTATTTATACACTGCAATCACGTTTTCTGTATTATTTTTCAAGTACCTAAAAGCCTAAAATGTTACAATGTGTGTTTTTAACCGTCCTCGTTTATAAATAAGAACAGCCATTTCTGTTCCATACATAACAAAATACCACATTTCAAGGAAGACTAAACTACATGACCAGTGCCACGGAGTAAGTCAATAGTAAGACTAGGAATAGATTACAGTTGTCCCAGTTCCCAGCCTTTTGCTTTAGTTGTAAGACCACAGAACTGCAGAGGCGAATCCAGGCTGAAAATGTTGCCAACTGGCCATCAGACAAAAAAAGCAGATCGTTTAAAGAGCTCCTCTGTAAAAGGATTTCACTGTTGGACTTCAGTAGATAGCACACTGAAGCACACTGATTTGACCTGGGAAAGCAGAGGAGGGCTTAGCAAATAGCACAGCTACAGAGAATTTCTTGAAGATATTAGTCTGGTGGACTGTGTATGCACATGCAGTGTAATCCACTATGTACACGCGTACCACAGGCAACTTAAATGAAGTTCCTTTATACCAGAAAAAAAAGCAACATTTTTCAGTACAGAGCTTAACACTTACTGGAAATGGAATCGCTACGACAGTGCCATTTTCTAAGGTGATTTCTTTGTATTTATTTAGCACAAAGTCAGTTTAGAGACAAATATAGGAAACACTTGCAAAATGAAGATACAGAACACGATAAAGCTCACGTTTGCAGCATTTAAATCTTGGCGTGGCACTTAATGAGGTTGGCCCAACAATAACATTTCATCACTGATGGAGACTGTTCTCTGTCAAGAATAATTAAAACTAGTTGGAAAGCACCACCCATTCATGAAAAAAAATCATTTGCTTATAGCATTTCAACAAAGTTAGACACCTATAGCGTGGATGTAAACTGAATGTCTCACATCTCATGTGAGATGCCTAAACAGGCATATTCTTCTGCTCACTGATAGCTTCAAAAAAAAAAATTGATGTGTTCTCATAAGAGAGTGACCCAACATCACCCCAGCATGAAGAGAAACCTAATTAGTTTCAGAAACTACAAACACATAGTGGTACTGGAATTGAAACACTACTCTATTTGAGTTAGATCTGCACAGATAAAACATCTGGGTAAAATACTTGCATCCAAAGGCAATCCTGAATGAGTGATCCACAAAGCTCCCAGACAGATACCTTGGATCAGAGATTCCCAAACTGTGGATAAGAAGTCCTAAAGCTTCTCACAGAAGCATGCAATACACTTCTATCCTGCAGAAGACATAAAACAGCAGAAAAAAGCTATATGCCTCCACAGAGACAGATTATAGGGTTCACACAAGATACTATGTACTAAATTGGTGCAAATCATCTGATTTACAGTAACTATCCATGTGTGCTCTCTACCCACAGAGAATGTAAAAATTTGAATTAGGAACACCAGAGTTATTTGGAAAGTAAATTCCCCAAGATTTGTTATATACTACTGCAGAGCTGCTAAGACCCATTGCTTTTAATAAAGTTTTACTCCATAAGGCCCAATCTGTCTGCAACAAAGAAAAACCATCTCCACTAGGTCTGAAGACCGCAGAAGGGATAGCACGTCCAGCTCAGCCACAAGACTCATGCTCATTGACAGACTGATCATAGTATGTTGGCTGATAAAATTCTGATGTTTAATACATAAAGACACGGGAAGAACAATTGGTCTTTAATCTCCCAAGAGGGGGTACTGCTGTTAAGCAGTGACACCACTTTTCAACTTGACGGTACCCCTTTGCACTAAGCTTTAGTATACTGGATGCTAATGAGCAATATAGGGCCAAAAGGAATAGCCATACCACAGAATACGCTGAGGATGCATTCCTGAAATGCATAACAGTTGCTGTTTCACAGAGTAAAGCTACTTTTCTCTTAAGAATTGGTGTAACAGATGATGTACACAAGGACTTCAGAAAGACACAGCATAAATACAAAGAAATAGCAGATACAAGGTGGAAAACCACAAAAATCACAGAAAAGCAGAACAGCTGAGGCTGGCAGGGAGCTGCAGAGGCCGCCTGGTCCAGCTCCCTGTGCAAACAGGGCCACCTGGAACAGGTTGCCCAGGACCACATCCCAGCAGATTTTGAAGATCTCAAGGAGGGAGACTCCACATGCAACCTGTGCCAGGGCTCCATCACCCACACGGCACAGGAGTGCTCCCCAGTGTTCAGACAGAACCTCCTGAGCTCCAGTTTGTGCCCACTGCCCCTTGTCCTGGCACTGGGCAACACCAAAAAGAGCCTGGCTCCATCCAGTGGTCCTTCCCTGGACTCAGTATGTCTATAACCAAGAACCATCACAGTTAACAGTGCGCTGTATTAAATGGTCAGCAACAGAACTCTGAAACAGCAGATAAATAATCTTAGGTACAGCCGCACCGTGCTGTATCTGTAACAAAATCGAGTTCTCTCATGACAATCAGGCCGGCATTCAACAGCAAACACTCAAGATGCCATCGAGTCTACTTGAAAGTATCTCAGTGTTCAAACATCAGTAAGACAGACCAGTGCACAAAGGCAAAGGTGCTTCGTGCAACTTAAAGCAGACTCGCTCCTCTCCAGAGGCTGCTGCCCTGCAGCTCTGCTGTGCATGGCACCGGCTCTGTGAGGCGTTCAGCACACGGACCTCAGCAGCGCTCCAGAAGCTAATTGCTACCGCAGCCTCGTGCTCGCCTTTCAACGAAAACAAACAAGAAATGTTAACAGGATTAAAGGGGGAAAACATAAAAATGCGAACTGAATAGATGGATCGTAAAACACAAGAGGTAAAAGTATCACTAGGGGATAAACAGTCTTCCTGAGGTGCACGTGTGGAAAGCTCTCTTTGTAGATTTCCACAAGCAGCTTAACGGGAAGAAGCTAATGGTTTTAAACACTTTCCCTCGCTCACTCGGATGCACCCAAGAGGCACCCCAAGCGTGGTTTCACACAGCCACAGCTCCCGACAGGGCCCTTCGCAGAGCCGGAGCCGGCCGAGCCGCTGGCGGCCACGGCAGCGCCGAGCGCGCAGCGCCCTCAGGTGGCCGCCGCGGGGAGCGGCCCGCGCTCGGGCCCTGACGGGGCGCGGGGCCGCCAGGCCCGGCCCGGCCCCGCTTCAGCACAGGGCAGGGCACGGCGGCGCCTTCCTGAGGGGAGAGGCAGCCCTTGTGGCATCCAACACCGCTTCATCTGACCCTGCATCAGATGCGGTTTTGTCTCCTGTATTCTGACTTCATTAAAGCAGTTAATTCTGGCAGCAGATAAACTAAGTGGATTTCACACACAGAACTATTAACTTTAACTCGGTCACCTTTTGGGGGATTCCCTGGTTGGTTTACTTTTTACGCCACAGAACTTTGTCTCAAATACCGACAGGCTGCCTGGCACACAGCACCAGAAAGCAAAGTGTGCTGCACACTTACATAGGCTTATCCACAAGACTTATGGACACGAGGAACTTGTTAAATTGCCCCTTCATTTGTAGAAGGCCGTACTGCAATACCGCTCTGAAACATGACAATCCCTGAAGAACAACCTTTTATTTTATTGCAATATTTACACAGCACAGTGCCTCCAATTCCCCTCCTTTCAGGAGAAGAGTAAATACGCTGCGCAAGCTGGAAACCAGAGTTACCGTGATGCAATATGGTGAAATAATGAAGTGTGCTGGAAGGACACCGGCTCTAGAGAGCTTTCCATCCCTTATGCGCTCATTACCAGAAGGCAAGCCAGCATAGGCTCCAATTCATAGATCCCAAGAAACAAGAGCAAAGCAGGCATGACAACATGGCTAATTTATTGCAAAGCATTTGATTTAACTAGGAAAAGGCTATCAGAAGAAACCAGAAAGCAGTAGAAGAACAAGATGATAGCGCTTAATGGCATTTCTTATTAAAAGAACTTCAGAGATCCATTTCTGTCATGGGGTATTTGTAATCACTCCAGCAACCGTATGAACTTCAGAGTAATTCTGTTTGGTGATGCTGGTAGACAGCAGCTTCAAAGCAACATTCCTGTAACTCAGCTCCACTACAGCTAGCTGTAATTTCAGCATAAACCCGATGGCTATCTTTCAGGAGCAATTCTCCTACCTCCTCTCCCAAGAAGTCTCTCATTCAAGTTGTGCTCTCAGTATCCCTCCTATTTTGCTAGTCTTGGTATCACTGTCATTCAAAACAGTCGATGCTGTGCTTAGACTTTAAAAGAACATACTGCTTGCTGCCTAACCAAACCAGCTGAATTGTTACAGTTTTCCCCCCTCATGCTAGTAAAGCAGGCATATCTGGGACACATACTTTTTTCCCAGACTGCCCAACAAATCACACAATTGGAATATTAATGCTGACATTTTTCATCATTATTCAAACCAGTGAGATTGCAGACATAAGCAAGCATTTTCAATTGCAAAAACACGTAGTCACATTCAAAAAAACCTTCAGATTACACAATTCAAAGGCATAGTTCAAAAATCTAAGTGTACTCCTGATAAACTGATGAGACAAGATGATCTCCTGTGTTTTACACTTCAAAAGTTGGTCTCTAGGCTCATTTAATAACCAACTCAGACTACTGACCAGAATTCTTACTTCAAAAATTCATTTTCACTACATGCTTACCTGACATTGCCTAGAAAGAAAGAAAATATCTTCTGTATACACAGATATATATGTATAGTAATAAATTACATGTAAGTATATCACACACACACATATATATATTAATGACAACGTCTTCTGCATGCATTTCCTTCTGGCTTTATAAAGTTGCAAAGAGAGACCTGCCTTTCACTTACCTCTCTGTATCGCAATTGCCAAAGGGTATATGAAATGGCAGAGCAAGAAATTAGAACTTAATGGCAAAACTGTAACAGAACACTCAACAAGAAGGGATGGAGCAGAAAATACCTAGAACTATCTATTTGGCTTATATGCTCTTTAAGAATAGCTGTCAGTATAAATACTATATCAAGAACAGATTCTTCTCTTAAAGGGAAAATACAAAACACATTTATGTTTCCCATTGACATGTCATATTTTAACAGTGAGTTGCTAATAAGAACCTAAGCACACTCTGGGTTGTTTAAGCTGTCCAGAATGATTATGAGTGATTGTGTTTTAAAAGTCACTGAACTGGAAACAAAGCTCTAAACACCGATTGCTACAATGTTAGCAGCTTCAGTTCAAAATAAAGTGACACCTATTTTGTTGCATATATACGTATGCAACACTTACACAGTGGGAAAGATCCATTCTCTCTATAAATCCAGAACATGTCACTGCAAACAAGATTTTTTTTAATTAAAATTGGCATTTCTGAGCCTCCTACTGACTGACAGCCTCTCATTGCCTCCTCGTGAGATGGCTAAACTGGCTTCCAAGAGAGATGGTGGAAAGAAACAAAATCACTAAAATGCCTTTGACAAGGCTCTGCTGGGTACAATATTAATAGCAAGAAGCTGCACAGTGAGGTAAGGAGAAAGAATAGGTGACTACTAGGAAGTCTTCCCTAATGATCACTCAAAACATCACAAATACCACAATACAGGAGGCCTTTTATTCCTAAACTTACAGGCAGGATGATCAGGCAGGACAATTTTAATCAGAAACCATATTGTTAAAAGAGAATGCAGAACGATGTCTGCAGTATAGCAGGTGTAACCTTCTTTGAATGCAAAAGTAGGATTGGAGGCTGGCTAGACCTCCAGCCTCCAGTTGGGAGGCTGGCTCTGCTCTCAGGAAAGCCAAAGCCTTATGCCTCTCAAGAAAAAAAAAAAAAAGAAAAAAAAAAAAAGCAAAGGCTCAAAGTCAAATCAAGCAAGAAAGACGATTTCCTTGGCCTGAACACTTTCCCCAGTTTAATGCAATGAGTTTACACTGACTGCCATCACTGTACCTTCAGGAGGCTCTTCCCGCAGATGAGGGGGCAGTTCTTCACTTGTTGTCTCAGTTTCATCTTCCACCATCTGTGTTTCTAAGCTAGGTCCCTGTAGAACAGAACAACAAGAGGAGGTAAATTGGAGAAAGTTCAGAAAGGAACCACAAAAATAATTACAGGATTAGATAATATGCCAGACATTAAGCACACAAGGAGCTCACTTCAGCTGATGAAGAAAGCTGCTGGTAGATATGTTTGCAGTCTAATTACTTATAGAAGGAAAAAAAAAAAAAAAAAAAGACTCCTCAAGTTAGTAAAGCTAGCAAGAAGAAGTATGAGGGTCTGAGTGGACTAAACCAGGAACCGAGTGGTGAAACAATTTCTAAATTATGTTTAATATACATAACAGAATTACCATTTCAAATCCCCATTTACAAAGGGTAGCAGCAGATTTGCATCCTTTGGAAGTTTCAAGGAAAAAAATATGATCTTCGATTTAAGAGGATTCATCTGCGTCTTACCAACACTAGATTATGAAAAGCTGATGCCCCGTTGAATGCAGGAGAGGGTAAGATACGGGTTACATAAGTGGTATTACACCTCATTTTTCAGAGGAAGACAAAACAAACTTGTCTACAGTCTCCTAAACCAAACAGATCTGCTAATCACGTAGCTTTCTCCCATCAGTTCCATTTGTACTTGCATATATAACACGCTGAACAAACCTCAACTGGAAAACTACCAGACTGCCCTCCAAAGTTTTGCAATTTCACTCACCAGCCTCCAGGATCTTGCAAAAAGCCTGCAATGTTGCTTGTGTACAGATGTGACCTATCGGATTTGTTGACTTAGAGAGCACTCATTTGTATTTAAGGCTGCTGAACTAACTTTTCACACACAAAATTGTAAGGACTTGTGCAGCTTGGAGGTATAGTTGCTTTTGCAGTTTCACAGGATCAAAGAAAAACAGAAAAGGTGTGTCCCCCTCCCACTCTTTTTTTTTTTTTTTTTTTTTTTTTAAGTAATGGCAGAAGAAACAGTAGTGATATCTATCAATCTTTTTTTTTAAAAAAGAATCAGTTGTTTTCTTTTCAAATGCTAGTACAGTCAAAAGTAAAATCTGAAACATAGCACTCAAACAGTGCTTTTGGGCATTGAATACATGAATAAGTTTGTAGTCCAAGCCATCTGAAAATGCACACTAACATATGCAGCTGGAAGGTTACAGAAGCCAGCTTAAACACTGGTACATCAACAGCTTGCAAGATTTTGCTATCCAAACTCTGGGGGAAAAAAAGGGATCATAGTATTCAGTCTACACTATTTCTATATTTTTCAAACCCTGTGACTATAAAGTTTCACTCAACATTAAGTATTGAATACTTTCTGTTTCCAAACTTTGCATGTAATAAAGACTTTTTTTAATTTCTTCCTTTAAACAACTACATTACACCTTCATCCATTTCCCTTTCCTTTTGTTCAGAAAAATGGGCATGAAAATACACATCACCAAACTGAGCTGAAGGGAAACAAAACAGGTACAAGTCTACAAGAACACAAGTCTATTGTGTCAGCACCATTGCTGCAACCTTGATTTTTGCCATTCATGATAGTGGAAGCTTTACCTAAGGCATAAACACTGAATCAGTATTTCTCCACATTTAAGAACAACTGATACCAATACCAGCTTTGATCAGAGCCCACTACATACTAATACAAGGTACGAGTTCAAACATTTTCATTCCTCACAGCAGCTCTCACAGAAAAGAAAAAGAGATATTTACCACAGAGCACAGATGAGAAAGCAGTAACTTAACTGAGATGGTCTAATCAAAAAATCAAAACCCAGGAATCAGTTTCAAATTTCAAGGTCTAGCCATCTCATCACTTCACCTGATGAACGTGATCTACATTTTAAGAAAGTGTAAAAAAAAAAATCTGGACAGGAACAAATTGAATATAGAATATGTACTTGAGCAAGTTTCTACATCAACCACAGGCAATAAATATATCTCGATACTTTTCTTTGTTACCTAAATGGTACTGAGCGTGAGAGAATACAAGGATATGTTAGTACACCAAAACATTCATTTTCACATGAAAGATGTAAACAAGGCAGCAGTATTTGCATTGAAAACATTCTGGATCAGAATTGTAAGAAGTCCTATACTAGAAATAGTCTCACAAAGACCAAAATTATTTAACAATAATTTTGTTTAAAAAAAAATAAAAATAAAAATAAAAATTTAAAGAACCCTCCATGCAAGGCAAAGTCTGTACTAATTATACGACTTCCAGTGATTTAAAAAAAGCAGCAGACATTCACTGTGGATGAATTACCTTCTTCTGAGGAGTCAATAATCTCACTTTGCTACCATTAGACAAACCCTCTTAGTGGTTTATCCTTACAACAATTTATGATAGTGAAGCTCCCTTGGTTTATATCTGCTGTCGTTTACATAAATGCCAGGATGCAAAATGCTATCAGTAGAGAGCCATGGCATTCTTTTTTTTTTTTTTTTTTGAAATACATGAAGTAGTCAGTGTTCACTAGCCAAATGTCTCTCCAGTACAACCGTCATCATTGACAACTCTTATCCTGAAATAAATTTTTATCTTAGCTGAGGGTCAGCTGTAGCCCTAAACTAGCCCTAATACTAAACTAGTATTAACAAATCCATCTGCAAAAAAAAATCAGAACACTACAGACCACCACAAAGTCCATAGCTGAGATACTGCTTGCTAGCACTTCCTTCCAATTCAAAATTTTAGCACTTGCTACTTGAATCCCACAGAAGAAAAATATGCTGCCCAAGATTACTACTTTTATAGAACATTCTTAATAGCTAACAGAAGACAGAATTTTTGCAAAGAATGTTTTCACTACCGAAAAGAATTCATCACAACACAGTATTTTGAACAGTATTAAGTAGTTTTGTATTTTTTTTGAGAATTGTTCCAACAAAGAAATAATTTGCATTTATTTCAGGATTTAATATTTTAAAAAATAAAACACTGCCTGCAAGAAACCTTAAATCTTACTTCCCAAATGAAGTTGGAAATATTTTTTTTAAAGAATAAGCAAAATTCATATCTCATTGATATTTTAATCACATAAATATCTTGCCACTAATCTCTCTATATAGGCAGCTTCTAGGAGAAGCAGTCTCAAACACTTGTGTTTATCAGACATCAGTATATCAGTTTAATCACTGAGACCACAGAATAAGTTCAGTCTTAGTACTGAATTTCACTAAGTAATTAAAATGTAAAACAGTCAACAGTAGATGAGATGCTAGGTTTTAGTAGAATCCATATCTAGAGGTAATACTTAAGGTTCAAATGTTGACAGATGTGATTAAAAAGATTATAGAAGCTCTTTACAATGGCTTTGTATATTAGATTAGCATGTCCATTGCTTTTTTTTTTAGTTATATCTGCCGAATTCAGTTCACCAGGTCTGCTGCAAGTTTGGCAATATAATCACTAATACAAGAACCCACAGTTCTGGCAGCGTGGTAATCTATGGCAACCAAAAATTCTAGGAAATTGTCTTGTAAGAAGATCTGTGACTGAGTGATAGGTAAAATTGTTGATCTTTTTGTTTTTATTTCAAGAATGGGGCATCAATGAGGTCTGTTTTTTCATTCTTAAGAAAATTTGACAGATCTCAAAGGGAAGCATACAACCATGTAAGTTAATGGGCTGCAGCTAAGTAGCCATGCTAGTGTCCAGCAATTCTCTAATAACCCTCTTGAGCTCCACCCACAGCAGAATACATTCAGATGTTGCTTTTACTTTGAAGTTCCCCCCTAGCTGAATGATGCCCTTAAAAATACGCTTTACCTTTCAGTTAGCCCTGAAGCAGTCAGGCAGCTGGACTTGATCTTTCTAGGTCCCTTCCAACTGAACTATTCTATTCTGGAAGCATCTAGGAAGCAGGAAGATGCATTAACCGCTCAGAAATGTCAGTAGGTTATTAACTGTACGATATTCTTTTCATTATACAGGGCTTGTATAGCCTTTTAAATCGAGAATGTGGTTCCATTCCTCACTAGACCCATTGGAGACACACAGATTTAAACATGTATTATTACAGGAATAGGTTATGGCACAGAGCCTAGGAACATGCAATTGAAAAGAACCTCATTTTGCTGTCTTATTCTGTGTTCCAGAGAAGGCTATGTATTTATGGATCGAGACGATTGCCAGTATTGAACTAAATAAGTGCCACAAACTGGAGTGTAATCACCAGCATTTCAGATTATACCTCACGCTTTTCCCTGGGATACAATACTTGAGCATAAATCTGACCATGATTTCACTGTAAATATACCGAAAAATGTAGCATAAAAGACTTTATATTTCACAAGTCCTGCAGTAAGCCCATGTGATGACAGAAAGGAAGAAGGTTCCTACCCAGTGAGGGTGGATATTTTCCACAAGGTACTGAGCTATGTTGGTGACACGGGATCTGAGACATGCATTTATCATCATGTTTGTATTAACAAACGATTTCAGCACAATCACACAGCCTATGCTATCTCATTCTCAGTAGTATATTAAGAACTCAGAAAAAACAACCACCACAAGTACTTCAAGAGCAACTCCAACACCAGAGGATCATTATTGGTCTATTTTGCATTTAAGTCAACACTGACACAGGACGGTCAATGCAAATGCCCAAACGGGTAAGTCAGTGATTGAAATTGCTTAGCTTTCCAAAAAGTCCCTACAGACAATCTTCAAACAATGAGGAAAAACCCAGCAACCTCCCCAAGTATGCTTTTAGGCCTTTTGGATTCTATTTTTCTAGTTTACACTAATTATGGCATGTAATCTTAGACTGGAGACTGTCAACTGACCGTTCACTGAGCCAGGATCAAGCTACTGAGTAACCAAGAAAAACTAAGGCCAAACAAAGGTAAGGGGAAAAAATCATTTTTCACTGGATAGATTATTTTTTATTACTGAAATTTTATGAGGTTTGGGGTAAATATCTTCAAGTTTCCTTCAGTTTATGACTAGTAAGAAGACAATTTACTGCTGTTCCCAAACAAGGAGAGGCACATATCTTATGATTCTGGCCATGCTTGCCATTCATACTCAATTCCTAGAAAAATCCTAGGGTTTTCTAAATAAATCCTACACAAAAACAGACACGGCAAAAACAAAAACACCCCCCCCCCTCACACCACACAACATGCACAAATAGTCTAATACTTTTCCCCATTATACAGAAATCTATTGGGAATCACTTTCAGCTGGCAGAACAGAAGCTGGGGAAATTGAAAGCCCATAACCATGGCTTCACCAGCAGGTTAGTATTTCAGTTCTTAGACTACCTCTTATTCAAGACTGCTGGCCAAACTCCAGCTGCTACTTTCTCTGTGCATTTTCAAGTGAACAATGTATTTATTTCATGACCTAGATCTTCTTATTTCCATTCTTGTTGCTGAACACTTTACACCATTTTTTTCTTTCTTACATTCATCTTCGTATTTATTCCCACTCTGCCCTTAAGCCTAAAACATCACTTCTCTCACTATTCAGAACAGACTTCTTCCTAGCAAAGCCTTTCCTTAACAGCCCACAAGGTCATACCTCCTGCTTCGTTCTACGCCAATCTACAACTGCCAGCCTAAATCACATGTCCTCATTCGTGCCCAACACTGATGTGCAGATCTGGTATTCTGTGTAGGCACAATTCCAATAAAGCAATTTACCAGAAGAAAATTAATGGCAGTGCAGGCTTCACTGCTCCACATGTGATTTCACTTGCAAGCTCTCTCAGTACACATCCAACAGCTTTTTTTTTTTTTTTTTTTTTTAATGTAGCACAATATATCTCAACTGATAACAAAGGATAAATGAACCTCTTTAGAGTTAAAAAAAACTTAGTGGATCTGTGGGATAAAAACAAGCAAAGTAATCCCTAATCACAGGACAGTTTGTGCTTTGAGAATTTAAAATGATACTTTTAAAGTACCTGAGTGAAAGCATCGACCATTTTTGCATTATGTTAAGAATGCTTACTGCATGCCCACAGGACTAACAATAATTGGTTTCCTCCACATTGCATGCTTTCCTTATTTCTAAAACCATAAACAAAACAGCTCCTCTCATCCCAGGTTTGTTTCTTATAAATAGGAGATGGTACATGTTATGATTAGGCTGAACGTGTGCAGATGACAAAAGACTTGTCAGATCCAGCAACATAACAGCTGAGCTTCATTAGGCTTTTCTACAACGACGTTATTAATGACAGTGTTAATTCAGGGTCTCTCCTTCATCCAACCACTGTAATGAAGCTCCCCAGAACTTATCTTTGATATTTCACGTTTAATCAAAATAAATTATGCCATCTTCCATATTTGAAAGCAACTTCAGAGCATCCTTTCTGCTTCTACTGAATTACACAAAGCCTCAGTTCACAAGGAAACAAAACTAGCTTTTTGTTTAAAATCCTTTTCTAAAACTAGAAAGACACCATATAGGTAGTTCAACACGATGCCTCTCTTTTCCAAGGAGCTGATTGTCCACAGGTACTTCATTTCAGCTGAAACATGTAACTAACCTACCTCCCCCCTCTATACTAGCGCTGATAATCACTTCAAACAGTAGAAACAAGCTTTGAAATTCATCACTACACCTTTTGCAGGCAGGTATTCGTTACAGCTGCAGGTTTTACTTCAGCAATGAACTTTCAGTATATTGCAGAATTAAGGCTTCCATTTATTTTTTCTAACTGCAACAGAAACATTCCAGTGCATCAGCCATCATTATTGACTGCACATCCACACCTTATAGGTTTCCAAAGTTGGCCAGGGATTTTTCCTGTAGAGAAGAGAAAAATTGATCTGCAACCATAAACAGATTTTTTTTCCACTTTCCTGTTGGTTTAAGAGAGCCTTTTGATGGATGCTTTGCTTTTAATTCTACAAAACAAGGTTAGCTCATAATGAGAGCTTCTGTGCCAGGTTTCAGCCCAAGGGGAATTTGCGTTGCAGTTATAAATCCCCTAGAACATTAAAGGAAAGTACAGAAATAGAAATGCTGAGGATGACACTAGTGTAAAATTATAGCACTTTGTTCACAGTGCGCTGTAAGAAAGTACTAGAAAAGTTGCTTAGATTACTTCTTGTTCTCTGCATTTGGGCAAAACCCTCAGGGAGGCTATGATTTTACAATGTTTAATTTTGTCTTGACAATGGGACTGAACATGCCTGCAGAAAGAAGCAACGAGACGAGGTTTTAGTCTTGATTTGGGGTTAGCAACACTGAGTACTATTGTTCTCAGCAGAAGAATCAAATCCTCCTTCTCCGGTAGTAAAACTACTTCATACTGTGAGTAATCCCAATTAGGGTTTACTTGGCATAAGTAACTTCTCAACAGAGCTACTGACACCACAGTCTAGTGTCCATTTGGCACCAGTAAACTGTTTATACGTTTTACCTTCACAACATGTGTGGGGCACATAGCATCACTTAAACAGCAGAGTCAATATGATCTTGAAGGTCTTTTCCAACCTTAAAGATACTATGATTCTACTCAGTCATAGTTCAAACAGTTCTGGACTTTGAATTAATAATTGTGTTTAGTCTTGATCAATAGTTCTTTTCCATCTGAATTTTACTAAATTAGCGTTACCACAGAAAGTGTTTTTCAAAACAAAAAAACACAACACCTTTCTTCTGATCTTGTGCTAGCCCAGCCCATGGAACACTCCTCCCTCAGAGCAGGCTGAACAGTATAATCATCAAAAGGATACTGTGCATCTGTGCAAGAGCTGAAAAATCACCCAGAAAGATGCTGTATGATTTGCTGTCTATTCTGATTTGAACTACCACCTCCACAAGGAAGGGTATTACTTGACCAGAACACAGTTCTTATGGAAAAAACAGCTGCACTGAATTGCGCTTGTTTGGAAAAAGGAAGTTACTTGGAGGCAAAGTGTCACTGCATTGTGTAATTCAAACATTAACAATCATTAAAGCTTGGGACAGGAAATACACACACAAAAGTCATTACAGAAACACCTGACGGACTCTGAAACAGGGAATACAGATGTGGAATGATGCAGGACCAAAGCATGACCCTGCATCACAACGAACCCATCTGAAATCAATTAATTACCAATAATGATATATGAAAAATATCAATCAACTCCTACTGATAACTGACCACTCACTAATTTAGGAAGTTTCACTGGGTTAGAGGAAGTCTTCCTGCATCGTGTCAGTCATTCACTGTCTGTCAATGAAAAACTCACTCAGACAGTTGAGCTGATGAACTAAAAGCAAGTAACAACGAGACTTCATGACCTGCAGTTTTATTGTGCTTTCTACATAACAATTAGTGAAAGCAGGATAAATATTTTTCCTCCTGCCTGATCCTTGGCAGGTAGGTATCATGATTAATGCCAATTTTACTCAGACTAAAGAAACTGGATAGTGCACACTGCAGAAAGAGTATTTTCCACTTTCCTAGTGAGACATGCAAGCATCACTCTAGAAAGCTGCAGACAGCACGAGGAATTTGTCTGAAATACAAATGAGAACTCCTCCGCTTACTAACACAGGCCTATATCAAAGAGGTCATTAATATTTTCGTAACCACACTACAGACAAAAAGAAAAGCATTTTTCCTGTTCTCAGTATAGTCACAACTTCACATGCAGTATTCAAAAAAAGCTCATGGAGGGACCCATTAAGCAGTATTCTGTAACAGCGGTTTCCTATGGCCGACTTGAATTACATTACTTGCATGTATTTCCTTATCAGTGCACAACCACTGGTTTAGCTGTAATGAACAAAAATTCAACTAATTTTTCCAAGGGTTTTCACAGCTACAACATGGTAATTTCTGTGACAAAATTCAGATGCAAAGTACATAAGCATGTACCCAGCTAGACAAATCTGAACGCTCCCAATAAAGTCACAAGAGGCTTCACTGGAACAGTTTGAAACAGAAGTTGCCTTGTTCAAAATTTACGTTTTTTTTAAAAAGTAGACAAAAAAGTAATAATGCTGCAAATCCCCTTGAAGTTGAAGAGTTGTTCCAAAAGCACCAAAAGTCACTTTAAAAGCTGGCAATTGAGGTTTGTGTAAGTTATTTTATTCAGTCCAGAACTTACTTCTGTCTGCAATTTTCTTTCAATAGGAATTTCAAACTGTGTTTTCTGCAAATCACCAAACATTGTGGAATTAGCATTGAGCAAACAAGACAGGAGATTGTAATATGCTTATCACACATCTCTGCCCCAACGCTTCTGTTGACGGTTACATAGTAAAGGATCTCGTTCCTTGGGTCTGAGATCAGAACTCATTCGTAAGCTCTTTTAGCTCACAGCGTTGCTTGCTGTACTCTGCATTTGTTGTTGTAGTGCTTTAAAGGAGTAGCATTTCAATTAAATTATTTACTTACCCTACAGAACAAACACTATATCTCCTGGTACTACCAAGCTCTCCAATTTTACACCTAACCTGCATGCTTTCAACTTGACAGCCAGAAGCACTGCCAGCAATAATGTCCCTTTCATTTTAGGCGTCATAGAAATCTCATTTTCTTCCAAACTAACAGCAAGAAGCGTAATTAAAATCACAACTTGCTGCACACAAAATTCCAGCCAGAGTTACTTCACCCAGCAACAAAACAGCTGTCAGATAGAGACAACAGTTGATCATTATGACTGCAAACAACATTGCACCTGTTGACTTAAAAGGAAAAAATGATTCTGGTAGCAGGAATGGGTGCCTGTAATTTTTGAAGACCTGCAAAGCGCACAGGCTCTCCCTCTAAACCGATCTTTACAAGGAAAGGAAGCACAGGAGTTGTACTAGAACTTAGGCAGCTCTGCACAAGCGTTAAGATCATCAAGTTTGCTACAAAAAACACAAGCGTTCAGTGACTTCCAGTAAGTTCAACCAGCAACAACACATCTTTTGAAGAAACTGTTTAAGAGCTCTACCTCTGCCTTCACCTACACAAGCACGCAGCTTGCCCAGAACTCTGACAGCATGTAACCTCTTCCCATCTCTCTGAAATTCAGCTAAAACACTGGGAAAGGAAAACAGCCAGAAAATTTGTAAGGTTACTTACCAGACATGACCAATTGTAGGCAAATATTAAAGTCAGAATTATTTATAGTATTTGTACAGTCCATGGTCCCCTTTACTCTTCCTATCACTTACGTTCACTTTCCTCCTGCTTTCTATAAAAAATTTAAGAGTACATGCCAGGAAAAAAAAAGACAACTATATACTCCATAAAAAGCAATACCTTTTGTCTGTTCTCCCTTTTATAAGCTGTTCCTTTCCCAAGTAGTTTTCATTTCAATTGTCATGAGCCAGAATCAGAGACATATAAGAAATGTTACACACACATCAGATTTGGACAAGACAGACCACGACACCCTTCAGAAACGGATCTGTCTGTAATTACAAGCAAGATAAACATTTTCTTAGACTTCCCATAACTTTTGATTGGCCTTAATCTTCAAAATACCTGCCCTTTATCAGATCTGCCTACTTCAGGCATCAAAAGCAGTCAGAAAAACAGGACAACCATAGGCAGTAACTTCACATTCATTCTCTTAAATATATCTGCAAGAGTTTCTCAAAGGAAAATGTCTAACTATGACACCCTCTTATCCCAAAATACGTAACTCACAAGCCAAAGCACCACCAGCTTTCATCCTACTTTGCAGAACTTTTTAAATTCGAAAAAAGAGGGGAGCATCTACTTAAATGAAGTCACCTCTTTGAGCTTGCTTTCCCAAATAAGAACTTCAATACCACCTGACACCCTCAATGCCTTTTATTCCTCTGAATGCATTTAAAGAGTTAGAGCAGTGACAGGAACAGTGTTAGAAGCAATCACTGCAGCAGTTGCTGCACCAGACAGCTGTCAGGAACTATTCTAATGCCCTAATTCATTCACTAGTTCAAGATAAGGTGTAAAGAGGTTCTGTTAGTCAGGAGGCAAGCATTTCCATCTAAGACCAGAGACATTCAGAGCTGAGCTCCACAGAACAATACCAGAAACATGTTGTGGAAAGGTGGTTGACAGTCTAACGGATGGGAACTAGGCCCTCTTCCCCCAGTTATCCACATCCCTAGGAATGGAACAGCCCTCCTCACCTGACAGGCTCGCTACCCAGGTTTCTAATGAGGCCTGAGATGCATTTTCTTGCCATCAAGATCATCTGCCCTTGAAGGACAGTAAAAGCCCTTGGCATGTTCCTCACGTATCTCATATATTCCAACATACAGGAATTGTCCACCTTCAAGCTGATTGCCTCTCACTCCTGCCCTGCAGCACAGGGAACAGGGGCTTCAACCCATTTTATATTTTGTATAGCCTGAAAGGGTCCACAGATGCCACATGAAAGACCTGCCACTGCCTGAAAGAGAAGGGAACAGAAGCAAAGTAAACATGGAGATAATCTCAAATATGATCTCAAATCCAATCCAGTTTCAGAAGCACCTCAAGCTTTAAACTATGACTTTGGCATGCTGCTCTATTTCACTGTACCTTTTTTTAACAGGATACTTATTTTATTTGTTTGACTTAAAAATAAAGTACATCACGCTTCAGTTTCCTCAGCAACAATCAGACATTAGTAACAGATCCTGAAAGGATTATTTGCACAGCATAACTCCCCTGATGTTACCACTTCTCTTCATCTGCTTCTTCCTTCCCCTAACTAGAAAAACAGTTACACAAACTAGCATTAGCTTTAGTTTGACAGCCCTGCATTCTCAGCAACTTGCTAACCAGCAACAATGAGAAAGACTCAGAAGAAATGCTGATACAAAATAACACACAAATTCAAATATATTTCCCAAGGCATAACAGCAATTAGGGAAGAAATAAGCAAGATGACTTTTCAAAAAGCTTGGTTCTGATGTTTACTTTCCCTGCATTGATCAACAATTTAAACTTTGCATTGATTTGTTTTAAAGTCCCACTAAGCTATTTTTGAGCAGGTCCATAAAAGGGATTCAGATCCAACTCCCACACCTCACGCTGCCCCCGTCACCCGCCACCCCCCCCATCCTCCTTTTCTCCCCCTTTTAAAAGGAAAAAAAAAAAAACAAAACATTGATGCATTCCACGTGTTAATTAATAACATAATTATTTTCCCCCCACGCCCCCTCAGCTTCAGACTTTAAATCATGAATCTGAAATGATCTTACGTTGAGGAAACTGAGGCAACTACTACAGCATGAGGGGGTATATATGGAAAGAAATGCATGCTAAAATACGTTAGAAAACCGTGGAGTTTTTATGCGGAAAAGCTGACCATGGTACAAATAGATGATAAATGGTTAAAAACAAGAAAAAAGACTCTTCCCCCTAAATACACACACATTCCTCACAACCAGAGCACAACTCTACTCATATACTGCCATATTTTGAGCAAGCCCATCTAAAAATGTCATGAGCTTTCCCACTCTGGTGGGGCAAAAGAGGAATTCAGCAGAAGTAATGGGCTTAGCAAGAATAATCAGTGGTTTACTCTGCATGCCATAAAACAGAAGCTGAAAGAAATCTCTTCTTTTTTTTTTGGCCTCAAGCTGGATGTACTATTTAGCCAGCACTCTGAGGTTTTTGTTTTGCAAGACAAGTCAACAACTCACCCAAGGCTTGTTATATTTTGTTCCAATACCATACATATTTTTGTTATCACACACTATGTGAACTAACAAGCATTCAGAGAAGAAAAAAATACAGAATCCTTTACTACCAAGCTTTGAAACAAAGCCAAACAAAAAAAAAAACCACACACAACATTGCGTAGTAAGAAACTTACTTTACACATATATTTCTTTCATATGCTTGGAAAATGTCCCTTTTCTTTCACCTGTTAACTGCACAGACAGCATACAGATACTTAACCGAAGTTGCCAATACTTGCGTTGCCCAGAAGCCAAAGTCTTCATGAAGTGAGGAACTTCTAATTCCCACTTACTTTACCCAGGCTTGCAGAAAGGCCTGAGCCAAAATTCTCTATTGTGACAAGTGCAGGCCACAGGTATGTACGGTTTCTGCCTCAAAGAACTTGTAACGTTGTTGATTGATAAAATTTTCGGTTAGACAAATTCAGAAGACAAAGAGCACCCAGTATGCCCCGCATTTTAGACTGATTAATGAAAGGGAACATAAAGTCATACACTTGCAAACAATACAGATGCAATATGATAGAAAGAAGAAGAGAATACCACAGCAATACTCTTAAATCGTTTTTGCAATGTAATCCCATGTTTGGCTCCTAAGGATGCAAACCTTTCAATTGAGAGCTAACACATTACAACTTTAACAACCCAGTCTCAGCATCCACCTCCACCACGGCACCAAAGTTCAAAACGACTGACTCCCACCCTGCTCAGCCCATCCTAACCTAGGGGCTTTCTGCAGCAGAGTAACCAGAGGGCTGCTGGTCCCTTCCACACTCCCAGGGCCTGAGAGAGCAGAAACGCAGGTGGAGGCGTGAGGCTGCGTTATTTCTGGAGGCACACGGAGGGCACAGAGCCCCACAGCTGCTGCGGGTGTCAAACTGCCTGGAAGATTGTATTTGCGTGAGCTCAGAAACCGGGGGAAAGCGGGACGATTTCCCTGCAGATACACAAACCCCGAAAGCGGAGGGGAGCAGCAGCGGGCCACCTCACTTCCAAACCGGCTCTCATCCCAGCAGTAAATAATTCACTCTAATTTTTTTTATTATTTTTTTTAACGGAACCCTTATCGGGGGATGCTTGGAAGAAGCGGCACCGCATCCCCCGCGAAGTCAGAAGCTTCTGGAAGTGGTACTCGGTCAGGACAGCGAACGAGGAGCACCTCGGACCACGCCGGCCTGGCGGGGGTCGGCGGACACCGAGCCCCGCTTGCGGGCCCCCCGCCCCTCGCCTCACCTTCATGCCGCGTCTCCCCGCGCACCGCCCGCTAGGGATGGAGGGCGGGCGGCCGTCGTCGCCGGCTCCTTCCCCGTCTCCCCCGGCGCTGCTGCTCCGGCTCCTCCCGCCCGATGTAAACACACACCGAGGGAGGGCCGAGGGGGGGCAGCGCCATGGCAACCCCGGCCGGAAGAGGAAGCGCGGGGGTCAGGGGCCGCCATTTTTTGGGGAGGGGGGGTCGGGATGCCTCCCCTCAGGCACCCCGCCATTGGCGTTGAGCATCGTTTGCGTTGTGACAGTGAAGCCGTGGTGGTTGGTGGTGACAATAAAAGAGCAGCACTGGCACGTCGAGTTTTCTTTCTTCTGTACCGCTTTAAGGCAATCATCAGGAACAATCATACGTGTGGATAGAAGGGTGCTACTGCTAGCAAATGGCTTGATGCAACAAATGACAGTCAAACAAACAACAAAAAGAGCAATCATTTAAAGTAATGATTCCTGGAAGCGGAGGATAAAATAACATTAAGCAAATTATGATGAGTTTCACTTTCTCTAATTCAGCATTATTCCAGTGGTGAATATTGAGTTAATGTTACATAGAGAAGCTGTTGAAACTAGGGCAAAATATTTTGACCTTCAGATTTGGTCACAATACATTCCTGAACCTTTTTTTTTTTTTTCCCCTCCAAGAAAATACAATACAGTTTCATAAAAGTTACCATTCTGAGTGTAGGTGTGTGTGTGAGAGAGACAGTGATTCTTGGGCATAATTTTCCCTGGGTAGACTAGAAGGCACACTTTTCAGATACAGCATAACATGACAGTATCTCCCTGTCACACGCGCTAACATTAGGAGATGAGATTGCAGCACTTTCTGCCTGTGCTGGTGACCAGGCACTGGCTAGGAAGTAAGCATCTGGTCAACAACTGAGATACCAAATCTCAGCCCTGTAATGATAATGCTTTCCCTCGGTTCTACCTTAACATATTTAAATAAATACTGATCATTATAAAGTATTCAGGTGGACAGAAGCATTAATACAGAGATAATCAATTTTTTTAAAAATGACTGCAAGGTTCTATTTCACCTTTACATCCTAGCCACCCCAGTGCATGTGACTGGTATCATGAAGGAGAATTACTGACTTGTTACCCATTTACTTCCATAATATTTTCAGACAGTTTCCTCTGCCATGTATTTGCCCTGGGTGAAATCTGAATAGCTTTCACATTGCTGGCTGTTAAGATGGAAAATGCAGCATAAGATAAAGGCAAGTATAGTGTGATATAAGACAGGAAATGAATAAACAGTATTAATTCATTGTAACAAGTAGTCATGTTATGGCCCTATAGCTGTTTTGTGCTAACGTGTTCTAGTAGAAAGGAAATTATTTCCAGACAATGTAACTGCTGATTAGCACAACTCCCCCAAACCTCTTGTTCCACATCAAAAAAATCCTCTCTTCCTGTGATAAAATGAATTGGCCACTAGACTTATCAAGCATCCCAAGAACACCCAGCAAACAATTTAGCCACAACTTTGCAAAAGCATAAGCAGTAACTTTTGCTCATGCTTCATCATGGTGAAAGATTCGTGTATTGAAATACCTACCCTGAATTTGTTTATTTTTGTATGCCTGTGTATCTAGCACAGCAACATTAAACTCCTTCCTAACTTGACACTTACAACACCCCCAGATGGCAGGGAGGTACTTGCTGCATCAGGTAGCTGGACTCCAACAAATAATTCATAAAATTCTTTGAAAAGAAAGTTGATTTCTGAAGGTGTAAAGGTGACTAAACCAAGAGAAGTTACATAGCTACAGCTAGAACTATGTAGAAGTTACATAGCTATCAGTTGCCTGAATAACACCATTCATCAAAATCTGAATGAGGTATCTGATGCCACAGAAAACCTTTGTGGCTGAGCAGGGAGCATCACTTAGTCTCTCACATCCTGAGCTGGTAATACCCTAACTCGGGAACTTTTTCCTTTTAAATACCTACCCCTGTTCATTTTAGAACTTCAATAAATCCTAATGGCATAACAAGAAATGCCTGGGCTATCTGGTGATTCAGCTGTGTCAGCGGAAGCTACAACTCATAACAGTAAAAAGGAGTGTTCAGAGGTCCATGAGCCTCTCCTACATGCCCTCTCCTGTGAAGAGCCTCTGACACTCAAACAGAAGAATGTGGAATGCCAAATGCTCAACATGCTCTTGGAGTTACTCCTCTGTGAGGATTCCAACATTTCCCATTGCATTTTAGTGTTAGTTGTGAGGTGTATGGGTGTGTTTGAAAGCAAAAGAAAGGCCCAGTGTTGCATGAAATAAAGATAAGCCATGGCTCCCTCTGGACAGATAGAAGTCTTACTGTGAAAGACAAGATGATATAAAAACAGCGATAAACTCAACTGTAACCAAGTGACCAGCACATTTTTTGAACACTTGTTTAGGGGATGGTAACAATATAAAATGTTTAATAAACAGTTTTGTTAAATTTGTTGTAACTGATTTTGACCTGTTATTGCCTAATTTTATGCATGCCATGTGGGTCTTGCAGATGGAAAGGAAGAGATTGACATTTCTAACTAATCTATTACACTCCCCATGTTTAAAGCAGAGTCAGTGACAGCAGACTATTAAAAATGCATACTTACAACAGTTCTACTGCACAAATTAATGCAAGAACCAATATTTAAGAGCATTTGGAATCTAAAAATAAGGAAATATTTTTCTATGTCTTTTCAGTATCTGCACTAGAGAACAAATTTGATTAATAAAATATCACATAAATAAGGGTAATGCAAATGTTGTGCACAAAAATATACTTGTGACTGAATACTTACACTGTATCATAGCAGGGAGAATGGAAAATATACAGCCCAAAAGATATTTTAAGAAATTAAAAGATATATATATATAAAGGATATTCAACTAGCTTTTTTCAATGTCCGAGCTGAAAGGCAAATTATAAAGAGCACAAACATGTTCATTAAAACAGTGAAATTATTCCCACTTTACAGATAACGGCTTTTAAGAATGCATTACTTTTAACCTCAAAGCTATTTCCTTTACAGATATTGGACAGATGAAGAGTACTGTAATTTTTCTTTTATGGAGGCATTCACTGTTTCTCTAAGCTTTCTGGTTAAGTCACACCTCACAGGTGCATGCATGAAGAAACAGTATAGTAGCTCTGCTATGAAGTACCAAGAAAGTTTGGAAGGTATTTGTGTATCAGACAATGGTGGGGACCAGATCTGGGGATGAGATAGAAATAACAAACATACATAGATGAAGAAAATAAACCTGTAGGAATGTTTTCTAATAATTGTCATTGTCCAAAAGCTTTAAATTGGTTGAATTCTTGAAAGGTAAGTAATGTAAACTCAGGTTGCATCACTGGATTTGAAGCAGTAAGATAAACTTGCACCATTGCAGAGCCTCAGTCACAGTTTAAATCGGCACTGCCTCTAACTTCACAAGAATGAAAGAGAAAAGCCTATATATTTATATAAATATATATATTTATACCTTGGGGTCATGTTTCTGTTAGTCATTGTGAGGAAAATTCGTACAGAGCCTGTTAAAATAAATAAATAAATGAAAGAAAAAAGAAAATTACCTTAAAGGCAAAATTGCTATCATAGATTTTCATCATATCGACAGATAAAGAATATAGCAATCAGGAAGACTTTTCTTGACATTAATGTTATTTAAATTTGCTTTTCTGAGATCTCTTCTTTATGCAGGACTTTTCTAAATCTAGCGCCGTGACCTCTGACTGCACTATTTACTTCAGCTGCATATAGACTTATTACATATAAATGCCAGGAACCGGATCCTCACTCCCTATTCAGGTCAAGGCCTGGGCTGAAGGTTTGGGCTTTAATTTAGTTATATGCCTACATTGCTGTTTCCTGGCAGGTCATGGGAAGAAGATTGGCTGGCTTGGAGGAGCTTCTGTACACGTGGCTTTTAGGCTGCAGCTAAAGTGTTCCTCTAGATCTGGAAGTTTGGAGAGGGTTGCAGTCTCCAGGCACAGCTACAACTACATATTAGTCTGGCGCAACGGGTTTGTGTGTTCCTTGCACTAGCTGTTCCTTCACCTCCTCTACAAATACAAGGACACGCGTCTTTCATGCTCCTTCATGAGTAAACAAGCCAGGAGAGATTAAAGCCCCTTTCTTCAGGTCAGTAAAATCCCTGCCTTTGGTTTCAGTGAGAATTCAGGCCCTAACAACTCAAGTGTCTTCTGGACAGTGGTTCTTCTGGGTAGGATAATTTCATTTCCCAGTCCTGACTGCTTTGGATGAGATGAACATAGCAAACAAATGTAAACGGAGAAAAACCTGTGGGAATGTTTTCAAAGAATTTTCATAGTCCAAAAGCTTTAAATTGGTTCAATCCCTAAAAGTTAATTAGCATAAACTCAGGTTGCATCATTGAATTTGAAGTAGTAGGATAGACTTGCACCATTGCAGAGCCTCAGTCGTGGATTAAATTGGCATTGCATCTAACTCTACAAAAGAAAGAGAGAGAAGCACACCTTTCTACTTTGTCAGCTACTGGCAGACAGAGAGAGAAAAAAAATGTTGTTAATTAAAAAGCAATGTTGTTTTAAGGCATTTCACCAAATACGTAACATTTGGTGGAAACCAGAAAACAATTGAAAGGGAAAAAGAAACAGTAGAAGGTACTTGCATGGCCATCTAGGAATTTTGCTATGGCAATTCCCACAGCCCTTGGTTACCACAGTAAGAGTGTCTTGCAGGGGGTTTAGGACCTATCACCCACCTATATTCTGATTCCTATAGGATTCCTATATCCTATAGGAATCACTTCACCAGCCAAGTTCCTCACGGCAGATTGGAACCACGGTTAGAAGGCCTCCACACTCACTTCGGAACTAAGTTCCATCTCAGTTACACTCTTACACACACAGGCAACCAGATCCCACTGAACCAAACGGTATACTCCTTAAACACTTACAACTCCGTTGTCTTCGTTCAGATCTTCGCGTGCAGAATTACAGGCAAAATACAGTGCTGCAGCTGGCAAGGGAGCTCATAAAAAAAATCAAAATCTTTGCTTACCTTTATTCAGGTTCAAGATGGCATTAGTCCTGACCTGACTCGAACAGGAGCCACCAAATGGTGGGGTGCCTCTCCTAGATCAAACCAGAATTCAGGAACCAAAGCCATCCCAGACGAGCCCCCAGTTGTTGTAAATGTCTCAGTCTTCAAAACAGGACTATAATCAAAGTTTACAATTTATTAAAGGAATAGAGGTAAGCAAACAGTGCTGGGTGCGCCAGCAGTCTCTGCTCCACCCAGACTCACACCAGTTACATCAAGCAGCTGATTTTTATGCTCCTAGGCTAACACATACTCATTACTACTCCTAAAAAACCACAGGGCTATTATAATTAGTTTCCGGAATCCAAACCCTCCTCCTGGAGCATGCGTAACAGTGTCCAGTGGTCCCTCTGGGGGTCTCTCATGCTGAAGGCTCATAGTCTTCCTCCCTCTTGTCCTTCTCCTTTGTCCAGCTTGGCTGTATGTCAGAGACTTGTGCAGTGTCCCCTGCAAGCTTTGTCTTTTAGTCGTTCTTCAGCTTTCCCCATCTCCTTAATCTCCTGGCTGGATACCAGAGACTTGCGTAGCATCCCATGCAATAGTCGTAATAGTTAGCAGCTATTCTGAACCCCCCCGCAGATATCAGAGACTTCAAGGAAAAGCCTACGGATACATTTCCCTTCAAGCTCTCTATTGACACGAATTGCTAAAACATTCCTTTGCAAGGTACAAGAACTACATACATGTACATTAACCACTCTGTTTTTCTTAGACTTGTGCTTATACAAGGGTCTGTAGGACAGAAGGTAACATTCAACATACCATGCAGCCCTAGCATTGTTCCGTATTGACACGAATCAGATGAACACACTTCACGCTACTGTCACAATACAGGGAAAAACTTCTGAGCTCTCCCATAGGATTGTCTGAGGGCTCCTCAGAGAAGGTAGCGTTCCCAATCCCACGTCCAGTATCTTCTTCTTGCATCCCCCCGGGGTAACTGTACCTGCTGCTCCCCTAAAGTGCCTGTGCACAGAGCATGGGAAATAAACAGGATGAGCTCAAGGTCTGTGTTCAGTCGCGGGGCCACAACGTTGTTGCAATCACTGTGACGCAGTGGGACAGCTCGCATGATTGGAACGAAGTCATACAGGGCTACGTCCTCTTTAGGAGAGACAGGCTGGGGAAGAAAGAGGGTGAGGTTGCCCTTTATGTGAGGGAGCAATTAGAGTGTACCCAGATCCAGCTGGGGGAGGGTGATGGACAGGTGGAGAGCTTGTCAGTACAAAAAAAAAAAAAGGGGGGAGGCTCGTATGGGAGAAACAGCATTGGGGGTCCACTACAGGTCTCCAGATCAGAAGGAGAAAAACAATAAGACTGGAAGAAAGAAAATATCACATCAGTCTTCAAGAAGGGCAGGAAGAAAGATCCGGGAAACTACAGATAAGTCTCACCTCTGTTAATGGAAAACATAACGGAGTAGCTTGTACAGGACGCGATCTCCAAGCAGAAGCGCTGGGGACCAGCGCGCCCTCCGAAGAAGTCCCTTCCAAACAAGTCCTCCACCTCCCCAACCCAACCCAATTCTAATTTTTTACCCCAAAGTGCTTACCTGCCAGCTTCTGAATTTGACTAACTGACAAACAACTTCACAGGGAAGTAGCACAACCAGGGTTTTCCTGTTCCGAGTAGTCACCGCCGATGTTACTAGCTCATAGATTCTCCAAAACTGTTTCTCAGAGATAGCAGAATACACGAAGAAAAAGTCATCTATCTTGGAACACTAAGTCCATTTCATCAGGATAGTAGAAAATAGAAAAGCACCCTAAGTAACCTGAACCTCAAACTCCTCTGGAGTGGCAAGTCTTCACCTTCCTCCTCATGCTTCCTATATAGCAAAGGTCAAATGATCCCCACCTGGCAGATTTCACTTCACATGTTTGGAGTCATGAGACCTTGTGGAATAGGCTCAACAAGCTCGTTTCAATGTTTAAGGTTCAATTGCTCCTCATTGGTTAAGGTTTAAGGTTCAATTGCTCCCTATTGCTCCTTATTGCTAACAGAAAGAACCTGACAAGGGGCTCAGTGGTTAGAGTTGACCTAATTAATTAACTACAAAAGGCACGTTAGGGTCATATTTCTGCTAGTCATTCTGTGAGGAAAATTAGTACAGAGCCTGTTAAAATAAGATCAATAAACATAAGTAAAAGAAATAAATAAAAGACAAAAGAAAATTACCTAAAAGGCAAAATTGCCATCATAGATTTTCATCTGTCTAGTCACGACAGATAAAGAATATAGCAATCAGAAAGACTTTACTTGACATTAATGTTGCTTAAATTTGCTTTTCTGATATCTCTTCTTTATGCCGGACTTTTCAAAATCTAGCGTCATGACCTCCGACTGCAGTATTTACTTTGGCTGCATATAAACTATCACGTATAAGTGACAGGATCCAGATCTTCACTCCCCATTCAGGTTAAGGACCGGGCTGAAAGTTTTGGCTTTAATTTGGTTATATGACTACATTGCTATTGTTGTGGTTTCCCCCAGCCGGTAGCTAAGTACCACACAGCTGTTCGCTCGCCCTCCCCCCTCCTTCTCTGGGATGGGGGAGAGAAATAGGAAAACGAAGCCTGTGGGTCAAGAGAGAGATAGTTTATTAAGACAGGAAAAAAAAATATAATAATAACAATAATAGCACTGCTACTACTAACGTGTACAGAATAAGTGATGCACAATGCAATTGCTCACCACCCGCTGACCGATGCCCAGCCTATCCCCAAGCAGACGGCCCCCCCCATCCCAGCTAGCCACCCCTATATATTGCTCAGCATGACCCCATACAGTATAGAATGCCTCTTTGGCCAGTTTGGGTCAGCTGTCCTGGGTCTGTCCCCTCCTATCTCCTGCTGCAGTCCCAGCCTGCCCGCTGGCAGGACGGAGCAAGAAGCTGAAACGTCCTTGGCTTAGAGTAAGCACTGCTCTGCAACAATTAAAACGTCAGCGTGTTCATCCTAATCCACAATATAGAACCCTACCAGCTCCTAGGAGGAAAATTAACTCTATCCTAGCTGAAACCAGGACAGCTGTTTTCTGGCAGGTCGCGGGGAGAAGATTGGTTGGCTTGGGAGAGCTTCTGTGCACATGGCTTTTAGGCTGCAGCCAAAGTGTTCCTCTAGATCTGGAAGTTGAAGATGGTTGAGTGGTTAGAAAGGTTCCTGGCAGAGAAGGACCTTGGAGTATTCATTGATAGTGGGATGAATATGAGCCAGCAGTGTGCTCAGGTGGCCAAGAAGGCCAACAGCATCCTGGCTTGCATAAGAAGCAGTGTGGCCAGCAGGGCTAGGGAAGTGATTGTCCCCCTGTACTCGGCTCTGGTGAGGCCGCACCTCAAGTACTGTGTTCAGTTTTGGGCCCCTCGCTACAAGAAGGAGATGGAGGTGCTCAAGTGAGTCCAAAGAAGGGCAATGAAGCTGGTGAGGGGTCTGGAGAACAAGTCCTACGAGGAGCGGCTCAGTGATCTTGGAGGTCTCTTCCAACCTAGATAATTCTGTGTTTCCGTTGCAGCCTCCCAGCTCAGAGCCAACCACCTATTAGTCTGGCACAATGGATTTGTGTGTTCCTTGCACTAGCTGTTCCTTCACCTCCTCTTCAGAGACAAGGACATGCGTCTCTTTCGTGCTCCTTCGTTAGTAAACAACCCAGGATAGATGAAAGCCTCTTTCGTTCAATTCAGTAAGATACTGGGCTACAAAGATGGTGAAGGGCCTAGAGGGGAAGACATACGTGTACGAGGAGTGGCTGAGGTCACTTGGCCTGTTCAGCCTGGAAAAGAGGAGGCTGAGGGGAGACCTCATTGCGGTCTACAGCTTCCTCACAAGGGGCAGCGGAGGGGCAGGCGCCGATCTATTCTCTTTAATCACCAGTGATAGGACCCATGGGAATGATGTCAAGCTGAGGCAGGGGAGGTTTAGGCTAGACAACAGGAAGAGGTTCTTCACTGAGACGGTGGTCACACACTGGAACAGGTTCCTCAGGGAAGCAGTCACTGCGCCAAGCCTGTCAGAGTTTAAGAAGCATTTGGACTGTGCACTTAGTCGCGTGGTCTGAAGTTTTGGGTAGACCTGTGTGGTGCCAGGAGTTGGACTCGATGATCCTTATGGGACCACTCCAACTCAGGCTACTCTCTGATTCTATACCTGCCTTTGGTTTCAGTGAGAATTCAGGCCCTAACAACTACAGTTTCCTCTGGATGGTGTTTCTTCTGAATAGGATCATTTCATTTCCCTTTGGAAGACTCACAAGGATGTATTAACAAAAGTAAAGGCATAAAACAGTACCTGACGCATAGGCTACTTTTCAGCCTGAAGCAGACTACAGGTATGATATTATCATTTCAGACAAATATGACCTACGTAATGTGAAGTGTTCCGGCATGCTTACAATCTGCCAAAGGCCAGAAAATGGGACCTTCATTTTAAGACTGTATGGAAAAGAAAACAAAAACAACAACAACAACAGAGAAGGAACTTTTCCTTTACCTAAATTTTATTATTTTATTATTATTTTGCAACTCTTTCAGGTGTCCACAAGGAATTTTGCCCAGCCCCCCCCCCAAAAAACAAACAAACAAACAAAAAAAAAAAAAAACACATTGTGGCAAGAGGTATAACTTCAGTTTACACCAGAAGACATTCTTCTCACTGAAGTACAGTTAAGCCCCGCAAAGTACCAAAAAAAAATGCCAAAAAGTAACGTATTTACAAGTTAGTTTTACATGTTGGAATTCTTTACTTGTCTGGTCTTGCATTCAGGGCTTGATCTATCTGGGGGGCAATATGCAATGCCATGCAAGGTTGTTTGGTTGTATGACTGACAACATGACTCTAAAATTTTGAACTGTTTGTATAGAAACAAAATACAGAAGAGAATCCACAAGAGAAATGTAGAAACTAACTGTTGCTTCTCAGCTTTAAAGTTAAAAGGTATAAGCATCTGTTAAGGTGTATGAAAAAGTGTAATAAGCCATTTGAGTACAATTCTTATGTATACATGAACATTTTCCTCTCCAATTTCCAACTTGGAGTGCAACATTTTTCATCATACTCTTAGATCAGGCTTCTGATTCTAACAATGGTTCCTGGAGCAAATTTCCAAAGAGAGAAGCAAACCAGTCCTGACTGCTTTGAATGAGATGGAGACAGCAAACAAATGTAAATGACGAACATAAACCTGTAGGAATCTTTTCAAATAATTGTCATTGTCCAAATTTGTCTAATACACAAGCCTTCAGAACTTGCTGGACCTATTTCTCCTGTTTTTTGTTTGTTTGTTTGTTTTTGTGTGTGTATCTCAGCTTCAGGTCACTGTAAGCTTCCCTACTGATAGGAGAGTAAAACTAAACCATTGGCAGATTTGTCACTTAAAACTTCTTATAAATTTTTACTATTGATGACTGGGATACTAGATTCTCTAAGGTGTCAAAAACAAGCTGAAAAACTACTTGTGATTGACCTTAGCTTCCGTTATGTTTTTAATTCTCCTCTTCTCCCTCATTCTGTGTTGTCACATTACTAACAGACTTGGACATGTTAAATGTGAATGTATTGTTCTTACAGGAGAACCCTAAGCAAGACTATAAAGGTGTGATTTACGCGATATTGAAAAATGGTAGTAATAAAAAGAAAAATCTATTAGCCCTCTTTCTAAGCTGAAATCGTCTAGCTATCAAGTAGATATATGAAAAGAACTCAGGACACACTGCAACTCTGGATTACAAATGGCACTTTGGCTTTAGTCTGTTTTTTGTTGTTGTTGTTGTTTTCTCTTATTGGGAAAGTTCTTATATAAAAATCCATTTTAACTGTCTTTAGTTAAGATCTTTCTGCTCAAAGATACAACACTTACCCATTACCTTCTAGAGTAGTATTTATCAGTCTGCCCAGTTCCCTGCATGCAAATGCTTTTTGCTCAGTTGTGTGAAATCCTGAACTTCACATGCCAGCTTGGTTTATTCTGTCATTTTTGGTTCTTTGCTGTGTTTCTTCCTAGGTTTTTGCTTGTTTGTTTTGAAAAAGCAGTATTAAATGAGGCTAGCTGTTTAATGAATCTGGCAGAGCCATTCACAAACTGTTACATGACAAGAAAATAAATATATCAAAGATAATATGAAAAGACACTGAACTATGACCGTGGTCTGGTTGTCCTCAGAGCACCAAGAGGGTGTTTCAATTGCACTACAGCATGCATTATTTCATGATGTCTGTATTATATGACTGAGACATTTCTGCCAAAGGATGATGACATCTTCTAGAAAGTTTTTACAAAATTGGTTTTATGAGAAAGGCCATGCTGTTGGCAACCAAGGATTCTTAGAGCCTGATTTTCCACTTATCATACATCTTTAATCATGCACATCCCTGGAAACAGAATATATATTTGGTCGAAAATGTTACTACCCGAAAGGAGAACATAAATTTTAAAAGTAAGAATAGTCATTATAGAAGCATAGCTATAACAGTTGCATCCCACATTCATTAGATAAAGTCATTATAGGAGCATTCAAGGAATAAAATCCCTTCATTGCTAAAGGATGATTTCCACTAGTTTCGATAGGGCTAGACTTTAGCTTCAGTTTGAAAGGAATATATCAGATACCCTGTGTTTAATTTTCATACTGGTCAAGAATTGTATTTTGTCTCAAGTTCACATATTTTCACATTTTTTATTAGAATTTGCCTCCTGTAAAAGTGAAGATACTATTTTAATTTAATTTTAGAATTTAGTAAAGGCAATCAGTTTGGTCATACAATGTATAGTTAGCTTTGCATCATTAAGAAAAACTGACAAGTTTTGAAAGCACTTCATGCCAAATAAACTGTGAAAGCATGTATGCTTATATGGTTCCAAAACTAAAACTCAAGTGAGATCAGTTGAAAACTCTACAGAGATTCACCAGCCTTCAAAGCAACTGGAAGCTACATTTCATTAAAAGCCATGTATTTGGCAATGAAAGCAGTTTTTGATAATTTGAATGAAGAAAAAAAATGAAAATAAGTGGGCTTGAACTTTTATGTTCACTTAAACAAAGCTGCTGTATTTCACATGCCCTTAGTTAAAGAGCATGAAAGCAAATTTTTTTATTTTTTTTTTATGTAGGCTTCAGAGTCTTGTAGTAGAAAGTCATCTCTGCCAAAATGCCAGGATACATAACTGGATTCACATATGGGCCTCACAGATTTCAGAAATGTTCAGATTCATTTCTACTTTGAGCCCATGCCAAAGATTCTGAACAGTACAGGCAGCAAAGCTCAGCTAGTAGATTCTGCTGACATTTGGAATCACTAGCAATTTGTTCTCAGGTTGCCAAAACAAGGCTAGAGATAATATTTCACCCATATCATGAACAATAGAATTCATATGGCTATCTCTGTCTTTTCAGGATAATTTTGACCTTTTAGTTTTAAGGATTTTTTTAACCTACACTGACAATTATTTATTTATTTATTTATTTATTTTTACAGGAGGGTGACATAATGCTCATAAAGCTATAGTGTTTCTTTAGCCAGTACTTCTGGCCAAAATCCTATAATTATCATCCACTTAGTTATTACCCACTTCGTGATTTCTCCTTAGAACAAACTTTCTTCTCAACACTATTAACAGGGAAGAGGAGGAATTAACTAGCAGCCTCCAAGGTCATGATCCAGAATGAGCAATATTAGTGGTGCTGAACTGAGATAGTAAGACTTCTGTTTCAGCATAAATTGTTTCTTACAGTATTAAGCCTTAATTAAATATTGGCCTGGTTAATGTACTGCTGAGTTTCTAAGCTGCTAAGCTGTACTCCAAATAGTACATGGAATTTTCCCTTCCTCTATTCTTCCTGTGAAATATTTTCTTTTCTTTCTCCCATCTTTCCACCATGGCACACACAAACACATTGCTTTAAATTAATTTGTCCCACACTTGCCAGGGGGAACAGGTTAAGCAATTTGTTCCTTAAGACAGAGGAGAAGAAAATAAGAGATGGTAAAAATTCTCTTTTCCAGTTGCTAAAGCAGAGATAGTGCACATGGTAGAGGGGAACAAGGCCCTTCAGTCCAGTTTTAGGTTAAATGTAAGAAAGACATGAAGTATCCAGAATTTTAGATCTCTCATACCACCCTGCACGCATCTATCAGGAGCCTCTGGAGACCTCTTAAATGTGACCCTCTCCCAGTTTATCTCAAGCCATATAATGCAGTAGTAGATATGTGGAGAGGTGATTTTCTCCTTCAATTTTCTGCCTTCTCTACAAATACTGTTCTTTACAATTGCTCCAGGAGTTCATCATGCCTGCTCTCACGTATCCCATTTGAACTCTGGAACCATCCCTATACTCCAAAGTAGCCTGAGCAGCAGTTACAGCCCAAACATACCTCCCCAACACACCCACCTTTCTAGCAATTAAGAAGCCAAAGGTGATAACGGTGATACATTGACATCCATCAGGCTCTCCCTGGAGCCCTTTCACTGGTAAGACTTCCTCCCCTCAAATGCTGAGTCTCATCCCCCTACTCTGATTGTCATCTGTCAACAGATGGCTGTGCAAAACTAAACCGTACTGGATATTTATGAACAGGTAACTGGTGTGTCATTCCCTCTACTTGCTGTTAGGTAGTGGGAACCAGAGAGAAATAACATTATAAAGCACTACAACAGATAGACTTGGGATTTTAGCTGTGGCTTCCACATAGTTACATACTGTTGGTAGAGCTTTGCTGCCTCTTGTAACCAGCTCTGTAGCTTCTTCTGCATTAAGGGTTCTGTGTCCTGGGATTTCCAAGATTTTGTCTTACACATCAGTTCTGCTAGGGTGGATTAAAATCCAGCAGGGAACCCTTCCTGCAGAAGTATCTACCACTACAGCCAAGGTGCTTATCAATATTTTCAAGTGTGCATCCCAATTAAGTACAATCACATGGCTTTAGGCAAATTGTATTGCAAAAGTAAACTGATGTACTGAAGTACCTGCTAGCAAAAGAAGAGACAGGATCCTGGATACATTTGGTGTTAGCAATGCTCTCAGTGGATAATTCTCTCAGCTCATGACGGAAAAAAAAAACATTAATATTGCTGAGACAAAATCCCAGAGTATGACATTTTGACTTGGTTTTCAAATTGCACAATAGGAAAATAATATTTCTCCTAGTGGCGGTAGGTTCCAGTGCACCAGTTCAATTACTCTGTGATCAATACATTAGCTATGTATAAGTTAGTACTTCCAGAGACGAGAGATTAATAGCTGTGGCTTGATTCCCTGCTGGGCACTGTGTGAACTCTTCAAAGCCCTACAGATATACTTTGGGCTGCAAACCATAATTCCAGATCTGCCTGTCTGTAGCTTTACACATGTAAAGCTGCACGTCCTGACAGCATCCTCTTTCCACTGCTCCCAGGTCTTCTTTCCAGCCCAACCATCGATCCACAAAACATCCACTGCTCTGGATTAGACCAATATTAATGTCCCAAGACGCTCTCTGGAATAGCGACTGACAACATTGTTGAACTGCCTCATGAAACTGGCAGAGACTAACTGCCTGGCAATCTGCAGGGAAAATAGAAATGTCAATGTCACTGTGTTGATACAATAACTGACAGAGATGCTTCACTTTTCACACAAGCACACTTTGTGTAGCTTTAAATACTATCTACATTCAACAGTTTCTGCTCAAAACAAGTTTCCACTAAGAGCAGCTGACACTGCACATTAATATTGATGGAAAGTCCAATTACTACGCAATTTTTTCCTAAAATAACATCTTCCACAGAAACAGGTCTCTGTAAAAGCTGCCTGTTATGTCAGGCTAATGCAGATTTCAGTGTCTGGTATGATGTCTAGTCCCAGGGGGTGGTTAACACTTCAAACCAACCATTTGTAATCCCAGAATGACTGGTACTAAACAATGGACAGGGATGTATGTGCCCTTGTTCTGTGTAATACTCAATTCACACGTAGCTTTTGCAGCTTATCATCAACACAGATGGTGCTAGCTGCCACAAGTGACTGACTCCCTCTTTATAGATTAAGTTTAGGGCCAGCTCCAGTCCTTTCTTGATAAGTGAATTTTAGAGGACTTTCATTCTCTAGGTGCTGATCTCACTTTGGGAAGAATAGGCGCTCACAGGTAATGACTTCAAGTACAAGCTGCACAAAAAATGGAATAATTCTCTGCAAATGAGGCCATGCTTTCGCGATGCTCAATGAACAGAAATGATAGGGGCACTGCTATAAAAAGTCTGGCAGTAAACCAGTAAAAGGATGTACCTTTGTGTGCTTCAGATCTTGGCTATTTGAGAGGAATGGAGTGAGTGAAAAGGAGTAGCAGGGCCTTAAGCCAATCATCTCAGGGCAGTAGGAGGCTGTTATCCTCCCAGTTGGAATGGGAATGGGAAAGAATAGGCAAGCAGTTAACCAGTTTACCAGGGGGCTGTTCTTATACTTCTGGTGGAACTCCTCCTTAGCATCTCCTCTAATGGGGACTGGAACAGCACCTGCAAATTTTCATTTGTTCCTTATACCTATGAATATTTAATCGAAGCTGCACACAAAGTGGGTGATAATGCTCCTGAGCTGATGATATACTACATAACCAGCACTATGACAGCAATCCTGTTCCATCCCAGACCTCAGTCACAGCAGTGGACTGGGGGAGGGTGAGGAGGGGTGGGGAAGATTCCTACCTTATTCTCACCACACAAACACACAGAATTATTTTTTCAGTGTTTAAATTTCTGTTTGAAATCTTATACTCTTAAAAATTCATCACAGAGCAAATATTTGTTAATGTTTGTATGCTTGTGTGCTTGCAAGAGAGGGCGCCCATATGCAAAACCCTGTGCTTCTGCATTTATGCATGCACTTATGCTTGTATGCATGCCTATGGTGATTAGCATGTACAATTATTCCTTTTGCTATCCTAGTGAAATGTGGCAGGACCATTACTGTCATGAAAGAGGACTTTCGCTCTTTTCCATATCTTTTATATTATCCTCCACTAATGGGCTGTAATTATAGCTTTAGAAGGGAAAAAAATGTGAGCTGAGCTTACCTACTGTAGTTACCCTGGAGACAGGATATTAGTATTGCCCTGGAGATAAAAGCATTGGCAAGTTATATGGATTCTAGTAACTGTTCAAAATATATGAGCTATTTAAAAAGCAAAATACTTAAGGTGTAGGATCTCAGTTCTCCACTGCAAAGTACTAACTTTTCATAGCAGAACTGCAAAAGATGCCACAGTAATCCCACCACTGGCAGACAGCCCACGCAAGGTACACGTGCAGGCACAGACTCCTATTCTACCATCTTCTTTCTCTTCCTCCCTTCCATGCTTTAACTTGGCCACATTCATGAGGTACCCATTTCTTCAGCTGATGGAGACAGCCGAGTAGACATACATGCTTCTGACCCTTTTCAGTTTCCAGGTGTAAAACAGTGACCAATTAAAAGTTAGATTTTTTTTTTCCCTTGCAGAATTTTGGGATCTAAAATGCCTGACTTTAATATCAATCATCATAAAGTTATTATGGTAGATTCTCAGTTCAATTCCCTACCCCCCTCCTCTGCATCTATTCTATTGACAAGAAGAGCCTAGAAATTAGCTGCTGCTTATAAAATTCAGAAAGCCGAGGCAGAGCATCTCTGGGCATGGATAGCACAATACAGATAGCAATGCCTCCCCAAGAATCCCACCAGCCCATTAGGAAATTGGGTAGTGGTAGATGTGCAAGGCTGAAACCAACAGAATGCAGCTGGCAATTATAATCCTGTATCAGCACAGGCTGTAGGGTGCTTGCTTTACATGGTCCCAACATAGAAACTGTTCTTCAATGGCTTACAAACAACATGCAGTTGAAAAGTCACAGCTCTGAGATTGCTAAGATAACGCGACTCTAATCTTTGAATTGCTGCTATTGTCAAACCCAGCAACACAATAAGCCAAACTCTATCAAATTTGCTGCATATCCAACTCTTGAGAGTCACAGGGTTAAGATTATAACATGTACATCTCCTATACACATACCGTTTAAGACTGTCAAGTTTCAAAAGCAAACACAAACCTGTGTAAAAGCATTTTTCAGACAGTCAAGAAAAACAGAAAGAAAAAAAAAAAAAAAACGTACTGATTACTGACTATATTGCCTTTTCTCCTGGGAATTATAACCAGCTGATATTAACAGCTTAGTGTTTGAAGCACTTGTCAGCTAGAAATTCCACATTTCAGATGAGATAAAATTAGGGCCTCAAATATTTGTTTTCATGAAAATTCCCCTAGCACATTTTTAACATAAATGATGTCAGGTCTCAATCTGTTGAAAACATACACATCGCAAGTCTGAGAAGGGAGCTAGTATAACCACATTCTCCTAAATTCCTCTCCCTGCTTTTGCAAAGAGCACCACCATTTTCCCAGGGGGTGAGTGACCTACATGGTGTCTCCATGCTGCCTTGTTCTTCCAGCACATCTGAAGTTATGATGCTAGTGCACAGGCCAGCAGTAGCCAGACTCAACAGTCTTGAAGGTTCCACCTGGTCTTTTAATCATACACACTTATATCATCCACTGTGCTTGTTTTAAGCTGAGATGTCTGTGCGTATCGTGTATTTTGACTTTGAAAATAACTAAATAGCCATCACTTCAGAACAAAATATTTATGAAGTTAACATAACCATCTTCCACGTTGCAAGAAAAAAAAAAAAAAAAAAAAGCAGTCCCTCCCATTAACTACATACTAACCAGCACTGCAGCAACCTCTACCTACAGTCCTCAGGATTCAAGGCAAAGTACTTCTTTAGTAGCATGAAGAGACTAACCACAGAAACACTAGCAAAGCTTCACTTATGCAAAGCCAGACAGCTCCTTCAAGACAAAGCTTTCAAAGCTGAATCCCTGGACTCTCTGAAAGCCACAGGTAATAAGCACTTCTGAGAAGTAGCATACCTGTTTCAAATCCTAAATGTGGATGAAGGTGCTTCTCTTCATCACCTTGGAGAATCTGACCTTAATCACATGCTTAATTTCTTGTCTAGACGAAAGGTAACAGCACCCAACTGCCTCATAAGCCCTTTTAAGAGAACACATGAAGACCAGAGGCTGTTCCTTTACCAAATACTCCTTGTCAGGAAGGTGTAGCATCTACCATAGGGAGGGGGGACACAGGACTCCTGGCTTTTAGTTTATGTTCTGCTTTTGAGTGATCCTGGAGCTTTTTCATGAGTCAGCATCTGAATTTCTTTATTCGTGAAAAGTGGCTAACCATCCCATTTTTCAATATAGTACTTCAATATATTTTCAAAATTCTTTGAATGAGATACAGTAAGAAAATACCAAACAATATCACCTGCTTGTACATTTTTCTGTCATTTTTAGCCTACTACTATTTATTTCCAAGACATCTAGTATCCCTACAAACACACAAATAGAACCTATTCTGTTTCTGAAGCTTCATCTTGACAGATTTGTGAAAGAAATGCTTATTCCTGCCCAGCTGTCTGATGTGTCTATGAAGAAATTTCACCTGAAAGGAGTCTGTAATGTATGGAAACTGTTTTTTAAGAAAAGATTCAGATTTCTTTCCCTGAAAGCCACTGTGGGGATACATATGTGCATGTATATATGTTTGCGTGTTTCTGTAAATTCATTGTTCTCGTTGCACAGAAAGAGACAGAAAATGCGCAGTAGTAATGTGACATTTTAAACCTGTTAACTCCCTAAAAGAAAAAAGTCAGATAAAACAAGCAACTAAAAGGATAAAAACTTGTAAATGGCAAGAAAATGACATACCTGAGAGAGAAATAAAACATTTGTATACCAGACATTGTAAAAGGCAGCAATCATGCCTAGACATGGGGAGCAGTAGAAATAAAAAGCGGAAGATGTCTGAAGCTGACACGTAGAAACATACAGTGCATGTAAAAATGTAATAACCACAATATTTAAAAAAAATAAATGGCAGTTTATCAAAGTTGACAGAATCAATATATAAGCAAGACATAAAAGGGGCTCTCGGGGAAGATAAGGTTATTGCCAGAAAGCAGTGCATTCCTGAGGCTGACACTGACTACAGAGCAGGGCAGGAAGGTTCCTAACCAGATCATTCCTTACAAGGGTTGAATCCAAGGAAATATCAGGTGATGCTCACACAGGAGGCAACTCTCCTATGAAACTGCTTAGCTGCTGAGCAAAGTGGGTAACTGCTGCTGAAGTCCCATTGTGCCCAAGCCATGGGAAAGTACAGTCAAACTTTTAAAAGGATCCAGGATGAGTGATTGTATTTCTTGAATATCTGTGTGTTGGGAGGAGTGGGTTATCCTGGGATAACCCATGGGATATCCCCACCAACCAGAAGACTGGTGAAGAGAATGGGATGGAAACAAAAGATTGGCAGGGGGGATTGTAAATACGGTAAGTAACGTTGCAGCTAGGAACATGTAAAGCCTGGGGAGTAGTAATGTAGGACAACACATATATCATACCTATTACTGTTCATCCTCTGTGTGTTTGACAAGTAGCACATCTGTGTATAGGTAACATAGGTATTCGGTAGATTTTAGAGGTGCCCTATCAGACATGCTTGATCTCCCTGCCTTGGTATGGAGAAGATCAAAAAGCCCAGTTAAGATCACAGCATGGTGGTAAAGCATGCCTGCACGAACCCATGGCAGGTCAGCAACCCTCCAGTATGGACTGAGCTCGGTGGTGCCTGTGTCTCTTCTGGATGTTGCTTCGGGGAACCCCTGGCTGGCAAGGTAACAAAAATAAATCTATGTGTTTTTCAGCCGTGGGTCTGCAGTTGTTTCTTCTGCTTGCCTGTGCTGGCTCACCCACCATGGTTAGAAGAAATATAGAAGGAAAACAGAAGCAGCAGACACAGGGATGAATATCATGTTGAGGCTGAGTCAACATGGCTCTGAAGAAGTCAGTGATGATCCAGCAGGTGAACCTGAGAATGTAGTTATCCAACCTGCAGTTGTGTTCCCTGGACAGTCCACACTAGGGACGCAGGGAATGAGGAAGTCTGGTGCAACATGCTGTAAATGTCAGAGATGGACACTGCCAATAGACCTTGATGGCCCCCAACCAGCCCCACCTGGGGCCTCCACCCACAGCCTCTGCCATTGGCCCAGGGCTCCATTTAACCTCTGGCCTGGGCCCTTGCTTTCTGTTTGGGCTATGTTGTAGGAGTGCTTACCTCTGCTCTGGGTCTCCTTGCTGGAACTTGGACCTATGTATTTTTGTCTTTAGCCTTACTCCTGTCTTTTGTTTGTGGGTAGACTCTGGATGTAATTTAACACCTTGTTTGACCTTGTCCATGGGCTGCCTTGTTTGCGTGCACGGTATATGGGGGAATGGGACAGATGACCTATAACATGAAGTCAAGGTGGAAGTTGTGTGATGTCGCAAAAGTATTTGGGATCTTTAGTATAAACTTTCCAAAAGCTTTTAGGAGGACTCATCAATAAAATCAATCCCAGGGTTTAAAATAAAGTATATGGAGAAGGTGAGTAGTGAAGTAAAAAGCTCCAAATGCTAAAATGAAGTTCTGAGACAGGGCCAAAACTGATGTATCACTTGTCAGCATACATTACAGGACTGGCATTTCATAGTCACAAGCTTTTTCTGCAGGAATCAGCTACTGTTTTAAGTTGTATAAACAGAAAAAAAAGTGAACAGGTTATGTGTGATGATAGGGAGTTCCTGACCTTTTCCTGAAAAAGTGTCCCACTTACACAAATGGCAAGCCACTAGAGAGCAGCATTAGATCAGGACTTCTGTTATGTGCCCAAACGACTTTTGAAAAGCATTAGGAAGATGTTTGCAGTTGTTTGTGGTTTCAGGTCAGGTTTGGATTTAGATTAGATTTTATCAGAAACAAAGGAAGCTATAGGCTAGCCAGTCCTCTCTGGTTCATTGCTTATTCTCTGTTGTGGAGTGAAGGTGAAACTAAACAAAAATCACTAAGAATGTGATAAACAAAATACAATTTTTAATAAATGGCAGTGATAACATACTTGGCAGCTCAAGGACACTGTGGCTAAGAAGGACATGTCAAAAGATGGTGTAAGAAAAAAGGAGGGCACACAGGAGAAGAAACACAAATTACAGGTGTGTAGTCAAATTGTTTGGACAGATAATCTTCAAGTTTTTGGTCCTGAAGATTCTGGCAGAATATCAAAAAAGATGCAAAGTTAGATAATATGGACAAGCAGCATCAAAAAGGAAATTTGTATCTACAAGACAACTGCTGATAATGCATTAAGTCAGGAGGTAATCTAAGACTTTCAGCAATTAAGTAGCCTTGAGAAATACCCAATTCTTTTTGTCAGTCAGGAAAATGAAGTAAGCAACAGTAAGTCTCCTGACTTGGGTTATTTTGGTCTGTGGTCTACAACTGGAGTCAGTAAAGTACTACAGCCTTGCCTGAAATGGATATGTAAAAATGCATGACAGATTTTCAAAGGGCCTTTCTGTCCCACCTGCATTGACCCAGCTTCAGGCTCTGCAAAGTGATCTGATCTTTTTCTCTTGCTTTTATTGTCTAATAACTTTTGTTTTCTCCCTGGTCATTCTGTGATGTGTAGCAGTAGAAATGTGTTCCTCTGAGTCCCCCTGCCTTTTTTTCCACCTGATTCTTGAGTAGACACTGAGGTTGCTTGGAATTGTACAGGAAGACCTCTGGCTACCAGTGTAACAAACTAATGAGGGCTTCTGAATTTCATCAGCCAAGGGCAAGAAGGGTCCTTTATGCTTGCACCTAATTGCAATATATTCCATGTGGAAATTATAACTAGATTAATTCTGCAAGTCACAGAAACATAGAATACTTTAGAAAGCTTAGGAGCAAACTATCAGAATGGTAAAATTAAAATATTTGTAGCAAGGCTTTATTTAAGAATTTTGCTAGAAAGATTTTAGTTGATATTAAAACTAAGGAGCAGCCCACTTGTCTGTCTCGAAGGGTGCCCTCTACCAAATCCTGCTGTGAACCACGTAAATTCCTTGGAAACGTCTGCAGAGGCAAAATTCATGTTTTTCTTCTTTGCTACCTAAAGATCCACTGCAGCACATCCTTAGGTTTTTCTATAGCACCAGATATTTGCACAGAGACTGAAGCTTGGATGAGAAAGCAACATCTGCCTGCCTGTGGTGGTCATACGGTTTAAATACAAATATCCCTACTGTGTGGCTTGCTCTTACGGTGCTCCTTTTCCAGTATTTAGAGTTCCCCATCTTTCTAGGTTTCTTTCAATCCTGGACATCAAAAGAATGAGGTTGTCACAGAGGTGAGAAGGCAAAACTCAGGGAGCTAGTGGTTTTCCAGTAGACAGTCGCTGCCAGTGATGACTATATCCCATGATGAGGTACTGGGTGGGGGGAACCAGCTAACACTCAGTTCTGCTCTAGCTCCAACACGTTTTCACTGCTCCTGGCCAGCAATGCCTGGCTGAGAGCTGTGCACGCAAGCATCAAGCTGACAGCTGCTCTCTACAAAGCAAGGTGGCTCCTGGCAGCAAGCAAAGGAGTTTCTAGGACAGGTAGTCAGTATGGATGGATCAAAGAGTTCCTTGACATTCAGTTTTGCTGTAAACAGACTGCTGCCAGATATCCTGTCCCTAGGTCAGCAGTGAGGGAGTTTGCAGCGGCTCATGGGTTCTTCTTAAAGATGAGTCACTTCAAGGTTGCTGGATTTTCTTTCCTATTGCTCCACTTCCTCTGTTTTCTCTGAAGATAAATAAGAAATGAGAGCCTGGCAATTCTCTTGAGGTCCCGCAGCTTGTTTATTTTGTGGAACTACTACTTGTTGTCTAACTTTGTTACACTTGTTAACAGCAGCTTTCCCATAAAACTTGTCCCAAGTAAGCTAGCCACAGCTTTGAGCACTGAGCTGCAGAGCAGAGAAGATCATCTCAGAAACTTGAAGATGAAGTATTTTCTTCTGCCAAGTCAATTAGCATTTCTCTGTAACTTCGTACTAAGTAAACCTGTCCAGGTGTGTCCCTGCTCTGAGATGCTAAGATCTTACTGCTGCTCAGTTGCTATCTTGAAATTAGTTATACATTTTTACTGCTGTGACTCTGCATTATAGAATTTTTCTGCTATGGAGATAAGCATGTGTAAAAAGATATACTTTTTCTTTTGCAGATAGCTACAAGAAACAATGACTTAGGTGAGTTCAACTGTAATTACTCTGTAAATAAGAGCAGTTTTTGGTGGGGGGTTGCTTCTCTATACCTTATTCTCATTATTTTGTATATTTTTCTCTTTGAAAATGTTTTTCAGCATCAGTGGAAAGTAATTCACAAATTTCAGATGTGTTTTAAAGTTGCAGTCAGTTTGATTATTTTATACTGTCACAATAAAGAAATTAAGAAGAATTATTGAGTAATTATTATATGGAATGCTCTTTTCCACATGTAGCCTCAGCAAACAAGAATACTTCTGACTTTGATTTATTTACTATGTGGCATAAGTCACTTCACCCTCTGCTGTACCCAAGACGTTGTACATTTTTGGCATAATAACCAATGCTCTTGTCTGTGAGAAACATATGCCAGGTATTTCAGAGTCAGAACTGATGAGCACGTTGCAATATCTTATGTCAAATTAACAGCTAACCTGGAAATTAATAGCTAGCATGCATTCCATATGCATGATAGAAATAGTCTATTGTTTCGTATGATTCATCCCATTTTTTTCGGAGATCACTTATGATTTCTTTAATTCCACAAGCTCTAATGAAGAGAACATTATATATAATATATATAACTTATGGTACTCAGCCTTCCACTCTGAAGGGCTCCCAAAGCTCCTTAAGTTAAAATATATGTAGTCACTGCTCTCATTACAGCTGCACTATGACACCTATACTAATATCAGTTTTTCTTATCCAGAAAAAAATGGAAGCCTGATCAGTTTTAGCACAATATGTATGCTAGACTCAGTCTTAATTCACTATTCCTTTTTCAAATGACTGAAAAATAAGCTTCAGCGGAAAAATTTTTCAAACATACAAAAACTTGGTTGGTGCATACCTCTTATCTCCCTTTTGTACTTCTATTTGCCTTCTAAGTGCCTTGCATGTTCATTTTCTTCATCTGGCAGAGAGTGAAATAGCTGTGCATGAAGGAGACATCCTCTTGAGAAGAGCACAACGCAGTGCAATTAACTGTGAGAGTTGTTTATGGCCTAAGTCACAAGATGGACTAGTCAAGGTTCCGGTTAACATCTCTTCTGATTTCTGTAAGTGTATGCATATGGATGCTGTAAAGTTAGCACTGATCTTCGGGTCTGTATGTTCTGTTATTTTATAGTTTTGTGTCATGCACTGAATGGAATCTTAGTCCAAATGTGAGCTTAGCAACACGTCTCTTCTGCTATTCTCTTGGCCCCACGATTGTGGCAAAGACTCCAAATATTTTAGGCATAAACATTAAAATGTGGTTACTTGGGCAGTACTTGTTATATAAATACCAGTTAGTTAATTTTAATTCCAAATACTAGTTTCAATGCTACAAATGCTAGCTACAATGCACTTTGGCATTTAGCAAGTATAGATGAAAAAATATAATTTGTTCACATTATGAGTGTGTTTCTTGAAATTACCACTAGAAGCACTTTATTGAACACTGCGATTTTTCTTTCAAATATCTCATAGAAATAAACATTCCTGCACTGGAAATCCTGTGGAGGCAAAAATGAAGGACAACTCCTTAGATATTTTTTTTCATTTTTTTTTCTGGGGTCAGTCAATAGGTTTGTCTGAATAGAAAAGGCTGCAGCATGCCTTAATCTAGAAAATTTTGTTCACAAAAGTTTCACGTTGGCTGTGTGCGTCCTTCATCTCTCCCCTGTTGGGACCTTCCTCATGTGAAGCTTTCACAGAGACCCTTTCAAAAAGATCTCTGAGGGAAACTGGTATGGAAACAAAATACAGTCTGGGCCTGATTCCCATTCTGGTGAAAGGGATCTTTGTGTTTTCATTTTGGGTAAGGAAAGCCCAGTCCTATCTAGGTTGCCTCTCTCTCTGTGTGCTTCCAGCGCTGCAGCACGTGGCCTTGTGGTTAGGGAACAGTCATTCTCTCTGCCTCACTCTCTCCACGCTTTAAAGATGAGGAAATTAAGATAAAAGGTAGTCATAGATGATTCATAATTGAGGAAGCCAAAACGTTCAAAAGCAGATAAACACTCCCATCTATATTTGGTACCTGAATAGAAACAGTGAGCTTCTGAGCTTCTGAACACTGTCTCAAATGGTTTCAAGGGGTGTGTGGCAGACATTCATTACCTCTGATAAACAAGCTGTTTTTTCCATGCTTAATTAAGGTCAGATGGCTCATCTGGGATATTCTAATCCAATTATTTATATCTGAAACTTTTTCTTCTGCTCTGTCTAAACAGAGAAAACTATGTCAGATTTCTGCTTTCCATCACCCAATAGCTACCTGCAGTGGAAGGCTGAGGGCTGGCTCTAACAACCTTAACAGTTCTATCAACTGTTACATACCCCTTCAAAGTCTAATCAACTTGGAGATCTCTGAAAGCTGTGCAGCTTTTCTGATTATACTTGTATGATAAAAATGTAAAGAGTGCTGTAGAGATTTGGGGGAATGCACCCTGTTAACGCACCTTGTTTTTGATTAACTAACAACAGAAAACCTTTCCTGGGCCCTTTCTCATTCTAGCATTGACAGAGAGGTCTTGGATTGCTGATGCTCTACAAGAGGTCTCCACGTTGACCTGTGTCAAGTTTGTAAATCGTACTACTGAAACAGACTATGTGTATGTTGAACATGGGCAGAGGTAAGCTCCCTGTCTCCAAGGTTTGGAAGCACCCAAAAGGTCTCTCAGCTTCTTTTCTGTTTTGGTCTGAATTTGAGTAATTGCTCTTTTTATCCTAAGAGTCAAGATTGAGAGAGCAGGTGCAGTTTTTCATTTTTCTTTAGCTATACTGGCAGTTATATAACTTAATAAGCTGCAGAAATAAGTGCATGGACTTAATTAAATATAATGGGATATAATTCTTGATAAAATTTAGAAAGAAGTATAATTCTTTCAGGTTCTTTGCTTAACTACTTGAATTGCTTCATCTAAGTTTGATAAAGTCATTTTACTGTTTTAAAACTTATCACAAAGACTTTATTTCTCCCTCTGTGGTTTCCGTTTGGCAGCTTTCAGTAGGCAAGGTATCTCACACCAGTGACTATTTGGGTCCCTTTCTGTGGCTGCACATCTGGAGGCCCTTGGTGGTTTAGTCAGTATATGTATTTCTTTGTATTTGCTGAATGCAACCATTGCCTAATATTGATTGCCTATTTTTAGCTGCTGGTCTTACTTTGGAAAAATTGGAGGACGTCAAGCAGTCGGCCTGATGAAAAACGGCTGTATGGATAAAGGAGCAATTCAGCATGAAATGAACCACGCATTGGGTTTCATCCATGAACAGGCACGGAGCGATCGGGACAAGTTTGTCAAGATTGTGTGGGAACACATTATGGCAGGTAGGTCCATTAAATCTTAAGAGAAAAACACTTTGAGATACACACGTGAATGTTACTTCTGAGAATAGCAGTGCAAATAATTATTAGCAGCTGGCTGAATTGCAGCAGAAGCTTTGGCATTAGCAGTCAGAGGAAGGCATGTAGTCTAGATTGTGGATGAGAACACAGGACTTGATGGAGAGAGAATAACAGCCCATGCAGCCACCAGCATGTGGGAAATTCTGGGACCAGCGTGACACAAGGAAGAACTGATATTTTCTCCTTGAAGAGCAAACAATCCTTCTCACTGTCATGAGAAGGAGCAATGAGGAGCAATCAGGACTGGTAAATTTGTAGCAGGGGCAACATGGGAAATGTTATTTAGGGAGAGGAATGCAAAAGAAGTAGTTTGGGGGTGTGCCCACAATCTATGTACCGAGAAAATGGGGTATATAAAGAGCTCCTGGCTTTAAGGAAAGAAGGGAAAAGAATGGTAGGATGTCCTAGGGAAAGGAAAGTGAGAAAGTGATACAGAGGATGAAAGCAGGGGAAGAAAGGATTGAAAGAACCATTTTTCTGAAAGCTATAGAAGCTGGACAACTTGCATTTGTAATAAAATAATAGCGTATTTAATAAATTATAGAAAATAAAGAATAATAAATGAGACTGGACAATTGAATAACAGATTCTAAAATGTCTTTTCAGCAAATAAGATTTTCAGCTGGCATTAGAAAATTTAATATATCTATTTTCTCCAGAAGGAACTTGATTGTTTTTATTGCAAATTCCTAACACACTGTTCTCCAAACTTTTTCTTCAGCTATTCCCATGATATCCTAAGTGAATTCCATTTGTACTGTTCTTTATTTAGGTTTCAGCTTGAGTGTTACAGTATAATTTTGATATAAATTCTATGCTGCTCTTGTATAAAAAGGGGGTGTCATTTTGAAAAGTAGAGGATGTGCTAGGAAAGAGGAGTTAAAAACAAAGTTGTACCAAAGATACAAGATATAAGTAAAATCTTACACCAGTTTTGCAGGAGGAAGTCTACAGGTTCAGATGTCATCATCCCTAAAGTATACAGATGTAACCAAGCTCTGATTTGGGCACAGTATTGTTGAAAGGATGAAAGGGGGGAAAACGAGAGGGAGACAAGACTATGCAAAAAGGGGGATAATATCTTCAGTGTTTTAACAGCATTCACCAGGAGTAGGGGCTGAGAAGACTGATGTGACAAGGGAGGCAGAATGCAGTGTGTGCAGCAGAAGCCCTGTTGGGAGGGGAAAAAAAAGGCAAAGATATGCAGGGGAAATCAAAAGACAGTCATGTTCATAAAGGCTGCTAGTCTAACATAAAAATGTGCTGCTAACAGTGCTGATGGCAGATTCCCCTGACCTCGGTGCAGAACTAGACCCCAAGGCGTTCTGTAGGTTCTCAGTTCTTCCACATAATCTGCTTTACTCTTGCTAAGACTGCATTACTATGGATGTTTTGGGTTTGTTTTTACCCCTCAATTCACCTTGGAAGCCATCCTAATTCTCTGTTTTGTCAAAATACTGTCCACTGAGCTACTTGAAACTCAGCTTGTTTTTTCACAAACTTCTTGGGAACAAAACTGTACTCGTAGCCTACAGCCAGAGCTTCCTTTTCAGTTTTCTGAATCACCACACTGATGCTGGCAGAGGTAGATTTTAGTGGAGAAGATGGGTTACGTTCCTACATTTGTGCAGGTCTGGACAACTAGATCTCTCTAGCATGTGATGAGGCAGATTCTGGTTTGCTGGCAGCACCTCTGTCCAGCCGGGCTGGTGTTAACACCTTTTTAAATAAAACAGTTCAGCAAAGCACATACATACTGAACAGTAGCCATATGTTTAAATGTTTCACTGTGCTCTTCTGGAATCAGTATTGTAGATAAGAGGAACAGAGATAAAAACCTAATAGTAGGGAAAGCCAGTGCTGATGAGAACCAGTTTGAGCTTTAACTTGGTTTTTGGGCTATGAAAAGCTCCAAAGTCATGTTTATTCACAAATCTTGTATAATTTAGGATTTTGAAGTTTCTTTTTGCATTTCCTAGCCCTCACTGGGACCAGCACTGACGAATATTACTGGAAGAGACTGGCTCTGATTGCAAGTTTGCCAGCCAAGTTGTGCAAACTCAAGAGTCAGATAGGATGATCTTCTGATAAGTGTCCAATGCTGAACTCTTGTCCAGATGGTTTGTTTACAAACCACTAGTTATAATAATGAAGGTACAGATGTTGAACTGGGAGGGAGTGCTTAGTGGTTAGGGAATACAACCTCCAGGCTAAGCTGACTGCATTCAGCTCTCTGTTCTGATATTGATTACCTGTCTTATGGACAAGAGACCCAGGGTGAAATTCAAATGCTCTCTAGTCAATGGAGAGAAAACAGGTGCCTTTGTATTAAAATGGGATGAAGCTCCCTCTGACTGCGCTTCTTTCTCTCTCCCATGACTGTCCCGGGAGACTTGATGACTAGCTTTGGTGCCTAACCTAGAGAATTAATGCAAGGGGAAATGAATTCTAGTCTGCCTCTGGGCCCCAGTCCTGTACCAATGTAATGCTTTCTTACAGGTGGTTTTTAAGGCTAAGCAGATGAAGTAATGAGGTGCTCAGCAGCTGTATTTGGATAGAATGCTTCTAACTGATCTTACTGAGTGCCCTTGCTTCATGTAAGTCGTGTCACTTGGCTGTAGTCACTGCTGATGAGTCTGCTGACCAGAGACAAAGCCAGAACACAGCTGATAACTTAGGGACCAGGTTTGCCTGTTACACCATTCTATTGTGGTCTCACACTCATTCTGTATCAGAAGTTGGAGAGATGTATTAGGTGGAAAGATTAATACATTTCCTTGGAGAATGGAATTGGATTTGCGAATTACATTGAAACTTTGATTTATTTGCCTCAGTTTATATTCCGAAACCTACCAGATTCAGTGGAAATAGGCTACCATGGGCTTCAGACAGTTCTGGTTGTTTTGGAAGACACAAGATCCAGTGAGAGTAAGTGTGTAATGACTTGATGATTTGTATCCTAAGTTAGTCTTATGACAGCAGGTGGTGTCTGACAGCAGTCATATTGATTATAACAGCAGGCAGTGTCTGACAGCAGTAATATTGTTCTGATTGAAACATTGCTCTCTCACCTTGCAGGGGAACAAGGGAACTTTGGAAAAGTGAAGTCCAAAAATCTGGGCCTTCCCTATGACTACTCTTCTGTGATGCACTACGGCGCGTAAGTTTTTTTGATGTGTCCTTTCAAAGGATGTGCTCAGATGAAGGCAAATACTCAGAGAAGGAAATACTCTGTGCAGGGAATGATTTTTGCTGTTCACTTAAAATTGAGTTAATAGATCTAATTACGAGAGTATATTTTGGCAGCAGTATTCCTGGAAAACAAAGTTGATATTGATAGATGAAAGAACAATGCTTTTTGTCACTGTACTAGTGCCTCTTGCTAGAGGTCTTTGACACGGCTATATTACAACATCTGAGTCACTGAGCTAAAACAGTTCCAAAATCTATGATGGGCTGTAACTAGTTACTTCTAAATGAAATAATTTTGACAACAATATTTGGGTGCAGAGAGGAAAAAAAAATTACATCATTAAGATGTAGGCAGCCTTTTGAAAATTATTTATCCAGAAACACCAAGGCTGCATTTATTCCATAACATACAAGCCTGTAGCATGTATCTTCTGTATTTTGCACTAACAAGAAACAACTTCTGAACAAGACAGTGAAATAAAACTTGTTTATCAGGAGGCAGGACCTCACAGATAGCAGATAATTAGCAACTGTGACAGAACTATTGTTGATTTTCTGCCTCTTGAATCATGAAGGTGGGATGCAGTTCATTTTGTCAGGGCACTGGTTAAAGCTCTTCTTAGGACAATGCATTTTTTGTTCCTTGCTTTCAATTGCTGTGCCCAAATGGTTACCACAGTTTTTCTTCATGGAAGGTTAACTGACTTTAGAGAAGGTTCTTGCCCCTTCCCATTGAAGTTCTGTGTGGTTCATCAACATGATCATGCAGTGAGTCACTGCTTAATAGAAGTGATTTAGAAATGTGCCTTATTTCTACAGGTATGACTTCTCCAGCACTCCTGGGAAACCAACTATTGTACCCATCCCTAACCCTTCAGTACCCATTGGACAGAGAGAAGGGCTGAGTAACTTGGACGTGGCTAAAATCAACAAGCTCTACAAGTGCAGTAAGTGCAGGAAGATAGTGTGAATCCTTACCTGGCTGATGCCTGTAGGCACCATCAGACATCCCCCAAAGGAAATCAGCCCACAGTACATCTCCCCATAACCCTACAAGAGTGCTGGTATGTATGTGGAACAGAATTGTCTCTGTGGCCAAGATACAGCCTTCTTGTAAAAGGAAATTTGCTTTCAGTAATTCACTGTCATTGAGCTATGCTGACCTAGTCCCTGCCCTTTGACAAAAGCAAAATCCATGAGCGATCATGGTAGCCAGCTGTCAGATTCTTGTTTCAGGAAAGCTCTGAACGTTGCAAAGCATATGAGTGATCAACAGCCATGATTAAAGTTCAGTCATATTCATCAGTAGTGCCAGTGAATTTATGATTTCTTTCAATTAAAATCTGACTGTAGGGCTAGAAGTATGGCTTATTAGAACATGTCTGAGGGGAATTCCCTTGCCTTTTTGTGTAGTTTTCTACTTCCTTGCCTCCATCAATTTGTTACTCATCACTGTGGTACCATAAGGTCTAGAAATACTTAACATTCCTTTAGAGCAGGAAATCCTCAGCAGAGATGCACAAACCAATGTAAGTAAACCACTGAACATTCCCCTGCAATGCACAGTTTTTGCACCAACTCCCAGTGCATAGGCTAATTGAATTATATAGTATTTAACATTTTTGAGATGTTATTCAATTGGTTTTCACCAGAACAGTAGGAAACACTATTACTGTCTGAATATTAGCATACCAAATTCTGCTCTGAATTATGTTAGAGCTCAGATAAATAATCAATAATCAGAAGGAATCAGCATTACTTCAGTTGAGTATTTAGGTATAGATGAAACCCTCTCAGAGATGATTTCTCAGTTGAAATATAAGTAAGACAACTTTTCAACTTAATTGTGTCTCTCATAGTCTCAAAGTTAGCAATAATAAGTATTTAATTGTATTCATCATAATGTATTCTTGATAGTGGGGCTGGGGGTGAATCACATGTCAATACCACTATTATGTAATTACATAATTAATCTGTATATTTGGGAAGAAAAGCTAGATAAACCAAAACCAACAAAACCCACAGAAATTAATAAACACTATCATAAGTGGAAACTGACAAAAGTCCAGTTGTCTCAGGGAAAGTACGGAGCAAGGGAAAGATGTCATAAGTTCCTATGGTTGCATGTAATCTATTCATAATTTGTAGTTTGGAGAGTTAAATAATGAACTAATGAAGACTATATATAGAAAGACAACAGACAAATGAGATAATTCTTTGCATACCAATCACTAACTCTCTAGCCTGACTTCAGTGCTATTTTACTGTATTCCTCCAGTGCGCATTCCCATCTCTGCTTTGACAGAATCTGGCTTTAAGCTTGAATTTGCATACATGTAAGAATACACAAGCATTTGCTGACAGGAATTTATGCACTGATATAATTGAAACTGCTATTGGTTGAGGTTAAGCAAGTTCATGAAAGATCCAGGCCTCTTAGTAGTAAACTGAAATGTGTGAGTGAAGCCCTGTTCAAAAAGAAAGTAGCTGAAGCAGCTAATTACCCTTTTAAGTAGCTTTAGTTTGCTCACAGGTTTTGAATAGTTTTTAAAGTAGGTACATTTTTTTTATTATTTTTTTTTTTACAATCTCAACTGATGATGATCGTTGAAGAGAGTTGTCCGATGCTTTTGGAAGACTTTTGTTCAGTTTTCATTCTCTTCAGCATTGTTTGGTTCTTCCCTTCAGATTGCTGTAGCTCCGTGTTGCCAAAACCCAAAGGCTCGTTCTCCTCTGTCAATTACCCATCCCCATACCCAAACAATAGCAACTGCCTGTGGTTGATCCGCATTCGTCGGAGTAAGGTAATTTTTAATAGGAGAAAGAAGGTTTGAACCACAGTGTCAGGACTACACAGCATTATTTTATTATTATGACTAGCATGTAGGAGTCCTTTTCAGGGAACAAGACATTTATTCTGTAACATAGTAAATGAAAACAAAGTCTTAACAATTTTCATAAGACTTTTTATAAGACCATCAGATATATTATTTAACTTGATTTTTATCCAGTTAGGAATAGGTGACTTTAAAAATAAGGTATAGTCAAACATCTGTTATGAGGCTCAGTAGCAGGGACACTAGATGAAATTCTGTGTTCTCATTATACAGAAAGTCAAATTTCTGTGATATGTGGATAGTGAAATTAACGGAAATGCCTAGATCACTTCGTAAGTTAGATGGTCTGAGTCTTTCCCTGTGTATAGCAGTAAACCCAACATCTGTTTTCTTGTTTCTTAAGATTTTTCTGCAGTTTGAGGCTTTTGATCTCCAAACCTCCTCAGATTGTTCTTCTGACTATATAAAGGTTTACAATGGAAACAGCAAGAATTCTCCTGTCTTGCTGGACAAATACTGTGGGAAGGGGCCGCTACCTTCCGTGGTTGCTTCTGGATCTACAATGCTGGTAGAGTTTGCAACTGATGAGACGGTTACGGCCACAGGATTCAAAGCCTCCTACAGCAGGGGTATGAACGCTCCTTTACAGAACTTGGAGAACAAGACTAATAGTATTTGCATGGAAGAACTGAAACTTTAAGCATGTACACCAGAGCAGGTTTTTCCATGTTTTTCCTTACATCCCCAGTGGGTATTAGTAACACAAGGGATTAGGCAGTGATGGGGCTGAAGGCTAGCAGGAGACAAAACAGGATATTGCATGGTTGTCATGTTAGGAATCCTGAGTACCCACTCGCATTTTTCTCAGAGCTAGGCTTCCTTGCATCTTTATAACAATTTATTTAAATAAAAACAATACGATGACTAATAGGAGCAATGCAAGCAAAAAGACTGCAGAACTCCATGAGAAATAGCACCAGTGAGAAGCAAAGTCAAGATGTGGGCCGTATGGTTTTCAAGCTATTGTGATGTTTTAAGCAACCAGAGAGCCTAACTTTGGGTAACTTGCACTTTCCAAATAAAAGGCTTTTGTTATGTCACATGACACTCAGTGCTTACTGAATTCACTTCAGGGGTGTCTGTTTTAAAAGAATGAGAATGCGTTATGAACTGCTGGATAAAATTCTGTTGTGTTGCGACATGATTTTAGGTCTCAGGCATTGAACCAAGTAACTGGGTATTGTTATTGCCTTATTTCAACTTAAACTGCAAACTTTTTAAAACATAAATTGAAGATGTACTTTTCTAGTATCATTTTTTACTTTTTTGCATTCGGCTTGATGGAGTAATTTCTAGATTGCATTAGAACTAGCTCAATAATGCAATCTCAAATACTTAACCTAATTCTTTTCTGGAAGTGCAGTAAGGTAGTCCCATTAGGATGCTATGGTAATGTGGTAACATTTCATTGTAAAAGTAGTATAGCTTTAGATTCAGCTGTTCCCTGACCTCCCAAATTATTTTAGCAGGAAAGTTTTTTGTTGTTTTAATACAGCTGATACAAACATAAAGAAATAAACTACTTCAGCAGTAGATTTTCATAATAGCATGCTCTTGGCTTGAGGAAAATACAAAAGAGTACAAGCAAGCTCACTACTTTTACTGTCAAAATACTTGTTAACATGCCTTTCTGTTTCTTCTCCTTTACTACTAAGTGAATTGTGGAGATACTTTCAGAGACTCAAATGGAGTCATCACCTCTCCAAATTATCCCAATAAATACCCCAAAAAACGAGCATGTTTCTGGGTTATCAGTTCTCCAGTAGGATACAAGGTAAGGCACAGATTAATTCCTTTGCTGTTTGCAGTAGTGTTCTCTAATGGAATTTATTTTTGCCTTAGAGAACAACAGCTGCAATGGTGTGTTGTGTTTTGGTGGATTTTTATTTTTTTTTTGGAGGAGACATTCTCAGAGTGAAAATCTGAAAACAAATTCAGTTTAAGACCTTATGCTGGGTCTTGATTTGAGGTGATCATCAAGGGAAAGTCTTTACACATGTGAGACTTTTATGAATTTAGTTTGTACTTTGTTGGCTTTGCTAAGAATAATTTCTAGGTAAGAGTGCCTACTATAAAACCGGCACATTGCACAGGTTGTTTTTTGTATTGCTTGAGAAAAGAATTTAAAGCATAAAAAAAGCATCATACTTGTCTCTCATTTTTCCTTTCAATCCAAATGCTGATGAACTAAGCAAACAAGTTGGTATTAATTTGTATTACAGTATGAGATCAAGATGTGGCAGACATAGAATGAAAGCAGTACCTTGTACATAAGGAATTTAAACTATTTCTGCTTGTTACTTACAAAAGATAAGAGAAAATGGTATAACCTGAAAACAGTGCTTTTGTTGTATTTTCTCCAGATCTCTCTTAAAATGTTATTCTTTGAGCTGGAAGTTAATGACAGATGTGTCTACGACTATTTGCTCATACATGATGGAAGCCAACCTACATCACCTGCAGTTGGCCCTTACTGTGGGACAGAGAAGGTTGCAGACTTCACTTCCACTGGGAATTTTGTGCTGGTTGAATTTCACAGTGATACAGTTTGGGAGTTGCCCGGATTCAAGATGAGTTACACATTTCATAGGTAGTACTGTACATAACAGGAGATGTAAAATGAAGAATGAAAGAGACCAACTAGTCACTGTTTCTGAGTCTCTAAGCTTTTTGTTATTGTAATCCCATTGCTGTTGTTACATGACCAAATGGAATAGCAAAACAAACTACGTAAGCCAATTCTCAATAACTTATAATGTTCGGAACTGCCTTAAAAAAAAAAAAAAAAAAAAAAAAAAAAGAATATGGCTACAGAATTTGGCTTCCCAAACTGTAAGATGCTAAAATATAGTAAATGTTCTTACTGCAATTATGCCTTTGTGAAGAGCACATATAAAATGGTAATTTGCTTTTCTAGTGCCAGGAAGGCAGCCAAGAATATCTTGAATGACACTGACTTTTTTTTCCTAGGATCTGTAATGCTTTGCTTTTTATGCTTTTTTTTTTTTTTTTTTTTTTTTTTTTAACCCTCAGAAGGATATTTGATAAGTTGTGGACTGAAGGGTTGAGAGCTTGCCTGCACTATGCAAACCAGGCAACAAATACCTGTAGCTCCTATGACCTCCCATCTGACTATGTAAACTCTTCATTTTATTTGGCTTCCTATTTAGACTGGCACCTTTTTTGGAGGATGTAGTAACAGCAGCATGAGAGAAAACCGAACTCTATTTCTGGCTTGACCATCACTATTAAAAGGAATGGGTTTTTCTTCCCTGCTTTTTTAATTGATTTACCTCAGAACAGTTAACGTGCAAGCTTGCTTCAGGAAGTAAGGGGAAGATGGCTGTGGGATGAACCTGGGAATAGTCACTACGGCTGTCTCCTTACATTGCTAATAAAATGCCTTCCTCTTATCGTGCTTTTACACAGAGAATGTTGATATGGTAGAATGTGGTACATGCTCCTTTTGCTGTATGGCAAGTCATTTGGAAGCAGGGTCTGAGGGCTACACCTGTATTGTAGCCAGAAGGCAAATGAGTTCACTTTTAACAAGCTTCAGCATGTGAAAACCAGCAGACATGGCTTTGGTCTTCCTTCTATTGTTGTCAAAAGTAAGACATGATGTGCAAGGTGGCCAACTGTTGCTCATGAAGAGCTCATAAGAACTAGAACCCAACCTCAAAGACAGTAACTTTTTGTATGTCAGCATAGAATGTATGCCTTGCAGTTCAACACAGTTCATTTCCTTCTATAGATATATGTTCTCTGTACAAACCTGGAATGCAGATTTTTTATGCTCATGGAAGAGGGGAGAACTAAGTTCTGGGATCTTAACCTCAGCTTTGGACACCAAATCTAATTCTTCCCCCTGTGTCTGACTTTTGAGGAGGTACAACCAACCCCCATATCAATTGTTATTGTATACAAACTTGAATGGGTCCTTATTTTAAATATTCAATGCTGACAGCTTTCACTGTAACTTGAGTACTACTACATTTCTCTTCCCATGGTCTGATGTGGGGTTCTACATCAGGCCATCCATGTTCAATGTTTTTGATGTTCATGCATTCAGAAAAGGAGTATGAACAACATGTGAAGCAGCAATGTACTGTGTATAGGAATATTGGTTTTGCAACTTGTCCCTAGAAATATAGTATTAATTAAGACTCTCAGATGTGGGAATATGACAGGGCTGGGGTGCTTTATTTATAAGCAAGTCCTTCCTGCAGGCAAGCTGTTAAGCCTTAAGGGCATGCAGCCTGGCTAAAAACTCCACTCATTTATTTTGAAAACATGAATTCAATGGTACTGATGTAGAAATGCATTCCTGAATAGAGCCTGAAATATAAGTTCCCTCTTTCATAGCAAAGGCTCTTCAGTATTGAGGTCTGAAAGGTCCATGTTTCATCAGTTATGTTAGGGGTCTTTGTTAATGCTTTCCTTAGTGGATATGCATGTTAACTGGAACACACACTGCAAAATACCTCCCAACCCCCTTTGCCGGTATCAAAAGATTCAGTTTTCCTCTGTTGCTAAACTTTCTGCTTTCCTGCCAACAGTCTCCATTTCAGTTATACGTATATATATGTTATACATCTATAAATTTGTGGACCAGCAAACAGGAAAATGTAAGATACAAAATATCCCTGTCATAATGACTACTGTTCATTTTCATACACGGTTAACTGAGGATCTCAAATGGAGAAGTTATGAAATTCACAGACCCTGTTAAGAGATTAGGTGCACCCAATTGCACAGTATAAGAGGCCTTTCATCTAACACAATAATCCCCTCGTAATATGCATTGCCCATATACAATAATGATTTAGAAGCTTGCTGTTAACATTCAAATTCTGAGATATGTGAATTAAGAGTCACTGGCCAAAAGACACCAGGGACATCAAGGCCAAAGGTTTAAGATTCAAGTACCAGCACCAAAGGATTTTGAGAGGTTCTAATGTAAGTTCATCATTCAATTAGTATACCTTTGAAAACCTACATGTAAGCATTTAACCTTTAAAAATGGAGGTAGCTAGTAGTAATAAATGTGTCTATTCTCATGTATGTACATGACTCATGACACAAACAGCTGTTACCTTAATTGTGTACAAAGGCAGATCTGTGCTAAAACAGAGCTGCATCCATGAGCCTGAAGATGTGGGAGAGGCAAGAAGAGTGTTTATGTCCATGTAGTTCAATCTTACCTGCTTTGGGGCTGTCCGAGGGCCTATCTGGGAGGCAAGTCAAGGCCTTCAAGTGGTATGCTTTCTTACTCTGCAAGAACCAGAACAGAGATTTGCCAGTTACTGTAGTAAGACAAAAACAGCCTGGAATAAAGCACTACAGACAAAAATTACTATTCATAAGATTATTTTTTTGTGTGTTTTGGTTTAATTTAAAACACATTTCCCTTACGTAAGTAAATAACTGTGGTTGAGAAAACATTAATTTGCATGACTAGAACCCCAAGGCCTGACAGAAAATAAGGGTAACTTTCAGCATGCTGATAGTACAATTGGTTCCTCATCTGGAAGTAAACAAGCCTACTGTAACAGCAAGAGAGTACTCAAACTCAGTTTTCAATTTCAGTGTGGTGATGATTTGCCCTTTTTATCACACAACTGCAAGGAGAAACATTCCAGCCTGGGAGACTGAGTTGGCCAGCAGCCACGTTTTGAATTAATTTGAACTTTTTTTCAGAGCAAAGAGTTCAACTTCTGGATGTGGCTGCATTATAGTAATCAAGTCCCAAGAGAATCCAGGCCAAATCTAATACACTGAGGCGCAGTTTCACAGCAAGTTAAACGTGGCATTGGCAGCTATAACTACGCGGAACAGAAAATATACAACTTACTGTGCAACAAGTCAGCTTGGCAAGGCGGCCTGTTAACCAAAGACCGTTTAATCTCTTGTATTTCAAACAGAAATTCCACATTTTATGGGCTAAGTCGCCGCGTAGGCTTTTAATAATCTGCATTCCCTTTATCATGGGAAACATCTGCAGGCAGGAAAATGAGAGTAGCTTCTGCTGTTCTGCAGCCAAGCAGCCTCCTGGTGCGGTACCTGGCAGAGCTGCGGGAGCCGGGCCCCCCCTGCTGGGCACCACTGGGTGGATGTGTAGGTGTCCTGGCCTCCTGCAGCAAAGGGACAGCAGGGTCTGTCTGCTGTTGTGGTAGCTCCTCTCAGCTCCATTTGACAGTTCAGCTGAGGCGTTTCTAAACTAGTCACTTAAATTTCCTAAGTGCCTTGCTCCTTCTTGCTCACCTCTGCTGGTGGCGCTCTCTGAGTAGTAAAGTTCTTCAGGTTGCTTCCAGTATTGTGTATGGAAGGGCGGCTCTCCAAATTACACCTGCCAAGCTGCAGGTTCCTCCACAGCACACTTCCTCTTCCCACATTAACCTGCTCAACAGCAAAAGCCAAGACCAACTTGTTTTTATATGATTCAATTTTGTTTCATATTTATCTCAAATCTCTCTTTTATGCCCACAGTACCTGGAATTTCCAGTATGCTGTAATATATTTGTTGGACAGGTGCAAGCTGTAGTTTCAAAGATTTATATGGTTGTCTTTCTAATGTTCTTTAATGCTTTAAAAATAAATGTTTGAGGGGAAAACCCCTTTTATTTTTTTTCTTTTAGCTTTGTTCCGATATTAATGAGTCTTATTTCCTTGAATAGCTTAGGCAGTTTCCCAATTTAATTGTGGAAGTCTTTACAGTGTGGGTTTGTCTATTAAGCCAGAAAGAAAGCAAACTTTAATTGCAAAACCACAGAACTAACAAGATGATTCACAGGAACCAGTGGCACCTAGAACTACGCTCTGTAGTTGTTTTGGTCAAGCACCGTAGGACATTTAGTTGTGAAGGCAGGCAAACATACACCAGGAGAAATATTGGCTGGGGTTAACTGGAATTTTATAGTTCAGATGATTTCTGAATCAGCACCTCCTGAACCAGCATCTTTGTCACAGGTTTAAGACAATTAAAAAAAAAAAAAAAAAAGGAAAAAACAACAACTTGAGCGCAACCCAGTCAGTGTTATAAAATACACCGTGGGTCTTATTAACAGTCAACAGTAGTTAATGGACAAAAACGCAGTGCTGTACCAACTACACCTCCTGTACTGGGGGGAGCAAGGCAGCGGCCTACGAGGCCCTCAGGTGGCGGCCATAGGCAGCGCCGGGCAGGGGAAGGGGCAGGGAAATGGAGTCTCTGCCAGCAGGGCGCTACGGACTACAAGTACCAGAGTGCACCGCGCGGCAGGTAGCCGCAGGTTGCTCCCGGCGGGCTCTGTGCGGCACCCTGGGTAATGTAGTTTACCCGCGGAGAGGCGCCTGGCAAGCTGGAGGCGGGGCTGGCCGAGAGGCGGACTACAACTCCCGTCAGGCCGTGCACCGCGGCGGGGCAGGAGGGCTGCTCCTGCGGCCGGTCGCCGGCGATAGTCGCGACTTGGGTGTCGTGTCGGGGCGGCGGGGCCATGGACAGCCGCTGCTACGGGTGTGCGCGCAAGTTCGGCGTCTTCAAGAAGGAGGCAAGTGTCGCGACAAGCAGGCCGCCGTCGGGTGTCACCCGCCCAGCTCAGCCTGCCTGTTAAAAAAAATAACTAATTAATAAATTGGTTAATTAATTAATTAACAGCGGCGTTCTGTGTCCCCGCAGTGCGGCTGTGCCAGCTGCGGCCGGGCCTTCTGCTCCAGCTGCCTCAGCTTCAGCGCCGCCGTGCCCCGCTGTGGAGGCGGCCCGCAGAAGGTGTGCAAGCAGTGCCACGGCAGGCTGACCGGGTAAGGGGGTTGCTGAGGGGGAGCCGTGCCTTCTGTATACACGGGCACGCTGCCTGTGCTGTGGAATTCACAGAATTTCTAGGTTGGAAGAGACCTCAAGATCATCGAGTCCAACCTCTGACCTAACGCTAACAGTCCCCACTAAACCATATCCCTAAGCTCTACATCTTTACAGTTACAAGCCCTGCCGTCGCTGAGCTGCTGTTTTGTGAGCTGTTCTGTCCAAAGGCGTGTACCACGGTTTGTGAGGCTGTGCTCTCTGGTGTCAGCGTAGCCTGAAAGAACTGCGTTTAAATCTTCATGGATGGACCCTGAATATCTATAGATGTCCTAGTCAGAGGAGACCAGGTTACACGCCACCATGTGTTTGCTCATCCTTGCAAAAGCGCAGCATTTTCAGAAGTGTCATAGTTCAGCAGCTTAACGTTATTATCAAAGTATTGCCTCTGAGCAAACAGCATCTCAGCTACTCGTTTTTGAGAGGTCTCTACTATGTGTGACCTGAAAACTTAAATTTTGAAGCTTAGAACTAATTTGCTTCTGAAAGAAAAAAACATGCAAATGTATCCTGTAGATTGCCTGTTGAAAACAAACAAATTAATTCAGTAACAGTGTGGGTCATACACATATATGAACAAGTAACACGAGTACACGAGAACCCCTCTCTCTACCAACTCCTCTGTGTTCTCTTCCTTCTTTTGCATTTCTTTTACCTCCCTTCCCTGCTTTTCTGCTAGAGCAAGGAAGTTCTGCTGACACCAGCAAATGGGAAATTTTCTCGTTCTGCAGTTGTCTAAAGAAGAGCCTTGTATTCCACAGGTCTTTACTTCAAAAGCACTGGCTTGTGAAAATACCATCAGCTGTTGATATCAGGTGCAAATACAGAAGTCACAGTATTCCAGCTTTGAAAATTTCTGACTTCCCATACTCCAAAGCCATTTATAAAACAGCCCAGCCTTTTCCCAGGTCTCTCTTGTTGATTTTTTTTCCTTGTCTGTTTAATGTCAGTACTATAGGGTTACAACAGAAAAAAAATGTTCTCTGACTGAATAGCTGGTAGATAGCATGCATAGACCGCTGTTCTGTGGGCTGCACGGACTGAAGTTCTTCAGGCAAACAGCTTTCACAACTGACACCTTTGAGCTGGAAAGTGGTCCAGTAAAGACATTGCCTTTGTTTGTTATTATACAGGCCTTAGCACAGATGCTTTTGTAGCTTTGCCTTCTAAGAATGAATAAAATATGCTACCTTACGTAAGTGTGTGGTTTAGCAGATCAGCATGAACACAGGGAGGTAGGACACAGTTACACAAGACATGATTGTGTTGTGCAGTGTTCAAGTGTCCTAGAAGAAGTCATCGTGATACTGGTGATTACATAATCATTTTTGTAACATTTTATTTAGCTTATGCATTATATAATTCTGTTTGTTGCATGCCACAACCCCTTTCAGAGAGTTGTATGCTTTGGAAGCTAATTACACTGGGAGGCTCATCTAACTGCTCACTCTCTGCTTGCTGAACTGGGATGTGCATGCTCTGGAAGGTGAGGGTATTTCAGCCCTGCCTGGTGTCTGTATTAACCAATTCTTTGTTCAGATGCAAAACAACAGGAACAAAGGACTAGAAGTGAAGTTCCATACTGTCCAAAGCAGCTGTATCATCTTAATCTCTTTCATCAGCTAATCACCCCCCATATTAATGAGGTTATGAAAGGGACTCTACCAGGAGGTCAGTAAACGTGTATACCGATTCCTCTTGGGTTCAGAGAATAAATGACTGAAGCCTTTAAGTGGCTGGAGCCTTGAATTCAGAGATGTCAATGTTTTTGTCTTTCAGACAGGAACCTCAGAACAGTTCAGCAAAATGGTCACCACCAGAAAACTACAAAAAGTGAGTAGCACTTGCCAGTCACCCAGTTGTTTCTGTTGTAGAGTAATCAGAGAATGGTTGAGTTTGGAAGGGATCTCCAGAGGTCATCTAGTCCAAACCCCCTGCTCAAGCGGGGTCACCTAGAGCATGTTCTGGGCCCTTTCATATTTCCCCATGGAGACCACAAAAAGCGTGGGGGGTTGTGTTGTGATGTGGGTGTTTGCTTGATCAGAATTAAGGATGGGGCTTTTGCTGTGCTGTTTGTTTCTTTTGTTGTGAAGGATATAGGGCACTCTTTTTACTTTTGAATAGACTCAAGAACAGCAGCCTGCCAGTGTTTATCTGTGACTGGTTGTGGCTGGCTTGGAAACAGGAGCCTGGTGGTGAAATGTTCCCTGGCTCCTCAGAGATGGTGCCATGCCTACTACATTTATGAGCTGTGGTTTTCCTTACTCTTGGCAGTACCTTGTTGTGCCAGTATGGGAGAGCCTGGTACAGGAATGAGCGGTTTCTGTTCTCTTTTACACTGACATTCTTCACATAGCCTGTTGGGCTCACAGAGGGTGTTTTCATATCTCAGGATTTAAACTCCCCTCTTTTCAATTGTTGTGTCTTTTTCTATCCTTGTCACAGGCGTGTAGCAGCTTTTGAGGCTAAGCAAAACCAGATGAAAGGACAACAGAAGGCAACTGACAAATCCCCAGGTCAAGCTGACTCCAGATACCAGGGGCTCTCAAAAGAGGATAGAGCTATTGCAGAGAGACTGCAGAAGCTCAGAGAGGAAAGGAAACCCAGTAAGTTTTGAAGAGCACTGGAGATTCCCTGGGTGGGAATGCTGCTACTTGGGAAGCGTGGAACCAGGAGAGAGAGGGAAGTGCTGGACGTTCAGTGTCTGTCTTTAGGAAATTTAAGGGTTAAATGTGATCAGAGCAGCCACATCTTGTTGCCACAGTGGCCAGGTTCCACAGTGATTTTAATTTTTCACTTTGATTTTGTTCTTTGGGGTTTTTCTTGAAACTGCTTCTCAGTTTTAGGGCAATATCTTACCCATGAAATCACTTCCACATTTTCCATTGTTTGGGGTAAAAGTCTGGGTCAAACACAGTAGCAGCAGAATGAAATGAGCTTTTTTTGGCCAAACCATTTTGCAGAAGTTTTTCTGTGGTTCATTTTGCTGGACCACAGTGGTACCAGTCTCCATGGGATTATGTTCTGGCCAGCCTTGCTACACAGAGGACAAAAAGGGACTCTGATCCCAGTCTACAGCAGTCAGATATGGGGCTGCCTCAGGGTGCTTGTGGGAGAATAAACTTTTTAAAATGCTATACGGTCTCTAAAAGGGAAAGAAACACTGCAAAGTGGTTACCTTGTTGTATAGGGTATTTTTTTTCAGCCTGATAGGCCTGGGATTATGTTAAAGAGTGTGGGAGCAATGGACTGTACTGCCTAAATGGCACGCATTTCTCTGCCTGTCCATGGTATCCCTAGTCAGCTGATTGCCAAATGAGGTTACAGTAACAGTGGTCTTGTGGCTGGAAGATAAAATGTGGAGGAGGCAGTGACTCGGGAGAAGAGGGTAGCAGTTAGCATTAGGGTAGCATCCAAGTCACTGCTGCATAACTCCTCCTTCAGATCAGGGGCCGAGGGAGGTTTTTGCTCTGGTGTTCAAAGCCTGATTCCAGAACAAAATACAATCTCACTGAAAACAAATAGCTTCAAGTTTTTTTCTTAACAGAATAACCCCCTACCTTGGGTTATTCTGAATTGCAGAGTCCATCCCTTCTCAGGCTGAGATCGAAGCTAGGTTGGCTGCGCTGAAGGAGGATTACCGGGGACCTGTTCCATCCACGCAGGAAATGGAAGACCGTTTGGCTGTCCTGCAAGGAAGATGTCCTCCTTCCCAGGCTCCCAGACCAGTAAGCTCCTGCATCTTTTTGACCAGCAAAGTGTTCTGAGCTGGCACAGTAATTCCTGTGTCCCAGCATGTTAGTCTTTCTTTACCTTTCAGCTTTTTTGTGTCCAGGTAGCTCATTTTGCATCATTGCTTCACTAGAAAATTTTTGGCTAACTTTTACCAGTATGCTGAATCAATTTCAGTTATATTTTCCATAAGAGCAAAGGAACATATATAGTACATGTGTTGTTTTTAACAATAGACGCTAGCCTTTTTCTTCTCTACCCATTTGTGTACCTAAATGGCTTGATATTTTTTCAGAGCCGTTTATTTGTGGTTTTGGGCTTATCCACCCTGCATTCTAGTTGTATCTTGTGGTTGTTATTGTATCCCCTCTGAACAAAATCCTGTTAATTATTCCAGAAATGGAAGCCCAGGGCGGTAAAGTGATTAGCCTGAGACTGAAGAGGAAGGAGATGGATTTTCTGCCTTCAAGGCTTATATGAATGATCTTGTCCCTGATAAGTTGTTTCCTCATTCTCCTTTTTCAGCAGTGCTGTGCACACAGCTGTTCTCTTAGAACTCAGTGGGGCTGGTAGTTGGCACTGCTGAGAATGGGACCATGTTTACTTTGAAGGTAGTGGCAGAGCTGGGGCTGGGTTTCAGCAGCATCTATTCCTATACATTCAGCACCTCCTTGCCTTGTTTAGCTGATTGCATTTAGAGTTGTGGGCATTCAACAGCTCTGAGAATGAAGCCTTGAAAGTCTTACACCAGATACCCATAAGCTGAGACTCACAAGATCAGTAGATGCATCTTTTTATGCTGATTCTCCATAGGGTGATATTGCTATCTGACTTTTCCTTTGGTTGAGTATGCTGCTTTCCTCTCATTTGCTTTCTCTTATGTCCTCCTTGTTTCTCAGGTACATCGACCCCCTGATACCAGAAGTCTGACACAGCAAACAGATGATCTGTTAACTCAGCTGGCTGAGGAAGTTGCCATTGATGAGCATTACAGTCCAGGAGCCCAACCTCAAGGTATCTATTTTGGATTCTAAAGATCTGTGTCTTTCTAATAATGTATATGTTGCCCTGTTCATCTTACAGGTGAGCTTGGTGTCCAGTTTATCTCCCCATTGTGACTCCCAGATTGACTAAGAACAGCCATCCAGCTTCGTACTGGGTCTCATCATCTTTACTTGAGAGATGGTTCCATTTTCTCAGGGTTGTATTACTCAGATTGCTTCTGTCTGTTTCTGTAAGGCCACACTTCCTAGGGAGGAGCTGCTGCTACTCCTAATGTGTCTGTGCTCTGTTGTAAAACATCAGAATGTGGGATACCATTACTTTTCCAGCTACAGTGCTTCCTCTGTAATCTCCCTGTAAAGTGCAGATTAGCTCACTTTCATTTCTTCACGTACAGCGTGGATACTGTTGTGTCATGCCTTCTCCCATTATAACCTGGATTAATGGAGAGCTTCAAGCTTCTCCCATACTGTCTGTTGCTTTAGTGATGTTGGCTGTACCAAAGAAACACTGCTGCTGAGTCACCAGCATGTTCTTTCTGCCTGTCTGTTTGCAGCTGTTAGTGGCCAAAACTTGAATGACCTCAATCGGGAAAGTGAAGATTTTGCTTGCCGTGCAAGTCTGGACCCAAAACAGCTAGAGGAAGAGAAGAATAAACTTCTGGCAGAGGCTGCTGCTGAGCTGCGAGATGAAAACACTAGGCAGGAAAAGATCTTAGAAGTTGCTAAGAGATTGGCAGTGCTCAGAGGTCAGGACCCAGAGAAAGGTGGGTAGCAGAGGAGAATACAGTCCCAAGAGAGGGACCAGGTTCCTGTGTCAGTAATTTATTTTTTGAGAGACTTTTTATCCATTTAATTCCTCTGTTCTGCAAGAAACAGACTGATTTTGTTGCCTGTAAAGTTGTAAAGATTCGTTCATCCTGAAATCAGTATGAAAAATCGGTATGAAAGACCTTAGCCGTAGCATCTTAACCTCAACTAAGACATCGAGGCTGGAACTGTAAGGATGGCCTGCTTTGTCTTGTACCTTTCTTTGAGATAAATCTTGCATGCTCTGTCTCTCATTCGTGCAGTTACACTGGAAACTTATAAACTCCCTGACAGTGATGAAGAATTGGATGAGGAGGAAGCCATTCGGAGAGTGCTAAAACAGGTCAGAAGTGGCACCTGTGGCCTTGTTTATCTTCCTTTCAATCATTTCTGGTGTGGTTTTTTTTTTTTTGTTTGTTTTTTTTCCTTTTTTTCTTACCCATTGAGCATGCAAATTGTGTTTTTTCTGTTCCAGGGCAGGGTCTCATTCCTTCCCCTCCTAGCATTGCTAGCTCCCATGCAGCGATTCAGCTATAGGAGATAGACTTTTCTACCAGTCTGTTAAAGTTCTTTTTCATTCGTTGTTAGTGTCTCTTGCAGTGTGCGTCTTTCCTCCAGCCCTGCTCCCACTCTGCTTGTCCTTTCTTACTTTGTTTTGTTTTTTCCCCCACCCGGCTAGAACATGATGAGATGTGGGCCGTTTAGCACAGATTATGCCTCCATTTCTGTCTAAAATGTCTGTGAATTGTTTTGCAGGCAGACATGAGCTTTCTGTGCTCATATTCCTGGCTGATGACACAGACCACGTGTATGGTTAGCATGACGTTGAGCATCTGCTGATAGCTGCACTGCAAAGCAGAGTGCATTAGTTTAGGGCCCCTGCTGTCACACTGACTGTTCACAATGTACACACAGTATTCAAAGTGCAAGTAGAGCAAGCTCACAGCTGTCCAGAGAACACCAGACTGATGTGTTCAGTCATCTCCAGTTACTGCATGGGGGCAAGGGGAAGGGAGGGAGGTTTAGAGTCTAGAATGAGACTCCTAATTGTGTTCTAAACAAGAGGCTTCTTTCTTTCTGTTACTACCAGCTCACAGAGGAAGTGGCCCTGGATGAAGCAAGTGGATTCAACATTCCTCCAGATCAGACCACCCAGCCAGGACCCTCACAACAGAACCTGCATAAGAAAACAAAGCAAAAGGTCAGTGAACTGGTGAGGATCTCTTGAAATGATGTGCTTCAGGATCCCAGGAGAGTACAGCTCTGCAGCAAGAGTTTGGTGTATCCTAGGCTCAGTGCAGTGAAGGGAGTAAAAAACCAAAACAAACAAAAAGAGCTTCTCCAAGGCAGACAAGCTGAGAAATCAAACGTCTCAGGGGCGTCTGCATAGCTGACCAACCCTGAGCACAGCTGTGACTCATCCTTGTACTTGTAAAAGAAATTACTCATACCCTGAAATCCAAATCCTTTCAGGCTGGCTTTCGGCTGAATGGGATAGTGTCCTCTAAACCCAGAGAAGTCAATCAAAATTAGCTTGCCAAAGTGGATATCAGAGAAGGGATTTTTAACTCACCCATATAATTAGACCAAGAAGGCCATGGTCTAGTAGCATACAGCCTGGAACAGGGTAAGCGGGAGGTTTTCCAGTGCTTTCAGCATGTGCAGAATAGACTCTAGGTAGTAATCAACCATCTGTGTTCTCTTGAAACGTCAGAGGAAGGAATTAGCGACAAGATACCCTACATTCAGAATGGATTCCAGTGTGTTATGGAAATACGTACACCTTCTCCAATGTATATTATGTGAATTAAATGGACCTGTGAGTCACAGACACCTGACAGTCCTGTCCCTGGTAAAAGAAATTATTTAATTGTAAGCATTGTTGCAAACAACCATCTCATAGGTATGTCAGCCACCTTGCACTTTCGGGATCACTGATGTAAAGGCTAGTGCCATCTTACTACTGTTGTGTTAGGAAGCTGCCTTTGCCAGTGTGCAGGCACTCTATTTTGGTGTGCATATAGCTGTTCAGTTCTACAAAGTCTCAGTAAAGCACAAGGAAACAAGGGATGACCTTTGTGAATATGTTCCAGATTGTGATTTCAAAAGATCTTTTCAGCCCAACCTGAGGTGCAGATCAGTGGTAGGAGTCTTTTGGCAAATCACTTTCTTTGTCCCTCAGTTTTCTTTGTATAATGTGGAGAAAATAGAAACCTCAATTTTTCCCACCTTCCCACCACTTTCCCTCCACACACAGCTCCTTTCAACAAAACCAGTTGATCGCTTGCCATTGCAGCAGGAATTGTCTGTCACTTGGTCTGGGCTTCAACCTTTAGCACAGTCCAGGCGATGCGGGTGTATATTGCTGTAGGCACTGAATTGAGGGTGTTTACCTTCCGGGGAATACAAATTCATAAGCAAATGCTGGTAGTTTCTTGGGTGTTTATTTAACAGTCTAGATACGCACATACATGCATATGGAGCCTATCCTTGAGCTCTGGTCAAGTTCATCTTGACTTAGGATCAACTGAGAGTGAACATCCTTGGGCTATTTGATTTGTCACCATGGCCATTATGCATTACAATGGAAGCACTGTGTCTGTATTGTGTCTGCTACGGTTTGAATTCCATGTCTGTTTTCTTTGTGAATTAGAGCCAGACTCCAACCAACACAGCTCTTGCCAGGACAGATGACAGTGACGAGGATGAATTACCCTGGTGCTGCATCTGCAACGAAGATGCTACTTTGCGCTGCCATGGCTGCGATGGGGATCTCTACTGCCAGCGCTGTTTTCGGTAAGTCTTGCGATCCCTCTTCGTCTGAGGGGCAGGTCACAGGTAAGCTAGGCCGCTTTTGTTTGTTCATCCTGTTGGGCAGAAGAACAGAAAGTAGGAAGGAAGATTTGAAGAACCCAAATCTGAGCTGAATGACCAGTAGTTACCCCAGGCCTCGGGGACTAAACTGGCCCTGGGCAGCAATGCTCTGTCTGTTCTGCTCCAGCACATGTTTGGGCACATTGTTTGGCCGATCTCTGGAGCAGCTGATGCACGTGGGATGGGATAAGTGAGTCCATTGTTTAGTGACTTCTGTGGCTTTTTAAAGACGTTGATGAATAATCTAGGCTGGATTCTCACAAGAGGGGAGATCAGACAGTATAAATTTCTGAGGATTTTCTTAGGTTGAGACCGTGAAGTCTTAAACCACATTAAAAATGTCAGGTTGTTGAAATATATGGAGAAACTGCTCTTCTTCAGTTGGGTCTTGCAGTGGCTACAGTCTTACTGCCTAAAAACCCGTAACTTGATTTTTGACAAAATGTTGCTGTGTCAGATTTGGAGGGTTAATTCCCTTGAATACAAAGTTATTCATCACAGCCTGAGTGGTTTCTTTTTTTTTTATGTCTTAAAAGCATTGAGTAGTTGGCTGTGTTCTCATTAATTCTGGATGACATTTAGGTAGCAAGATGTTAAGGATCTGGTTGGGAAAGTAAGGGATGCTTTTATGTGTATTCTCATTTCCTGCAAAGGGGTTTTATAGAGAGATGAGAATGGAAAATGTACTAAAATCGTAAGAAAACATACAACTGGCAATATCAGATGACTTAAAGAAAAGAAGCAAACAACAGATCAGCCAAGCTTCTATAACAGCAGAACCAGTGGTGTGTCAGGTGAGTGAGTATATCAGTTGTATGCTGGAGATGTGAGCTCATGTCTTACTCAACACTGCCAGCTTCTCAGCATGGTTAAGACAGCTGCCAGTATGCTGCATTTTAGCCGTGACAGTTATTTTTCAGAGCTGTGTGGAGCAGACTGTCATTTTGGCTGTTGTCATAGGAGTCACTAACATGCCTGTGAATCACAGACATGGTGCTGAAAGTAAGCTACCAATTACAGGAATCTGTCAGAGAGGGAAGGAGTCAGAGAGGCCTGTTGTCATTTCCCATGCCAGCAAGCAAGAATGAACAGAGCTTTTCACAAAGTACATCAGAATCTTCTGCTCCAAATAAGTGTTTCAAGTAACCAGTCCACATGGCTGCCAGAGGGGTCCTATCAGTTAGTCCTTGGGATAAGTTTCTTATAGGGCTGCTGGAAGGCATCCTATGCAGTAGCTAAGGGTGAGTTTCCTGGCTGGGTGTTTACTCCTGACTGCAGCTTGTGTTTGCTTTTTAGGGAAGGCCACGATGAGTTTGACCTGAAGGACCACCACACTTCCCGCTATCATCTTCCTCGCAAGTAGAGGTGATGACATTCTTCATGGGCAGAAAAGGAGATGGAGAACGGGAAAAGAGGGAGTCGGCCAGATGGGAAGACTCCAACTGGATTTGCAGCCAAAATGGGTGATGTTTTGGACAGTAAAAGGATGTGCTGTAATCTGAGAGAGGCTTGGAGGGCATCTATCGTTGTCCTCACGAATGCAACCAGAAAAGTGCTGGGTTTGCCATGCCTGTTTGGGATAAATAAGGACTTGATGTGAGGAGGTGGATATGCATCTATATATTTATAAAGTCAGGCGATGTGGGTAGCAGTAAAGATGTGTGGTTAAGGCAGTGCTGGCTGATAAGCAACTTCCTGCTTTTGCTAACTTACACATTGGTTCACAAGGCAGCAAAGCACTTTGCACTAAGAAACTGTCTACATCATGGTCATGTGTGATGAGAACTTCCAAAACATAATAAAAACTATTTACGGAGGCCTGTGTTTAAAGTCTCAACTGGGAATGCCTGATAGCTCTTTACGAAGTGTCACCCTCCTGTGATATCTCAGTCCTTCTGTCAGGTGGCTCAGGGGAAGATAGTAAGGATCATGAAGTCACAAAAAATGTTTCTGTGGTGTTGCTGGGGAGGTGCAGAGGAGTGATGGTTACTCCGCCTTGATGAGCAGTGTTGCTCCTGTACTTGAAATGAAGGTTGCTTTGTAAAGGTAATTTGCTACAAACACACTGCATTGTGATCTGCAGTGGCAGTGCCTAAATTCCACATTATTTGTTAGCACGTTAGTCTGGAAGAGTTGTGTGTTAATATTAAGATGGGGTTTGGCTCTGTTGGTCCCCTGGTAGAATAAAGATGCTACTTGTATGATGCTGTTTATCTGGCTGTGAGAGAAACTCAGTTTAATTTACTTATATCCGTCCCTGGAGATAGTTCAGATGCACGTGACACATGCCAGTGGCCACAGCACCCAGATTTGCTTGAAATACCTGACTAAACTTTCCAGAAGTCAGCTGTAATCGGTATGAGCTCTTCCCAGGGCTACAATGTGACTTCTGAGACAGTTGTCTAAGGTTGACAAATTCTAGGAGTGTCAAAAAAAAAATAAAAATAAAATCAAGGATTTGTCTTTGACAGAGGGTTTCCAGTGAATCTTGCCTGTCTGGTTTGACATCACCACTCCCAGCTGTCTGCCCTGCCCTGTGCTGAAGGTCACTGCCTCTGTAGGTGAGGTAACAAAACAGTATTTGCCTGCGCTTCAGCCACCCCTGCTCAGAGCACAGTAAATACCTTAAACTACCTCTGAAGGTGGGTTTATGTTGGGCTGGATCACGTGCTTCAGTAGTAACCCGTATCAGACAATGTGGAATCGTAATACTGCAGGTTGACCCAGCAAGAACTGCTAGCGTGTGTGTCAGCACTGCCAAAACCCTTTGTTAGTAAAGGGTAGCAAAACCTGACTCTTGTGGAGGATGTGCTTTCCCCTAAGAGTCCTTGCTTCAAAAGTGCCTGCCACTTTGGGATGGACAGAGAGGAAAACTACTGAATTCTTCTGATGCAAGAGTTTACAATGAGTCCTGTGTTACACAAGATTTAAGTAGATAGTTACTGATCTGAGGGGTTTGCAGTCTTCAGAATGAAAACAAAATGCAGTTCTAGCTTTGTATTGTTGTGGGAATGATGCTTCATTTTTATTTAACCAGGATAATTAGTCTGTCTAAAAATTCTCTCTTAGATTTAGGCAAAACACAAAGTATTTAACCTGTATAGAAGAAGATGCAAATACCTGGTCTTATATCCCATGTAAGGCTGATCCACTCCCTTGGGCTTCAGCCTGGGTCTCCCAGCTTTTGCTTCCTCAACAACAAAACTTTGAGCTCCTTGTGCAGTTAGGCAGCCTGAGTCCTGTGAACCCTGCCCCGTGCACAACAGTAGTAAAGCAGCAGTTTACAGCCTGAAGCAGCTTATTTAACTTCCTGGATTTGTTTCTGTGGGTTCATCCCAAGAAATCCAGAAGTGCACCCAACCCAGTACCTGAAATAGAACTTAGTCATACGTCGAAGACTCTCTTCAGTCATACAAACACATGCTGACTCTTTCACTGTACTAATGGACGTTTTTGTGGCTGCTGAGCTTTCTGCATGTAATTGGCCATTTTAATGGCAGCCCAATCACTTTCCCCTTGAAAAGCCATTCCCACTGTAGCCCTCTTTTCCCTCTTGCATGGAGGTCACTGAGGCACAAACTATCATAGTCAGCTGTCTGCAGGAAGCAAACCTAGCTGAATCTGTAATTATGAAAGAAGAATGCTGTGTGACCTTTAACTGGGCACAGTTACCTAGTAAAGGTACTGGGAACCTGTCAGTTCCTCACTGGCCAGGTCAACTTCAGTCATAGCCATTCAAGGACGTGAAGAGAATTTGGTATCTGCAAGAAAGAATACATTTCTTTCCTTTTATCATTGTAGCTTGCCATGAGGGCACAAGAAGATTTTCTTTTATTCTCAAAATGTGTATGTGAACTATCAAAAGTAGGTTCCTCCCCAAGAAGAACTCAAAGTAATGGTAACAAATGAAGTTGAACTCAAATTAGCTTACAAAGGGAGGTTTCAGTTAAGCTTCATTAACTCGCAATTGTTGTAGTTTGTGAATATGCACATTATCTTAACTGCTGTAACAAGTGTGAAATGTAGCAGGCTGAATATTTTTTAAGGGAACATAAGTGTTGCTCATAATAAAGGAAAATTGATTTGGAGGTTATATTATACACCTTCATAAGCCTTCAATTAGAAACGCACATGAACTTTCACATGATCTGAGTTATCTTGGTATAATCAAGAGGCCAAAGTTTCCTTTAAGAAACCTTCTCAAACAGTATCCATATACCAAATATTACAGCCTTATGCTAGTGATGGTGATGAGAAACAGTGAATATAACTGGAAGCTGTTCATAAGCAAAATGTAGTTCAGTCTGTCCTTATGGGTTAAGCTGAGAGTAAAAAAAAAAAAAAAAAAAAAGTAAATAAAAGCAAGTTTGACTTACTACTTTTAAGAACCAATTTTAAAAGTTCTTGCACCAGAGCCAAGAAATCAGCTAGCACTGGCCATATCTTGCTTTGTTCCTGTTATCACATTTTGCTTGTCTTGAGTGCTCTTTTGTGCTGTAGTGATGTTCCTATGTACCAGAAATAACTGCATGTCACAGGGGCCACAGCTTACTCTTTCTGCTACTTGAAGAGGACATATAAAGACTACTTCTCTCAAGCAGTGTTTCAAAAGCCTGTTTTTTTGTTTGTTTGTTTGTTTGTTTGTTTTCTGGGTTCTAACGATGTCTGCATACTTACAGCTAAAAACGCTTTTTGCATCATTCCAAATTGAGTGGGTACAGAAAAATGTGCAGCATGGAGAAAAGTCTCTCTTGGGCCAGAGATGTGGCACTTCAGGTCTTGGTGCTATCACAGCTCAGCAGAAAAAAACAAAGCCATCTTGGTAGAGTGTATCATTAATCTAGACACCTGTGAGCTTCTGTGCTGTGGCTAATTACAGCTATAGTTTAGGACACTTAGCTCATGGTCTGTCCACTTGGGTCTTCCACCTGAACTTCTGTTTGAACCTAGTTGGTGATGTTGAGAGGGATTAGAGCTCTTTGCCAGCATGCTACTTTCCTTTCTTGAGAGCTGTGATACGAGTGTTAGCAGGTGTAAATCCATGAGCAATGCCAGATCTACAGCAGGTACAGATGTGAACTGATTTTTTTCTGTTGTTATTTTACTTACAAATTAGAGATTTCAGGAGGGCAGGCATGTCCTCATGGCCCCTTACTAAGCCAAGGAGGGCACGTGCCCATGGACCTGATATGGTAAACCTGGTGGATGAGGTTTAGAGCCTCTGGGAGCAGCAGCCTTAGGACAACTGTGAGCTGCATGGCTTGACAACTCAAGAACAGCAAAGACAAGCAAGCCCTTACATCACCATTGTTACAGCAGCAAGGATTTTGTCCTTGGTGAGAGATGCACACAGCCCACATCTTGTTCACTGACACCTCTTCTGAAAAATAGGAGGGATGCAGAAGGTAATAGTCATCACTGTTATTGATGATGATTAAGAAGCTAATGTATTTAAGATATTACTAGTTCAGCCCCAGTCTTTGTTTGTTTTAGTTTACCTTCATGTCCCTTTTCTTGCAAAGTTGGCCCCTTTGTCCCTTCTTGTCTGACAGAATATGTACTCAAAAGCTAGCCTTGAACATACTGGTATGTAGGAGCCCCTCTGGATGCAACTCCACAGCTCATCCCTTGTGTTTGAGTGGCAGACATGAGAGTCTAGGGGCAGGACATAACATGAGACTGATCTGCCTAACCAGACATCCTCCATTTGCTGTCTAATTTCCTTGCCACATGTGTCAAGTTACTGACTTGCTGAGAAGCTGGATGTAGTTTCCTCTGTATTTTTCCAGCCACACATTAGTTACAGCCAGAAGAGTGTGTGCAGCAAGTCACTGTGTCCTACTTCACTTCTCATTTGGGAGACCTACCTGTCTGCCAAAGACTCGCTCTGCAATTCTCACTACAGGGAAATTAGAAGCAGGTATGTTTTCTGTTCAATTTTTCCTTAGTGTCTTTACAAAAAAAAATTAAAAAGAGCAAAATCAAGCAGCACATAGCTGATTTTCTGTGTTTTAATATACAAAATAAGCATTTTTAACGTCTTTTTAAATGGTGAGAAAATCATTCCCAGGCCTTCAGAAGACACTTGTAAATCATCAAGCCCAAATTCCACAAAGAGGAAACACAATCTCTTCCATTAGCCTTAGCAGCTGTTTCACCAACTTCCCCTTAAGTATTGACCAGATGCACTTGGCTGTTTTCCTTCAATCCTACTGTGTATTTTCTGTCCAACCTTTGTGAATGACAGAGGCTTAATCAGACAAAGTATGTTCAATCCTGTAGAGTTAGGCGTAGTAGTAACAGGTAGGAGATCACAGTCAGGTCCCAGCCAGACTTGAAGCAGGGTGCAGCTTCACAGTAACTGATTTTCCGTGTTGATGAATGAGTGATAACCAGTGCCTTGTTTTCCTTGCAGTGGGTGGAAGAAGTTTTGATGACCTGCTGAGAATTGTATTCAGTACTCCCCAGCCAGCATGGAAATTCCTAGAAGAAACTAAAGGAACGACGTCTTGTCCTGTTCCCACGGTTAAAATGCCATTTAAGAAACAAGTGAATATGCAACATAGCTCCCTGCTGTGCACGGAGATGTGGAAGGAGTGGAAACTTCAAACCACTGGTACAAAGTTCACAAACATGGTGATGTGTCTCAATAACAGTAAGTCCTAAGCATATTCTGAAGTTATCTTGCTGATCCCTTTTTTTTTTTTGTGGGGAAGATGCATGTTTCCTTGTGACCAAAGCTGGTGTCCCTTATGGGTGAGGTAATTTCTTCTGAGGATTGGTGATTCTCCGGAGACCTTTCAGTCGACTGAGCAATTCTGTAATGAAGTCCTACAAGTAGAATTGTAGAAAGAAGGATGTTGTGTTAATTCCATTGCTCACCAACCCATAGAGTACTATCCCTTTTGCATTACTCCCCCATTCCTCTTCATATTGAGCAGAAACTAGAATTTCTCCGTGGATGGAGAAAATGTATCTTTTGGCTTAGGAAGGGGAGACCTTTTGATAGGTGAAGAGGGGTCTAAAAGCTCCTCTGTTCTCTACCTCCCCTGGATCCCTCTCGTGTAGCCATGTTTACTTTATCTGCAGCAGCTAGCCTGCTCTCTTCATCCCTGATGCCTGTCTGTTTTACCTTGGGATGACCTCAAGATGGTGTTGTCTCTTTTAGGCTCTACTGCTTCCTGTTGCCACCATAACCTCCTGCCCACTTCTGCTGCCCTCCCCATGTAGGGCAAAGCAAGCCGTCCCTCTTGTTGTTTCCTTGTTCAACCTGTAAAGCTCCATGTTGTGGACTGCAAACCACGCCGAAGCTGTGCCAATTCTAGAAGGAAGTGGCTGGCAGAGAAGGGGGTGGAACAGAACACATGGAGGACTAATGATAACCTGGAGCAGGGGTTGAGGACTGGAAGACCAGATAGATGAGCAGTTAATGGAGATAAACCCCAACTACTTTGCTGACACAGCCAAGGACTATGAACCAAACTGGACCATCTGGTTATTCCAAGCAGAAGTCAAAGTGACTAGGGCAAACTTTACCATCTTTATGGCAAGTAACATCACTGTAAAGGACTGTGCAGCTTTTCTTCACCCGAAGAGGTTATGTACATATCCTTGTAATTAGGCAAGGTCACCAGAGGTACTGCAATTTGCTATGGTTTGTGCTGTGTGCAAGCCCAGCTTCCTCACTCCAGTGATCAGAGTTTGCCTGCCACAGCATGCTCTGGAGGTAAATGCCTAGGATTGTACCTTTGTATTCAGTCCCTTCAGAGGAAACCAGTTTGTTTCCTCTGTCTTGTTTCTGTGAATAGGCTGCTGTGATCTTTCAAGGGGACTGGATTCAAGATTACAAGGGTGAGAGTATATACTTTTGTCAATGAGGTAGCAATATCTAGTTGTAGTTATCAAGAAGTATACTCTCAGCAAGACACTTCCATGGTTGCTGAGTCATTAGAGCAAACTATTTTCAGTTATCTCTCTGGGAAAGTGGAGTTCTTGCCCAAGATCTGAAGCTTAGACACACTGAAAACCCTATTGCCAGCCTTGTCTGCCAGACCCATCTTAGGAGACTATCCACAATGCTCATTAGTTTAATTTTGATGGGAGTAATGCATCCATCTCATTTTCTGCATGTTCATCACTGTGCAGCTACATATAAAGGCTGGACAAGACATTTAATAACATCTGAGCACAACATTCATGTGCAAAGCACATGACTGAAGCAGGAGTAGGAGACCTTAGTCTGCACACAGCAGTGTGCAGCAAAGGTAATTGCTGTGTGATGCACACACTACTCTGCAGAGTACTAAGCTGTGCTCCTTTGAATGCTGTGCCAACTTGTGAGAGTTCTTTAGCTCCCTAACTCAAACCAGGACTTCTAGAGATCACAGGATGGGGGTGAAGCATGTGTTAAACTGACCTAAAGGGGTTAAACAATTATCTGCCTAGTCCAATCTCAGGGCCATCCGACATTCTTGTCATTCATACACTAGAATTTTGTAAGTTGAAAATGCATTTAATTAATGGCATGCAAGATGCTTATAGGAACTGTCTATACTTTTTCCACACTGAGAACCAAGTATCATCTCAGCCTGGTCACCTCAGGATGTCAAAAACATGGAATAAACTTTGGCTACACAGCAAAATCATTCGTCTGCTCCACTGCTCATCCTCAGCTCAGCTATGTAGAGCTGAACATAGTTTTATAACGTAGCAGAACAAATGTCCTAATACCTCCCATTGGAAAGTAAACACATGCAGTATCATGTTAGGCAAAGTAACACCCTGGCTATTCAGCCAAGTAGCAACAAACACACTCTTAGAGCACAGCCTAATATATACGTTGATGGTGTTTCACTCACCTCTGTTGGGCTGGAGCATTCATGGAGGATTTCCTAAAAGGCAAGAAGGAGTCATTTTAGAGTTTTATAAATTGACCCTTCCCTTGAGCTACAAAAAGGACATACAATCTCACAGTACTTGACAGGCTAAAAGGCACAGGGAAGCAGCCTGTAACACATGATGATTGTGTTCTGCAGCCCAAACACCACTGCCATGTTGTATTATGTCAGCAGTCCCTAACTGAAAGCCACCAAGTCCCTCTATCTGACCTGTAGTTTTAGTTTCTGTTCTTCATTAGGGACATCTAGGAGATCTTCAAGATCAATTTCAGGTCCACGAACTTGTGCCTCTGTTTTCTCTCTCAGCTAAAAAGAAAAAAAAAAAAAAAAAAAAAACACAGTTAATAAACCTTCAAGCTTTTAAGCGCCTGAGAAGTAGCCAGTTAAAATAGAACTGTGCTGCAAAGTTGAGGTCAAGAAATAAATCATCTCAAAATAAGGAGGTTCTTGTAAAGAGGGCATGTATTCCACAGCCCCTCTGTGGTGTCTGCTACAGCCACGCATCTTGATTCATCATCTGCTCCCATCTCAACCCTTGATGGCTTCTCAGGGATCATGGGCCACGAGGTGTTCCACCTCTTCAAGAATATTCAACATCAATTGCTAACTGCAATGCAATGTAACCCAGCTTGGGACAACCCACTTCCATGAAGCTTATGTACAGGTGTTCACCAGACAGAAGTCCAGCAGGCTTAAAGAGGCACTACTAATACAAGGAGATTTAAAGCTTTTTAGCTACATACATTTATGGGAATTAAAGTTGTGTTTTTGCAGTAGAAAACTCTACTAACCACCTTGCATATTCAAAAGTGATTGTGATAACAGTGAAAGTGATAACAGTGGTATAACAGTATGGAGTATGTTAAGCAGATAAGGGGACAGTGGAAAGTCCCAAAATAAGGGCAATAGGTATAAAAAGCAAGACGAGCAGCGCAAAATCAGTAAAAACAACAAATCATGGACCTTCTAGTCATGAGAGAAGAAGGAAAAAAAAAAGGGAAAAGGAGAAATTAAAGGTTGGTCAAATCATATTGTGCACATATGGTATAGTAACAAGCATCGAGTAGGTTGTGAACCTGTAGTACTCAGCCAATGAGGAAACAGGAGGTAAGAGAGAATATAAGGCTATGATATACATGTACATGTGCCACGCATTCATGCTTGCTGGATGCCCACCATTGCAATTGCAAATAAAAATGCTGCTTCACTGAGATCCTCTCCTGAGCCTGTTATTGTCTACAGATTGTGTCTTACACATTCACTTGGTTGGTATTTACACTAAGGATGTTTGGAGTCATAAAGAAACAACTATGCTTTTGGAAAGCTCTACTCTTTTTTCAGCTTTCTATAATAGGAATATGCCATAGTCTCCTTTAAGGTGAGAGAGACCCCCTCCAAGCTTTGGTGATCAGAGTAATAGACTCATTATGTTAGATGGAAACATTTGTATACTTGGATCTAAAATGTGTCTATGTCCATACACTTCCAAAAGACTGTTAAGGATGGCAGGCTTTGTTTTCCTATGTATTTGCAAGATGAACCTTTAACAACATGATTACCAGTGATATTTTAACAGTAACCAGCAGAATAAGGATAATGAGTAAACAGCACAGCACCTAGTTGCTGGATAGCATTTACAGATGTATATGTAAAACATTAAACAATAAAGGCAGTACTTACGGAAAAGAAAGAAACTATTTCTGATCAGTCTCTGATACCATGCCATGGGGGAAGTAAAAAGCAGTAGGTATTCAGCTTGGCTACGCAGCTGATTTGACAACTAATAATAAAAGTTGCACTTGCTGTACTATGACCCGTAACAACATTTCTTAGAATAGTTTTCACGTGACTATTTAGACAACAGGTCTTGATACAGCCTGACTTTGGCTAAAGAAATAAATGGATCAGGAGGGCAATGTAGGATAAGGACAGTTCAATTAGGGACTGTGTTCCTACTTCCAAGCACAGGGAGTGGTCTCAAAAACCCAAATTGTCTCCTGAGTCTTAAATTTTTTGTAAAAAGCCTCGTGGCAGCAAATTGCATAGCATTCAGATTATCTGTATCGGGAGATGACATTTGAACCTTGCTGGCATTTGAACCTGCAGCGCTGTTCATTCCAACTCTGTCACACGGACTTCTGGAAGACTCTGAGGAGTATTGCCCTCACTGCCAAGGGCAGGTGGAGCAGAGGACAAGAAGGTGGTGTAATGGAAGGCAGTGGATCCAAAGAAGCGCAGCAGGGCTAACCAAATCTTCTTGCCACAATGCACAAAGCAGAGCAGGATCTGTTTTACACTTGGATGTTTACCAGTCATATATTGTGGCACATTTATTTATTTGAAAAGACAGTAAGCAAATTTCTGTGGTACCCTATTAACAGTCTCTGACGTGGAACAGCATCACATGCAGTTCCTGGCAGGAATCTCTTCAGTTGCCCCAGCACATCAGGAAGTCAATAAAACTATTGTTCTGGAGAGGTGCTAGCAAAGGCAATCTCCTGGCAATCTGTTCCCGTAAGGGCATGGCTGCATTTCTCACTCATGCCTGCAGGGATTTTGTAGTAAGGAAAAAATACCTCCTTTGGGTAGCTGCTCCGATGACAGCAAACAGCTCCCAGTTAGTCAATTCACAGAAAACCACAAGTAACAAGGTAGCCTAACTCATTTTTCTGAGACCTTTACAAGAGTAAATCTGTAGACTTAGACAACTGAGAGTAGCCCACAAGGAGTTGCATCTTGGACTAGGTTACTGGTGGTACCAAGAAGTGCTTTTCATCTATCTCAAAAAAGCTTCTCAGAATCAATACATTAAAATTGCAATAATTCCCCAAAGGGCAAGAGGTCCTGGTGCTTGGAGCAGCAGCCATTCTCCTTCCTCTCTTCAGAGCTACCTTACCACTTGTGCTTGCTTAGTCCTTCAAGTTGTGAGCATCCACTCCTATCTCTTAAACATCCACTGCTGAAGTCCTCCTCAGTAGGACTCTTAATTTTCTCCTTTTGCTGGCTTCATAAATGCAGATATCACAAATGTATACATATTTTAAGCTGGAAATGGGATCCTCTCCCATCCCCTCCTTCAGGCATTGCCTGTCAGGCAACAATGTTTTAAGTAACATTTGTCTCAGGGCACAGTGGTGTTTTGGTGTGGTTACCAATTCAGTGGCACCATTTCCCCTTGGGGAACATGGATAAATACAATCTGCCAGTTTCCTCATAGCAGCCTTGAACTGCTTGTCCTTAACTTTACAGTGGCATTACATGGAGACAGTAAAAAATGAATAAAATAAAAGCAGTTAGGTGTTTAACACCATCTCAAGTGATGGGATGAAATACAGTAAATGGCTCTAGTCCTTGTAAAGCTACATAATCCAAAATGGAAAAAGCAGATTTTGTGACATGAGGAGGCTGGACGGAGCACATTGCCAGTCAGGCATCCAGACCTAGCTGCCTACATACCTAAATCTCCAGAGATTGCCAGGGTCTAGCCTGCCTCCAAAATGGCTGTGGACGGCACATACACCATGTAATCAAGAGGCCTCAGATACAGCTGAGCACTTACTACTATAATTTTATAAAATAAAGAAAACAACTGGAAATTCAGAATTATTAAGCTGTGAAGAGATTACAGCGGTTTACCCTTAGTCATTTTACTAATCAAGTTATAAGCTTGTTCAGAAAGTCTAAAAATGTTACTTAAAAGAATAGGAACAATATTATTTTCATAGCCATGCATTTGCAACCAAAGGAAGGACCTCTTTCTCAGTATTTGTTTTCTCCTGCATGTTCTTTGCATATGACAAACCAAAACAGAAGGTAACTATTTTTGTCTCCCAACTCAGCATGAGAACCCAGTATGTTCCCACAAATATCAAACAGAGATATAATAATCACACAGAAAACAATGATAATAAACAACAAAAATACCCAAACCAGCAACAACAATAATAAAAAGCCTCAGAGAGAGTTCCTGAAGTTCCCCTGCTCAGGGGAAGAGCTGACACTGTTCCGTGGTGCTCAGACATGGACAATCACGCTGGAGCCCTCCCAAAATAGTTAGAAATTTCTCTGTGCCATTGTGACATATAGCACAAAAATCACCTTTCCTGAACTGTTCTAGCATGTCCACTTCCACTGCTGATTGCAATTTGAAACTGGTGATGCTCAGAGTGGAACAGACCATCAGAGTCCAAGTAATCATTGGCTCTTTTGTCCTCTTATCTCAAAAATGCGTTTAACACTGTACTGGGGTGTGAATATAGAAAACAGGGCAGAAAAAGCTTGAGAGTTAATTTAGTCCATCCCCATCCAGAACATGATTAACCTATTTTACACAACCTGTTAAACCCATCTATTCTTCTATTGAAGACACTTATGATCTACTGGGTTGTGAGTCAAGAAAGATATTTTCTCTTACAGCAACAGCTGTTACCCTGCAGATTAAAGCAAAACCACAAAATTTCAAGCTATTTAAATAGGTTTGAGACCATGAGGTGCAATTTACTACACCCTAAAGGAATTACCCCATCTCAAAAGTGGAAAAGCACTGTCCCCTCTGAAAGCTCCCAGTGTAGGTGCCATCTATAAGCACAAAATAGGAATAGAAGTGATAGTAATGGGTTAAAATTTCAGGGTACCCAGTCAGTGCTGACTTAAATATCACATCTCTGTGGAAAAAAAGATGCCACGTACCCTACAACAGCCTAAAGCAAATACTTGTACCATTCATGTGCTGTACCTAGACATTCCTACTAAACCTTTCCTAGTTTGACCACTCTCAGATACGCAGGAAGGATTTGGGACTGATTGTTCCTCTAGTTAAGGAAAATGCAGGGAGGAAGACAGCTCTAGGGGTCTGTGAAGGTTTAAGGTCTCTATACACATCATCTCAGCGTGTGTTTTGTCTTTCTTCCCCTGCTGCCAGTAGTGTGTCCAGAGTCTGCAGCTACATCATTTATCCTGAGTGCCTCATTCAAACAGCAGCTATAGCCACACTGCTGTGACCAAAAGGGACAAAAATACACTAAACACCTCTAATCCAGCTAATACGGCTTGCAGCAAAGCCACTGACCACACAGAGCTTAGCAGCATGTGGCTTAGTACACCTGCCTAAGTTTTGCTACTTGTGCTGAGCAATAGCCACCCTCCCAGCAGGTGTAATACCAGACGGCTTACAGCTAGCTGGAATACATCAATACAGGCTTCTCTGACTGTGGGCACACCATTCAAAGAGAGTGCTGTTGCAGGTGGCAATAGGACACCTGACAAAGATGGAAGACAAGGATCTGTTTCCAGTAAGGCAGAGGAAGCTTTGTCCCAGCACACAGAGCCCTTGTCCCATTCATCTAACAAGCGAGGGGCTGATTTGCCCCAACTACTCACCGGGTACTGGTACAGCTCCTGCAGCTGGGCATCAACCCATTCCTCCAGGTCTAGCCAGCGCTGTAGGTCCTTGCGGTTGTACTTTATGGTTAGCTTGCCCAGTTTCCTGTGTGATGATTCCTCCCCAGGTTTCTCTGGAGTCTGGAAAGTCACCCGGGGCAGTGTGCCGGAGTTCCTGGCCATCCTTCACTGCTTTCTTCCTCCTCCTCTCCACCTGCAGGAACTCACCTTCCCGTGGGCCGCTCTCCTCTGTCTCTTAACCAATATCTCCCTGCAGCTTGTGGCTCAGGGCACAAGCTCCTCGCTTTCACCAAAGGCAGGCAGCATCAGCGATGCCAGGGAGCACGGTGGGGGACAGCACGCAGCTGGGGCAGTGTCCGGGCACAGGCTCTTGGGTTTCACAACCCACGCTGCTGACGAGCAGGGAGGGAGGGGAGAGGAGTTGTTGTAATAGCATCTGCTGTTAAAAGAAGCCAAGTGAAGCAGGGAACTGATAAACAAGGTTTGTTAATATTTAACGCAAGCCAGCTCCAAGAAGTGGCGGGAGGTGGGGAAGAAGGAGGTTTTAAATTACTTTTCCTACAGGTGTAACTGATGTGCATGTGCAAATCCAGAGGGCTGATCCATACATCATTCATTAAATCCTGTGGAGTTTGAGCTCCACCAGCTGCTGTGAACTCCTATCACCTGCAGCTACAGGGTTTGGTTCCCACTTAAATGGCACAGGTGCTACAGTAGGGCTACAGCACTAGACCCACCACAGGTAAGGAGAATCAGTCTGGGATCAGGTGGCCATATCTACTCTTTTATAAGGATAGGAATAGTGGGGTCAGTGCTGTTGCAAGCCAACCTCTGTCTCAGCAGCCCCATTTTACATTGTTCTAAGTTCTGTAAGTTCAGTCCAGCTTTCTCAAATATCTTTTTGTAGAAATCTTGGTGACCTGATCATCTGAGCAAACAAAATCTGTGCTCTTTAAAAAATTGTACAGGATGGGGTGTAATGGCATAACTATTGAGGGATAAAGTGTTATCTTCTTCTCACAGGAAGGTATTTATGGTAAACAGGAAACATCATAAACTGTTACGATATTCATCATTGATTGACTTATAGTCTCTTTCTTACTGGAATATGGGTTAAAGGTCTGCAACATTATTCCCCTATCCCATTTTAGAGGGACACGTGAGCAGCAGTGATCAGAGGGGCAGAAATCAGATGAGACGTGTTTATGAGGTGTCAGGGCAGCAGGAAGCCCGTCCCTGCTTCTGATGCTATATCACACCTGTTTATCCGTCTGTCCCCAGAGCCTTCCTATGACTGACCTGCACTGGGTGCTGCCCTGTCACACAGATCAACCCACCAAGCTTTTATGTCATGAAGCAGATCAGCACCTTCAATCCCATGGTTTGTGTGGAAATAATAAGTAAGGTGGAGACTGGCTTTCTCTGGAAGTCAGACCCAGGCCCCCTGCCAAAACCACAGCACTGTGCCCAGAGGTGGTGGCACAGCCAGCCAGCAGCAACTCCTACACAGGCTGGTAGAAAAATAAGCAGGGATGTTCCAGCCCTTCTTCTCAACTTGAGTTTGGGGGAATTAAAAAAAAAAAAAAAAAAAAAGTATTTTCTGACAGACAATTCCACAAAATGTTTATCCTGAAGCTTACTCCAGCCCCATTAAAGGAAAGGATAAAGTATTAAAGTATACCTAAAACTGGTATCACGTCACCTGCTTTTCAGACAGACTGAAGCTTCTATTCAGAAACCAGCTATCAGCTAATTAATTTGCTAAGCTTGCCCCATTTTTCATCACTGCTTGACTGTATTCACCCCCTAGTCTCACTCCTAAAGCTGTCTTACTTACAGCAAAATTTCTCAGAAAAATCCATACTACCAGAGGGTGGGAGCATACTCCCTGAGGAGAGATTCTTAACAGTTAAAAATCTTGCAAAGCCCATGAATAAGCTTATAACATGTTTACAACTGTTGACTTTTCAAAGGTTAATAGACATTCCAAACACGAGGTAAATCTGGACCAAAGGACACACTTTGCCAGGTATTAAATTGTCTCCCAACAGAAGGGCTCTATCTTGGTGTTCAAAGTCTGACTTTTTTTTCAAATGGGGGAAAGCAACCTACATTTTCCTTGGTCCCACTGCCACAACTGCTGACAGATTTTCCTGAAGAACTCCAGGCAGGCTAGCATTAAAACAAGAAAAAGCAGTCCATCCAAAAATTTGCGGTGGCTGAAGCTGGCAGCGAATTTGTCCCCTTCCTTCATTACACATGCTGACCCTGGTGCTCATCCTTAGGCCAGGTGAGCTCTGCATGGAAGACGGAGCTTGCCCTGTTAATCCTCTGTCAGCTGAGCTGAATTTATGAAGCATGGGATGGGTGTGAGGAAGAGGGGAGTGCACCCTGCCCTAATGGCAGCTGCCTGTTCTTCGAGCAGATGGAGCCTCTGACTGGTAACCCCACTTGAACATGACCAATGGTCTGAGATACCACACCTGAGAAGGTCCACAGGCAGATTCAGCCCACTGTCTGTGCTTTATCAGCAAAGCTACGAGCAGCCCCTGGTGCCCTCATGCTGCTTGGGCAGTGTCACCACACAGGGGAGCAGGTTGGTCACAGGGCTCTTAGGAGAGCTGCACGCCAAAGTGAGCTTCACTACAGGATGTTTATTATCCTGCTCTGGGTTATAAGCGCTTAGTCATGAATTCTTTGTAGCAAGAAGGTGGCGATGCAAAAATAAATGTTTACAGATAAAGTGGGCCTCCTCCTGTCACAAGCTGTTCTAATCAATCATTAAAGCAGGAGCAAGAAGCAAAAAGGCAATGTGTAAAATCACCCCGTGAGGGCGCGGTAGAGGTTCCTGTGGGCACAGGATCAGGTGCCTCGTGCAGGATGGGCAGCGTTGTCCCTGGGGGAGGGAGGCAGCATCTCCCATGGGTATACCAGCCGCCTGCCCTAGGAGGGAGCTTTTGCCTCTGAGAGGAGCAGGGTGGGATTCAATACCACAAAAGGTGGGCTTTTGCGATGGTCTAGGGCCCCAACAGAGGAGGGCCACCAAGCTGAACACCTGTGTTATGGTGCCAAACAGCTGAGGCACTGGAGCAAATGAGTGCAAGAGATGGATCCGGTTACACTCCTCCTGGAGCTCACGCTCTCCACCCCACACCTGTGACTGAAGCTGGTGTTCCTCTTTCTCTCCAGGCTGATGGCTGTTACGCTCTCTCAATAATTCAGCAGGGCCCCAGCTCCTCTTTCTGGAGAAGCTGGATGGCCTCTTACCCTCGCGTCCCAGCCCAGAGAGGATTGGTTTTTTCCTTCAAGACAGCCAGGAGCCACTCTCCACCTGCTTTAGAAAATAATCACTTTCCCTGTGGTTACAAACATGGTAGTTAGCACAAATTAAGCCGGGAAAGGCAGCAGAGGTGACTGTACCGATGCTACGTTGACACCACAAGGTAAAGATGTTCTTCATTCTCTTGTGGGCAGGAGCAGGCACTGAAGTAACTCTGTGGATCAGAAAACAGACAGGACTGGAGGTCAGAAGAGCCCTGTGGCAGCCCTGGTACCCCTGCACCCCAGCTTCATTGCCCTCACCCTCTGGTGCCTCCCCTGCAGCATGGAAACTGAAAAAGCTGCCCCATTGCCCCTGAGCTCTTGCTAGATAAGGAGACCACATTGTTCATTCCCAGTCCCTGAATGTCTGGGGAAGCAGCCGGGGTGCTTCAGCACACACAGCCCTCACCCGAGCAGCAGTGCTGGCTTTCCACCTGCAGGTGGAGAGCCTTCGTGCTCCTCAGTGTTGGCTAAGTACTCCTCCTCTCCGGAATACTGAGGGACAAACAGCTCCCAGCATTTGTATTTGACTGGGGAACCCCAAATTGGGGACTTGGCACTACCTCAAGAAGCAGACCAGTCCCAGCAGTAAAGGCAAGGGGCTAGGAGAGGCAGCCCGCAGCCCCCTCAGCCTTGGTAATGCAGTCAGAAGGGTGAGGGCTAAAGGATCTTGTTAAAGGCGATGTGAATTAAATGCCACTAACTGGGAGTCATTGAAAAATCCATCCATGTTGTTTTTGGTTCCAAAAACATGTGTTTTGATCTCCATCCCCAAATGCAAGGGAAAGCAGAGGAGGTGCTGGCAGCTGGCCTGAAGGTGTCAAAGACTACAGCTTCCCAGGGGCTGTGGTGTCTGCAGGAAGGGAGGGAGAAGGGGGGGCATGGGGAACACCACAGCCCATCAAGAACAGCTCAGGTCACCTGTGGGAACTTCAATGGGAAATGTTAAATTTTATCAGCTTCCTGCAAATTGAAGGCTGTTTGCTTCACAAAAGGAGCCATTTCCATAGCTATCTCCCTATAGGAGCCTACTGCAGACATGGTGAAAATGCAGATGCTTCTGCAGCATAACAGGTTTCAGCACAATTTCCCCTTCTTCTTTTCCTAGCACTCCTGTACTTAACAGCTTACCGTGACTAGCAACAATAAAATAAGAGGCGCAGCACCGTGCAGGACGACAGACAGGAACTTCCCCATAGAAACAGTCCTCCCTCCCCACAGCTGCCCTTGGTAAGGTGGGAAAGGCTCTGGTGAGGACTCAGCAGCCTGTCACCCTTTCCCTGGCTTGGGTCCTCAGGACAGGTGGTTAGTCATGGCCTGCTGAGATCCCTCCCCGTCTCCTTCCTTTGCCACAGCTTTGTGCCATCACTTGCATCCGGGTCTCGCCCCTAAACCACACCAGGAGGTTTAACCTGAGGCAAATACGACAAAACAAGCAAGCAAGCAAACCTGTCTCCCGAGTGCTAGTTACACACAGAGCGGTTCCCAGATACAGCCAGGCAGAACGGAGCAGCTGTCAGGAAGTCACTGCAAGCTGTGATGCCACTTGGCTGGGCAAAGGGGACCCGGAGGAAGTCTTCCTTGTTTTTTCTGCCTTTTTGGGACCCTTCCTCCCAGCAGCTGGGCGCCCACCTGGTGGGTGCTGGGTCCGCACAGCGGTCACATCAAGGTAGGTGACGCAGGTTACCACTCACTTTTTTTTACAAGCCGTGCATGTCTAAAAGCTACAATTCTAGTCAAATATTAAGCCAGTGTGTATTTTAACCCCCACAGTAAGCTGCTGAATAGCTATTATTGCAGGACCCAGAGCAGACGCTTCTCAGCCCATAAAAGACAAACATTAACTATGACTCACTGTTTCAGGACCCCTTTAAAAACACTCCCAAGCCATAAAATCACACAGCCTGCTTTCTCTTCACGCTAATATGAGTAACACACAGCTCAGCTGGAGTCATGGGAAATTATTTATTTGCTAGCAGATGAGGCCTGAGATGGGAGTTCTGGGTTAGGTGAACAGTGAGCAGGCTACTGAGATGGAAGGAAAGATGCTGCAATGGAGAGCAGTTCCTAACAGAAATCCTTTATTTTGGGACTAACCTCAGTTAAAACATTAACTACTGAACCTCCCCAGAACAAATTGGCATATTTAGAAATGCTACTGGCATAGAGGTGGGATGCATCACTTCTACAATGGAGGACAAAAAGCATGAAGTTTAAAAGTCAAATAAAGAAGCCAGACCCTTCTGCCAAGATGAAGAAGTGGGTCAAATTTAAGAATATAAAGAATATAAAAAGTAAGGTCACATTTTTAGGAAATGGTCACAAGAATTTTAGCTGGAGGCTGATCAGCTGAAAATGGCAGAAAGAACAAGTCCAAGATCCACTAAAGATGTACTGGTCATAAGATGGCTCTTCAGTGAACCTATGAATGATACTGAAATGATCCTAAGATGTATTCAGCAATGGATTTCCATCAGAGAGACTGAAGATTAAATACTTGACAATGGTGATCCATTTTTAGCCTAAGGCATATAATTTTATAACATATTTAATAATAACAAAAAAAAAGAAAAAAAAAAAAGAAACTGGAAAACAGACAGAAAAAAGACACTAAGATAACAAAGGGGGAATGGAGACTGCTGTAAAAGAAGTGATTAAAAGATCATGGCTGGCTTCCACTAGCAAAATGAAGACTGAGTTAGGATATGATTTCACTAAAGTAAATACACCTGAAGAAGATAATAGGAGAGAAGCTTTTGAAATTAAAGGACAACGATGCACAAGAAAAATCAATATAAAGTATATAAAGTAAGTATAAATACTTTAATGGTGAGCAGCAGAAAAGCTTGCAGCATGATACTAGCACAGCCTTCTGATGGGAGCAAAAGGGATTGCATCCCCTAGTCTAAAGGTGAGGTTTGATTGGTTTATGAAGGGGCTCACTCTTCTGTAAACATTTAAAACAAGGGGAGGAGGGGCACAAGGGAGTGCTTGAGTGCCTCAGGAAGTGCAGAATAAAAGACAACCTTGTCATTTGTTTGTTTGTTTGTTTGTTTGTTTGTTTATTATTTCCCCAGCATCAGGGGTACCACAGACAGAAACAAGCAGCAGGAATTGAAATGCGGGACAACAGCAAGGTCCCCAAAACTGCAAAGGTAGCTGCTGCCCAAAGCACAGCCATTGCTCACCATCTCTTCTCAAAGATTTGCCAATCAATACCATCTCACATTTGCTTCTGCCTTTGAAGTGATGCAATGTTTCATTAAAAATAATGTCCAGGCAAATTATAAGCACCCTCTGCCCTCCCAGGCACTATGACGGAGGGCTAAGAAGACTTTACTCAGGGGTTTAGGAGTGCTTGCAGAGGGAGTGGTGACACTGATGTAGCTGGTGAACAGGGGAATTTGGTCCTAGCTCTGCAAATAGAAACAGGAAGGTAAAACACGCACCCAAGTTACAGCAGGCAGCCTTTCTGCTCCTGTTTGGGGCTGATCTGTATGAGACTGAGGAGCACTGCAACATGGCTCACCAGGGGGCTGAGCACCAAAAAGTCTCACCGCAGTGGTGCAGGGGCTGCTGCCTGGTACACTGCCAAGGGTTTTCACCAAAGAGGAGTGTTATGTCCCAAAAGCAGCGAATGAATGGTTTTGAGCATGAAATGCCTGGCAGTGGGTGCAGGCCGTGAGGCCAAGGCAGGGGGCTGACTCATTTGGGTCAGTGAGACCTGGGATCCCTGCCACCCCACCAGTGGTGATGCTGTGCTGCGAGGGCTACCACCATAGGACATGTCCTCACAGCTTTCAGCACAACCCATTTGGGCTTTTGGGCCGGCTGAAGCATAGGGATGGGGTGTGTGCCCTTGCATCTACACGACCAAGAGTACCACCCTGGGACGCATAGGGCTGTGCTGGGTGCTCCCATGGGAGCCTTCGCTCCCCTTGCCAGCAGAGTGGGAAATGGTATCACCCTGCTCTCCTCCCCTTCCTCTTACGCAATGCAGCCAGGAGGGGAGTGACTTGATTTTTTTTTCCCTCTCTCTGGGAGTTGGTTTGCACTTCCTGCCCCTTCCGTGCCTTTGTCTCCACTGGACGCTGCCGAGGGCACACCTGAGGGGTGAAGGCACAGGGGGACAAGGGGGACACCCTTCTCCTAGCATCGGTCCCACCTGAGACTGCACAGGTGGGAGCCGACAGTGTTTGTCTGGGGGTGAGCTGCAGGGTGGGGGGACACTTCGGCCACTGTGGGGAGAGCGGGGACCTGGAGCATGGCCAAAAGGTGGCATGTACCTGGGCACCATCCCTCTTCGCTTCATCTGTCTTCTCTCTCCCTTTAGGAAAGGACTAGGGTCTCAAGGCGGTGAGGACCAGGGAGCCAGGATGGCCTGCAGGAGACCGGGTCCGCAGTCCAGACTTGGGGTCTGCCTGGTGCTGGTGGCAGTGGCAGTTGTCTTCGGTGAAGAGCAGGAGACAAAACCCTTTGGAGAAACCTGCCTGGAGGACTTTACGGTGGGGATGCCGGGTCTGGTGCTGGACACAGACGCCTCCGTCCAGAATGGAGCCACCTTTTTGTCGTCCCCGATGGTCCATCGGGGCAGGGACTGCATGAGGGCTTGCTGTAAGGACCCTGCTTGTAACTTGGCCCTCGTCGAGCAGGTCCCAAACTCAGAAGAAGACCACATCCAGGGCTGCTTTCTCCTCAACTGCCTCTACGAGCATACTTTCGTCTGCAGGTTTGTGAGGAAGGTCGGCTTTCTCAACTTCTTGAAGAAGGATGTCTATGATGCCTACGAGGCAATGCAGAAGCACGGATCTAATGGTAAGGTGCCCATAAGGGATCTGTGCAAACTGGGGCTGGGTGAGCACTGAGGGCTGCTGGCTTCAGTTCTTTCACCTCTCATTTGTGCAGCTGTGCTGCCAAATGGCCAGGATAGAGAGGTGATAACCTTGGGTTTTTGTATGCCTGTCCATGGCAGAGGTTTTCTCTAACTTGGATCGGTGCCTCAGTTTACCTATTAGTAAATGGAGCAGGAGCCATTCTTTAACCTATTTGAGTCGGGTGGAGTGAGTGTTTACTGAATGCAGGCTGGTTTTTTTGATACTTGACAACTCAGAGAAAAAGGCTGCTGTTTTTCTTCTCCCTCCCCCCAGGCTTTTAAGGTTGGAAAGTGAAATCCCCTAAAATCTAAACATCGACGCCTTTTAAAGGGCCACATTAATCTGCTAATTGCTCAGGGTCAGGATGCAAGGTGCTTACTTTTCCTTACTCGCCGGGGCAGCGAGGTGCCTCGGTACCACGGGGTTTGTTGGGGTTTGCGTGGTTTTGCTGGGTGGGTTTTGGTTAGAAAGCTCCCCTTCTGGAGGTGGGTTTCTCTTTCCCAGCCTCTGCTTCCCTGCTCGGAAAGTTTGCACCTGGCCTGGTGGAAAACAAAGTAATCTGTAGCTGGCCGCTTGCCATGCACTCTGCAGTCTCCGTAAACATGCAGTGTGTTCAGAAACACCAAAAACACGCCAATTCCTTCTTCTGCCTCCTTTCTCCCTTGTTTTGGAGGAAGCCGAACAAGTCTCTGGCTTGACTGGGTGTTTTGGCAACCATAACCAGTTTATTACCTGTTGATGGATGGGCAGGGCTGCCAGGAGATCCCCATGCAAGACATCCTCCTCGGGGCCACTCCCAGCCCACCCTGGGGGCAAGGAAGAGCAGCTGTACAGATGCCAAGGGCAGCAGCTGGTGCATGGGCTTAGGCCCTATCGTGTGAGCTGAGCGGTCTTGGATCTGCTGTCGGGATGTGCCAGCCTGTGAGGCTGACCACTTTTGTCATGGCAGAGGTGGTTCTCCTGTCCTTTCTCCCCACTAGTGGCATTTTAGGGCCTTCTGGTGAATCTCTAGCTCCCTGTTGCAGTAGTTGTCCAATGTCTTTGTTCCAGGCTCAAAACCCTTTCCAGGGGAGCTGCAGTCAGTGAGGAGCTAAGCCACATCTCCAGGAGTCCGAACTCCTACATGCTTTGCTGTAGGAGGAAAAGGGAATGCATCATCCCCAGTGCATCCTGATTTCACAAGGTTAGATTAAAATATAATGTGCTGTTGAGCAACGCAGCCCTCCACCAGTACAGACCGGTGTGCTGTACAGGGAAGCTGCAGCCCCTCAGCTGCAGGCTGTAGGGCCCAGCATGGCCTACGTGCTGGACTCCAGGAGGCCCCCCAGATCACTGAGCTGCCTCGAGAGACGTTGTTTGCTGCTCCAGCCTTATCCCTGGCCATGGCAGGACGAGGTGGCTGGGCAGAGCTGGCTCCCCTGACTAGGTTTGGCATCCCAGCCAACGACAGGCAGGTGCTGCCTTGCAAGCCAGCCCTGACGCTGCTTCCTGAGGTGCTGTGGTGGGGCAGGAAGGCTGAATGGAGAGAGGGAAATCATGCTAGAAAGGCTCTGTTAGCACCACTGCTTGCCGTGCCCCTCCTCGCTCACGTGGGGCTTGCGCCATGTCACCACTGCAGGTGTAGGAAGGGCTCGGTCCTTCTACACCCTGTGTTTGCTCTCGGAGCACGCAGGGTGCCAGGCAGGGCTCCAGCTGTGGCAACAGACACCAGGGAGCGAGCTTGCTGCTGTGTGTTTGCATCAGGCTGTTCGTGCTCTGCTTTGTTGGGAAACACGTTTCTGGGGCTAAATCAGGCTATCCTGGCTGAGCCCTCCTCCCCGGGGCAGCTGAGTAGACAGTTAAGAATGCAGATCTTGATTTTGGTTGAGAGCCAAATAGAATCAACAAAAACAACAACCCCAAACCCCCTTTCCCCTCCCTAGTCTGTGATAGTGAAGCGGGGTCAGCCCAGGAGGAGGTGGAGGAATGTGGCTGCTGGGAGGGGGGACACAGAGGTGCAGGTGCAGGAGGCCAAGTCAACGCGCCCCTGGGCGCAATAAGGAAATGGGTTCAGTTTCTGGACTGTTTGAGGATGCCTGAGGAAGCAGGGTGAAACTGGTGAGTAAGGAAGCAGTTTTCAGCATGCCAGGCTTTCCTCCCATGTGTTTTTAGGAGAAAAAAAAAAAAAAAAAAAAAAAAGGAAGAAAAAAAAAACACTTTTGGACCTGATTTTGTGCTGCAGGCAAAGCTGTTGGCCCACTGTTGTGCTGTATCTCTGTGAAAATGGAAAGCTCTTCTGGAGCCTGGGTTGTCATCACCCCCCCGAGGCTGGGCTCCAAAGGATGGCAGGAAGCTTATGCACTGCTTTATAGTCCCTTTCCTTTACCAGCTGTCAGGTATCCTTAGAGCCTCCAGGGTATGCTCCAGACAGTCTCTGCAAAAATGAGGATTAAAAGCATGCTTTTCTAATGAATAGTGAAATATATATTTATGTAGTTTAGAAGCCCCACTGGGTGACATTAAAGAAAAAAGCCACATATTCCAAGACTCACTGGGAGCAGGCCTGGTGAATTAAGAGGTTTATATGTGTTCAAGAGGAGACTAGATAATTCTTGAAAGAAAGAGCATCCTGCGGACTGCTGAATAGACAAATTTAATTTTGGAGTGTTTCCTGACACTGATGGAAGCAACTGAAAGCTAGGAGAGTATTACGGGGGAAGCATCATGTATCCCTGCCCCGTTCTTGCTCTTCGTTAAGCATGTACAGAGAGACCACTGGAAACTGGGACAGGGGCACCCCTGATCTACCGCACTGCAGCCACTCCTGGGTTTTTATGTCTTCAGAAAAAAGGTACTGGTAAGAGAGAACACAGCTGCAATCTAACCTCTGCACATCATCTAAGTATGTTTTCAGTATTCTGGAGTGCAAGAGCTTCTGAGTCCAGTGTAAGATGGCAATGGCAGTTTGGTTCTGCCTCTTGCCTGCTCCAGCTCCTGTACATCCTGAAGCCTCTGCTGGCATTGTTAAGAGGCACTGTCCCCTTAAATCACTTCCCAGACTGAACTTTGCTGCGAGTTTTCTGCCTGGCTCATTCGGGAGGGGCAGGCTCACCGTGCACTTTGTCGGTAATAATGGAGCCCATTTTTGTTTAGGTAACCATGAGCTTATTCTGGTCTGGGCAAACCAGTTCTGGGCGTGAAACTGGAAAATAACCTCCCTGAACCTTTGTCCGTTTCTTGAACTGAACCCCTTGTGGTGGTTGTGAAACACTCGGCAACACTCTCCTTGACTTTGAGTGGGAGACAGGCTTGAAGGTGGGAGACAGGGAGTGCGGAGGAACATTGGGGGTGCAGGAGGTGCCTGCTCCCACCTAACCGTGGATGGAGCTTTGCAGGTTACAGCATTGGTGACACACTCAAAATGGAGAGCTCCCCGGGCTGACATCTGCCTTTGAAGGTTTGGTCCAATCGCCATCCCCAGGTGCCCAGCACAGGGAAGAGGGGGAACTGCAATGTTGGTCCCCACATCACCCATGCAGAGACCGATGATGGGTCCTTGGGGACCAGTCCAGCTCCCTGCTGCATGGCTGTAGAGAGGTTAAGCTGACCTGCTCTGTGCTTCTTCTGTAAACCATTGCACAAGCCTCTAGAAACTAATCCTGAGAGCTGCTTTGCCTTACATGAGTTGTAGAAAAACTTTATGGCTTTATTGTGACTGGATTTACTGCCCAGCCAAGACAAATCCCTGCAGAAATTTCTCTTTTTCCAAGCAACTGTTCTGTTACCCTTCCCCTTTCCCCCTTCCTCAGGCAAATTAAAATCACCACAACATCCTTCATTACCTTGCCTGTTATTGTGCAGTTTCCTAGTGCAGGTGGGTGAGATTTGCATGACCCCAAGCTGCGAGCTGTTTGCTTTCGCATGGCAGCCGTGGCACACAGGGCAGAGCACGGATTCAGTGCTGGCAGGGGAGCAGCACTGCTGCCTTGCCTCCTTGCTTGGGCTCAGCTGGCGCCTCAAAGCCTCCGAGGTTGTGTGTCTCATGCCTGGACACCAGCCTGGAATTTGGGTGGCCTTGTTTCTGTTCCCGCCTCTGCTGCTGACTTGACTCGTGGTTTTGAGTAGTAGCTTTTGTCCACAGCGAGGTGCCTCCGTGTCGCCAGCACTAGCACTGCTCATCTTGCTTCTGAGCTGCTGCTGGGGACACGAGCAGGCAGTAGGTGACAATACACAAGCAATGGCAATCTCAGCACATTCTGCAGTATTTTAAGTATTGCTTTACAGTCTCAAGTACTCAGGGTGTTATCTCCCTGGGCACTGGAATGAAGGAAATCTGGTTTTCTGCGAATTTGTGTCTTGAGGGCAGCAGCTGATGTGAAAGCCCCTAAAGAGAAGCCCTCTGCCTGTGAGCTTTGCTTTCTCCTGCAGGATTTCACTGGCACCTGCCTCCCCACCTCATGCTTACTTTTGCACCCCTTGTAGGAATTCAGTATCTTTTAAATTTCTGTTCCCCTGTCAACTTTGGTTTGGATTTACTCATTGGTAGAGGTGAAGCCAGACAAACTATATAAGCCTTGAAACTTACTCACTGTGTAAGATTTGAAAAATTAAAAAAAAAAAAAAAAGCAAAACATGGGGCTTGAAATCTGAATATATTATGGGTCATTTAAATCTGGGATTTTGTTTTTAAGCATTTTGGATTTATCCTATTGAGTTTTTCTCCAGGATCATTAAAAAAAATAATAATAATCCTTTTCCTATCTGATTGGAAGCTGAAGTTGTTGCTTGACAATGTGACCCCAGTAGCTGGTGCTCCACAGTAAAGAGCACAACAGCATCGTAAAGCTTTAATCTCCCTACTAATTATGGACTTCTATGGAAATTTTCCAGAGACCAAAGAGCATTATAGCAAAGGCAACTTTCATTTTCAGACTGCCTTTCAGAGCAAAAAGAACTGAATGGAGGAGCTCCCTTCCAAGAGCAGCTTGTTGGCATTTACCCTGTGTTAGTAAGCACTTGGTTATGAAGCTCAGGTGGAAAATTCCCACTGAAGGCTTTACATAGTCAGTGTAATGAAAATGCTCCAAAGTTGCTGAGCTTTCAGAGGTCCTAAGGAGAAAAGAGAGAGTCATCTGAAAAAGAAATCCTTTGTTCCTAGTGAAAGGTCCTCTTTTGAAGTCACTGCACATAAGCAAATCCTCTGGTTTTCTGGGGTGAACAGGCTTGGGAGTTTCTCTCATCAGAGATGGAGTCTGGAGAGGTAGCTGGCCTGTTAATCAGAACAGACCTTTTACTTCACTGTTCAATCCACAAGCCAAAGCAACTAGATTTATCAGTGATAAAATGCTTGGCTTGTCTTTTATGTATATATGTATGTATTTATTTATTTATGTATTTATTTATTACAATGTGCATGCTTAAAAATGCCGAGGAAAAATATGATCTGGAGTAAGATCTTGTTGTAAGATAACAACCAGCCTCTGTGGTGCTGAAGAACTGGTCTTTCCCTCACCTATTGGGCTCACCCTGGCAGGAGGGTGGCAAGGAGCAGACTGTTTCTCCAGGTCATGCTCGTGGTGTTTGCCTGTCAGGAATGGCAGGAATGTGTCCCCTTCCCAGGGTTCGTACTGCTGTGTACAGCATAGTTGTGTGGCTGTTTTCCTCTGTTTCTTTGGGGAGAATTGCCAGCTGCACTCATGCTTTTGGCTATGAATGCTGAATGCTCCTGTGGCCCTTGGTAAGATCTCTTGAAAATAAAGTGAAACTCCATTTATTCATTCTACCAGCTCTGCTCAAACCAAGAGGCACCAGGCTCACCAGCCCAGCTTGGTGTCTTCCAGCAGCCTCTGTGCCAGGTGGAGGCAGGATCTATCACTTTGGCATGCAGCCCTGGGGAGGGAGCAGCAGGCAGCGATGCCTCACCCAAAGGACATCAGGGTGGGCACCTCTGCCTCTGATGCAGATGTCATCTTTCCGGCCTCTTTCAGGCCTCTCGGCCTGTTTTGGTGGTTGCTTGTCAAAGGCTCATTGGGTCATCCCACCCAACGCTTCCATGAGAAGATGGGCTAAAAGATAAGGCTGGTGACAGTCTGCGGAGAGCAGACCAGTGTGATAAAGTTAACTGCAAGCCCTGCAGCTGCACGAGCTAGAAGTAACCAAGCTGTTCTCACACAATGAAACCACAGTCCCTCCAGCCTGGTGACAAGGGTGGCTGGGGACCAGGCTGCAGATGGAGCTTGGGAGGGCTGGTACGTAAATACCCTTGTAAATAAAATACCCCTGTAAATACCCTTGGCAATTCTGCATCTGAAAAGGCTGAGCACAGTGCTTGGAGGTCAAAAAAGGGAAGGTTGATTTAATCTGTGATTTTCTGGTGGCAGCAGCCTTTGTAAAACCTGAATGGGACTGATCATCTTCACTTCGTTTTGGTATTTGAAGATATGGAAAATAGAAGGTTCTGGGTGGACATGTGGCCAGTCTGACCTGGAAAACATGTTGCAAAACCCTCCATTCTACTTAATTTATAGATGAAAGAACTTACAAGTAGGTTGTTTCAAACGTCAGTTTTGTTTGTATGTATGCCTTACAATCCAGGTCCCTTCAGTAGGCTCTTGCAAGAGGCAACAGCTGGGACATGAATCCAGAAATACTTACACGGGAAATTAGGAGCAGGTCTGTAACAATGAAAGTAATTAGCTGGAGGAATAGTTTTCCAAGGGCTTTGGGCACTTTTCTTCAGTCCCAATTGTATCAAAATGGTAGAGTAACATAGCTAGATTAAAAGTGAACATTGATGCCATTCCAAAAGGCTCAGGCTGAACTTGAACATTGTGTCTTGGACTTGGTACGGGAACTACCAGGTGGAGTTTTATGGCTGGATGTACGCAGGAGACATTCATGACAAAGGGGGTAATGAGTCAGGCTTACGGTGTCACTGCGTAGTCTGATCTGGCTGGCATGGGCAGAGATCAGTTTTCCTCTCCTAAGCACACAGCCTGTGCTTAGGAGAGGAAAAAGTGCTTAATGGACTGAGGAGGCTGCTAGCAAGCTAATCCATGTGATGGCACAGAAGTAATAATGGCGTGAATGGCATTTGTGTGCATTTTCTAAGGCGCGCGTGTCAGTGTGTAAGATGATGGGGAGGAGGGCTGTTTTCCACCCAAACCCCACCTTGCACAGTTAAGTACACAACCCAGCACTTACGGCTGGCAGTAGGAATGATGAGAGTCCGTCCCACATTCTTGAACACCCACATCAGGTCATCTCCCGAAGTGTCGGGGTGGAGATTGCTCTGTGCTGTTTTGCGAGGATGTGGTCCAGCTGCTGGAAGCACGGTGGCTGTAGCCACAGGGACACCCTCCTCCAGTGACTCCTGTGGGCAGAAACAGCTCAAAGGCACTGACAGAGTGGGTTGTGGAATTGTTAAATTACAGAGGGCAGCAGTAACGGTATTGATCGCCAGTTGCTTGCTCAGGCTGCAAGAAGCACAGCTGTTTAAAAGTGTTTTTCCTTTTAGTGGATGATGTCTGTATTCACTTACCCCAGAAGAGTCCCCCCTTCCCCATGATGGAAACAAGGACTGGGCCCTTCAGCCTCTTACCCGAGCCTTGCTCTGCACTTCTTCCACAGATGACCGTCCTCCGATAGCCCGCATTGGCAGGGACATGCGGGTACAGCCAGGGGAGCCAGTGATGCTGAGAGGTGCAGAGAGCACAGACGACCGTGGGATTGTCAGCTATGAATGGAAACAGATCCTCGGTGACCCCTCTGTGGAGATGAAGGTATGGACATGCATGAAGGAAGCAGCTTGTTCAGTGTCACCTGCGGTCTGCTCCAGGCTGGGCTCTCCATGTTTAGCTGAGCTGGAGCAGAAACCATGTCTCCTGATAAGCTCCAGGATTTCTGGAGTGTGAACACCATCTTGTAGATGTTAAATGTGACTTGTGGCTCTAGAAGAGCAAATGGTTGCTGTTAAACTTCCGTGAAATACTCTAGAAAGCCTTGGAGCTTGTATGGAACTCTTGTGGAATTCCCATGCAAGAACTAGCAAAGGAGTGTACCAGGCCTACAGCTGATTTTGAAGACTAGCAATATCTAGCTCTAGGGTGCTGAGGGGGCTACAGAAATCTGGAAATGCTGCTTTCCTTCTTTCTTTCCCCTAGCATAGCCAAAGCAACTTTCACCCTACCCACCCCAAACAAAACTAAACAAACAATAACTAACTAACTAACTAAACCAAAACAAAAAGAGTCATCTTTATCTTTACTCCTCTTACCTACTTTGGAAGAGTAGGGAATATGTGAAGACAATTAAGAAATATTTGAGTATTTTAGAGCAATGCATAAAGGTATCACAACTGCTACATTTCAAAATGCTCTGCTTAATGAACAAGTCTGCCTTTGCTCTTTGGCCATGCGATTTCCTGCATGACACTGGCTGCAAAGTCCAGGACAAACTTACCACTGGCCTTTAGTATTAAGCTAATGTGTTTTTAGTGTTTCAACTACCTTAAGACGTTATATAGCAACACTGTCTTGAAATGTAACTAAAAAGGCAGAAACGGGATACAAATAGATGCCCAGCATTGTCAACAAACTTTGAGAAAAAGTTTGTGTTTATAATAACAAAACTTTCTTTTCTGACAAAATAATTTCTTCTCTTTTAGAAACCTCTTAGCAGGCAAATAAATATGCACTCTATTCCATTTCTGAAACTAAATATACTTTCCATATTCCAAATTAAATATATTTCTCAAATATACCTAGCATATTTCCTATGTGCTATATAAATTATTCATGACAACTTTAATTTTTAAAGAGGTAAAATAAAAACTGCAGACACTTTAGGCCTCTCCAAAGTCTTTTGTTTCCCACATGCCTTCACAACATCCCCAGACGTGAAAATTCTTGTTAGGCTTCTGGTACTCTTTTGCTCTGTTACTCCAGCTGGGTATCAGCAGTCAGAATCCAGCCTGTGGATTTGGTGGGCACTGTACAGCACTGAGATATTTTTAATGCCAAAATTCTGCTTGATTGTTTCCAGCCAAGTTTCTTTCTTCTTAATGCAGCAGAAGCACGGGTCTTGCTTGGCTTTGCTCATGCCCTCATTATGCGTGCCTCTTCTCCATTAGCCTTTCTTTTGCATTCTCAGAAGCAGGAAGAAGACGAAGTAGAAATCTCCAACCTACAGGTGGGCACTTACGTCTTCCAGCTTACTGTCACAGACACCGCCCAGCAGAGAGACTTCACCAACATCACCATTGTGGTGCTGAATGCTGAACAGACTGAAGGTGAGCCTGAGCCCACAAACATGTAGCTGGAGTCCCCAGGCCTGGGTGCTGTTGTGGCATTGCCAGTGCTCATCTCAGGGGTTAGATGGGAGAAGAGCATGGCCAACAGACCAGGCTTGCATGTCAGCTTTTCCCAGTAAAAGTCTGCATCTGACAAGTAGTGGAAAGTCTCTGCATTCATAGTGCTCTATTTTAGAGTTTTCTCATCCTCTGCAGAAGTGGTGCAATAATCTGTTCCTCTCTGTATGACACTGCTCCCTCTGCTGGGTAACACCAGAGTGGCTGGAGCATGGAGTTTATCAAGGGTGTAAGAGAGGAGAACCCAAAAGGCCTTGTTGACTCCACAATTTTGTTGTGAAGGGCCTAATTCCCTTAAGCCATGAGACAGGTGGAGCTGTCTGCATGACATTCAGAGTCACCCTAAAATGTTTAGTATGACAACCACATTATGGGCAAAGGGTTCTTGGACAAATGGTTGACTAGAATTTCTTCTTCTACTTCAGGTACCATAAAAATATAAGAACAGGCATATCGGGTCACTCTAAAAGTCTGTTAGAAATCCAGTACACCACATCCAACAGCATCCAGAATTTGATATTTGTCAGTAGCTAGAACATGACAAGCTATCAGTAAATCCCTAGTATGCGTGGCTAGTCACCAAGGAATTTACAGCCTTTTTAAGCAAAAGAGCATGCCTCCGTGTTAAATATCCATGGATGACTCTTTGCACAGCAGTAGCATCCTTTAGCAGAGAGTTTCATAGATGAACTCTGTGCTGTGTGCTTTTATGAATGTGGCACCTTCTAATTTGATTTTGTGGCCATAAAAGCCTGCCTCTCATATAAGTAAACATATAATGTGATTCCCTACTTGCCTTCTGCATACCACTCAGGATTATGTAAATCTTTCAAACAAATGTCTACACCGTTGACAAAATTTCCTTTGAAAGATTTTCTCCTTGGTGTGAAAGTAAAGCAAGCTAACCAGAGCCTTCTGTGCTAACTTTCTTGATAGAGCATTGCTTGACTCCAAAGAAAGTGGGTTGGTGTCGCGGCTCTTTTCCACGCTGGTTTTACAACCCAGCCCTTCAGCAGTGCGAGGAGTTCATTTTTGGCGGATGCAAGGCCAACAAGAATAACTACTTACGGGAAGAGGAGTGTAAACTCGCCTGCAAGAATGTTAAGGGTGAGTCTGCTTCAAAAATCGACCCCCTCTTTCTCACAGGGCTGGGATGTCCATGTGGGCAGGTACTGCAGCTTCTTGGCTGACAGCTAGCGGTAGAGCTGAGGAGAGCTGGCTAATTACGGTGGGGAGTCCTGCAGTGCTGATGTGTCTGACCCAGTTCCTGGAGCTCTGCTCCCCACTCAGTGCCAGCTCAGCTCCACTCAGTCAGCATCAAGCGTCACCACAGACTTGTTGGTGTAACCAGACAGGACAGGCAATGGCAAGAGCTGGCTCATTCTGGCTCAGCCTCTTCAGAACCAGGTATACCTGGTGTGTCTCTGGCTGCAGAAACCCTCACCAAAGCCTTGTGCCACACCTTAAGCCTAAATTCGGTATTTGCATCCCACACTGCTACAGGTCTCTGTTCTAGAAAATATATATTTATTAGGTGAAACATGAAGGCAATATAAAGCTGATCCTAAGCTGGCAAAGTGATTTGGTAGTAAATTTATTTTATTTTCCCCCTTATCTCTTCAGGTTCTGTTGGTGGGCGACAAATGCCAGGTAAGCCTCCTGCACCCCTCTGTAATCCTACCCTAAGCTCAGGCTTAGTGTCTCATATCCATTCCTGTGGCTTTTTGATTAGCAGTCAGTGTGGAAGCGAGGTGTTGGAGACTAATTTCTCTACCAAGCCTTTCACTTTCACGTCATAGGTTAATTCAGGTTGGAAATTACCTCTGGAGGTCACCTGGTCCAACCCACTACTCAAAGTAGGGCCAGCTCTGAGTCATGTAAGGTTACTCAGGACTGTGTCCAGGCCAGTTTTCAGGGTATCTCTGAGGAAGGAGACTTTATGCTCTGTCTGGACAACCCTCATTATAATTTTTTCCCTTCTATGGAATCAGTTTCCCTTGTTGCAACTTGTGTCTGTTGCCACTCATCCTATTACTGTGCACCTCCAAAAAGAGTCTGTCTCTGTCTTTTCCATAACTTCATGCTAGGTCATGTGCTCCAACCTCTTCCTGAGTCTCTACAGCTTCCCTCCGGTATGCCAGTGTCTTTTGTGACTGGGGAGCTCAGACCTGGGCACAGCACTGACCAGCTGGGACCACCTCTGGGGCAGAGGGGAACAACCACTTGTCTCCGCCAGCTCTCCCAGCCCGGCGTGCAGTTGGCCAGCCTTGCCACAAGAGCTCTCTGCTGACACACATCCAGCGCGTCCATCCTGACCCCCAGGGCCTCTTCTGCAGGACTCCTTTCTCTCTTCTTGGTGTCGGACCGGTGCTCTTGCATGGGGTGGTTCTGTCTCAGGTGTGGGACTTTTAGTTTGCTGCTTTGTCTTGGCATTTGCCTTTGCACTTCGTGAGCAAAGCTGAAAACCTTCCCCCGCCTACCCTGCTCTCCCTGCATGCCACTGTGTCCCCTGCTACCCCCGTTCCATATTACTCACAAGCTTTTAGTGGCTTCACTGCCCCAGTCTCTGCTCTTAAGCCAGGGACTGGGAAGCCTGTGGGCAGACCCTCCCAGTGAAGATGGAGGCAAAGAAGGCATTGAGTCTTCAGCCTTTTCTGGGTCTTTTGTTACCATGTCCCCATGGTGACTGGAGCATTAACCTGTCTTGCTTCCACATTCGTGAGCTTTTTTTTGAGAGGAAGCAAGGCTGTTCTCAGAGGAGTGCTTGCCTTATAAACGAGAAATTGCATTTTTTTTTTCTTTTTTGAGTAGAGTGGCACTGAAGAGAGAGCTTTGCCAGCCCTATCACCAGTTTTTAAGTCCTTCATAAAGCATCTATGTGGCAGGGAGAAAGAATGAATTTTAATGAACTATTTGAACTGTTTCTGATGTAGTATGCAATGGGAACTGTCAGGCCCCCTCCTTCAGATGCAAGGATGGCTGCTGCATTGATGCCTATCTGGAGTGTGACGAAACTCCAGACTGTGCTGATGGATCAGACGAGGTGTATTGTGAACAATGTAAGTTCTTCAAATTCTGGGTTAGAACACTTAGTATATGCACAGGAATGAGCACAATATAAGTTGCATCTGTTGACTCAATGCTTTCTGTTGCCCTGTATTCTTACTGCTGACGCTGCATGAACTCTTTTTGCAGTATTGCCATATTTGCAGGTTCTGCTATCTGCCTTGTTGCTGCTGACTGCTACAGCTGCTTTTCCTGCTGGGATGTTCCTTGCACTCTCTTCTCTGTGCCTGCCTGTAAGACTTGAGAGCCTGTCCTCTCCTCCTCTTCCAGTATTTTATCTCCGAATGACCTCACCTGCTCTCCTCATCTTTGGAGATGGGAAAATAAGCTGTTATTTCTCCCAGTTTGTCCAGCATCTCAGTCCCCTCAACATCCTCACATTATGCTAATATAAATGCACAGTGGCAAGCTGCTGAAATTTCTAATCCCTCCTTCCTTCCTCCGTCTTCTCACAGTATTCTCATAATCTCTTCCCTATCTGTGTGCATTTTGTTACCTTTCTAGGCTGCAAGCATATGATTTGCTTCTCTTGACCTCTCATTTCCTGCACTAATACTCTTTCATACTTTTTAAAAATCTGGAGTAAGAACAGTTTCCCCATTTTTCATGATGGAAAAATGTAAGAAAGCAGCCTTTGCTTTTCTTAGTTTCTCCTCTGTATTTGTGGAACTGACATTGGGAATAGTTTCTAGTTGTTACACTTTATTTTCCTGTGTTCCTTTCATAGCACGGAGATATCTAAGAACCTCAGGTTACATCTTTTTCCTTAGCTTGTAATAGTAAACAAATATTCAGGAAAGCTCTGTCTGCCCATGTCTAAGTGGATGGAAGCTTTTCTTTATGTTTTGTATTCAACTGGTGAGAGAAGTTTTAACATGAAATGTTTCTTTTGCAGATGCTCGTGAGTTCAATAGACTGCAGAAAATCAACATTACACAAAAGCAGGGTATGTACAGAGCACCTAGGCGGAGATCTGCCAGCTTTTGCCTTTCTCTTCAGTTTTGTAGTGGCAGCTCACCTTGGCAATGCCAATTTGAGCATCTGCCAACTGGGCAGTGAGCACCTGAGAGCCACAGGTCTCACCATGGATGCGCTCTGCCACAGTGCTTGTGCTCTTCTGCCATGAGCAGATGTTCCTGCTCTGGGAATGTGCTGCTTGGGCTAGAGCATGTCTCCCTTGCTTTGCCAGATCACTGTGTGGACTTGCCCAACACTGGGCAGTGCTCAGAGAGCATCCCCCGCTGGTACTATAACCCGTTCTCCGAGAAATGCGACCGCTTCACCTATGGGGGCTGTGGTGGCAACAAGAACAACTTTGAAGAAGAGGGAGAGTGCATGAAATCGTGTTCAGGCATCACAAGTAAGCAGGCATAGTGAGGGCTGGAGTTTTACTGATCAATCTTGGAAAACCCCTCAAGATTAAGTTCTGTGGTGACAAAGAGGCAGTGACTTGGGAGCCTTCAGAGAAAGCAGTTCTGTTCTCAACCCCTGGCCATGCCCCAGAGCGTTCTGCAATATACAGTTGCTTGTGGGGAACAGTGCATGTCTACAGCACTTCTCTGGAGTGCAGTCTGCCACTTCTCAGAGCTGAAAAAATGTTTTGGGTGCTGATGTTTAAAAATGTTCAGAGGAGCATGACAAAACCAGCCAGAGATATGCTATGGCCTCTGTAAAAACATCATTTTCTAGTTTGGCTCCAGCTCTCCACAAGAGGGAGGGGAGAAATGAAGAAAATTCTCAATGACACATATTAGGAAGGAGTTTTAAACAAACAAGGGAAAACTTTCACCCTGTAGTGCCCTGTAGGTGTTGCTGTGGAGACCAACAGCATACCTAGGAGGAATTCTGACAAACTGCATCTGCTAGGAGGCAATGTTGCTGCTTTTCTGAAGTGACAGCCTCAGGCAAGGCATGCCTCACAGGGCTGCCCCAACAGCTCAGTACCAGGGCTGTCAGGAAGGATGGTGTATGCATGTAGTCACTTCACTGTACTGGGAATGCACTCCTCAGAATCCTGTCTTAGCCCTTGTTCCGACCTTTCTTTGTAAAACTTTTTTCCTGTCTCTGCTCTCAATTCAGAAGCAGATGCCATTGGCCGGAGATGGGAATCATTCGAGCCACAGGGTGCTATGCTAAGTGAGTAACAGTTCTTCATACAGAGCTTCTTTGTTGCTTTCACTCTGTCCTGAAAAAAACAGTGTCCTGACTTGTGGGACACTAGCAGTGGCCAGAGAGATTCTTCTGTGGACTGTGTGTCTCTGGGCCAATTTCTCCATCTGTGACTCGGTAGCTCATAGCAAAGGCTCCGATTTCCTTTTTATCAACATGCATGAATGTTCAACATCAAAAAATGACAAGGAAAACTCTTCCTAATGGCCATATTTACAAAAGAACTGCTAGCTTCTGAAAAAAGAAAAAAAAAAAAAAGAAAAAAAAAAAAGGAAGCCCAAGTGGTTATGTGAATAATGTGTGGTGCTTGATTGTGGGGACATCTTGTGACCCCATACCCTCCTCTCTACAATTCTAAAGAACACCAAAGCCATTGAACTACAAGTTCTTAAAGTAACAACACATTAAGCTTGGTGTCCTTTTTCACCACGGGGCTGTAAGACTTCTTTCTTTAGTAGAAAACTGGAATTATATCTTTCTGTTCTTCAACCCTAGAGGGTGATCTAACCCTCACGTTCACCCCAGCTCTCAAATGCATCATGTTTGCCATCATGTCGATCAATAACATAGGAGTTTGGTCAGTTGTAAGGCTGTTGACTGCTGTGCTCACAGCACTGCAAGCTATTGGGGTGCTTCTCTGCGACCACCCCGCTGATGTATGAAGAAAGGTCAGCATTAGAGAAGTGTTTGGTGTTTATACATCGACAAGTCTGCCAAAGTCACTGAATAGCCTTTAGAGGGCGTGGTGCATCTGAGAAACGACAGGAGCCTTGACTTGAGAGAGATGATGGCAGTACCTTGTCCATACCCTTATGCCATGTGGTTCTCTTCTTTGCTCTTCACCCAGTTTTGCAGTGACCACTCGGTTGCCAGCCCACCCCTCCTCCTTTTTGCCATCACAGCTTCTCCAGCAGCTTTTGTGCGTGCTCCTTCTTGACCCCCCATGCTGTGCCAGAGCTTGTGGAGCAGCCCTCCTAACACATTCGTGTATCCCCTGCAGGTGCCTTTGAGGTGGTGATTGCTGTCCTCCTTGGCGTCTGCATCATGGTGGTCCTGGTGATCATCGGCTACTTCTTCCTGAAGAACAGGAGGAAGAACAGCCGTCGCCGTCAGCCGACCACTGCTACCAACTCCACCCTCTCCACCACAGAGGACACCGAGCATCTGTTTTACAACGGTGCCACCAAACCAGTCTGACCCACAGCCTCTCTCTCTCCAGCCACGCACTGGGACATTCCCAAGAACTTCTGGAGTTTTGTTTTTAGACAGGGGCCTGTGCCTGAAGGGCTTTTTTTTTTTTTTTTCTTAAAGACATTTGTAGCATGAGGCCAAGATCTAGCCATGATTTGGTGGTAATAGTGGTTGTGATTGTCCTGGCTAAATGGCTGCTCTGGACTGAGGACCTGGGAGCATTCTGATGCTCTCTGATGTCTATCCCTCTCTAACCTCAAACAATCCAGTGAAAACTCTGAATGACAACTTTTTTCCTTCTCAAACATGGAGCACAAGTCAGCTCTACTTACTGAAGGACCCTGAGATTGCATCTGTGTAGCGTTCATATTGGTGAATGGTGCAAGCTCACCAGAGCCAGCAATTTTGTGTTTGCAGTGCCGCTTCCTTCCACCCAGCCTCATAGTTTCTGCCCTTTCCCCACTTTGCAAGGTGGCCCTGCCTTCCTGCAGTCCTCCTGGTCATGGTGAGCCTCGTGGGGACTGTGTGCTTCGGGTAACTGGCTGGACCTGTTCTGAGAGCTCTGCGACACTGTCCGGTGGTTCCTGTTCTCATGATTTCTCATGACAGAAGGAAACAGAAATACCTGTTTTAATCACTAGGCTTTGCTTTTTAACAGAAAAGCGCACCTAGATTTTTTTTTTCTGGCTGGCTGTCACATTACAGCCACCTACATACAGTATGTGTCCACCATTTTCTCTCCCTGAGTTGCCCTGGTTTCTTTTCCAGTGTTCAGCCTGACCCTGAGCACATTGACATAATACCTATTTATTCTCACTTGAAATGAAAGGGAATGTCCTGACTTTCCTGTTGATGGTGAGGGGAGGGCAGAAGGACCCAGCTCCCCCCATTGCTGCTGTGGTGCCAGCCAGTGCTGACCATGGCAAACTTTGTGCTCCTAAAGGGGCTGCCCAGAAACCTTGTGGGAAAGCACTGCCTGGTGTTTGGGAAGCATCCTTTGAGGGAGGTAGGGAAGGAGAGGTTGTTGAGGAGACTTGCAGTGAAGGAACCAGAGGGTTCCTTGGAGGCACTGAGGCCATCTCCATGGTCCTGGCTGTCCCACCGAGCAGTGCCGGTGGCTGCTGCTCCCTCCAGGAAGCTTGTGCTGCTATTTTGGTTTTCCTGCCCTCTCCTCTGAGCACACAGCTGCTGACCTGAGTCCCTGGCATCAGGAGCAGGCCAGCTACATCCTCCTGCCTGCTGGCCTGTCCCTCCTGGTGCAAGATGAGCCCAGCACCGGGAGGTCCAGAGCTCATGCCTGGCCTCGTGGCAGCACGTGACATCCCCACCTTGCTGAGGTCCTGCGTGCTCCCCGTAGGCTGATGTAGCAGGGTGCCCCCCAGCTCTGTACGGCTACGTCTGCAGCATCCAGTTTTGTGCCTCTGGTTGCTGAGGGCTTCAGCTGTGGGCTGAAACTGCTGTTTCTGTAGTGCCTGCTATGCCCTGTCAGGAATGGGGTCGGCACCAGTCCCTGAGCCCCCTGTGCCTGCTGTTCCTGGAAAACTGCTGTGAAGAGAGAGGAAATCGGGTGCGTGCGTGTGTGTGTGTGTGTGCAACAAAACACAAATCTATGTACAGATTTTAGTTTAAATGCTTGGACCCTTTCCAGGCTGAGGGCTGTTGATGGCTCGGGGCATGGCTCAGCTCCCATGTGCAGCTCTGGGATAGGCGCTGAGTTGTGCTAGTGCCTGGGCTGAAGGGGAAGAAATTGCTACCCCCAGACTGGTGACAATCCAACTGCACACTTCTCCCTGTCACAGCAGGGCTCGTGCTCTCAGCCATCTGCCCCAGTGTCCCTGGGGCAGGTCCGATTCCTCCATGGCTTTTCACGGTCTGTCTCGTATCATTTCTTCCATCGCTCCGATTTTCCCACAGCCTATGCAATAAACTTACCATCTTGATTTACTTTTTGTGCACTCACTCTGATAATGCAAGTTGCAATAAAAGGGAATTGTTTGTCTTATCTGGCTTGGGAGTGGTGTCTGAGAAGCAACAACCTGCAGAGGGGGAAGGTGCCGTTCCCATGCCTGCTATCTCCCACCCTTTCATCTGCAGGTGTTGCTGCAGCCACAGTGCCGTGGTTTGGGGAGGGCTGGGCGGGGGGCACAGCGCGAACAGGTGAATGCAGCAGGTAGGGTTAACTAGAGAGAGCAATCCTGCCTGGGGAGTGCTGGGGGTGAGATCATTGCCCACTAAGTCAGGGAGAGATGAGGCAGGGTGTAACCTGAAACTGGGTTCCAGCTGGTCAGACTGGTTTCCATCTGAAACCAAGAACAGGCACTGCACTTCAAACAGGACTTGCTCTCCTGCATCTCCAGGCCAGTGAGATGGAACTTACTGCGATGGAAGGTTAGCTAATGGGCCAGGGATGTGCATTAAAACTGGGCTGCCCTGCCCCTGCATCACCAAACTGGTGATGCTGGGCATCCCAGTGCTGCTCCCCACCGGGAAGGTTTTCTGCCCTGTGCTATGCTCCTGGCTTTGCCCTGTCAACACCATCTCTCTGCTCATGCCTGACCTACACCAGCTGTCCTGTGCACCCATGCTACCCCTGTGTGCCCTCTGAGGGGGCTGTCCCAGGAGAAAATCTCGATGGGGTCACCAGTGGGTGGCAGGGAGCAGGTAATCTGTGGTGTGGATGTTGGAAACAGAGGCTGCTTCTCTGATATGCCCAAAGAGAGAGGGCTACGTGTGTTACACTCGCGTTCACTTAAAGCTTGTCACCCTGTTCCAAGCTTCTTTGGGATGGAGGGTATGAAGTGTGTCAGGATGTCGGCACAACCCAGGGAAGCTCAGAGCCTCAGCAGGCCCCAGTGCTGCCCCCTGTGAATGTGTGCACCCCAGCCCTGCACTCCCCAGCTTGCATTGTGCAGGGTCAGACATCCACAGCATCCAGCCTTATTTGTTCATAACCTCCACCTTTGCAGAAGGAAGACCACAGAGCCGCTCGTGTCCAGCAAATCTTTTCACCCACCTCACTCCCACTGCCAGGGAGGCTTGCCTGAGGCGGTGGGTGATTTAATCCCAGTGGGCTCGAGGAGTCCTCGGACGCCTTGTGTGGCTGCCAGGCTGGTGGCAGGAAGCATTAGCTCACAGTTCGATATCAGGTGTCTCCGGCCTCCCCGTGGCACAATGGCTCTGTAAACAAACACAGCAGCTGCCCCCGCCAGGACAAGGGATGGCTCCACAGTGGCAGGCCAGAATATTGTCTCCTGCACAAAGGCCACAGTGATGTGATACTTTCTGATAAGTTGCTTCTGCTTTCTGGCTTAATTTATTGCTTAAGGAAGACATTATTTTGGCTTTGAGGTCAAACAGTTCATTCAGGTTATCAACAAAGCTCTAAAAGTGGGGGGAAGGAGGAACGGGCATGTCTTCAAGCTTTGCAGAATGTAAAAAGAAATTTGAATGCACTCTGCGGAGTGTGCTTGTTTATGCATCTAACAGGGTTTTCTTGGGACTGTGGGCTGAAGCCCATCTCCACCACATCTTTCTCTGAGGAAGACAACCAGATTCCCCACTGGCAGAGGTGGCACCAACCTAGTGCTGGAGAGGACCACCTCATCCACCCCTTCCCATGACAACCCAGACTTTCCTCCAGGGTGCTCTGGCCCCAGTGCAGGAGTTAAGGTGGCCAAAGCAGCTGAGGGCCAACGTGGCAGAAGAGCACTTTGAGTGCAGCCAGCAGGGGGACAGTGCTGTATGTTTTCCAGCCAGTTCTGGGATTCCTCAACTGAGGATGTCTAAAGCCTCAGGAACACTAACATGGGGTGAACAGCAGGAGGCTGTTCAGGTGAAGGATGCAAGGCTCCTTTGCAAGTTAATTGGCAGTGTCCTTTGCTGTAAGCCTTATCTTCCCTTCCACATGTGGGTAACTCAGCCTCCTGGGGTTTAAATAAGTAAGTGAACTTCCGGCAAACATTGAATAAAGGGCTGTGAAAAACTTAACTAGGGGTTTCTTTGCAAGGCAGCGGCATCAGTTGGAGCCTGTATCTACAATACTTGTCCTATGCGAAGACATTCTTACAGAATAAGATCAGATACAGATTTGAAATGTCATGGCTATTCCAGTAAGCAAACACTGCTTGCTAAAGGAGTGCCTGTGTGGGAAACAGTCTATGAAAACTTTCCAGACACTCTTTTTTTTTTTCTTCCTCCTTGAAGAAATGGAGAGAGAAATTAGAAACACTCTCCCATGGCCATCTAGCATGGAACCGTGTTACTATAATAATTTATAGTCACAGGGAAATACAGTCAGCTACGACAACCTTTATTTAAAAGAAATTATAGCAGATCCAATCTCTTCTGTAACACAGCTTGTAGAAATGTATGGAGGAGCTTTTTTGCAAGGAAGCTTGGCTGACCAGTGTCACAGGGAAGTGACTATTTCCTGGGCAAGGTGACACTTGAGGTGTGACAGAGTTTCTGTGGCCCTTCAACAATGATCATCTCTCCAAAGTGTCCTCATCTGCAGCCGTGTCAGGAGTTTTGAAATTCACAATTGGTTCCTGTAAGAGCTCTAAGAGATTTCTGGCAGAGGCCAGACCCAGCGTTTAATTACTGTGTTCTCCAAGTTGCCCAGAGCCAGCCTGCATTAGAAGTTACACAAAACAACAGCTAGCAGTTGATGTGAGCTACAGAGGCTAGCAATGCTGGTGGAGCCAGCCGGGCGCTGCAGCAAGAAGAGGAAATTTCCACAAATCTCAGCATAGACAAGGTGTCTGTGGCTTTGTTCTCTGCTCTGACACACCTGGCCCACATGCCACATGCCTCAAGATTGTCAAAAAATACTTGCAGCTGTTCTCAAAGCAAAGCACTGGGTGTGCTGGCCCAGGGATTCAAGCTGCTGGGACTCTCCCAGCTGTAAACTTCTTTAAATTAAGCCATAGCATCCCTCTCATGTAGGCATGGGGGGAGCAGTTCCCTCCCCAGCTGCACCCAGGGGCCGAGTGCTGGTGCCTGCCTCCTGCCTGTGCCTCCACTGCAGGCTGCCGGCTGCACTGATGTGTTTTTAATGCATCTGAGGGTTATTGTTCAGCCAGAGCAGGTTTCTGAAGTGGTTTGCCAGCCCCTTTGAGGAGCCCACAAGAGGGGGCAGCAGTACCTTAATGTCCTGCCTGGTGTTATCTAGGACATTGTAATGTCAAACCAACAGAGACATCTTGTGCTGCAGGCATTAGGCACTACTGAAGTGTGAGATGCCATGGCCATCTATGAGCTATGAGGTCTTGTTCTCTTCCACTCTATCTGTTATGGCCCATGTTACCATACTCCACCCAGCCTCCAAGCTTCATAGCCACCTAGGGGGCAGGGGAGAGCCAATGCAACCTTCAAAAGAGCAGAAAACTGACTGCAGGTCTCCCAAGCCTCTTGTGTGTCCTCCATACACTGTCTCCTTCCCTTTGGTTTCATATGGCTTATACAGAGCCAGCCTCAGCTCCCAGGCTTATGAGTCCAGCAGCAAAATCTTGCAAATTTTTTAAAAAGTCTGGGGGTGTTTCTCCCACGTGTGTTTTTTTTTTTTTATCTATTATTTGGATCTATTTCCCAGATTTTTTTCTGACTTCTACTCCTCCCCCTAACACATACAGTATGTTTTGGCAGAAATAAGAGATTTTTTTTCATGTAATCACAGGACTTTAAGGAAGTGGAGTTTTCATTAAAACCAAACTAAGCCTAAACGGTCCTTTTGTAGAGTGTCATCAAATTCAGAATTTTGCAGCCGTGCCTTCCAAGCCTCACCATACACCCCTTTTTTCTGTCTTGGAGACTATAAATCCATATTAGAGGATGAAGGAACATTTGTCACACACTCAGGGAGGCTTCAGTACCAGGGCAGATGCTGGGCAGCAGCGGGGTCCTTGCATGGACTGTGTGGCTCCACAGCTGAGCAGACAGAGCTGCTGCCAAGGATGCAACGCTCTTATTTTAATGCCCTTGCTAGAGGTTTTTGGTGCACAAAGTTTCTGTTAAACCAGTTTGAACTGGTTCTCTCTCTTATTTAGAAACTACCCATGCTCACGCTGTAGAATTACACCGTGTCAACAAATCTTCCTTTCCTTCTTGCCCTAGTATTCTGGGAGAGGGGGAGGTCTTTTTACCTTTCCCTGAAGCCTAAGCAAATCTGTTTTAAATGCAAAACAAATGTACCCAGGAATTGCCTCTTTCCTGCCATGTCTTCTGCTGACTGCTCCTTCCACTGCCCCTCAGCCATAGCCATGTCATTTCCACCCTCCTTTCACTTATCTCCCCGTTTAGCTGCTAAGAGACAGATCAGAGACAGGATCTACTCAGAAAGCAAGCTTGTAGATACAGGGAAGAGCTGGCACGTGTGTGCCCCATATCATCCTGCCTGTCGTCTTACACATGCACGTTCTCAGACAGCAAGACTTTATCTTCTTTCTTCTCTGTTGCATTCCAGTCACACTCCTGAGGCACGCAAGGCTGTAAATCCCATGAATCTACCTGGCCATCAGGAAAATGAGTAAGCATCTGAAGGATTCTGCTTGCAAATAGTCAGCGAAGCCAGGTACTGCCATTTGAATACTAAAAGCGTTGTATATGAGGGAAACTTCCACTGTTGGCCAACCCTGGGGCAGCTGGGTGAGGCCCAGACGGAAGCCCAAGCACCAAGAAAATAGCTATTTGTTTTCATCAGTATTTTTTCACCACTAGGCTCTTCTTCTTCCGCAAGGCCGCGGATGAAAGGAGCTGATCTAAGATCTCGCATGAAGTTTCACAATACACTTGAGCTTCTCCCAGGCTGCTAAATGAAGGGGTAATCCCCAGCTGCATCTGCCTTCTTTATGTTAGCAGTGCCCCCCAAGCATGCTGACAAAAAGCTATCAACTTCAAGGAATGCATTTCCTGCTCATTCCTCTCCAACCCCTTGGGGCACCAGCTGAGCACCAGGGCTAGCAGGAGGAAACATTTTGGGCTACTGTAGAAACAGAAACCGTGGTGATTTGGGGGGTAGTAGCTAACTTAGAAACGTCCAACTATCCTCATGAGCCCCAGAGCCTCTCCTGGCCCTGTATGCCCTGAGCCTACAGCGCTGGATTGAGGCTCTAGAAAACTGCGTCCAGCTTCTGCTGGTTGTTCTTGAAGCCACAAGCCTGCTTGGTGAGTCTCATCACCTGCAGATCGGGAATGACATCGCTATCTTGCCTCCACACCCTCCCTGCAGAGCACCATTTGCACTGATGTCTAGGGCAGGCGGCTCACCTGCTGTCCTGCCTTGGCCCTAGGCTCTGGGGGTGAGAGGAGCACTGCCCCAGACTGCCCTCACCCACCCCTTCACATGGACCAGCAGCCTCATGAAAGGCTCCTTCTTCCCCATGCCTCCAGGCTTTCTGCAAATTGCCTCATCCAGCTGCTGGGAAATGGGGGCTTTCCCAGCTTTTATTTATTCCCCACTGCATTCGGGTTTATGTTAATTGTACGTGATTAACCAGCTGTGGGCTGGAAACTCTTCTCAGAGCCTGCTCCGAGCAGGCCATGAGGTAAAACGATGGCAGCTTCTCCCTCGAAGCCGGGACTTGTGCAGCAGAAGGCAGCTGGGTGTGAGAGGCCTGGTGTGAAGGCTCAATCAGAACCTGTGTTTGGGGCAAAAGTTTGCTCATATTGCACAAGTAACCAGGACGAGGAGTGCCTGGCCGGGTTGTGCATGTGACTGTCGATGTGTCGGGAGAAAAGCCCTTTCCAGAGCCTGGGGCAGAAGGCTAAGCCCCAGTTCTCAGGGTCCACACAGCAGCAACAGCCGTTTTATTCACGCAGTCACTGTGTCATGCATAAAGCAGGTGCAGGAGGCCACTCAGAAGTCCTCACTGGGGGGAAAAACAGTGGCGGCAGCACTTTTTCTGGGGGGTGGGCAGGTGTGGCTCTGAAGGGTTATGTGGGTTTCTAGGCTGGAGGGAACCAAACCCCATGTCCCCTGCAACACTCTCTGCACTCCAGAGAAGCTCCTCCAGAAGGGCTTTGTGGTTGGGGTGCTCTCCACGCTCAGACCACCTGCAGGTTGGGTACTCTGGCCTCTCCCTGATCAAAGTGCAAATGCCCAGTCCTTGTCTGAGGAACTTGACTCAAGAGAAATAACAGTGAAAAGATGATGCCGGGGAGCACAGGGTGCTTGTCCTTCTCTGGAGATAACTGTCCTACCTCATTCCTTCCAACAAATGCCCTTTCTACTCTATAGCTCCTAATGACTATTCCTATGGGATGGCCTCATTGATACATATCTAATGAAACACAGAACAATTAAGCTCAGCTTGCAGTTGCCTTTAGAGTCCGCTGCTTCCCTTTCTACATGAAGAATAGCTGATGTGTCCAGGTATTTGCTTTTTCAATTGAGTGTTGCCTCTTGTCACCAAGCTCCAGTCTTGGCCAGATCCATGTGCAGTGTAGGGCAGGAGAAAGGCAGATGTACTGGGTTGTTTCTCTTTTGTGAAGAGGAAAAAGGAGGCTAAGTTGTGATGATTTGTGAATATACCCGGTCCCTTTTGGCAACCAGATGCACTTCTAAGTCAGAGATTACTGAATCCTCTTCTGTCACCATCTCACAGTCAGCATCACAAGCCTTGTGAGAGATGTCACGCGTAAACAGACATTTCCCCTCCAGAGCCACCAATGATGCTCATACATGTGCTTTTGGCAAGGGTTGTGGCTGACTAATGCTCTCATTGCCGGGTATATTGGCTCCCTCCACCCTGCAGGAACATCCACAGCAAACGGACCCCTTCCTCCAGCGCTGCTGCGCGTCCCCGTTCCCACCGCAGCCACCGGGCAGGCGGAGCTGTGGTCACACAGCGGGCAGGTAGAACAGGTCCCTGTGGCGTGACAGGGCTTGTTCAAAGCCTGACTTCCTATTCCTCCTGTTTGCCCCCTCCCCTTCACTTTCCCATAAACTCTACCTTTGTTTGACTCTCAGCACTCCCTTCTTTTGTGTCTTTTTTTTTTTTTTTTTTCAGAGGCAGGTGGAATTTGTGATATGCATTGCAAGATGTCTGGAACTGCTCAGACAGTGTGGCACAATCTGAATATAACAGCACCAGGTGATCAGATAGCATCTTTCACTGGTCACGCAGGAAGCATGTTGCTCTGAATGTCCCTGGGACCCTTTCTGCACAAGGCATAACGGTGTCAGGAAAGGAAGTAGTAATAAATTTTTGAACCACTGAGGAGATTTTGGCACTGGGCAAAGCATGGTACAGGATACTTGCAAACCCTGCAGAAAGCACAATGGGAGCCTTAATGACTGACAGTGTGCCTCGGCTGCAAAACAATCATGCATCTAATTCCAACAAAGCTAACTTCAGCCAAGTGTCCTACAGAAATATTCAAGATAATGAAATGTCACCCAGGTGTATCTACACATTGAGCTGGGATTCTGCTTGAGCCTTAATGTGGGAAGTAAAAGAGGGCAGTGTGGGTATCCACCAAGCCGTTACATGGTTCTTGCTTTCTGCCTGCTGTTGCAGCTTACTGTCTGTGCTGCAGCTGCTCAGAGCCACACATAAACACCAAACTCTCCCCTCCAAGGTGCCTTTCATCTCCTTGGAGCAGAGAACAAAACAACTCTGCCTCAATACATTCAGAGCTTGGCTGGCCACCTCCCTGTGAACAGAAATGACTGCTGCCTCCATGACGTGGCTTTGGGGCTATCTGCTGCGGTGCTGTGCTCCCATCCCCAGTGCCTGCTGTTGATTTTTGTGAGCCACCTGTGGGTGGCTGATGGGGGCAGAGTCCTTGTCCCAGCCCTGGCCGTAAGAAAATCAGCTCTCTGCTCAGTTTTCCCAAGGAAAAAAAAAAAAAAAAAAAAAGAAAGAAAGAAAAAAAAGTGATAATTGGGAGGACAGATCCTGACTGAAGACCCAGTTAGGAGGGAAGAGCCGATGCGCAGGTACTTCTCAGAACTGGCCACTGGCAGTCAGCAATGAGACAAACCATGTTCGGTTCCTGACCAAGTCCATGCTTGTTGGTGCTGCAATTAGAGTGGAGCAATACATGTTGCACATAGTACGGACCAAATTTCTCATGGAGATGAGTGTTGTGGAGCTGGGCAAAGCTCAGGAGCCGTCCCCAACCTGGTGGTAATTGTAAGGTACATCAATCCTTTGAAAATGCTTCTGAACACAGGGCTGGAAAGGGCCTCCTGACTCAAGCCCACTTATCTTCTATTTTCGACATCTTTGTCATCTATTAGTTTTCATAAACAAGACTGTCTTGGTCTTCAAGGGGAGGGGTTCGTCCTTTTCTAGCTGAAAACCTCTCCAGAACCTCCAGGCTCTGTGAGCAGGAAACCATCTTCTACTTTCCAACCTGCCTTAAATTTTGTCCACTCCATACCCATTTAATTTGCATTAAAATTGTTCTTAAGAAGTTCATTTTCTCCCCCAACTTGAGAAAGTTCAGAATCCAGTGACAAACAGCCAGTAGCTATGTCTTGAGCTCTCCTTGCAGATCATCCCAAACTGTTAGCAACTCACATATCTGATGGTTAGAGCACTGAATCTTCTAGCCCTATAGGATTAACTATAAACCTCAGAGAAGAAGAGAGATTTCAGAAATCCTTAGGGTGTCTAAGGAGACTGGGGCTTGCTGATTCACCCTAGGGTAAGTCAGAGGGCCTGCCCTGCTGCCCGGGCATCCCTGTACCTCCCTCCTGAGGGTAGGTGTCAGAAGGATCCTGCTGTGGCCAGTGACTGTTTCTAAGTCACTTGTCTGCCAGCAGCACTCAGCCAAAGTTCAGACAAGGTGAGAGGAAAGCAAACCTTTGTGTTTTCATGACAACATGTATTTTAACCTAGATAAGTCTGTTTCTTCATTTAGTTTAAAAGCTTCTCTGCTTTCAGCCTCCTAAAGGTGTCAGGAATCACTCCTGTGCCTTGGCAATGCATCTTCAATCCCCAAGCTTTAAAGCCTTGCATGTTGTCACTGCTGAACTGAGGCACCTATTTAAATCAGGGCCAGGGACTCCACTGATGCTGTCTGCTTCACAGAGACAGAAGAAAGAGATCATCCCAGCTCTGCGGGGTTGATGAGCTGACGCAAGCATGACCCCATGCCATCTACACCTCCTGGAAGCAAGTCAGATTGATGCTCCACTGATAAACATATCAGCGGCTGAGGAGCTGTCTGCAGCGCGGCTCCCATAATTACTAGCTCCAGTTCAAAGACTTTTATGCAAAGGAACAATGGGCACCAAAACACTGTTCCTGCGTGTTATGCACCACAGTGTTTTGCTGTGATGGAAAGGTTTGCCCTGTCAGACAAGCCCGCTTTTCATGTGACTGTCCAATTTATAATACAGAGGTAATTCCTGCCAGTAAGGAGGCTATTGTCCACCTTTTAAGAACAGCAGGTGGCTAAGAAGATGAAAAACAGGTTTTAGCAAAAAGGAAAGTGCCAGTCAAAGGAAGGGCTGTTTTCTTTGTTGGAAATCTGTCCCTATGATCAGAAGATTTCTCTGTCACTGGCAGTGCCCCTGAGATGGAGGTGACAGCTCATTTGCTTTGCCCTCTCCGCCAACAGCTGAGCACATTGTCCTGAGTAAGCATGCAGAAGATGTTTTTGCCTCATTTGTCTGCTTTTCCTCCCTACTCACCCTACTGAGACTCGCAGCCTGTGCTCAGCAGGACGTGGACAACCCTGTGGGACGTGACCTGCCGCCTGGCCAGGCCCGGCCACGGCAGGGTGTTCACCACGCTGCTCTCGCTGACTTCAGATCCAGCTTCTTGTGTAACCTGTCAGTCAGCAATCAACGTTATGACCGTGCAGAGCCAGAGTGGTATTTATTTTGCAGATAAAAGCTTTGCTTAGGTCAGTTGTACCCCACTCAGTCAGCACTGATGAGACAGTGATCACTCCAACTGTGGTGGCCTGGAGAGGCTGTAAAATTTTTTGAACTCAATTATCCCTTAATGACTGTCATGTGTTTGCTGAGACATGGTTTATTTTCAGTCAGTTGCTTCCCTCCCTATTCATTTTTCCTTCTCAACCCCAGAATACTATCCCAGTGTGTTTGTACAACAGCACCCTGATGCCAGATCTACAGGCAGCACATTCAAATTATCACAAAATTACAGAAATCTGTCCTGGCTGGTGGACTGATTGGAGGGAAGAGGAGAAACAGAGGGGGAGTGGTCCTCATGGCATTATCCCAGCGGGCACCCCTCCCTTGTACTTCTCCAGCCTCATTCATAGCGTGGCAGGCTGCTCCCTGAGCAGCTGGAGAGGTTGTGCTGAAAGTCAGTGTCCCTTTGAAGTGCCAGATTTCTTTCTCTCTCCTGCAAAAGCTTTCTTAGAGCACTGGAGAGATGTGCAGGTAAGTGGGCTGCGGGCACCTGACTGTTTATTTGCACAGCTGGCATCTCTACAGGTTTCAGTGAGTGATGCCTACAGTCAACACTTACAAACTCCATGTTGGCAGACTGAGTTTAATAACAAAAATGTTTACTAGTAAGTAATGACAACATTAATGGTAATAACAATGGATTTCACTTTATTTCCAACTGCTAGAGCATTTCTCCGTTTCTTTTCTGGCATGTATATTTCTAATTTTGTTATGACCCACACAGTTCCCTGGGATTTCTGTAAGACAGAAAACATTCCCTCTAGGAAACCATAAATCCCTTCTCTCCCAAATAATCATCATGTGCTGTTCACCTCTGAGGAATCGCTTTCATGTCAGGAGCCAGGGAGTCCCTTCCCACAAAGCCAAGGGATCTTGAAAGCCCTCCTTCCAGCCAGGCCTCTTAGGGCATCTAGGTTCAGAGCTGCAAGGGCTGCAGGTGCGACTCATTTCTGCTCAGCAGGAAGATGGGAACCCAGGAGCTGTCCAAGTCAGGAGCGGTCAGTGTGGTTGGGTTGCTCCAGGCTGCACCCAGACTGGCTGCCGAGAACGGGTCTGCGGTCCAGCAGCACTGTCTGTATTGCAGTGGATGTTCACCAAACAGGACAGTTTCACCTGAGAATTTATTGGAAAAAAAAGTTAATCTATCAAAACCTGAAAATGTTGGTTAGATAATTCCTGGCCAGAACCAACCTGTAACCCTGTTCTCAGTTCCACCAGGTGAAGTGAAAAGACAGGGATGTGAAGTACTTGGGGCTTGCTCCATGCCAGGAGAATTTCCCAAGCGTGGAATGACCAAAGGTGCTGAGGTCTCCAGGCGAAGGAGATGTCTGGAAGAACCTTGCAGGGGGAAGCGATCTTGCAATGAATCACCCTAGGCTCAGGTCTGATATCCCTGCCTAAAGATGCAAAGGTAATTGCCTCTGATTAATGCTGGCAAACCTCTGTGAACTCCAGCGAGGATATGAAAGGACTGACATGCCTCTTTGAGATGGGGTAAGATAGAGTACAGCCAAGTGTGGGAAGAAAATTAAGCTGAGATGTAGTTTTTAATTACCAATAAAGCCATGCTCTAGGATGGAGAGCAGGACTTGGTCTCTTCCTATTCTGTTACGCTCCTTCAAGTATAGAGAGGAGGTTAAGGAAGGGCAGCTAATTCCTGCTGTAGACTTCTGTTTGTAACAATTAAATATTCATGCTGGCCCCTCAACCTTTCTGTAATTACTTAGACCACAGATGTGGCCAGAGATTTCCAGCAGGTGCCAACAAAACGTGGAAGGGCAGCATGGGTGAAGTCAGCACTCAGCAGAAGCAAGCTGCCCCTTTACCATGAGGCAGGCTGGGCTCCAGAGCGTGCCGTTACCTCCTTCGCTGGTCAGAGCTTGCTGGCTGTGACCTAGCTTGACATAGCCACAGCAGGTAGCATGGCAGCCCGGCAGCAAAGCCTTCAGCCATCAGCTGCTTACACAGAAATCTGCTCTGAAATTTGTACTGCTCTCATCTGGCTGATCTTCTCTCCCAAACTATGCAGAGGTGTCTCAAAAGCCAGAATCTCTTTCTCCTCTCCCCATCCTACAAGATGATGTACTCAGGATGGATGCTGATGCTGTTCTCCACCCACAAGTTCTGATCTTGTTCGGGATCAGTTCCTGCTGCTGCTGGGCTCCCAGACCTCTGGCATGGTGGCTTCTCATCCATTTGGGCTGAGGCTGTGCCCACATAGGCCTGCCTGTCTGTACTACAGAATCAACAGATCCTGACACGAATGTCTTATGTTCTGTGTTTTGGGTCCATCACTTCACTTTTCTCTGACAACTTGATGAAAGTACCATGTAAATAAATACCACATTTTATCCCATAATCTCCTGAACCCAAAAGCTGGAGCTATAATCACAGTGCTTGGTCTCCCAGATCCAGTAAAGAGTAATGAAGACTGGTGTCCGGACACGTCAGGGCTTTTGTCCCGTTTTGAGGAACATGAGGAGAAATGCCTCGATGTTCCTGTCAACAACCCTTCCTTTGCTATGGCACCCTGTGAAGACCCCTTAATAAACCTGTGTCACATCCCACTGAGGGGAGGGATCTCCCTTTTTCAAATGGAAAATGGAAAGTCGTTCACCCAGGACCACACAGGGGAATGATGTTAAAGCCTGGGTTAGCACTTCCAAGCTGCTGGTGACTAAAACCATGTTTAGACTTTTCCTCTCTCCCAGCACCTGCTGCAGTGCCTTCATCATCTGAAAAGACATGTTTGGAGGCAATGAATAAATCCACTGCATGGAAAGGCAGGACCAGGAAGCTGTTCCCCTGCTCCTACTGGTACTCATAAGGCAGCTAACCAGCTGTCTCAGGATGTCACGCTCCTCTCAGGGTACAGCTGTATTTTCCTGTGTAGCACATAATCCCTGTATTTCAGGCTTAGAGTCTTTTGATGGGAGTCTCATGCATGTAAGATTTTACTGTTATATGCTAATAACTTTTTTTATTCTACAGATCTGCTTGGCTTAAAAGAAGCAAAACCAATCACCCTACGGAAGATATCACAGCCTAACATAACCTCACCTATCCTCCCTGCAGATTAGGCACTGCTGCCCAGATAATATTCCAGAGTGGCTGACATCTTTCATCTGCTCCATCTTATTAAAACCCCTTAGCAGAGGCATGAATATTCATCGGCACTATATATAGCACTGTGCATATTACTACCCGCAGCCGGGAGTACAGCTCGGGTACCCACTGATCCGTACGTTTTGGTTTTTGCAAGGCTTTTTTCTCTGCAGCCGCCGCGACTCTCGCTGGCTGGCGGCTCCCGTGCCGTGCGAGGACTCTGCTGCTCTGCTTTGCTGGCAGAGATTGCACAGGGTTTCAAAGCCTCGCTCCACCGTGGTTATTAAAGGCTTTTGTTTATCTTGTGAAATCTGCCCCGTGAATGCTGACACCGGCTGAAGTGCTGGGAGAGTTTCCCTGACTCTTCCTCTCGCTGTCTCTCACGGGTCTATTCCCATGAAAACGATCTCAGGTGTGCGGTGCGTCATCATCCCACCCCAGGCGCTTTCTGGCTTACTGGCAGCGAAGATGAATGCGCAGTTTCTGAAGCTCTGCCCATGCCCTGGTGCTCCTCCTGCCTCCCAGCCTGCTGCAGGGACCCGGGGCTCCCAGCAGAAGAACAGCCCATGCTCGGCAATACTGCCTCAAGCCCATCTGTGCTGCTCAGGCAGCATTTTCCCAGCCTCTCTCTCCCGTACAGCCCTGCAGGGACCCAGCCTCTGCTGGGAGAGCCGAGTCCTCTCACGATGGGCCCTGCTGCAGCACATGGTGCTGATTGTCCCCTCTGGGACATTGGAAGCACTGCGGAGAGAGTCCTCAGCCCACGACTTCTTTCAGCTTGTCCTGGCCCTTCTCACAGTGGAGGAGCCAGCTCTGCCATGCTGTGGGCTGCACAGCCTGCAGGAAACCCCTGCATGGGGGATGCTCTGGGAAGGGGGCTCAGCTTGACTCGCCACATCCATCCTCTGCAGGACAGTGGAGGTGCCTCCAAAGGAGGCCAAGCTGGCCACCCATGGTGTCACAGAAGGGCTCCTGCCACCAGCTGATGGCTGTGGGGAGCAGCAGGCACAAGCCCCTGGCCCAGAGGCCCCAGCCTGGCTCCTTGGAGCAGTGCTGCCCTCCGTGCCACAGGCCTGGGGAAGGTTTCAGCAGAGCCTGGCTCGCTTTCTGAGAAAACAAGGAAAGGGAGCTTTACCCTAAACCCTGGGAAGCCCGTGTATTTTCATTGTATTTTAATTTTAAGAGATTGTCTGCCCCGCCCAAGATTATCTCATGGGAAAGAAAAGCCTGGCTCAGTGACTCGTGGTGAAACTTGTCCCCGAGCCAAATTTCCCACACCTGACGTTCCTCCATAGGAGCAGAAACCAGTGTATTTCAGTTCACAACACCGCCCCGGGCGCAGCGCTGGGGGTGAGGGGATGGAGGGGGAGGATGGGACCCACATCTCCTCCTGCTCCTCCAGAACGAGTCGGGCCAGTCTGGGTGCCGAGCGGCTGGGTCCGCGAGCTGGAAAGGGCACGGTGTCACCCTGGGAACAGGCATCACGTGGGGCCGCAGCCCAGGGAACCTGTCTCAGGGATACGTTGAAACATACCCTGCTCTCTTGTGCAATAGGTCTTTGCAAGTACAATGCTGTATTTATACGGTGGGAACGGAGAGCCCAGGGCTGGACTCTGGCAGATGCATGAGTAAGCAGCTTCCAGGAGGCTCGGGTGCCAGCTGGGCCAGTGCTTTGATTCCTCTCCTGGGAGCAGATGCATGCTGTGAGCTGGGTCTTGACCAGCATCTTCCAGCACAGGGGTGTCAGTTTTGGACCCATCTTGTAAAATTTGAGTATTTTTTTCATGCAAACACATTATCTTCTGGATGCACTAAAGTACGATTTTTAGCATGGCTCCAAGAGAGGCAACAATGTAAAAGAGGGCCAAGATATTTAAGCAGCCCAAGCAGGCCCAGGTGTCTCCTGGGCACAAATGACCTTCAGCAGAGCTGAGAGAGAAGCAGCCACACCAACATACGGGCTGCAAGAGGACCAACATTTCTTCTGCCACCAGCACCTATCTGAGCAGTGCCTCTGCTCACTGCTGGGCCTCCTTCAGGGGCTCCCTTGTGGCTTCCATGGGGCCACCAGGTCCACACAAGAGGGATTAATCCTGCAAGGGGCTGGGGCACCAGGAGCAAAACTGCAGCAGGCTGCTTGTGCTGCCGCTGCAGCTGGGAAAAGTCAGCTGGCCTCCTGCTTCCAGTCTGAAAGTGGTTGCTCCAAGTTTAATGATATTTATCCATGAGACAAGGTGAAGAAAAAGCTGGTTAGCACTTGAGGATTAAATTTGGGGGCGTTAAGAAGGTGATAAGGCTGTTAACCTTATCGGTTAACCCTCTCAGGAAATGGGGGAAGGTGCCATGCATGTGGTAATTGCATTTCAGTGGGGCTCAGGGAGTCCCTGCTTGTCCCCACTGCTGGGCTCATGTCAGCTCCTGACCTGGTAAGAATTGAGCCTGTCCCTTCGAAGTTAATAGTACGTAACCTGCAGGGCACAGAGTTCTCCCGAAGGGCCCTTTGGGACTTGCCTTCAGGCTCTGGAAGAAGGACATGTTGAGTCAGACAAAACTTGGTATTATTTTGGGGATTAATTCTCTTTAGTGGAAGCTCAGGAAAACATTTTTAGCTAGGATCTTACTTGGCACAGCTAAACCCATTTAGGATATGCTATGTACAAAGAAAGGGAACAAAATGGCCCCCTCCACACCGCGTCCCTGCCATTGCTGGCAGCAGAGCACCAGAGCATTGCTCCTTTGGAGCTGGCAGCTGAGAGCAGCAGCTAGCACACCAGTTTCATGCAGGACCACACGACGTGGTGCTTACCTGCACTGAAGGACTTGCGGTGTCACTTACACTGCTGGGAACCCCCTTATGAGTTACTCTGCTGGATTGTGCAGGAGTCTGCTGACCAGGACCCGAGTCAGAGTCCTAAGCAAGAAAGCAGATACTAGAGTCCCTACCCTACACGTACATTTTTTTGGCATTTTCTGCTGATCGTTGTGCTACTGGACAAATCAGATCAAATAAGGATCCCTTCTGGTCTAAAGTAAGTGACACTTGGGTGGAATCGTGCTGGCCTAGCACTGGGCTTGGCTGGCTTCATCCAGCCTGGTGGGGTGGTTTGTATTAGCAACAGTCTCCCAGGAACAATCCTGTGCTCTCAGCACCATCCCAAAACACAGGCTGGTCAAGCAGCACTGCAACGCGGAAACAAGCCCGAACTGTGCCCGAGCCGAGCAGTAGCACAGGTCCAGTGCTCCAAGGCTCTCTTCAGGGAGCCTGGGGTGGCTTCGTGAGGACACTCCATTTAATGAGTGAGATAGCTTCACCCCCACCCTTCCCAGGAGCCTGGCTGGGTTTTCAGGTTTCAGGGAGTTTTAGTGTGCTTATTGTGCACATGACAGGATATGGCTCAGCGGAATGACTCACTCCATGTGAAGTTAATTCACACTTTCCTGCTATTTCCATTCACAGGTCTTTCTGCAAGCTTGAATGCTGGGAAGCTGCGAAGCTGGGAGCTGGCTCCAAATATCCTCATAGGTTGCTTTACACCTGAACACAGCAGACTGCAGAAGGATGGAGTAGTCTCAGGCTTTGGTTAAAAAAAAAAAAAAAAAAAGATAAATCCCAAATCATCTTTTATCAGGAGTAATTCCCTATTCCCTTCTAGTTTCTGATTCTCATGTGCTCATCACCTGTGCTCCACTGTTTTTTTTTTTTTTTTTTTCCATTTGGGGCCCCAGATGCGGACAGATAGAAGCGCTCCTCAGCTTTTACATACCTATTTTGCTGATGTAAAGCTGAAAGGATGAGTCCTGTGAGCTTCTTAGATAGAGCCTTTGTGTTGTATGTGTCATGAACAAAACTTTTCAGCACTTGAGTAGTGCTTAACTATCAAGTTAAGAAGCGAAATGAGGCTGATGACTAAAATTACCCACCAGCTAATGACAGAGCAGCATGCTGTTATTAAGGCTCCTGATACAAGTCCCATATGGGCTTGTCTCAGTGAGTGCTCTGGGGGCCTCCAGACAGGTCCCTGGATGGTGCCTTCTGAGGAGAGGCACTGACAGCCTTGCAGACTTGCTCCTGGTCCTCCTCAGCAGCCTCCACCCTGAGGGGCAGCTGAGGGAGATGAACAGTGAGGCAACAGGAGCATCTCGGAGGGTTTCAGCAATGGGGGGAATTTTAATCCTTGCCAGCGTGGGTTTAGACAGGGAGTGAGAAGTGGGACAATTCCCCTCTTGCCCCGTTGTCAGTAAAATGGAGTATCTCCTCCTTCATCTGTAGACCCAGCTTACTTTGCACTGACAAAATGACAAACACAAATTGCAGACGTTAAAAAAGATTTATTTGCACAAATATTTGACACAATCACAGAGGAAGAAAGCAGCTCTCAGTACAGTTTCTTTTCCAGAATGAAAGAATCCCTGTTTTATACCAAGTTACTGCAGGACAACACTTGCTCCCCCCTGCATGAGGGGAAGCTGCTGTTCTTTGCACCTGTGGGTTTGCTCCGTACAAGGTTGGCACGGTCCTTAGCAGGTCACATCAGAGCCCGTGGTCTCACAGGTTCAAGAAATGCGTAAAGACCCAACAGACAAACTGAATTTGTGGTGCTCTAGCTACCACCTTCGCACTCTCCATCTTAGGACCCCCCGCTGGACCCGACTGGCATTTAGGTGGGGGGAGTCCTGTCAGCTCGCAGCTCATTTTGACACCAGTCTGTTCAGGTACTTGTTTGTTGTACTTGTTTGTTGTACTTGTTCTTGAGCAGTCCCAAGTGTGTGTGACTTTGGTGCAGGGCAAACAATCCCCATACATCACATTATTCCAGAGCGTTCCCAAAGTGATGGGCCATAGCCAGATGCAGAGAACCCCCTGAGTATTAAAAGCATTGCTTGCCAAACCTGTGATACTCTCTGCTACATAAACCAGAACGAAATGTCTCTGTGAGAGAAGTTTTCGAAATCAATGCAAGTTCTGCAATGAAGTGTGAGTACTCACTGGGAAATGAATCCCCTGAGAAACAGGGGAGCAGGCAATGGAACAAACACGGCAAATGTCTTTCTCTGGCAGGAACTTCATGGGTTTCCCTTGCTTTTGGTTTCAGCAGATCAAGCAGTGATTTTTAAGAAAGGAAAGCACAAGACAAAGAAGCCCTGAGCCCTCCATTCCTTGTTCTGCAACTTCACAAAGGTAAATTCTGCTCTCTGGTCTAGAGCTCCAACAGCGAATTTTACTGACCAAGAGGAACTATCTCCCTACAAACCCCTCCTTTTGATTCAAAAGTTAATGCATGGACACTATCCTGTGAAACTGGGATCACTAGCAGATTTTCCCAGTCCCTAGAAGAGTCCCTGAATCCCTCAACTACGTAGAATCACAGCTGTCATTCCACAGTGTTCATTCTTCTTCCCTTCCCCATCTTTCTTCCTTCCATCTCTCTTTTTCCCCTTTTATTCCCTTCCTTTTCTACCTTTTCTCTCTCTTTCATTACATGCATTACGTTCCCATCTACATTTCTCCTCTTGGCAGTGTTACAAACCCTTCACTGACACAGTTTGGTCTCCGCTAGGCAGACAGAGCCACCCGTCACTGCTCCTCACCTGTTCTTTCTCTCAGATTACCACACACACTGAGATTTTTTAAACAGGTCCCAAGCTCATGACTGCCTCCTCAGATGGTGCTACAGCACTGGCACTCACTGGAGTCCACAGTCCTGTTCAGAGATCATTTTGCTTAAAGAAGCAATGCAGTGCATTTTTTCGTCAGCCAGCTAACGGCCTTTATTTAGAAAAAACCTCAAGGGCACTCACAGTACAGGGCCTTTAAGAAAGAATGCTGCTTTTTCACAGCCAAGTGACTTCTACCTATTTTGTCAAGCAGAATCAGAGAGGAAACCCAAGTTTACAAACTCAGCAGCCTGTGTTTGACCACAGTGCAGTCGCACATAACTGCCCCTGCCCTACTCACTCTGCCAGGACTCTGAAAGCGTCTTAGTTTCAGACAGAAAAATGGCCATTTTGAACAATGCAAGGTACCTGCCTGCTCTGCAGTACTGAGTCTTGGTGTATTAAAGGCTCCCATTAGTCTGGGACACTACAGACGTGTCCAGCAGGTACTTAGAGCTGCCTGGGCAATTCCACATCCTGGCACATCTGAACTCCAGTTCGTGTCTCCCAGGCATCTCAGACAGTAACCCAGCAAGAGCCAGGTTTCCAAGCCCAGCAGCTTATCATATCCTCCTCGCTGGGACCACAGGAGCAGTCACTCCAAGAAGGCGCAGAGCAATACTGGCATCACATTTCTTTTTTTCCCTCTTAAAGCTGCTTCAGACAAAGCAGAAGAACTTCTTCCAGCGGCACTTGGAGAGAGTTTTGATGCCTTTGGCTGTCATCTTCTTTTCTTGCCGTGCCTTGTGTTCAACACCGCTGACAATGGCCATGTCGAACACTTCTTTGAGGTTCTTCTGGGTCAGTGCTGAGCACTCCAGGTAGGCTTCAGCCCGGATTTTATCTGCTAGACCTTCTGCCTGAGGCCGGGGCACGGGCTTCACGTGGTAGCGATCCAGGCTGATGAGGACATTGACATCATCCCGCAAGTCTGCCTGTGTCCCCACTAGCAGCACTGGGGCCCGGGGGTTGTGAGTTCGTATCTCAGGGATCCATTTCTCAGTAATGTTTTGAAAGGAGCTTGGATTTACCACGCTGAAGCAGACAAGGAATACGTCAGTGTCTGGGTAACAAAGCGAGCGCAAACAGTCAAAGTCCTCCTGCAGAGAAGAAAGGGGAAAAAAACAAGTCTTCACTGGGCTGAACTCTAACAGTGTGATACTGCAGAGCCTTTTTCACACATTAGCTAGGACAGCAACGCCCCATAGGCATCGTGCTGACTTTGTGGCCATGCCATGCTTCAGGCAGTCTGTCATTCACCCGTCTGTGCCCGCCACACCAGTGAATGGCTGATATTGGTCTGGCACATCTCCTTCCTTCCCACTGAAACACTGCCTTCCTTAAAAAGCCTGCCAACAGTCCCCGTCCCATGGGACCAGAGCTGACAGCTCCTTTGAGAGAACTCACCTGGCCAGCAGTGTCCCACAGCTGGATCCGGACTGGAGCTCCATCCACCAAGACCTGCACTGTAGCAGAAAGAGAATTCGAGATAAGTCTAAGGAAGCTTCCCAGCACACACACATACATTTTTCCCCAGAGCACTCCATTTGGTATCCTGCTAAAGAGACCCCTGAAATCACTTCAGTCTGTCCTTCCTCACAGACCTCACTGAAACAGCTGAAGTTTGCACTGAAAATGTTATGAGACCAGCTCATTGACTTTCCAATTTTATGAGAAAACCTCAGGTGTTTTGGGCTGTTTTCCAGTATTTTCAAAGAATCATTCCATATTACCATTTCCTTAGAGAGAAGAAAAGCCCTTAGCTGAACAGTGCCCTGAGAACAACTTGTTGTTCTTCCACACCCCAAGAAAACAAGTAAGGATAAACACAAACAGAACTTCAGCAACTTGCTCCTAGCTTTTTGGCCCAGGGTGGAAGCTCAAATCAGTCTTCATTAAATGAGTTATTGGATGTTTTTCTCATCCATTAAAAAAAAAGTATTTCCATAAGTGCCCCAGCTAAGGAAAAACAAATGCCTAAAACCATCTTTGAAATAAAAAAGCTATTAAGGAAACAGTGATTAGTGAAATCCCCTTCAGAGACTATCTGCACACCAAAAAACTGCTGAGTTACAGATGTAAGGTCTGCTTCCATTTCACTCCCTAATCACAGCAAGCCTTCATGTGGTATCAGCTGACTCAGAGTGAGGGCTGGCAGGACCTCTGATGGAAATCTGGAATGAAACTGTTAGATGTTTAAGTGCACAGACACAACAGAGACTGGCTAGGAACCGAGGCAAAAGAGAGAAAGATATCAGGGGAACTGGAAATCACTTTAAAGTCTTGACAATGTGGATGGGGCTGTGCTTTGCTGAATAGAGGCAGACATCCTGTGCTAAGGTGACAATGGCTGGCACTTGACACTAGCTAGCTAAACTGCTTCTCTATGCCCAGAATGAGGTTTATTGTCCTTTTCTTCTTGTTGTTGTTTAAAAAAGAAAAAAGAAAAAAAGAGAGAATTAGATCACTCCTGTTTTATTCCTTAAGTAATGAGCCAGGTGACAAAAGTGACAGAACCAACTGACGTGGAGAGTTTGAAACAAACTCTTGGAGGAGAGCTCTCCTCCCTGGAAGTCTGGGGAGAAGAAGGGAGACACAGAGAAAGCAAGAACTGAAATTTGGTTGGAGAGAGCAACGAAAGGAAAAATGAAGAGGTGGGTGCATACACCACTGTGCCACTCCTCAGTGAGTAGCTGAAAGTCATTGCTTCCCTGGGACTGGGAAACGGTTGGGTTGTTACCATATCTTTGTCCCAGAGGAGGAAGAGAAACCTGTTCCTGATCAAAGAACCTGCTAGATCCTGACTTGATCTTCGAGGCACTGGGCATTTGCCTTTCTAGTATCTGGTTTCTTCTGCCTCACAAGTGCGCTGAGAGAATGAATTAGCATCTCTGAAACGTTTTACAGTCTTCAGAAGAAAGGCACCACATATATTACCTGCTGCTCCAGTGCTTGCACAAGGCTTTTTCGTACCTGCTGCTAGCCTAAGCTACGCCAGCAACTCCGCGACAAGCCTCCAACTACCGCCCGCACCAGGTACACACCCTGAGGATGAGGCTGGATTTCGGTACAATAGCATAGGGGCCGGCAGAACAGGATAGCCTGGTGGGGAAAGGTCACCAGGTATGCGTTTCACTCAAGACTGCTGTGCCTGGCAGTGACACCCAGCCTGCTGGCAGCGCCCAGATGGATGCAGCTGGGTCACAGTCCCAGCACTGTTCCCGATAACGCAATGCTTTCTCCTATCTCGTTGCCTTCTTTAACTTGTACCGGCTTTATAGCCCTTTGACCTTACACCCCATTGACCAGAATTTGGGTTGGGATGTAAACAGTGAAGCTCACCTCTGCTGGCAGCTTCAATTGCAAGTGATCCCCAAGACAGGAGGGAGTTGGGCTGAAATTTCCAACATGGGTCCTGAACTGTGCTTAGTGAATCCAAGGAAGGGCTTTTTTCAAGTTTATCCCATTAAGAGTAGGAGTGGGAAAGAAAATTCCTCTCTTCTCCCATTTTTTTGCTCCTCCCAATAAGAAGAAAGTGAACTTTGGAAGACCCATTTTTAATGACGTTTTTTATTTCTATCAGTTGCAAATGCTATGCACCTCTGGAAGTCAGGCTCAGTACTGAGACATTCAGATTGGGGCTAACCCTGTGTGCAGCTATCCTTGAATCACCTGCTGCTAGAAGGGAAGTCTCTGAACTCAGGCTGCCTCCACCTCTCTCTATCATTTTACTATAAATTTGACCTTCAGAAAACACGGAGGCTGATGGCTGCAGTAACTTCAAACCTCTTACAGCCCTTCCATGGGCATGAAAGGAGCAGAGAGAACAGAAACCTTCCCACGGAAGAGCTCAAAGGCTCTTTACATCTCTTCCCAAAGGGCTGCTGGCACACGAACACCACCACGATCCCAGTTTGTTCCCTTCAAGCAACAGAGGGAGAGCTTAGAGAGGGTCTAGGGAAAATCAATAACTCCCGGTGCAAGAGTGAGCAACTGGGAGGACATTCAGACAAACAAAGCGTTGCCTCTGAGAGCCCATGAGACTATGACACATTGCAAGTCTAGTTCCTTGTCTGACTTGAGCCCATCTCTAATCTACCTATCTGTGCTATCGTGTACTGCACGTTTCTTCGGATCAGGTGAAGATCAGAAATCTTTCAAAGGGCTTTTAATTGTCCCGGGTTTTATACTAGAAGCTGAAGCCCAGAAGAAGAGTGGAGAACAAACACAAAGATGTCATTTACAGAAGTGGAAACTAACGAGAGCCCCTCAGCTGACAGGGAAGGCAGGCATTTTAGGCAGCCTTATACAGCTGCTCAATTCTTTTAGCAACCTCTGCTCCAGCCTCACTTCAGTGGACATATGGGGAAGAGCAAGTTTCTGCTGAACACCGGTTGACGGCAGAAACCCTATAGAGCAACGCTGTGCTGTTTCTGCAGCTAAAAAGCCACGAGGCCCCCTTGCCCCTACCCACAGAAGCCCCCCAGAGCAGGAAGGCGCCCAGCCCCCAGTCACCACCACGCACACCTCATCCTCACAGCGGGGCTCCCGCTGCTGAACTCCACACGGCGTGGACCTGCGTCTGACCCAGAGGAACCACATCCAAGGGCTGGTTTCACCCAGCTCCACGTCCCCCCGCGTCCCGGCCACCCTCTGGGCGCCTCACCTGAGAAGGTGTCGAGGGCGGTGGGCTGGTACTCGTCGGGGTAGCCATTGGTGGTGTAGCTGACCACCAGGCTGGTCTTGCCCACGGCTCCATCGCCCACCAGCACGCACTTGATGCCCAGCTCCGGGCCGCTGCCCCGGGGCCGGCTGTGTCTCCGCAGGGCGGGCGGGTAGTCCAGCAGCTCCTGAGGGGGCATGGCACCGGGGGCACCGGGGGCACCGGGGGCTCAGCGGCGCGGCGGGGCCGCTGCCATGCCCGGCCGGGAGGAGGCTGTGCGATGCCGTGCGGGCTCTCCCCGGCCTCCTGTGTGTCGCCTCTCGCCCCGCTTCTCGGCTCCGCACCTGCTGCTCCACAGCCCGGCCCCGTTCTCCAGGCCCGCCCCGGCCCGGCCCCGCTCCCCTCGGCCCGCCCAAGCCCTCCCCGCGGCTGCCTCCAGCCGCAGTTTGTGGCTGAGAGGAAGCTGTGTGCTTCACCCGTGTTAGCATAAGCTTAGGAAGGCGTCTTTAAGCCAGGCACGGCCTAAAATGCCGTTTCCCATGGCTGACTGAGGGTCACACACGCCGCAGCTCCTCGGGTTCATGAGTGTGCTCCTTGGAGACAGCCCACTGGGTTCCTGGGGCAAGGAGGCTTTTTCTCTGCAGCTTTCTCTAGCTCTCTAGCACTTTCCTTTCATCTCCCTCTTCTGCATTTTTTTTTTTTTTTTACCAGTACAGCCTTGATTTTTTTACAGCTGCATTAGCAGGGACAGTATCACAAGCTAGGCTGCTGCTAAAACGTGTGCCACACAGTCGTGCTGCAGCAACTGGCTACTAATTCAAGTCACTGCCTTGCATTAGAGCCTTTTCCAGTGCCAAGCCATCAGTGTCAGTACAGTTAAGGGACATGTGAGCTTCTGCAGAAGGGCACTGGGCAGGCGATTTACCCCCCGTAACACCCAAGGTGTGCCTGCACCACACATGGGACCGGCACAGGACGTCCAGCACTGCAGCCAGGGCAGGCAGCGTGGCATGGGACGTCCCGCAGCAGTTTCTCAAGCACAGGGTGACATTCTGTGAACTGTGGCATTTCCATTCAGTCGGAAGAAATGAATGGAAATGAGGGAGTATTCACCAAGTTATTCACTGTTAGCAAGTGTCAGCAGCAGCAGAGGGGAGAGATGAGAAGAAACTGGCAGCTTTGGATTCCTATTTGCTTTTCTGTTAGGAAAGGACATCCACTGGGAAGACGTGCTTATTGCCTCACTCCTGCGACTGAATCCTTTTTTCTCTCATTCCCTTCCTAAAACCTCTGGCTTCTGTGACTCTGTTCTTTTTGCTTTGCAGTTTCTGACAGCTGTTGGTTGACACGCACTTAACTTCTGGATGAGCTTAAGTGATTTTTAATCTATATTTAAACTAAGTGATTAAGCAAATAAACACAGCAGCTCCCACGGGTTCCTTTCTCAGGTCCTGCCTTGCTCCTGACGTCTATCAAGAGGCAGGTTTCACAATGCAGCAAGGAGTCAGATGGTAGGAGTCACACATTTTGGTTTTGCAAGACTTTTGAACAATTTTGGGTTTGCAGTGAAAGTCTGTCTCGTTCCTAGAGCTGCTGAAGTGCCAGCTGTGGAGACTGGCTGCACACTCGTAGCAGGTACGCTGTGACAGATCAGCACTTGGCTGAGTGTGAAATACTCAAGTCTCCAAGACTGCGTTTGGCCTCTCTCCTGGGAATTATATTTAGTACCAATTATGGCAGTATTCCTCATGATGTGGATACCTGTCCGCTGGGAACAAAGTGCACAAGATCAAATTATTTTCAGGCAGACCAAGATTTCAGGTACTGTTAGTGTTCAACCTTTCTTCAGCTGAGATCCAGTACCATCTGTAGCTTCTGCTTCAATCAAACAGAAAAGCTTCTCCATTTGAGTGCACAGCGAATTGAAGTGGAAATTCAATTTATATATTTAGGCAGTGTGTCACCAACCATCTTTATGCAACTGCACAAAGTCCATTGTTAAAAGCAACAACAACAACAAAACAGTTATGTAGCAAAAGACACTTGCTTCTCTGCATGTTTCTATTAATTATAGCTACCTTTCCCACTAGAGCTGCGGAGGAAATGCCCAGTTATGGACTAAGTTAAAAACACTGAGTCAGTGTAGATGAGAAGGGAAATAGGAAACTAGGGCTGGTCGCTTGTAGTGGGGGCAAGCCTATGGGTCAGCTCAAACAATTCCACATTTCCCCTCTGAAGTGCAGCATTATGATGTTCATTTATTTTTGTAGCTACTGCTCTTGACTTTCACTGAGCAGCAGTTACCTCGGATGACATCATATTCTTCCACTTTTGTTGATCTCATTTGTAACTTCATAATTAGGTGTGGCCACAGACCAATTTGCCTGGATGTCACAGGCTGGGAGCCGCTATCACAGACCTTTGCACACCCTATTCAGATTGCCTCAGAAAAAAGCACTGCAGGTTGTGGGAGATGGCCGTCCTCAGTTTTAAAAGTAGCAGGGCTTCCTTCTTCCCAGGGGAGAGAGAAAGAAGTATTGGCCACTCTTGGCACGGCCCGTGGGTACTGAGCAAACCAGGCCTGCAGCTTCACCTCCCTTTGTACGAGTGGGCTGCGTGTGTCAACACACTCCCTTTGTAAACGATGCGCTTGGGTACATTTCTGAATCCTCTCACCCTGCTGCATGCAAGGAAGTATAAAACAGTAAGAAGCAGGGGGGTGATGAAAAGAGGAGGCAATGCCAACATGCAGTGGGGCAGGGTGGGTGGAGATCTCAGTTAAGAGAGGAGCTGTGGTGGAGCACAGGTGCCAGAGCAAACAGGATCACAGGATGCCATGGGATACGCTCACGAAGTCAAACATAGCCGCTGCCTGGCAAGGCACTTTCATAATCACAGGCAGGGAGACAGCAAATGCTGAGTCACAGGGCATTTTGTCATGCACCTGAGTGTATATCCTCCCTGGGAAAAATCAAGTGTAATTACCACTTAAAAGAAGTGACAGACAAAAAGGTAAAGATGAGAGCCTGCGTCTGGTTTCCCTTGTGGTGTACCTTGTCTAGTCACTGCAGCCTGCAGGAAGTGATGTCAAATGCTTTTTCCATATCATTTTCTTACAACCTTGCAGAGGCATAAATAGCCACAAAGCACAAGCCAGTGGAATACCAGGCTTCTGTTATTCACAGAAAAATTACCACATCTGAAATCAAAGGAAGAAAGATCGTAGCATTTGCTTTCCCATATAGATTTCTTGACTGATAGGAACTCATTAGTTTCTGAGTCCACAGCAATAAAAATGCTTTACGATTTTACAGCGGCTAATGGGTGTTACTGTTGTGCATCAGAGGTATGTGATTTTGAAATGCCATTTAGGAAAAAAAAATAAATAAATAAAAAGAAAAAGGAGAGAAACAATGGGAGAAAACAGCTCCCTCTGTCCTGGCCTCTGAACATCTTTCTTCCTGTTTGGAATTAAAAGCGGGGCCAGGTTCATCTGTTCACTGCCTCACTAGTTAAATGTGAAGGCAAATAACAACAACAGTATTATAATAGATTTTAAGAATGTAGAATAATAAATTAATAACAAATGACAGTGCCACTAGCTTCAAAAGTATTTTCTTAATTGTTCCAAGGAAAGATTAAGCACCTATATTGTATTCAGCCCCTTTCTCAAAGACAAGTTATCTTTTATGTGACTTGCACAGAATGAGTTTTACCTCTTTGATGTTCTATAAATCACTTAGAAGTATGTTGCCACCTGCTGGAGAAAGTGTATCTTTCATTATATCAATTGATAAATGTGAAAAAGCAGGCAAGGTTTAAGGCACTCAAAGCACTTTCTTTAAATCTGAAAAGGAACAGCAAACCTCAGACTAAGGGTAACCTGGGAGACAATGCTCCGGGGCTAATTTAATTATGTCAATCTTTTAGACACTTCAAGTGAAAAGAGGAGTTAACACTTAACTGGAAAGGGTGAGGGAATTAGCAAGAAGAAGGTGATAAGGTTGCATTGCCCATGAGAAACAGGGAAGGGCAGGCACTTAACACTGAACAGTGAGGGGCTGGGCTGAAAACGCATAGTTAGGAAAACCATAAAATGCTGTAAGACCACTGCCTCAGCCACATCTCTGGTTTTTACTTTCCGGAAGAGTTAATAGTTTTAGAACCGAGGGATTAGCCAGAGGGTGCTGGCCATGGGAAAATGGTTTTCTCAATGCAAAAGCATGTTTCTGTCCTTTCTCTCTTGTATTTGTATGCTCATTTTGGCACTTACACCTAGAGAGTTTCCATTAGGGCATTCAGTGTGTTAACTGAAGGACAGCATGCTCTGAAGTGGGAAAATTTACTGAGTTGTCAGAAGAGCTGTAGTAAGTTGGTCTGTGATATGGTTCCATGCAGTGCTTACTGGTCTGCAGGATGTTTGCTCCTGACAATCGGCTTGGAAAGCATGGGAGAGTGGTTAATGTTTAGGAGGTGGGCTCTGGCAAACTCCTTTCAAGCTTTGATTTTTATTTTTTTTTTTTTTCCAGTGTAAATTATAATTGTTTTATAGATTCTTACAGAGCTGAGTTCCAGCTGAGGTTCTTGCAGGCAACCATGATACCCATGGCTAGACAACTGTGGGACCTTCTTTTTCCTATAGTAGGTATGTACAAATAAGACATTTGGTCACTCAGAGGCACCATTTGCATCACTGGGGAAGAGACACAAATGGGAGAAGGTCTCTTGATTGGGTGGGGGACACAGGCATATGCAGCATTTTCCTCAAAGCAAGCATGGTCTGAGAGCCTATCTGAGAGCCTGGCTATACATGTATGTTACACCCTTCTTGGTATCTTATGGAAGTTGTTACTTTTGGGGAAGTACATTTGTTTGCCCATGGCTTTTACAAATGAGGAATACTTTTGTATTGATCACAATAAAATAATACTCTACAGACAGGGAGGTAGAGGGATAACCAGTACCACAACTACAGAGAAAATCTGTGAGGAAGTCCAGGGTTTAATTCACATTATAATTTTGTTACCAGGTTATCTCCAGGGCAGTTCACATAATTTAAATATGAGCTTCCTTTGTTGTGTCCTTACCTCTCCTGAAAGCCACATCTTCCTGCCCGCCCTTCTGCACCAGCACTTGTGTTTAGATCATGGATCACAGTCATCCGGTGCGTGGCACTGAACTGGCTCACTCATCTCACAGATGAGCTAATATTGGCACACAGAACGGGCTGGGCAGGGCAGCCAGGAGTGGCAGAGATGGTATTGTGATAGCCCGGATTTAGGCAAGCTCAATCTCCTGGGTATCCAGACCTCCGATATGGTATGTGTTCATCCACACTGTTGTCTACAATCTGTTCTTGACAGAAGGAACATTGAGTAGATCAGACATTATAGAGCATCTAGATGCTGATAGCTGTGCCCATAGCTGGGAGAACACATTAACTGTTTAAGCTGAAGCTACTGTGAATGTGAGCACATCCATTAGAAAAAAATAAACAAACAAACAAAAAAGGCCAGAATTTAGGCTTCCAGTTGAAACAGATCACCAAAATTGCTCACTGAAATCTCTCTCATGAGTCCCTCTTGTAGACTTGCACTACTACTACACACAAAAAGTAATCGTCTTGATTCTCCACACAGTCTTGGTGAATCAAAGACCTCATAAATCCTTTGCCCACAACCCTTGTTCCCCTCTTCTTTTCGGAACATCAAACCTGTGAATGCAGCACTGGGATATAATTATTGCACATGTTTGTAAATTAAATAATCACAGCAGATGATAGTGCAGATGGACGGAGCAGACTTGTGGGCCTGGGTTAGCTTTAGGCTGATGTTTCATTCCCAAGTAAGGGGAGGATCTGGCATCCAATTTAACCACACTAAACTCAGACAAAGCTTTCTTGTGAGGTATCAGTCCTAACCGGCATTGGTATCTACCAAAATGGGAAAGAAAATCTCTTCCATTTCTGGACCTGACCAAGAAGAGAAAGATTATAAAAATATGTCCTGTGGAATTTGAATGGAAATATTCCATGGACCTGTACATTGAGAAATTTGTGCACAAATTTCAGTTTAGCCTAATTTCCAGTTACATTTTGAGATGGCTTTTCCACTTACCAACCAATCTTTCACTCTTGTACTGCTAAAAATACAAAAGTATAAGTACATAATCATTGTTTAAGGCAAAAGGGGAGACCTCATCTGAAAGGAGGGGTTAAATTCATGTTACGTGAAGACGAGCTGAAGCTGCAACTGCTGCAGAAAATACTAGTATGTTGGTATGTTCCAGGAAACTGTCTCATTTTCTTTTCTTCTTTTTTAAGAGAAGAAGGGAAAAATCCTGGTCTGGTAAATCTTGGGTTTACAATCAGAATTAAGGTTCTAAGTTGATTTTTTGTGAAGGAAGTTAATGCCTGATTGGGAGGACTATTTACACTACAGGACAGTGTTTGAACAAGAACAAATTGATTCAGACTAGCCATGGCATACATTTGAGTGGAAATCAGAGCTCAAAATCATGAGAGCAATCAGCATCTGGGACAGGTACGGGCTGGAGCAGTTGGGGAAAAATACCCACGCTTTCAGACAGAGCTTGATAGGAACGGAGAAAGGAGTATATGATGTGGTATCTGCCAGAGTGGGAGAATGGATCTGATAGCCCAATAAAACCCTTCCTACCTAATTTTCCTAAACCTAGTGCAATTTGTGTATACCTTTTGAAAAGCCAAATGAGAACACTTGCAGTTTATGATGATAAGGATGATTGGAGAGCAAAGGAATGTGGTTTTGTTATGTCTCAGAGCTGTCACACAAAGATGGTAAACAGCTGGGGCTGGACCTGGGTTTAGGCTTCTGCCAGTGCTTGCAGACAGGCTGAGTCAGGAAGAGCCACCTTGTGTTTTTAGCAAAGCAGACACAGGTGACCCCGCAGAGGCATGCTACAAAAGCCTCCAGCAGCCCAGCCAGCGTGGGACCTGCGTGTCTGGCTCTGCACTGGGGAGAAGGCCTGAGGCACAGAGCTGTGTTTTGGAGCAATGTTTATGGGGGTGAGGTTTGCAGAAGAAGGGCAGAGGAAAAGGAGATGTAACTGTGTTAGTTTGTACAGAGCTAAACATGTGCCTTTGCTACTGGTGGTGCCACTCGCTGCCAGCTGGCGTGCAAGCAAAGATGGGGATGACCAACTTTAATCTTGCAATGGGTCTGTCTGTATTGTAAACTGCCCTGTACTCTGCGGGATAACATTTCTCTGCTTCTGCCAGAAGGTGAGAAGTTTACACATAATATATTTTGTATACATACTGTATATACACAGTATGTATATAGAACGTTTATAATGTTCTCATTATAAAATAATATAAATCAGATGAAGCCTGAAAGTGTTGTGTAAGATTAACTTCATTAACACCAGATACAAAGTCTGCTAGTTTAGAGGGCAAAGCTGTAAATGCAACTGTTGGCATAATCTGAACACAACAAAAATCCAGGTTTGAAGTATTGTTGATACAGAAGTTGGGTCTAACAAGCTTTGCCTAGAAAGACAGGACAAGCCTGCAGAGTAAATCTAGCCCAATTCAAGGTCAGCCTTATGCTGGACCGCCACCTGCTTTGTGGCAATCATTGCTTAGCTACAAAGCCAAGACTGGATCAAACAGTCACAAAAAAAAAGACGTGTCAGTTTGCATGGAAGTGTTTATTAGCAGCCAGCTATCTTCTGGGGACACCAGATGTGTGCGCACCAATCCCCACAGCTACAAACCCCCCGCCGCCATCTTGAGGAGGCGGCACCCTCACCCCCTTCGCTCCGGGAGGGGCGGAGCGGGGGGGGGGGGGCGGCCGCGGCGCAGGCGCGGAGCGGCGGCGGGCGGGCACGTGAGGCGGCTCACGTGAGGGCTGGCGGAAGCGGCCGTTGGCGGCGGCCGTTGGTGCGGCCGTTGGGCGCCATGGCGTCCATCCTGGACGAGTACGAGGACTCCCTGCACCGCTCCGCCGCCGTGCAGCAGAGCCGCGCCGCCGTGGGCATCCCGCACTCCGGTAAGCGCCTCTCCGCCGCCCGGACGGACGGACGGGCCCCGGTGCGGTGCCCGGGGGCGGCGGTGTGGCGCGTCAGGCGCCGGGGTGCCTCAGGACGAGGGGTGTCCCTGAAAGGCCGAGCGCCCCGAGGCGCCGTGTGGTGGGTGTCTGTGGCAGGCGGCGTGCCTGCAGCCTCACCGCGCTGCAGCACGGCTCGGGCGGGGCGGGGGGAGCTGCCAGAGGCCACCTCAACAGCTTCCTCTTTTTTGATTTTTAGTCTTCGTCAAGGAGCCCAACTGCTGCAGCCACAGTGGCTGTGCAGGCGGTTGTACCTGCATGAGGTTGGTTTCCTATCCTGGCGCAACTTTCTCAAAGTTTTGCTGTTTGGGGTGATTTGGGGTGTGCAGTCAATGTAAAGCAATGGTGTGGTGACCTGTCAGTCATTTCTTTCATATGTGAGAAAGCAACCAAGCAACCAAGTAGCAAGCACCCTTCTTGATAAATCCAAGGTAAACCCCATAGGTTCAATAACAGATGGCCATTGGATGCCACCTCACAACATCATATTGATGAGAAAATGGTTGAGAGAGGATTCTGTGCTACCTGGTATCATCAAGGTAGTACCCACTGCTACACAGAGCTGGCGTATGGGGGTTACACTTCTGGAAATGCATTGGCATGTTATTTCAAGTCTTTTCCTCATATAGTGCTGCCCGCTGTCTTTGGGGAAAACAAGTTGTGATGCTTGTATATGTGGCATTGATGAATTGACATACTCATGTATGAATTATAAAGAATAAACACACAAAATTACTCTGAATCTACATACTTAAGTAGATACATACCTACTGTTTGTTTTAATGTACGTTAAGTTATTTTGTTGCATGGTGTTATGTAAGAGTAAGTGTCCTGAACAGGCGTTGAACAAAACAGTGTTGGGACATGGTGCCAGCTGAAAATACATTTCTAAGGACTCAACTTTTCTTCTTGACTTAGGCAATGCTGTCTTCGGTCATGACTGTCTTACAGTTGGGAAATCTGCCTGTTTGGTGACAAATGATGTTGGCAAAGGAGGTTTTGGAAACTGCTTAATTGCAAGGACACAGTCCAATCAGGATTTCAGTCATTCATACATCAGAATGCATTGCCATTTTGGAATAAAAACTTAGCCCGATAGAATCACAGAATTTCTAGGTTGGAAGAGACCTCAAGATCATCAAGTCCAACCTCTGACCTAACACTAACAGTCCTCCACTAAACCATATCCCTAAGCTCTACATCTAAACATCTTTTAAAGACCTCCAGGGGTGGTGACTCAACCACTTCCCTGGGCAGCCCGTTCCAATGCCTAAATTTGTGGGCAAAATTAAGTTTAAGCAAATTGATTTTGAAAGAAGTGTAAGTTAATAGTTAAATTCCTCAAACCAGTCCTTAAGGTTATGTTGAAAATACTGGAAGATGTTAAAAATGTATTTCTCTGTTTCAGTGAGTCGTTCCCAACGTTACAGAACAGGTACTCAGAGTTGTAGATTCTGTTGCAGAGCTCAAGTACAGCTGCAGTGTAACCTTCAAGTACTCCAGTTCCAGCCTGAAAAGCCCTACTTTGACCTGGTAGACTCGATTGATGCTGGTGAACTTAAATCCTTGAACAGATTCAAAGATCTAAGGAAGAACATAGTTTTTAGAAATCAGGGTGGGAAATATTGCAGTAGGATCTCACCTAATAGAAAGCGGACATTGAGGTCAGGATGGAGGAAGGGGGCTGTTTGAAAGGAATATTGAGTTGTAGAATATTTATCTCCTTTGTATAGGGAATTGTAAGCTGGAGAACTGCATCTGTGTCATGTTACGGACACTAGTTAAAATCCTTATGTTAATGCTGCTACTGCAGTTGTTATAACTAATGGATACAGTCTTAAGTCTACAATGTGCTGATTTGAACTGTATAAAAAACAAACAATCATTCAAACATCCTACCTCTTGCTGTCCCAGTCTGCGTTTTGCCTGGTGGCAATCTGAAAAGAAATCAAGACTCTGAATGAATGGGACTTGAAGATCTTGTTGGGGTATACAAGCATATATGAAGGAAATATATATTGGTTACCTGTGACATCATGTGAATCTCTACCTTGGGAGCTTTGTCCGCATGTTTTGAACCACCATTCATAACAGCAAGTTTAGGCCTTCACATTGCAGCTGCTTAACCTGAGCAGAAGAACATCTGTTTTGCTTAAGTGTAAAGAAAGGAATGCACATCTGCATGAGTGGGTAGCATTTCAGCTGTGGATCAACATGGAGGAAAAATACTCATGCTGAGCAAGAGGCTGCCTACTCAGATTGTGGTTGCTTTGTCTGTTCCCGTGTGCACATCTCTCTTCTAAACCAGCAATCCTTTAAAGATCCCGCAGCTGGCCTAGTGTTGAGGCAGAAGCAAGGAGAAGATACTGGCAGAAAGGGCAATAAAAGGAATCGTAGTGTTAGTAGGCTGCGTTCTACTACTGTGCTGTTGTTTTCAACAACAACAGGGCTGGAGTTAGTTTTTCAGGATAATGTGGAGGAGGTTATAGGTATGGAATATGCATTGGAGGGATGCTGTTTGTCCCAGCCTAGAGATTATTAGGTCAATGCTCTTCAGAATGGAGGTAGTCTGTTTCCTCCAAGATACAAATTTTTCATTGTGTACATCTTGCTGGATAGCTGCTTTGGCGGTGAGTGGCCTTAACTTGCAGTAGCTCTGTTTTGCTTTTAATCTTCCTGTTCAGGCTACCTGCTGCGTGGATCTACTTGCCTTAGAAATCCTTCACTTGCTCATGGAGCAAAGCAGATGAGTTAACCTAGCCATGTATCCCGTCTGTCTGGCTTTCCAGCTGGAGGTAGTGTGGTCAGACTGCGATCTTCTGCTGTTCTCTTTGCCAGAAGATTATGTAATACTTTGTGCGTATGGGAAACTCAGTCAATGGGAAAACCTGCCTCGTGGGACAGATATGGATGCAACTCTGAGATACGATCTGTTTGTGGATGTACAGATGTTCCAGGATTTTGCTGATGATTATTATGACTTGTTTGGTTGTTGTTTTTTGATATGAACCTAAAACCACCAACAACAAACACACACAAATAACACCCTCACCATCAACAAACAAATTAACATTAACATGGTTTTAAAAATAACTTTACCTTATGCACTATGGATGTCGAATATTGTAGCCTATTCAGTTCCAATATAGAAAAAATAATAAATATATCTCAGCTAACGCTGCAGTTGTCTCTTTTGTACCTTGTATGGGAGTGTCAAACCAGAGCACTATTAGTGTCTTACATAATACCAGCTGTTTTCTTCTGTCTTGAACAAATAAAGTGCCCCTCCTCCCCACCCCCCCCCCCCCCCCCCAAAAAAAAAAAAAAAAGTCTTGATTCTGTTCCCGTTTTCAGCTTTATATGCAGTTTATGTAACAGTTCTGTATCTTGCCCTGGAATTCTTTGTCACAAGCTTGCATTTCTGTAACAAGACAGTAAGGCATATTACTACTTTTCTGTTTTGCACTTACGGGAGTGCTGCTCTCAGTGTTTATGCTCCACAGAGCACTGTATCTTTTTGGTAAAACCTAAAGCAGGCAGTGGTTCCTCTGTCTTTCAAGAGTAGATTCTGGTGTAGCATGTAGTTCTTGTGTTTTCTTTGTATTGTTTTGTATAAGTGTTCATGTTCTTTCTCCAGGGTATGTGAATGCACGGCTGGAGAAGGAAACACCAATATTTAACAAGCAAAGAATTGATTTTGCTCCTCCAGAGAAAATTAACAGCTTAGTGGTCTCCTCTAACCAGCTCTGTATGAGCCTTGGCAAAGACACCCTTCTCAGGTAATGCTGCCAGTCACCTGAAGTTATTGAATGTTTTCCCATTTTTTTTTTATTTTTATTTTTTTTAAGTTAATAGAGAACTTGTAATTAAAAAAGGGATAAGAAGCCACAAACCTGCATATATGGAAAACTGTAAGAAACTATGCCTGTGTGAACTTTTGTGGGCAGCATTCTTTCATGGTTTCTCTTTGCAGGATTGATCTTGGGAAGCCAGATGAACCTAATCAGGTAGAGTTGGGACGCAAAGATGAAGCCAGAGTCTACAAGATGTTTTTGGACCACACAGGTGAGGCAATGGGCTATGTATATTTACGGGCGGTGGTTGACAGCAGAGGCAACTGAATGTGCATTGCAAGTACTGGGGAAGGAGTCCTCTTTTTCTCTGTTCTGTGAATAAGGCAAACAGATGGTTCTTGTGGGCTGTACTCCATTGCCCAGGGGTTCTGCCTACTGATTTGTGTGTATGTTGTTGCTTTTGAACCATCTGAAATGCAGTGAGGCTGTTCACTGATGCAATGAGGCTGTTCTGAACAAGGCTGCTAAAAGAAACCATAGGAAATCCTTGCAGTTGCCTTGTACTGTTTGTGTATATGTAAGATTTTTTTAAAAAGAACTGTCAAACATCTGCAGCTTGCTGTAGCCTTGACTGATTTAAAACCAAACAAAAGTTTTGGAAAGAGATGCTCATTAGCTGCCAGGGACAGGAGAGAACTCTGGGAAATGTTTGTTCTTAGAATGTTTATTAAAATAGAAGAATACCTTTTTTCTGAAGATTCTGGGATTTGCAATTTTAGTTTGCAACATGAACTACTGTTCTGATCCAGTATGGAAATCCCCCACGTTCTTATGAATGCCTGGAAAAGTATGTTGATTAAGTCTGTTGATACTAGTGCTTATCTAATGTGAGGCTGAGAAGCCTAAGGAATTTGACTTGCTTAGGCAACAGTGTAAATTTGTTCTATCCTTCTGCCCTTCTCCCGTGCCCCTGCAGGCTCTCATCTGCTGATTGCTCTGAACACCAGTGAATGCCTTTACCTGAACAGAAGTGTTCAGAAAGCACGGACACTCTCCCGCTGGAAAGGCCACTTAATTGAAAGCGTGGGCTGGAACAAATTTCTTGGTACAGAGACCAACACTGGGCCTATCCTGGTGGGAACAGCCCAGGGGCAAATCTATGAAGCCGAAATATCTGTCAGTGAGGGAAGCCTCTTCAGCACTAATCCCGACCAGTACTTCCGACAGGTCTACACTCTGGAGGAGGAATCAGGACCCGCACCAGTCTGCTGTTTGGAGATTGAACGAGGAATAGAAGGGAAATTCTTTATTATCGCCACCACTCGAAAGAGACTATTCCAGTTTGTTGGCAAAGTGCCTGAAGGGACAGAGCAGCAAGGCTTCAGCTCCATATTTGCTCTGCATGCTGACCATTTGCCCAGCTTCCGAGAGTTTCCAGCCAGCTTTGGTTTCAGCGAGATAGCCTTTTACACTCCAAAACTGCGTTCCAACCCACGCTCCTTTGCCTGGATGATGGGAAATGGTGTTCTGTATGGTAATTTGGATTATAGCCGTCCTGATTCAATTCTGAGTGATGAACGGGTCTGGGTTTATCCTTCTGATATTGACATAACTGTGAACAAGCCAATATCCATTGTACTTACCCAGTTTCACTTTCTGTTGCTGCTGCCTGACCGGGTAAAGGCTGTATGCACTTTGAATGAGCAGGTTGTCTTTCAAGACCTGTTCCTGGAGAAGTTTGGCACATTGACACGCATGATCAAGGATCCCACAGTTCAGCAGATATGGATCCACACGGAGAAAGTAGTGTTCCGCTATCATGTTCAGCGGGAATCTAGAGATGTGTGGAAGATGTATATGAATATGAACAAATTTGATTTAGCTAAAGAGTATTGTAAAGACCGTCCGGAGTGCCTAGACATTGTGTTGGCAAAAGAGGCAGAGCACTGCTTCCAAAACAAGAGATACCTAGACAGTGCCAAATGTTATGCGCTGACCCAGAACTACTTCGAGGAAATTGCCCTTAAGTTCATTGAAGCCAAGCAAGAAGAGGCCCTGATGGAGTTTCTGATTAAGAATCTAAGTAGCTTGAAGCCTTCTGAGAAGACACAGACCACTCTTCTGACCACGTGGTTAACAGAGCTATACTTGAACTGGCTAGGTATATTGGAAGGAGATCCCTCACAGCGAAATCTCTATTTGGATACGCGGGAGAAGTTTCGCACCTTCCTGAGCAGCCCTAAAAACAAAGACTGTCTGTTTAATAATCGGGCATCTATTTATGAACTGTTGGCGAGCCATGGGGACACAGAGCACATGGTCTACTTTGCAGTCATCATGCAGGACTATGAGCGAGTAGTAGCTCACCACTGCCAGCATGACGAGTATGATGAAGCTTTAAACGTGCTGTCTAGGCACAGAGATGAGAAGCTGTTCTACAAGTTCTCCCCAGTCCTCATCCAGCATATTCCCAAGAAGGTAGTTGATGCTTGGATTTCTATGGGCTCCAGACTTGATGCCAGGAATCTCATTCCAGCTCTTGTTAACTACAGCCAGAGTGCCAGCACCCAGCAGATCAATGAAGCCATTAGATACATGGAGTTCTGTGTCTATCAGTTGGAGGAAACCCAGCAAGCTATTCACAACTACTTGTTGTCTCTCTACGCTTTGTGTCGGCCAGATTCGCTGCTATCATACCTGGAGCAAGCAGGAACCAATCCAAACAGGATCCACTACGACCTGAAGTACGCACTGCGCCTGTGTGCAGAGCATGGGCACCACCATGCTTGTGTCCATATTTACAAAGTGATGGAATTATATGAAGAAGCCGTGGATCTTGCGTTACAGGTATGTGTGTCTGCCTGCATGCTATGATGTATGGAAATGTAGCTAGGTCAAGTTATCTCAAATAACTGAAAACTGAGAGGAAATGGACAGACTCATCTGTATAGGAGCTGTGCAGCTAAGTCTAGGAGGAAAGGCTCTTAATGTCTGTGCTTTCACAGCTGTTTTAGGTGGACAGCTGACTTTAAGGTGTGGGTATGAAAAGTACAAGGGGGAATACTGTCTGTCTTAAGCTCAGTCTCCAACATAAAATTATTCTGCATTTATGCAAGGCTTTTTCAGCTGTTGTTCAGGATTCTATTTGCTTTCTATTCCTAGCTGTGGTAATTATCAGAGTAATGCTTTTGTCAGCTTAGTCTGACCTTCAGGGAGATGTTTGAGATCTGTCTACTGGCACTGCTGTGTCTTCACTGAAGCGTGTAGCCAGCAAAGATAGTGTAACATAGATTTGCCTTTATTTTAGTGCTGTGCTTTGTTCTTTGCTCAGTAGTAAGCAAATCTTCTAGCTGGAGCAGTAGCGATGGAGAGGTGTTTGCGATGGAAACGAGCAGCAGGCCAGTGATGAGTGAAGCCCTAGGCAACGAAATAGCAAGAGGTTTTCTATAAATGCCTCCTGTAATGGACAGCAGGCTTTGAACTCAGTTTCCTCGTCTGTTCAACTTCTAGGTGGATGTTGATCTCGCCAAGTCCTGTGCAGACCTCCCCGAAGATGACGAGGAACTCCGGAAGAAGCTCTGGTTGAAGATTGCTCGCCATGTTGTTCAAGAAGAGAAAGATGTCAAGAAGGCAATGGCTTGCCTCTCCAGCTGCGCCCTTCTGAAGATTGAAGACGTCCTGCCATTCTTTCCAGACTTTGTCACTATTGACCATTTTAAGGAGGCAATCTGTAACTCTCTGGAGGACTACAACAAGCACATTGAGGAGCTGAAAAGGGAGATGGAGGAAGCCACACAGAGTGCCAAGAGAATTCGAGAGGACATCCAGGAAATGAGAAATAAGTATGGCTCCGTTGAGCCTCAGGAAAAGTGTGCTGCTTGTGACTTTCCACTTTTAAACCGCCCATTTTACCTTTTCCTTTGTGGTCACATGTTCCATTATGACTGTCTTCTTCAGGCAGTTTTTCCAAACCTTCCTGCCTATAAGCAGGCAAAGCTTGAAGATCTTCAAAAGAAGCTGGCAGCTACCAGTCAGCCTTCCAAAGGCCACCATCGTCCCAAGGATGCAGATACTGCTAGCTTGGGGAAGGGGCAGCAGAGCCGGGAACAAATCAAAGCTGACATTGATGATATTGTGGCAGCCGAATGTGTGTACTGTGGAGAACTGATGATCCGGTCCATTGACAAGCCCTTTATTGATCCCCAAAAGTACGAAGAGGAGATGCAAAGCTGGCTGTAGTTCTCCTCCAAAACTGCAACTGTCAGTACACTAGAGGGGTTTTGTTCACAACTGGTGACGCTTCTGTGGTAGAAATATAAGCTCCAGAAGTGGGAACATGGTGGCTTCTGTGCAATTCTAAGGAAAGAGTAGTGGGGTCTTGGTATTGGAATTACAGTGAACTAGTCTTGAAAAATGAGGGGACGTAGTGATGGCTAAGAGCTTGAAAAATAATTAAAGCTAATCTTCTGGATTTTTTTTTAGATGTTTGCAACTTGCAGTTCTGAGGTTCTCAGTGGGAAGGTAACGGAGTGCCTTGTTGCCCAGAAGGAACTGGCAATAGTGTGTGGTTTCTCTTCCCTGTCGTGTGGTATCTGTTTTGGTGAAGACAACCTTAAAGGGATGGCAGTAAGGAACACTCAGCAGTGTAGTCTTATTCATCACTTCCAGTGCTAGAATTGCCTTTGGTTTCCTTTTTGATGAGTGCTATAACCACATACACTGAGAGAACATGAAAGGAGAAGTGCTCTTGCACATATATTTTGTAAACATCATGCCACACAAATACATGTTTCTACACAATGTAATACAGGAATGTGTATAATTTTTCAAGCAGGTGTATCACAATACACGCAAGTCATTTGCCTGCAATTCAGGGGGTGTAATTCTTCTTTCCCACGAGCTTTATGGGCCAGTCCATATATTTGGATTTTCTCTAAGGACTCTTCTTTTTTTTTTTTTTTTTTTGGCAACGCTTTCTAGCCTGTTTACCCTGTCGTCCCATTTCTTCTGTAATTGCCTTTGTATAGTGGGTTTTGTTTTCATCTCCACTCCAAACCAAAATTGATACACGCACTAGTATGGTTTCAACTGATACTCCAGACAAGTAGGAACACTACCCTTTTGTATTGCCCTCTGTTCCTCTTCAAGCTGCCCTTGAATAGGGATCTAGTCATAGATTCCTTCAAGGATGGACTACAGAAAGCTATAATTGGTGGTAACAAATTTGCTCTCCTATTTGAAGCCAGTGCTGTGTAATCAGGCAGGTTTTTGCCTTCTTGACAGTATCTGATGCTTTTTGGGGATGCCTGCAGCTCAGTGCAGGTCTGTTGCTCTGACTTGGAAAATTCTTCCCAGAAGGCAATTCTTCCCAGGGAACAACAACAGAAAGCTCTAGTAGTTTAGCTTGGGTTCCTTGTTTTATTACTAAAGAAACTAAAATTTTGATGAAGCTCTACTGTTAGGGGATAAAAATGATGACTTTTAATTAAGGCAAGAGAAAACAATTGTCCTCTGAAAAACTCTTGTTATTTTGCGTACCTGTCTGTGCTTGTCTTTAGCACCTGTCTCAATCTGCAAGTCACTTACTCTGTTCATAGGATGTAGAAATTGGTCTTCACATCACTAAAAGGGAGTATCAATTTCTTTCCTCAAGGAACAGACCTAAGAATTTTGATAACCATTCATAACTCCAGAAGAACATTCATGCTTTTTTTGGAGCTTCAGCCTGTAATGAATGAATTTTATTTGTGTAAAGTGAGTAATAAAAAGCAGAGCTGGCAGGAAGATCTGAGGTTTTGAAATCTTCTCACTGCTAGAGCTATGGGATAAGCAGTTTCGTTATTATTGCCTTGTAGTGCTTGTTGCTGGCTTATCAGAAACTGCTGTTTCAGTGGTTCCATAAACCAGTGGATCAGAAACCCCATTCAGTAGTTTTCTTTGGCCTTTTAGTTTTTATAAGTTGATGGCTGTTATCAGAAGAATTTGTGATGGAACTAAATGTGATGTCCTTTGAAGTTCAGCATTAAACCTGTTGTAAGTGGCCGCTCCTGCATTGTCTTTTCATGTAAGAAGTGTGATATTCAAGGTGTTGATAACCATTATAAAGAAACAGCAGCCCTGTGCCCAAACCTTTTCCTGGTCCAAAGCAAGCAAGTGGCTTTTTTTCTGCCTTTTAACAGAAACATGAGTAGCAACTCATCCTGATGCAGTGAGTAACATAAAGTTGCTTATTTTCCTTGGGGCATTCTTAATGCTTGTTCCATCCTTTTACTTTGTAGTGTTTACAGTATGCTTTCCTGGTATGTTATTAGTAGTTCCCCATTATTTTCCTATTAGCGCAACAGAATGTCACAATATTAGATAAACGTTTCTGCTTTGCTCTTGACAAGGAGCAATATTTGCTTACAGAACATTCCAGAGAGATTTGCTGGTCTGCAATATTGGAAGAAGTGTGTGTCTGGAAACTGGGGCATACCAAGTAAATTAAAACACATAAGTCTTTGCGTGAGATAGATTGATGGGGAAAGTACCTCAAAAATCCACTGAATTCAGTCTTGAGTATTAATACGTCTCAGTTAACAAAACTGAAACTAGGTGTTTTATTTTTTTATTTTTAATAATCAGAGGGCTCTGGGCTTGTATAATAGGTACATACACCACAAATGTCATGGTTCCTCACCATTGTTGACAGAAAATCTTTAGGTCATTTGCTGCTGAGGCTGTGGAGAATGTTACCCCCTGCAAAGACTCCAGCAGTGATTAAATGACTGGTGTCGGTAGTGCAGAAAGGTACACGAAGATGTCTTCTGAGCTTACCTCACTCCCGTGTTTCAAACATTTCAATAACTATTCACCTGTGCTTCTTGACAATTTTGCAGTATCACTCACTGAAAAAGGTAAGAGTGGGTAGGTTCTGGGCAGGTGAACAGAAATGGAGTGTTTAATGTTCTCCCGTAAGTCCAGTCTGTAAGATTTCTTCCTCTGTACTTTCAGAACAGCATTTTTCTTTTCTCTTTAATTTCAGTGCAATTACGTGGTGTTTTTTTGTTGTTGTTGTTTTTTTTTTGTGTGTGTGTGTGTGTTTTGTTTTGTTTTGTTTTTTTTCAAGTCCTTGGTATTTAGTTTAAGTTGTGAATGAGCTATGTACCAGTTAGATGACGTGGCCTTGGGACTTCTTTGTGGAAATAACCTCTACCGTTAAGTTTAGTGCAGGTAGAGAACAAAACCAGAAAGGTGGGTGGAAGCCCAAGCCCTATTTAACCAGAATAAACAGCTATAACTAGATTTATGCTGAAGAAATTTAGTTGTGTGGGCAGGACCTAAAGTAAACCAGTACCTGCTACCTCACCTCCGCTTCAAGCAAGCAACTGGAGAAATGCTGCAAGTTGGGGGAGACAACAGCAAGTGTGCACTATGGAAGTGTTCCTAGAGAATTTCAGATGCTCTTGCTGTTGGCCTATTTAGTTGGAAACTTGTAACTGAAATGCTGGGGGCTGTGTGCTTTGTCTCATTACTAAAAATAAATGACAGCTGGAAATTTAGTAAGGCAAATTCTTAATAAGCCACTAGGTGTCATTGCTGTCCATTTAAATACTGAGGTTTCCTATGGAGAAGCTGAAACTGCTCTGTATCAGAAAATACTACAAAACAGGAACTGAAGCAGGTTCCTAGCCTCTTTTGTGGTGAGGATGCAGAGATAGACCTGTAAGGTAGTTCTTGGAGGTAGAGATGCTAAAGAGAATTGTCTCTAAATAAAAGGAAACTTTATTTCACAGATCACTGTTATTTCAGGTTTGAGTATCGAAAGTTGGATTTACTGTTTTAAAAACAAAGAAGTCCTCTCTTGTTTAACTGAATTCCAGCGTAAGCTTCTACAGACCTAACAAATTCAGTAAGCTGTGAAGAGACAGACCATCTCTGGGCTTGAAGTGACAACACCTGGTGGCCTTGGATCTGGCCATTTTTGTTGCTTCCTTTTCACCCTGTCCTAGTAGCAGAGATGGTGGAGTGAATGTGAGCCAGCTCATTCGTTGCCAGATTTTACATCTGGTACATTTGTTAAAAGTGTCATTAAAGCCAGGTGTGTATAATAATATTGGACACTGACCTGCATGACCAGAGAAGTTGGTGCATTTGTCTTTGCCTCTGAGTTGCGGGGTCATAATCCCAACAGGGGGGGCAGGTAGTACTAGGAACATCCAGTACTCCATTAAAATTAGATGATGTCATTTGACTCAGACTTTAGTCAAACATTAGCATTTAGTTCCTGAAAAGGCTAGTTCCTGTTAAGCACTACCCTGTCACTGTCAGCATATAGACTGTTTACAAGTGCAAATGCTAAGATTCTAATGGGAGTTAATGGGAAGTATTTCCATTAGGTCCTTGTATCACGTAATCCAACAATCCTGTACTGCTCTGTGGAAGGATAAACTGGAAATGGGCTTCTTCCTTCCAACAAGTGTGGTGAGATGAAATTTGAGTTTTGAAATATCCTGAGTTTGTGTGTTTGGGGATTTTATTTATGTATTTATTTTCAGTCAGATGGACTAAGTCTTTTTCTTCAGAATAGATGGTGTACCATGCAATTCACTGCAGTATGTCCGGTGTTTGTGAGAATCTTAGGGCCTCCTCAAAGCACAGAGATGCTGGCCAGCATCTCCTTTTCTGCCTCTTGTACACAAGGCAGGAAGGTGTGCCCTGGTAAGGAGAGGAAATGGTATTTTCTCTAATACAACTCCATGTATCTCAAAGAAAAATGAGAAAAAGCTTATTTCCTTTGAAATAGGAGCATTAACATTTTGGTTAAATTAAAGAGCTTGGAACATTTACTTTGCACATTTAATTGAAACGTTACAGGAATACCTTAAATTTGCAGTGGGGTTTGTTTGAATTCAGGTCTCTGATCATGCCCAGTGCAGACTTTACACCTCATGAGCTCTTTAGGAGTTGAGCTTCATGCCCTTACTGTGATTTTGGAGACTCTTGATGCTTCCCCCTCAACTCAGTGTATGGTTCGTCTCATCCCCAGATCTTATAGAAAGGCATCAGGCTGCTTCCATGGGGTATGGGCTTGAAAGCAACTTACTGTGCAACTGCTTTCAGGTGGAGGAAGGGCAAAAAGTTTAAACAAATCTTAATCTACCTGTTAAAAGTGGTGTGGTTGGGATGGAGAGAAAAGGGGGCTCTGAGTGTTTCTTCCCTGTAGTGGCTAGAAGTTTTGGAGACAGCTTGTTTGAAGACTGGTTACCTGGGAGCAAGGGAGCTACAGGAGCACTCTAAGGTTACAAGTGCACCTAACTTCATTACATATGTGAAGTGCTGTACTGAGAATGACAAGTGCATCTACAATTTTTATTCCAGTCTTTTTGCACATTATTTGTGTTCAGATTGCATCTCAGAGATCTTGTTCTGGGCCAGGTCCTCACTGTACCCGGTATTGGAGTGTAAATGCAAACCAAAGAAGCGTCAATACTTTCAGATTTGAATATTTAGTGATGTGGCTGTATGCAGTTACTGATTTCCTGCAACCTGTCCCTTGTACCTTACACTCCTTTCCCCAGCGTGGGGTGAGAGGGAAACAAAAGAGAATAGTTCCTGTAATGTGCAGGATGAATACTGCTTGTGGTTCCTCTAAATTCCTTATTTGTTTATGATACAGCCTCAGGCTCTGCATCATCCAGACCCTGTTCTAAACTCAGGATCAACTTTAAGGGTTAATGTAGCACAGAGCATTGTACCTGAAGGCTGCAATTCTCTTAGTTACGTTTGGGAGAAAATGAGCCCCCACCTTCTCATTTCATGTTTCATATTGAATTGTTCTCTGTAGGTGGCAGCTCATACAACAAGGATTAAATAACTGGTTTGGTGTCCAAAAGCAGGTATCCTCCACTTTGTGCAATTGAAATCCAAGCACTGGTCACTTGATGTGGGATGGGTTCTGTGGATCACAGCCCGAACCTGAAGGCTGTTGGACTCTGCTTAAGCAGACATCTGTGTTCTGCAGTTAGCTGTCCAACAGTCTTTTTTCATCTCTTTGCATGTACATATTAAGTAGATTTTCTAATAAATAAATGTTTGCTATGGAGCTGGGCTCATAAGAGTTTTTCATCTTTTTTTTTTTTTTTTTTTTTTTTCTTTTTGGAAAGACAAGGAGCACAATATGATTTTCTTTGAGGGTAGAGCTAGTGTTTTTTGTTCTCTAGTGTTTCAGCTCCATTCCTTCTGTTCACACAGAAATGTGTGGATAATGGGCCAGTGCCTTTGGATGAATTAGGACTGTTACAGATGAAGAAGAATATGAAGGCTGCTGCTGTACTAGTGTTTTTTTTTTTGTTGTTTGTTTTTTTAGGACTTCTCTCTGCAGGCAGAGTTGTGACAACTATTAGCAGCTGCTCTGTCTGTTCTTGATGGCTGCTGTTTTTCATCCATGGTAAGAGCCAGTGAAGGCCTGTAAAGGTATGGGAGGTCAGTATTTTTTGGTCTTTGCTGAACTAACACGAGTCTAGCAATTCTTGTGTAGTGTCCATCAAGACAACTTCAATATATACAGCTGATCTGTTGGTAAAATAAAATGATCTTCCACGTATAGCTGAACAGTATGCTGCCACCCCTGGTAACAGGGCCATTAACTGAGAGCAGATTGTGCTGTTTGGGAGGACTGAACAGAATGTCACGTGGTGAGGAGGAAACTGAGAGTCATGGCTTACTCTCCTTGATGTCCCAGTTCCTTGTTGAATACTCGCCTGTGTTACACAGCGTGACCGTCTGAGTGACATCTACATTTGTGCGGCAGTGGTATGTTCTGCTGAGCAACCTTCTTCTGGGGAGAAAAGCACTTCCTTATGTTCTGCGTTTTGTTTCCAATGCTTGCCTGCTTGCCCAGTTAGTGAGTCTGGAATAACTAGGACTGTGTCATCCTTCTGTTATGTTCCTCTGAATGGTTGCGTATGATAATCATGTGAATGTGCTTCAAACTCTTGCAGTGTCAGAGTTTCCAAAGAGAGGACAAAAATGCACAGGAAATGTCTAATGAAAGTGGGAAATACAGAAACCCATTCCATAATAAGCATTGAAAATTCTTAGTAAGAAAGTAAGAATAAACTGAAAAGTAATGATTTTTCAGCTCAGCCTTCTCAAAGAACAGACAAATGTCTTCTGTGAGCTTAAGTGAGTGCAAATTGGTTAATGTCAGCTTGCTGTTTACAAGTAGCATCTATTTTAATTTTGTTGGCTGTTGATTGGAAATGTCATGTGATCCTTGGGCTACCTAATTTCTATACACAGCAAGTCTTAGTGAAGCAAGCCAGCCTATTAGCAGTAGTAAGCAGTTGGAAAGGGTGGATTCTGGCAATAGTTTGCTAGCTTAAAGTCAGAGTCTGCTGCCTGAAAATTGGTCATCTTTGCAGCATAGTTAAAAAGTGCTTCAGAAGCAGTGGGGAGTTTTCAGAAGAATCTGGAGTATTCTTACGCATTCTGGGTATTCTTAGGGGGGAAGTACCTGCAAGGTGGTAACTTAATGGATTGAGTGAACTCAGTATTGCATTTCAGAAGCTTTGACTTGACACGGAGCAGCTCACCTGACACTGCGGCGCCTGAACCAAAAGTAAAAAGTAAAGGTGTGGGTTATTTGCCTGCCAGGCATCTTTTCCCGCCCTGGGTTATGCTCTGAAGAAAATCAACCACTTGGGAAGTTCAGGCTGAACTTAGGGTGAAACAAGAAAAAATTTCTTCATGCAACGTAGGTATTATTGTCAATCTTTCTTCAGCACACCTGCATAGTGTTAAGCCAGAGCAAGCTTGCTGGATGCTCTCCGTAAGTCAAACAATCTGTAGGTAGGAGCAGAAGTTCAAAGTGCTCTCTTCTTATCCTATTCTTCACAAGTCAGAATGCTTTTGGAGCTGACTGCCTTCTTATGAGGCCTTGAATGAGCAGTGATGATGGAGCCTTTTCTTCATGGTGCCTGGTATGTTGTGCCTTTTTTGTTCATTCTTCTGTCACTGGGACAGACAGCAGCTCAGCAGCCTGGCACACATCTTGACAAATAAAGAAAGGGAGGTGAAATGAGAGGGTAAGAAGAAGACTGCTGGCTTCCAGGCTTCACAAGGATGAAATGTGAGACAGACCAAAACTGTGCCAGGACACTAGTTACTACCTAACTACTAGGAGTCGGCAGGACAATTAAGCATCGTATCTTTGAATTAGTGCCACCTCTCTGTTGCCTGTTGTGGCTGTTCAGAGCTAAGCAGTGAAGCTATAATCATCTTAAAGTTTGAGATGAAAATCTAAAGAGGTTGCTCACAATAGCATGGTTATGTTGAGAGGCTGAGTTTGGATTTTTGTATTTCCTCACTGACTTTTCCAGTGCCACAAATGACATCCAAATAGGATTTGGCCTTTCACTGTTACCCCTTCTTTCTGACTAATACCATTTAATGAATATGGGAGGCTCAAGATGTCAGGAGGAAGTAATCCTTCTGTTGACAAACAGCTATCTGATCTTGCACAGGGGGGACTGAGCTCTCCTTCCACATTTGAAGGTTGGACTACACAATATCCCCACTTCAAACAAATACAAAAAAAAAGCAGTATGCCAAGTCTCTCTTTTCCAGCTCTTTTTCTGTTACCTCTCTGAAATCTTCCTAACAGTCCTAGAAGTCAGGTTGTAACCTATACAGAACCCTTGCTTTTTGGTAGCAGTTCAAGTTGGTAGCCTATAAAAGTTACTGTGTCTGAATCCCCACTCTCTATGGGGGTGTAAATGCAACTGAACCAGCATGTTGCAGGCTCTAGTTGTTAGATGGAGGTTGCACCAACTTCCTTGGAATGCTGAATTTAAATAAAATTGGATTTGAACAAGTGGGGATGTTGCTCTACCATAATGTGAAATCCAATATATATCAAAGGCACCCCTTTTAATAGCATGAAGGATATAAGATCTGTATCTCTTGGGAATATGCTTTTTAAATGAACTTTCAGTTGCTTTCAGTTGCAGCCTCTTATTTTGGTCTCTTTGAATAGTAAAGATTCATGTTCTTACTTTTTAGTCACAGCAGCCTGGGTATTAGGTTACTGGAGGATGTTGTTTCTTTCACAGTCTCATTATCATCATAGCTTGGGTGTTGGTGCTCCTCTCCCATGCTCAGGTGCTTAATAAGCACTCTTATCACCCCAAAACAGTTACTTTGGATCCCAGCCCAGTGTGCGTGGGCACTGGCAGCATTTGGATATTTATAGGGATTTCTACTTCCTTCTTTTCTTTGGGCTGCTTTCTTACTACAAGAATTTGTTGTTCCTTCCACGCTGCAATGAATGTGGCACTCCCCGGGCGGTGTCTGGGCAATGGAGGATGTGCCCTCCCAGGGGCTGGGGGCACTGCAAGCAGGGGGTATCACAGCAGTAACATGCAAAGCACAGTAAAAAAGGAATCACTGCTTCTTCTCCCTCTTTTCATCTATTTTGGCAGATTACATAGGCTTGCTGGTTTATTACTGCTGGATATCTTAAAATCTTGAGCACTGCTATAATGTGATGAGAGTGAGACAAACACTCCAAACGTTTTTCCAGTTGAAATTGTTCTCTGTATCTATACACAGTGGTGGAAGGGCAGATAGCATGGATTGGGTCTTTTAAACAGTACAGTACTGTTTTTATATTGATTTGTTCTTTGAAATGTGAACTGATGGTCTGGTTTTTCCAGAGGCCTTTACACTTCTTACGCTTTCACCTCTTACTCTCTAGGTGGTTAAGGTGGAGGATGGACAGCAGCTGTGTCAGTTACTTGACAGCTCCATGTATACAGACTAGCCCAATGCATTTTACTGACCAATCAGCCAGCTGATGAAGAGAAGGCAAGCAGCAAGTTCCCCTGGGCTTTCCCTTGGTGAAGGTGCTGGCTGGGCTGCTCTGCTCCGCTCAGCTCTTTCCCTCAAAACTTGCAGAGTCCAGTAATTTTGAGACTGTCTTATTCTGAAATTCAGAGTAAATCTGTCATCATGTCTCTATTGGGAGCTCAGTACCAGTAAGTATGATTTAAAAAAAAAAAACACAACTTGCTTTCTTGGGGAATAATAAGAATATTATATCTGAGCTGCTGTGATCAAGACTGGGAAGGACCCTGAATGCACGGCTGGGGGAAGAAAACCTGCAGGGGCCGTATTTTGGGCGATTCTTATCAGAAGGCATTAAGATACTAGGCTAGGAGGCATTACTTGGAAGCCCACAGCATCCTCCACTTCTCATTAACAGATGGTTCCAAGGTGTAAGCGTGGCAATGCAAACTCATGCATGTTTGTGCTTGCTCTGCGCCATGCCTCTCCTGGCAGTGCTTACTGACATAATTTGTTGGAAATTAACCTTTTGCTTAAGGTATCATTACAGAGGCTAGTATAATTTGTTCCATTGCCTGTGACAAATCTGTGTCTATCCCTCCATGCTCTTCCAAGAAGGAATTCTGTCAGAATGGTAGAGAAATACTGGGTGTGAGACTTCATGCTTGTGACAGGCAAACTTTCTTCTTGTGCTCTAAGTTTTTTCTGTGCTTTCATTGCCAGGATTGTCCCCACAATCCTCTACCCCAATTACCCATTGATTAGGGTGCCTCTGGTAATCTGCCAGATGCAGGTTTGTTACCAACAGATGGCAGAAAGCATTTGAGGTAATGAGAGAAAGGATAACGATTGCTGATCTGCATAATAATCAGCTTGTGAACAGGTTTCATGTTTTTTTTTTTCCTGTTTCCACTGGCTCAAAGATTGCACTGCCGGACAACCAAGCACCTTCCCTTCAGTTAAAGAAATAGTAATGGAAGAACTTATTTCTGCGCAACCACACTGAATATTTCTAAAGATGTATACGCGTGCTCTCCACAACAGACAGATTGATGTTTTACCCAGAGAGACTGAGATTATACACAGCGTGCTAAAAATGGACAGTCAGTCTTCCTGTGATCAAGACCTCTTATCAACTGATGTGGTCAGAAATACTTTTTTTTTTTTTTTTTTTTTTTTTTTTTTTTTTTTGATAAATTTCCCCACAAGCTAGGGAAGACCTCTGACCCAGACCAACTTCACATTTGCTCTGTCCAGTGCCCAGTCAAAAAAAATTGCTTTCCGCTTCTGTATGTTTTGAGGTTCTTCAACACAACTCTACCACTCTGCACATTGATAGAGCCACATCATTGCCATTTACAAGTCTACATCTAAACCATTCTGGACTTCTTGCAGGAAGAAGTCTCCTCTGATGTACTCTGGAGCAGCATTATTGGAGTCATCTTTCTTGTAACTCACTAGTTTCCTATGCTACACAAAATCTGAAGAATGAAATTCTGCTCTTTGTCTGAAAACTGCATGCATTTGGACTGCTTCCTCTGTATATGAAACAAGCCATGTACACTCACTCCTCAAAATCATTTAATCTTTACACTGTTCACTGTGAATTTTGGTGTAGCATTTGAGTTAAAGAACTTGGAAAGTAGTTGCTAGTGCTGTGCCATTCTCCCTTTATTCCCCAGAAGGGCTGGTAGACACAGAGGACAATTTTTTATCCAACCCTTTTACTTTATGAAATCCCTTTCATGGTTCAAGATCTCAATGGAGTTGTTTGAAATTTGGACTTGATTCCACTGAATCATAAATGCAGATAATCTCCCCAAGCATCCTTTCTTTCTACCCTGGGTGCTGATAGTACATCAGCCGATTCTCTGGAACAATCATGTTTATCACAGTCTCATCTGTGCTGTGTGCTACCATGCACTTGTGGCTATTTATTCTAGTGTGTGAGCCTCACAAGGCAATTACTATCTACTCCTGTGTGTTGCAGCTGTATAATGTGGGGGGAAAGGGAGTATTTCTATGTTTGAGTTTATCCAGTGAGAAACATGCACAAGGCTTTACAATTCAGTCTTGATGCTACAGACACTGCAGATTTTCTTGTCCTTAGCCTGGTTTCTAAGGAAACAAGGCCTGGGCATTTGAGCTCATGCACATTTGTTGTATCTTTTCTTTTTTTTTTTTAGTGTCTGTGTTTTGTCTCTGAAATTTCCAGATCTATTTACCAAGTGTCATTTTATTTGACACAGGCATTGCTATAAAGGTGTTCAGTTCTTGTAAATTCCCTGAAAATAGTTGGTGAGTTGGATCTTATTTATGGCTCCATAGGAAACACCCATGCCATGTGCTCAAAGTTTCAGGTATTAGGGAATCCAAATGAGAGGAAAACTGTGGAGGCTGTGGCCAAAGGAAAAAACTTCATCTGCTGCTGGGGCTTGTTATACACATTGCAGTCCAAATGCTAGTTCATATAACAATCATCTTTTGTAACTTCTGAAATTGTTTGTGAAAACTAGTCATAGCTATCCTGGAAAAACAAACAAAAAAACCATGTTCCTCATATTTTCCAGAGAAGGTCTAGGACTGTTCTCCTAGTGTAATACCACTACAGCATTATAGGTGCTAAGACACTTATGATGTATTTATTTTCTAGGAAGAGAATGACTCAGCCATTTCCTACATCTAGAGGGACTGGAGGTTTTCTAAAAAGAGATGGGAGCGTTTAGCCATTCTGTTCAACACGTAACCCCTGATTACATTGGGTCTTGCCCAGAAACCTTGTTGGGAGGGGTTGGGGGAAGTCTGAGGCAGAAATCTCGTGTGCATCTGAGGTGGATTCCATTTCTTCTGGCTTATGGACAGTAGCAGTGCGCAACAGAGCTGATAAGGAAATGTAGGGAGAGATGAAGTGGGAAAAGGGGGAACAAATTTCATTTTTGGGTGATGGCGAGCTGTTTAGTTCACTGTATCTCAGGCTGCTGACAGTCTGGATCTGTAAAGATAACGTGTATTCCTAAGGCAGGAGCTCTTCTGGTGGAAACAATTGTGGCAAACGGGAGTCAACTGTGAGACTGTGTGTATCCTGACAGCAGCATGCTGGGTGAAAAACAGACTTCTTGGAACTGATCAAAGTGTAAGCAGAAACAAGTGTCTGGAGGTTATTTATTTATTTTTTCCAAAGAGTGCTGTCTGTTAATATTCTTTCTCTGCTGTTACCGAGACCTGCCTGGTGTTAAGTAATTCCAGGGTAATAACAAGACTTCATGGTGCACCATTACCACAGGGTTAACGATCCTCTGCCATGGGGAATGGAGGAGCACTGGGGCAGGACTGCTTCTCTGAGTCTGCTGCTGAGTTCGATTCCATCAGCGAGAAGCCGAGCAGGATGCTTCCACCACTGACGTCCCAGGGACCATGTGTTGACTGGGGCTGCCGTGCTTGTTAGGCTGCTTCATTCTGGAGCCTCTGCACCAACCTTTCAGCTCAAGGAATAGAAAGTCAGGGTTTGTTTAAGGGACAAATAGAAGTACTTCTACGGATCAAACAAGGGAGGCTTTACTTATTTTATTTTTTAAAGCATCTGTTCTCCCTTCACCATAAATTTCCCTGGAAGTGTTCTCAAGGCTGCTGTGCAGTTTAATGTCACTTCAAGCCCATGCAAGACCAAATACGCTGCTCTTTAGCAGGTGAAACAGATGCTCAAATGAATGAGGCCACGTTGCTTAAGGCAGTGTTCAATGGAGCAGCATCCAGAACCTTGCCTGCTGGGAAAAGGGAGGCTAAGCTTAGAAGGCACTGAGCTGCTGTTAATAGCTTATCACAGTCATTTTCTCTCTGCTGTTATCCTGGCTTTGACTCCTGGCTTTGGTCCACCTGGTAATACTGTACATCTACTGTGAGAGACGTCCTGTGCAGTCTTTTTTTAGACAGCAGAGAGACATGGGGATTTTTGTTCAAAAGCAGTTGATTTCATTGTTGGTTACAGTACACAGTAAATGCTTTATCTGGCCTTCGTCTATTGCAAATGAAACTAACCAAAAAGAGTATGAGGAATTAGAGAGTAGGTGACTTTTATTTCTACACATTTGTGTCTCTGACCCTTATTTGCACATGCTTATCTGGAGTGCTGCTGAACACTTGTGCTTCCTGCTGGCACTGTGGCAAGGTATTGGTGCTCGGCACTCCTCAGAAATAAGCCCCTTTTGTTTGTTTTTGTACAATACACCTGCTTCTGCTTTATTCCTTCCCTCCTTCTGAGGAATATCTCAGCAACGCCACTTTTAAGGCCTCAGAGAGTCAAACTGCAGCAAAAGCATCGCCAGTGACTGCACAGAAAATAGTGGCTGGCACACGGCATCTCTAATTCCTCATAGTGCTTAACTCAGCTGAGAATGCTGAGCCTTTCATTAGCACACATAACAGCCCTGTGTGGTACTTCAAAGGGGAAATTTAAACCCCAACAGTCCTACTGAGATATTTTATGGCCTTCTACTTGAGGCCTTTTCTTCCCAGAGTAGATGCCTGGCTTCGCAGGGCAGGTTGCTTTATTTACAGATGGCACGCTTTTAATTTGTATTTAAAGAGACTCTTTCATAGTGATTCCAGCTCTAGAGTGAATCAGAGTGTGTTTTCTGTGTGATGTGATGGGTAATTCTGAGAGAGGGATGGATACTTGTAGAGGCTAATCTTGCTCTTTAGTCACAGGTTTGAGTTTTTGGGTCCCCTGCAAGGTGTTCCACTCTGTATCCTGAGCCATGTATAGGCAGTGGTGAAGCAGGACCCATCTCAAGCCTCTTGATGCTCAGAAGCTGTAGATGACCGAAATGAGCTGCGGAACAGGGACGATGCTTGTGTGCAGGTGGCAGATTAAGCTGAGATGGCTGAACCAGTTACTATCCCCCAGCTGTTCTGTCCCAAAGTTGTGGCCCTGCAGGGGTGTTAGCTGGGAGGGTCTGAGGAGATGCGAAAATCAGTGCTCTGACTTCTAGTGGGCAATTTTTAATCTCCTGAGTCTGCTTCGACAACTGCTCAGTAGGAAGGAGGATCTGGTAATGCAGAGCACCTTACCTCTTTGTAGTTTACAGGAGATAACTTCACTGTGTGTTTTTGGGTAACTTGGATATGTGAGGGTGGTAGAAGAGCTGCTGTGCCTTGACAAGCTGATTCTGCAGTGGGGATGCTGCTCCCTACTTGAGGGGGTACAGGAGGGATGGGACAGCAAGGGGAGGGGAATTGCTTTGTAATTAATTTTAGTAGCAGCCTTGTTTGTAGTTAAGTCTCACAGTTTAATCTGCCACCGCATAGTAGAAATGTTGCAATTCTAGCGTTTTGTCTTTTCCTAGCAAGGTTCTGAAGGTTGCTGGGCTGACAAAGGAAAGGTTGGGAGTCTATTCTTAACTGAGAATTGAGTTTTTTTTCCTCCCTATCTTTTCTTAGCATCATACAGAATGAAGACCTCTGCATACAGTCAATGCCTTTTTATCAAAACTGATGAAAACCAAAACAAAATAAAATAAAATAGCTCATAAGTTATTTGTTTAATGCTTTATTCTTTGAAGTTGTAGAAAACGTATCATGTCTTCCTGGTTCTGACACTTGCCTATTCTGTGACCTGTGAGTCACATAACGCCATGACAAAATGGGAAGAATGAAACCTGTGGCAGATGGCTGCATGGCTATTTCAGGCTCTCAGAGGAAATGGGAATGTAAGACTTGCTTATTTCTGATTCAGAAAAAACTCCATTGCTGTGCATATGAAGGGAAAGGGGAGAAGAAGGCCCTGAGACAGTGTTGGAGGTTTTCTGTCCTCTGCCTGGATTGCTGCCAGAGTTTGTGATGGAACGAGCCCTCCAGCAGATTAAAGTTACGCTAATCCAGATCATCCAGCTATCTGAGACCCCCAATCATCAGTGAGGAGGCCAGAAAATTAAACTGCTGTCATTCTAAAAAAAAAGAAAACACCCTTTCCTGGTGTTTTGCCGAGACTACCATATTTCAGTCCTTCCACCTTGCTGTGAGTAAATGGTAAGGCCTCAGTGATTTCTTGCTGCTCCTGCTCCATGTCTTCATTTCCAGGGAGCGAGGCTATTTTAAAGAAGGTGGTGTTCCTGCATGGGTGTCGAGATGGTGCAGCTCAGGTGTGAAAGGCAAGCTCCTGAGGAAGTGGGCTTAAAAAGCAATCTTGCCACTCAGAGAGCAGGCGTCTGCATCTAATACCAAGAGACAAAGAAATTTTGACACTTAAAAATTGCAGAGCTCTTGGTTATGCTTTGGGCCTCCAGCATTTGTTGTATTTTCTTTCACAGCAGAGAAGGACAGAAGCTAATTTTGAAAGTGACAGACCACTGTTTTGTGATCATCTGTTTTCAGTGTCTGGGCTATAAAAAAAAACAAAACCAAATAGCAAAGGCGGCAAGAAAGCTGTGAGTGATGGTAGCAACAACCCCTCCATCTTGCTTTGTCAGGCTCTTCTGTACAGCCATCCTGGGAGGAGACGTGGCTTCAATCTGAACGTGGAGGCTGCTGCACAGCCACAGTGTTGCCATGGGGCATGACAGCACAAGGAACATACCATGATGCCATGGGACTCTCAAAAAGTCACTTGGGCTTCCCTGGGGGTCTGCTGTCCTCAAACTCAAGCACGTTTCTGTGTAACTGGTATCCCTTGCCTTCTGCAAGAAAAAAAGCTGATGCCATTCCTTGACTAGAGCAGTGCTGTTTTGTTTTGTTTTGTTTTGTTTTTCCTGGCGTGTCCTTGCCAAACGCAGTATCTGAAAAAAAGCAGTGTGCAAATTTTCCTCTGCAGGTTACAGTCTGGTTGATCCCCTGTGGGTCAAGGGGAGAGTGCCAGGAAAGGGAAGAATTAACTTCTGCCTTCTCAAGACTAATCCTGAAACACAAGTGATCACATGCTGGAAAGTGTTTCCGTACATTTCTGAGAATTATAAATATAATCCAATACAGCTGCTGTGCTAGCATGCCCATGCCTCTCCTTCAGCACTAGGTCTGGCCCCTAGCTGGGCTCCTGTGTGTTTTGAAGACCCATAGAGGAAATCTCTGCACCTGATTGTATGAAATGTTTCTGCTTGCATTGGATCTCTGTACAAGAGCCTTATTGCCCCTTGTCCTACACGGGCCTTCAGCCTCAGCTGGGGCAGTGCTAGAGCTGAGTGCTGTTCTGCCTACTGTGGACTTTGCCCTGAAGGAGATCAATTTGCAAAAAGCAGTGAGGGTGGGGGAAAGAGAGGACAAAGAACATCCCGGTGCGAGCATAAATAATGTGTGCTATTGGGCCAGGATGCATTGCCACAGATCTTTGGGTATTTATTCTCTCCTTTTCTAGAAGAGTGCAGGGGGGTGGGGGCATATGGACTGTTTCCCTTTAATTTAGCCATGTTTTTTAAATTAAAAGAGAGATTTGGAAATTTTAACTGCTTTTGCAACCTCCACTATAACAATTCAAACTGCTCACAGAGCTTATAAGCCCCTCTACCTCTCCAGCACTGTTTTTTTCCAGTGATGGAGAAATCTATAGTTCTGGCCCTGTGGCATTTTTGTAGGCGGCGGGGCTGTTAATACCAGAATCTTGGCGACTTTCCAACCAGAGTAATTACATTCTGCCGACCTGAAATTCTTTCTGCAGCCACACAAGGTCACTTCAGGCACTGGCAGGGCTGGGGCTACCACCCAGAGCACTGCTCTGCCCTACTCTCTGGCCCTTTCCCCCTAGGAGGGGCAGAGGGCTCCTCGCTCACTGCAAGGTGCCCGGTGCCCTGTAAAAATTGAGCAAAGGAAATGCAGCTGAGCAAATCCCCTGAACCACTGTCATTAGGTTTTGAAGTGTGACCTGCTATCCCACTTCCTTTGATAACTCAAAAGCTGGCATTTTTTACAGACAGTGGCTCTTTTCTTGTTCTCCCTCCGACCCCTTTTGGAGTCAGTGTGGCACAGCTAATTCATGGAGGAAATTACATTTATTACTTTTCCTAGCAAATGCGCCCTCTCCGCAATGCTGTTTCGTGCAGCGTAGGGCAGATGCAAGTCAGCCGGCCCATTTTCCTAATTTCATTTGGAAGGATCAAGAGACACCATGCTGGTCTCACAGGCTGGGGGCTCGATTGAGAAAGAAAAGGCGCAGCAGGCTCCTGCATTGATGGAATCTGTGGCATTGCCCCAAACGTGGGTTGTCCAAAAAACACCCTCAAGGACAAAGTGTATCCTTCCAAAAACAAAACACACCGCCCTGAAAAAAAACAACCAGCCTTTGTGACAGCCATGACTGGGAGGAAGGTGTCTGCTGTTGGGACAGTAATGCAGCCGTTGTTTTGGTATAGATCTGCTTTTGCTGCCTTTGCCTGTGTTGTAGGGCAGAGCTGACAAAACCCTTGACCAGGGAACTCTGATATTCAGGCAAGTCTTTCTGCATGCCATCTCTGCTCAGTCTTTTCTGTGACTGTGTGCAGACCTAAATCTGCAGCCCCTAATCCCACAGGTCTTTGTGCATTAATTCTTTACAGTGCCTCTGTATTTGCCTCTTATGCCTGGCCTCTCTTTGATGTCCCAGCTTGCAGGTTTTTAAAACCACACAACCTAGAAAGGATTTGGGGTGATAAAGTATGTGGGAGAGGCATGCTGGTTTGGGGACTGATCTTCTTGTAGGAGTGCTTTTAGTCAAAATTGCAGTTCCCTTCAGTTACGCTCTGTTTTCTGTTTCTCCTCCTCTTCCTTTCATTTTTGTTTGATTGTTTTTCTTAGGGAGGAGGTGCTAGGAGGAGGTATGGTAATCATACCTGAAACATTATACCTGATATACGGAGGTGGTTGGGACAGCCATCCAGCATGGTCTTTCAAGCTTTCTGAAGCCAGCTGTGCTGTCAGAACAAGTGTTATAGTATTTAGACTCAATTTTGTCATTCTCTTTTGAAAGTGGTAAAAAGTGAGCCATCTTTCAGAACAAACATTTCTTTCCCCACACCCCATCCATCTCCACCCCAGACTCAATTTAACACTTCCATGGGTTTAAAAAACTTATGTGGACAGTCAGGAAAATAAAGTGTAATTTAATTTCTACTTAAATCAGATCGATTCAGTTCTCTGTGAATATTTAATCTTTGCAGAGGATGAGTTAGGTTGGAGACTCTTGAAACATATAGGGTAGAAGTGCTGGGTAAAAAGGTCTGCGAGTAACAGTGAAATTGCACAAATATCATAGAAACTAAAGGTTAAAAAGACTGATCTGTCAAGGAAAGCAGATGACCACCTATTATCAAAGCTGTTTTTAGAAATCTATTAACCCAATTTTTAACCTTGCGGTCAGCCGCCCCGAAATACTACAGCCTTTGGCAAAGCGCCAAAGCATCACCATGCTACGGGGAATTACAATAACCTATAAGCAGGCAAATTCAGCAAACAAAAGAAAAACAGACATCAGCATATCCGACAGCCCTGCCTGTGCGCTCTCGCTGCTGTGCACACATCGATATGTAACACAGCCAGCCCCAAGCAGAGGCGAGTGCTCAGTGCGTGGGCCTGGGGCCTGCGGTCCCAGGGGTGCCCGGCTGTGCCACTGGGGTGTCTGTCACCCATGGGACGTGAATGGGCCTCAGCTGTGAATACGGCATCTCGAGCTGTCTGGTCACTTCCAGCAGGGCATTTACTTGATTAAAAAGCACCAGTTTAGGAGCTGGCGGGGAGGCTGCAGGGCTGGCTAGGTAGAGAGGGGCTGCTTGCTGGCAGGCAAGACAGCAAGGCGAGGGAAAGGGTGAAGCCTGCAGATGGGAGAGCTGCTGCCTGCTGCTTGCGGGGCAAGGGCAGCCGGAGCCGCATGCCAGAAATCTGGTGCTGGCAGAGCGATGCCTGCGCACACGCACGCGGGAGGAGGCGTGTGTGTAGCCGTGGGTGCATATGGCCATGTCCGTGTGCCGAGACGTGCGGCCTGTTCCTGCAGCATGAACACACCGGGGAGAGGCCTGCTGCTTCAGGAGTGAACCCCCCCGGGTGCCCAGCTCAGTGCACATGCAGGGCTGCCGGCTTCTGTGAGATGCTGTGCTAGAGCCCGAGCCACCACCGTCCCTGCATCCACGCTGAATTTTAAGAGCAGCCTCAAGGCTGGGCCTGAGGCCAAATGTGCTGACTGTCCACGCTCGGGACCGGGCTTGAGGGTGAAGCGGCGAGCGCATTCAGGGGAAGCGTTGTGAATGAGCTCTGTGTATTTACTCGCCGCACAGGCAGGTCCCTGCGTGCCGTGCCTGCCCCATCTGCTCTGGTGGCGATGGCACATGAGTGACAGGCACACAAAGTACCCCGGGATCCCGCTGCAGTTGTCACCTGCCACGGGTGCAGCTGGGATTTGAGATCTGCTGCAGCTTGGGACCAGCCCCGCTGCCATCCTCCTCTGGTTTGCTCTGCTCAGGTGCAAGATTTGGCAGCCGTTTCATGTCGGGAAATGCCTTTACCACTTCTGTGGTTCGCTCTCCCCTCCTGAGCCAGGTTCCTCCTAATTACCTGCTGCTGCTGGGGCCTCAGAGGGTCCCAGGGGAGGGCCTGGGTGGGACACAGCCCTGCTGCCCTTGTACCGGGCTGCATCCAGGCACAAGTTGGGCTGGCATGGTGCTATGCGCTGTGCAAGCAGAAAACCAGAAAATCACGTTTCAATATAAAGTTTTTCAGTGACACAGTAGAAAAGCTTCTTGTACTGAAGCAGAGAAGTATAAATAAGAGAAAATTTACCAATAAGATGCGTGAACTGGAAAGTCTGCGTGTCAATCAACTGTTCCCTGGCATGAGCTTGATGTCCTGCATAAGCAAATTGCGAAATGAGTATTTTTTTTTCTCTAAAACACAGTTTACTTTGAAGAAATAGGCAGCATGCATCTGGCCACAATTAGGTTATTAAGAGAGCAACAAAATAGAGACTTGGATTTTTTTTTCCTATTGTTTAGGCTTAAACATGATTTCTTGTTCAGGTTCCTCACTTCTCTTGATTTATTTATTTATTTATTTATTTTATTTATTAATCTTTGAAGTTTGAAGTACCGTAGAAACAGCCTAAACCCGCATAGATATCAATGTTCATATTAAAAGGGCATGGCACAGCATTACCATGGATGAGGATCAGACCAGAAGCTGCTTGCTGTACTGTGATTTAAATCCCACTTCAACACAAGCACTTGGAATACTTTGGTGAAATGGAATGGAGTCTGGTTTCAAGTCCTTGTTTTGCATATGTCCCCAGGCTTTCTGAGTGACGGATTTGCCATGAGAAAGGTGAGACCTTGGAGCCAAACACAGGGCACAGGCAATGCAGGCAATGAGGGCAGGCTAAGAAGTACAGACCTGAGCAACACAGAGCTTAAATGAACTAGAAGAGCAGCTAAACACCTGCAAGGTATATACCAATATGTAGGTTGGCAGGGGCTGGTAGATGACCATCTGAAATAGCTCTCTTCTTCCCTGCGTGCACCCTCACCCCTGTCTCATGCCTATGCTGAAGCTTTGTCACTCATGGAGGAGGATCCAAGGAATTCCTGTGCCCTGCAGATGGAGATTTTCTGAAGGACAGCAAATGGGAGGTGCAACAGAAGTAATTACAGATGTTAAGATACATGTCCTGTAACACTATGTGAAGTCCATGACATCATTTGGAAAAAATAAAAAATAAAAAATCCCACAGAATTAAAGTCTTTGTGTTTTCCATGCCAAGCGTGGGCTAAATTTGCTGGCAAGACCCTCTGCTCTCTGGATTGTTCTGGTGTAAAGGAAATAAAGATGTTAAAGCAGTGTCAGAGTGACTTGCTGCAGCATCAGGGTGGTACAATAGACTTGGATGAAATTCTACAGAATTTGAGACTGGAAGTGCTGTAGAAGCTGTGAGTGCTGTGAGGAAGATCGCCACCCACCCGGCGGTGTATGGAAGCCAGGTGGTGTTCCTGGCACCTGGCAGAATGAGACAGATGCGCTTTGGACAAGCCACTTCCTTCTCTCCAGACTTATCTCAGGCTGCCAGCAGCCTCCAGCAGACAACTCTGCAGACTTGATGCATTTCTTGGCTTTCCAGTGAAGTAAGGATTAGGCAACCAGAGCCTGGAAGATGCACCAAATGGTGCTACTGTCGGTTGGGCTGGTTCTTCCTTCTAGTACATAGGCATGTGTAACTAATTTATAAGAAAAAAAAAAAAAAAAAAAAAAAAAAAAGGAAAAATTTTAAGAAACTGTTAAAAAATAACTACCAGAAGCCACCTTGGCTATATTTAAACAGGCAGAAGAGGCCAGAAGCTAGCCTGGCAGAGGAAGATACCAAGCTTGCAGGAAATAACCAAAGACAACAAACATAAATGGCCAGCGGGTCACAGTCCCTGTTACAAGAGACGACTGCAAGCTATGGGAGTGCTTATAATGTCCCTGGGAGAAAGGAGTTTCATAGAAGGGTGCAGCCGCCTTTATGAAGGGCCCCATGGGCTGAATTTCAGGAGAGAAGTGGCAGAAGGGAGTGTTGCTGGCACTGCTCATTCCTGCCTTTGAGCCCATCTGAGCAAAGCCATTTTGACCAAACCAACCCCCTTCCCACTGATCACCCTCCAGCCGGGGCTGCAACAAGGTGTTTTGAGGTATGTGTCACATATCCATCATCCAGCAGTTCTCTTCCAGCTGCTTCTGCTTCCTTCTGGTCCACCTCTGCTCTTCTGAGAGCAGCAGGCATGTCAGGAGCAACTGGTAGGGCTCAGGCATATTTGCTCCCCATGGCAGCTGCTGCTTGAACTGGCCACCAGTGGAAGGCGGGATGCAGGGCTGAGAGCACCCACAGCACAAAAACACGAGACACTTCCATTCTGTGTAATTCATCTCATGCCAAACCAAAGTAGTGAAGGGAAATTTTAATGTATATGCCAAACACAGTGCGTCCACAGCTCTGCATAACACTCTGCTGCCACAAGGTGTTTGTAAACAGTTCCCAGATTGCAGACATAGCTGTTTAATGGTTATTCATTAATTGTTTGGTCTAAGAGTTAGGTGTCTGGGCAGGCAGTTTGGCAGAATTCAGGGAACTGAATCTGGGTTGTGAAGCCAGCCATTCCCTGCAATGCTCACCACGTCTGGGAACAAGCTGAACCTCTCCTATAGACTGCTGTGCCAGGAGGAGAGTCCAAGCACAGCTCTGCCTCCCTGTTTGCTTCCCCCTTTTGCCTTGTCTTGCCCTGTGGGTTTAGCTGTGTCCTGAGCCATTTTGCTAGAGCCTTGTTTCACACTTGGCCTGTATACAATGTCATATGCTCTGTAATATGCTCATGTGGCACAGAAGCATTGCTGTGCACACACCTGTTGGGTTGAGGCGGTCGCTGTATTTGAGTGCAGACCAGCATTTCCAAGCACCTGGGTGAGAGCTCATCAAGGCCACTTTGGATAAAATAATTCAGGCTCATGGAGCATGACCGCATGCATGGATGCTGCTGGATTTCATGGGAATCCATGTCTTCAAATAGAGAGGGAAAAAAAGGTGGAGGAAGAGTAGTGCATGCAATGAGTGCAATGATACTACAGTCATAAGGATGTAGCTCAATCTACAATGAATACAGAAGGAAGTAAATACAGTATTGTTGGAATATGAGATGTGATTTTAAATTCTTGCAAACAAAGATACCTTTTGTGACCGTGGCCATTCCTTCTGCTATACCAGCACTGCGGCAGTAACAGCTTGGGAGTCTGAAATCAGTTTCTAAACCCTTGACCTCTTAGTGTGAAAAAGCAACAGCAGGAGGAGGTGGATTTGCTGGGGATAAAGCTCTTATCCTCAAACAGTTTATCTTTTAATATCAATCCAGGGACAAAGTTAGCCATAAATCCACAGGAAACACCTATATTCTGTATCCATTCCAATAGCCAGTGGGATGTGTGCCCAGCAGGTGGACTGTGAGGTGGCTGGGCTCTTGCTTTCTGAGAAGTTTGCTGGAAATTCATGTCTATTACCACCAGACAGAAATTAAATTTTCCAAGCAGGCACTTTTAAACTTATGTTTTCTGGATCAACATGTCTCCCTCCTAAATCTAAAATATTTCATTAATTTTGAAATTATTTTTTTTGTTCTGGAATTGGACATCAAAAAAGGCCAAGAAAGAATAAAGTGAAATTAAAGACTTTGATAGATGTGATTTTTCCTGCCTTTTTGTCTTGCTTTCCTCCTCTGCCTGAGGTGTTGGGATGCACTTTATTTCTGAGTTTGAAGGGATGGAGACAGGATGGAGAACTGGCAAAACAACAGCACCAAGAGATGACGTTTCTATCACCAGAAACTACTAGTGGGTGCAAAACCAGGTCTGATGAGCTTCTCAAACAGCCAGATCCCCCTTCTTGGGCATCAATAGCTAACCAAACAATATCCACCTCTCTCCTCCAAAGGCTGTTCTTTGTCCTGGAGATCTGTGTGTCTCTGTTTGGTTTTGTTTGTTTGTTTGTTTTCACCCTTCACCAAACAAGCCATGAGAATGGCGACCAGCCCAGGGCTGCACACACCTGGCTCTCCAAGGGGTCTGTGGGCTCTCATCTCAGCTTCTCCGAGCAGCAGCAGGGGTTGTTCAAACCTAAATTGCCCCAGCTGTGGCTCCATCTTGTCCCACACTCACCCCTTCTCTCCAGGACTTCAAGCAACCTCAGACACCTGGAGCATCTGGCATACCCATGTCAGCGGGGGAGCCTGGTGCCGGGCTCTCTGTTTCTCGCTTCTTGCCGCTTAGGATTTATGGAAGAGCAGCTCGGCGTCTGCCGTGCGCGCGGCATCTCCCCCTCCCCACCCCCAGACGGACCCAGATGCCAGGGTCGGCGAGCGAGGGCACCACGAGGGGACCTGCCAGCTCTGCCACTGCAGCTGCTCCCTCTGTTGCTGGCAGCTGGGCTTGAATATTCATGGCAACAAAAGATTAGCACTGTGTGCGCTTGGCACTGGAGGCAGATAAAGTTTCTTGAGGTGCCGGTGGCTCTGTTCTCATCCCATTCAAAGAGCTCGCTCCCTCTCCCCCTCTCCACTTGTCTGCTTCGTCGACCAGCTGATTCCTTGCTGTATAAACGGCTTCTGCTGGGAGAGAGGGGTGAGCAGCTTGATTAATCATTCAGCAAAGTGGTTCGGAGTCCAGACAAACTAACGCAGGTCTTGCCAACACTTGCACGCAATTGGCACTGAGCAAAGCCAGGAAAAAAAAAAAAAAAAAAGGAAAAAAAAGAAAAAAGAAAAAAAAAAAAAGCTTATTTTTAAGTGAGTGAAATCTTGCAAGGCATCAGATCAGAGTGGACTTATGAGATGCTATCCTCTGCTCAAGTGATTTAGGCAGGTAAGAGCATCATTCACCCTGACTTCCAGTGAGATTTAGGTTTCTGAGTGACTGAATAACATTCAAGAAGGAGACTTAGACCTTTCAGTTACTTGGTAACTTTTCAGTTTCACCTCAAACCATCAAAGACTGGTTTAAAATAGTCTGCCACTTCTTTCTCCCTTGCTCTGAGCTGGCCGAGAAATGAAAAAGAAAAAAAAATAAAATCAAATTGAAGTTTGTTATCAAAGTATTGATGCTAGTCAGAAGTAGAAGAGCATGTCTTCTATCATGTCTTCTGAGCAGATGGAAAACATGAGCTGGGAAGGTGGAGTGAATTGCTCCTGTGGCAATCTAGGAAACAATCTTCCTTGACATTACAGAGGAATTATATTTAAGCCACTCTCTGTCCCTTTCTCAGCATGAATTTTCAGTCCTCTGTGAGCCATCAGGGCCAGGTCACATTCATCAGGCTTTTCATGCTCAGGAGGGAAGCTTTCAAGGGTGCCAGGCAGAGTGGCTGGAGGTTGAAGGAGGATGGGCTACAAATCTCCCAGCAAAACCACCAGCAGGATAGCAGCAGCTTTTCAAAAAGCATTCAGGAACGGGCTGTGGAGTTGCCCTTCTCTTGGTGGACAAACCAAACATCCCTCCAGACACAAGTGGAGGCATCTGTTCAGTCAGTAGAGAGAAAACAAACTATTCGGGCTGTTACAGCTTTAGGGTGAGATGAACCGTGCCTCAGCAGTGCCTGCACCTTTCCAGTTGTTAGAAAAGGAGCCTAGGCAATGAGAATAAATGCAGACATCTATGCTGTAGACAAATATAGTGGCTGAACTGCACCTCCCCCAGAGCAGCCAGGGAGAGCAGCAACCCAAGGAACATCTCCAGCTCTGTCTGGAGCCAGAGGGCTCCAGTGGATGAGCCTCGGTCATGCTCTGAGGACCTGTGGGTGCAGTGGCTTGGCAACACATAACAGACTTTTGCTGTGAGTGGGGAGAGAGAGTTTTCTAGATCTTCCCCAGGACATCATATAATGAGGCTTTGGGGTTTCAGCGGTAAATGAATGCCACGAAACGCTGCCTGATGGGGTCTGCTCAGAGTAGCCAAATAATTATCTTGCTCTGGCAAACCACACAGCTCTTCAAGTCAAGATAATATTAATAGTTTATTATTTGCTGCTGTGTGGGAAATGGGAATAATTTTGAGTTTTCAATAATTTGCTAGCAAATTAACTTCTGATGCCAAAAGCAAGGCTGCTGCATTGCTAACCATTCTCCAAGGATGACAGTGGGGGAAGAAAAGAGCTTAGGGGCATGGCCACCTGCTCCTTCTCCATCTGACACTGCCGTAGTCACAGTCTGCCCAGATTTGGCTTGACAGGTCTCTTGTGAGGACAATTGAAACAACCTCATTAGAAAAGAAAAGTAAAACTGTTCGGAAATGAAAGGTAAAAATTGCTTATGTCAGATTCATGAGGCTATTGGGAAACAGGACCCTCACTGTGCATGAAGCTGTGTCACAAGGCCGGTACCATCTAGGAGCCCCTACTCTTTTACTACGATATAAAACTGCCAGCTTCCTTAGTGAGGGGTTAGCCTGTTCAAAGCAAATGTTTTCCTCACATGCCCTCACAAAGGAAGTCTTGGTAGACCAGATTGCCACTTCTTCAGGTCTTTCAACCTTTCTTGAGCTGTTTGTCTCTTTGGAGTCATTGTACAGATGTGCCTCTGCTGACACCAACGCTGTAAGCCTGCCCAAGCTGTTCGTTGCAGCATTGCACAGGATGAACTGCATCATCTGGGTGCACACTGGGGCTTATCCTCTGCCATTTTCACTGGAAGAACAGAAACAAGAAAGCACCTTCTCCGTGGCAGCATGGGACAGCTGCAGCTATTTTCCAGAGAGTGGCCGCTGGGGCAGCCCTACCTCATTCTTAGACATAACCACAACAGCGAGGGAGTGACTCATGTGGAGAGCAAAGCCAGCTCAGCCTGACTCAGCCTGCAGTGAACTGCCCCAGGATATTCCACCTTCACCTGCTGTTTTTGATAAAATAAAAAAAAAATAAATAAAATCTAGCAGAGAAATCCTTTCCTAATCTGGACTGGCCGGGAAGGTCCCTAGTTATTCATCAGCGTGAGAAGTGCCAATGTGCCCAGGTGCAACCCCTCATCCTACAGTGTGAAATCTATCCGATGGCCACAGAAAAATGGGCACAGGGATGAGCTGAGGTTCAGGACTCCCTGCTCTGAAGTCAATTCTGGAAGGCTCGTTCCTCAGAGCCAGGCCTGCTGCTGGTCACTTTACCACCATTTCCTATCCAGATGCTCCAAGGGATTGATGGCTAACAGATATTACAATCAGCGAGACATCCCAAAGGATTGATCCCCTTAGTGATACTACCTATTTCTCTCTAAATTTAGCAACTGGAGTCTGAGCCAGGGAGCCTGCACTGTTGCTCAGGGTGGCTTCCCCCAGCTACAGCCAGTGCCCTTACCCCAGTGCTGTCTGTGCCTGGGCTGTGACTGGAGAAGCTCCTCCATAACTTTGCAAAACAAGGATCTTTATACTGCAGCACAGACACAGCAGAAATATTTTTATCCAGCATCAGAGTAGAACACAGTAAGAATGATATAAAATTATTTTTAAAAGCTTCTCTTTCTAACAGCTACTATACAAAGATGCACACATTAAATGTAAGGAGATGCTGGAAATTAGAGAGGATTTGTGAAACAAGGACTTTTTTTTCCATTAACTTTGAATGCTGACAGACTTTCAGTGAAGATGAGAAATACAGCAAGGCTTTACAGTTGGGAAGGGCTACAAGAAAATGAGGCTCTATTTCTGCAGCAGAGTGTGATTTAGAGGGCCAGAGGTGAGAGTTGTGCTAGAAAATCAAAAGACAAAAAGAACCAAAGAAAGGTGAGAGACAGACGCTGGTGAGATCCCTAGGCACATCTCTGGAAGATTTAGAGAACTTTAAAGGGAGTTTTAAGTAAGACAACCTGGCAATGTCCATTTTCTAGAAAGCACAGAAGCAGACATTAATTTTAAACTTGCAATCTAAAAAATTCACCTAATGAGTTTTCTAAGAAAGTGCAGCACCTAAGTCAGCGACAAAGAGATTGGCCAGTCCATAGAAATGGTCTGGGTTGTAAAATAAATAAATAAATAAATAACCCCCCCCTCCTTGCAGTTTACATGAAGATTGCAGAGATAAGAGCTCTGAGTACAACAGGAAGCTCTGAGCTGGCAACAAACCTCCTATAAGGAATCTTGGAAGAGCTTTAAAGAGACAGAGTGTTGGGACAGGGAGGGGAAATGAGTAACAAACAGGAACCCTGCACAAAAACAACTGGCTTCTGCAGGCCTGTGACACTGGCTTTTCTCAAGCAGTGCAGGGGGGCAAGGATGCTTCATTCTTAAACTTTCACCTTTGACGCCAAGCAGGCCGAGTGGCAGCGTTATGTACCAAACCCTGGAGTTCTACAGCTGTTTTCTCCTGTTATCTTTTCTGTTTCTCTTCCAAGAACCAATTATTATCTGTGATTATTATCTATGGGTGTGTGGGTGCGTGCATGCCTGCGTGCGCACATGTGTACGTACTTGCAGATGGTGGGAGTCTCAGGAGCAGGCACAGAGCTTTCCTGGTGGCACTGGTAGGAAAAATGCTTATGTCCCTTGTGCTTAGGTCCTACAGCACTGAGGAAATTAATTAGGTCAAAGAAATGAGCCCCCATGGCTTTCACTAGAAATAACAAAAAGGACTGCCAGTCTGCTGCCTCAGTTATGCTGCAGTTATGTTGTGAGGGTAGGAGGGAACTACAGGAAGAGTGGGTAAGGTACTCCTGTGCCAGAAGTTATGATCCCCACACCTTTACATCTACCTGCTCCTGCCCCTGGAGATGTGACCTTTTAGCACAACCTCACCAGCAGCTGAGGGAGATGGAGAGGAGCTCTGGCACTGCGCTGTGCTCTGGGGTCTGCAGAGGAGGATCCAGAGGGGGAGCAGAGCCAAAGCTTCCTTTGGCTGAAACTCCATCCCATGTGTCAGCCCCCATCATAAAACCTATGTTTACTCCTGAAGCTGAAGTTTAAGGAGAGGAAAATCCAGATGTAGCTAGTCTTTCCTGGCTCTCTAATGACAACAGCAATGATTAAGCTCAAAAGAATTTCTAAAAATATAAAGAAGTAATGAGTTTACATCTTGTAGTTTAGTACTATGCATGCTTCTGGCCCAAAATTACAAATTAAAAAAAAAAAAAGGAAGAAAGAAGATAAAAAGAAAGAAAAGTCAGGTGTGACTGTCTGACCCATTGCATATCAGTTTAAAGCCTTAACATGAAGGCCCTCAGGACTGGAGCTGCAGAGCACTGACAGCTGACCTTGAAAAGAGAAATGTGGGGATCCAATCAACAGAAAACCACCATTTTTTTCTAGGCTATGACTCAAAAAAATCACACCCAAAATATGGATGGTCTCTTTCCAATGAAGAGGTAGGATATCCTCCAAATGGTGAGGTGAGCCCACAAAAGCAAATGAGACTTTTACCGTATGGTTTCTCCCAGTGGTGTAAATGGAATGGAATGGAAGCAGTTTGGGTCAAATGAGATCTTCATTAGTATCTCAGAGGAGAGCCAGTCATTTTAGGATCTTGGAGGAGCAGAACATGGGACGTCTGTGTGTATACTGCTCAGCAAACTGTCAGCACAACATGCGAACAAATTCATAAGAGCTGCCCTTAAATGAACCATTAGCAGGCCAAGTGATTAATAGGTTGATCTGTTGAAACTGTTAGTTTCCTAAAAGCATGACTGCGAGGACTCATTGCTTACGGTACAAGGGGCCGTTATTAACATTCCAATAGCTGTTTTTCGTTAGAGACATCTGTGACTTAGAACCGTGAAAGCCTGTTTGGTTTTGCATTTGTGTCTTAAATAAACGAAACACTGCGTTTGTATACCCAGCACATGTTTCCTTTAAGGGGTTTGCTTTCAGAGCAGCCAAAGCAAAATGCATTGCCTCATGGCAGATGCAGCTGATGGGTACCACTTTGTGGCCTGGGGCTTTCATCTCCCGCGAGGACAACGTGACGTATGGAGACTTTGGGTTCCTTCATACAACATTGCTTTTCTGTGCCAAGATGCTACTCTGCTTTTACACAACATGTGGACCCCAGGCGTTTGGGAACTTGCTTTCTGGCAGCCATATTTCTAATGTGCCAACGCGGGGGACGAATTTCTCCCTCCCCACCCACGGTGCCACATATGTGCTTCAGGTTTCTCTAGCTGTTGGAGAAGTCAAGTCTGAGCTGTAATTACCAGTAAATTCTGCCCCAGTAAAAGAATCGATTTTTGAAACTGTCAGCAGCCTAAGGAAGATTAAGACATTACAAATGGGGCGAGGAAGCTGGATGGTGCAGTGACTAAAGAGCTATTTAGCCTGAGCCACTGGAGTTCAGCAACCTGCTGAGTGGCCTGGGCTTGGATCTACAAAAGGACTTGTGCCTTCAAGGCTGAAACGCGTGCTGCTGAAACTTTGCTCAGCTGGTGTCTTAGCCATGCCTTGGATGCTCTGAGGGCACTACGTGCCCTTGTATGCTTGTGAAATACATGTTGGTCATACAAGGAACAGAAACTGCTCAGGTATGGGGATCGGAAACCGCCCCTCTTTGCACCCAAGAGCTGGATTGCAGCCGAGGTCCCTTCTTACCCACCCTGTGGTGCCTAGCAGTTTGGTCAGCAGGGCAGCTGGACTTCCACAGGGGATATTCTACTGCCCATATGATAAGGCTTGGAGGGAAAGTGCACTCTTGCACTATTAGGCTGAAGATGTTTCCGTTGTAGACTGGCCCAAGGCAATAAGGAGGGGCAGAATTGCAGAATAATTTTGGTTGGAACAGACCTCTGGGATGTCTCTGGTCCAATGCCCTGCTCCAAGTAGGGCTAGCTTCTACATCAGATCTGGTTGCTCACGAACGACGTTTCCCTAGTGTCAGCCAGGACAAAAAGATGATCAGGTCTGCTGCTCTTCCCTGTTTTCAGCCCAGGAGATAATACCAAAGCTGTGTGTACTGCCTTCTTGCCTGCAGCACTGCAGACAGGTGTTCAGCAGCCATATGATACCAAAGGGTTTCTTCAGAGGAACAGAGCTTGGAAGGATTTTCCTTCTCCCACAAGTCTGCAATCTTAGGCTGGAAATGCATGTGACAGAGCTAGGAACAACCCAGAATAACCACAACAGCACAACCTGAAACACTACCAAAAGGGAGGTCAGTGGCCTTGGCTGTGTGATCACAAGAGCTGGGAGACCCATGCAGAGAGGTCTTTGGACACGAGAGCTGCCTTCCACTTCAGTTGAAACCTGTTCAGCATGCTCACAGAGAGGTCCTTGCAGCCTGATTCTGGCTGGGGTGAGGTAGAGAGCTTTGGGGCACTGTCTGTGGTTGAGAAAGGCCTGGCACTTACAAGAAATTGTGTCATGTTCCACTGTGTTCAGGGAAACTCTTGTTTAGGATAGGAAGATGGGACCCTCCAGCCTTTGTTATATCAGAGCCTCCATGTGCACACTTTGGGAGTATACAGACTGCCCAGAAGAATGTTGATCCATTGCTCAGGTCAAAAGGGGAACAGTAGTAGCAGACAGAATAAATTCCTTGTAAAGCTGGGGCAGGACATGGATGGGAAGCTGTGCTCCAGTATCGGAAGACGTTTTTACTGAAATAGATGACACTGCCTTGAATTTTCAATTACCAGCAAGCTAGGCAATTTCCTCAGCAGATGGGATGTCTCACTTCATGCTCATTCTTGTTACGCCAATATTCAAACCCCACTTAGTGCTCTCTTGGTGAATCATGTTTGTAAACTGTATGGTACGGCTATTCAGTTATTGGGCAAGGTCCCATCAGTTTCTTTATTCTGGGAGTCTGGAATCTATTAAAACAATCTGAAATGTTCAAGAAGAGACTATTCTGTAACCTGCAGATCTTGATAATATCTTTCAGGGTCACCTGCCATCATTCCTGCCTCCCTGGGAGTGGCCTTAGGTCATGCAGTAAGACGTCCCCAGTGACCAGAACAGATGGGGAGGTTCCACATGTGCTAGCTAGAAGGTGATGCAGCATGTTTTCGTGTTGTTACTCTGAGTCACAAAATGTCCATGCAGCTCTCTCCAAACACATGTGAGCAGTCTCATTCTATGTTTTCAGCTGACCGAAAGCTGTGTGAATTGGATGACTGTGACATCAGGACTGCCCGGCAGGAGGAGAGCCTTCGCTCAGGTTTGGCAATCCTATCCGCAGTCATCGCTGCACTAACCGGATGCCTGCTCTTCACAGCCATGTCAGGGAGTAAATAACGAGGGTTTGCGGCTGGTCACAAAGGACCACGTCATGATGCTCTCATCCGACATCCTTGCCATGGATCTGCTCTGGCCCAAGGGCTAGTTACTAAGCATGCACTCCACAAACTAAGTAGTCACTGCTTAAAACACAAGGGCCTGATTCACAGCAGATGGAGGAGAAAAGCCACCAGTCGCAGACTCGGTGTAAAGCGAGCAGGCAGTGCTTTCCTGAGCTGGCAGACAGCTTGGAACAATGGCTTTGAGAAGTGCGTCCTGCCTTCATTCATCGCACCAGGAGACTTGCCACCCAGTTCCATGGAAACAATGTGAACGGCCATTTTCAGGGTTTCACTGCTGATTATTTTAGCAGACAGGATGGGGACAGAGTAGGAATGAGACCCATATGGGAAGTGGGAATTGCATGGTAGGAAGTAGGGAGACAACACAGAAAAAAATCAGGGAAGGGGGAAAGAAACAAAGACAGGAGAGGGTGAAAGAATAAACCCTCAAGGGCAGACATGATGGTGATAATAAGGTACTTGCTCTTTATCTCCGAGTGACACTGGACACAGTGAGCAGGAACAGAGCTAACAGGATGAAGATAACTGGGCCATTTCTTCCTTGCTACATGTTTCACTTGCCTGCTGTGTCTGTATCATTTTGGGGAATTGTTCTCTTGGCGGAGAATGGCTGCCATTGATTTAGGATGGGAGGAAACATCTCCTGGAGATGCCTGAGCCTCTCCACCCCTCCACGGGGACCTACACTCCCCACTGTTCCCAGGAGAGGCAGATCCCACACCAAGGACAGGTCGAAAGTCAAGGTGTGCTCATGCTGGATGTGCCCGCAGCCCTCAGTGGTGCCAGAGTCCCTGCTCCACCAGGCTCACCAGTGAGCCACCTTCCTTTCAGGTGTCATGCGCCTAAGGCAGGACAGACCTGTATCCCTTTCTTCTAAGAGGCAGTGGATTACAGCTCTGGGAGAGCCCTGTGGTATAGCTCAACTGGTAAATTAAATGATCTTGGGGCTTTTCTGACACCAAGGCCAACCAGCACATTCAGTTGTGCTAGCTCTTCTGCCATGCCGGGAGACGTGGCCAAGCAAAGCTGTGGAGACACTTCCACCTGACAGGGTAGGCGATCACATTCTAGTGCCTGACAACATTCATCTTACTGGTGTAGGCAGAGCCTAGATCCTCAGTTACCCCAGACAGACACTGTCTTATGGGAGTCCCACGGGCACTGCCTTTCCCAAAGCACCGCTCAGGTGCGGTTACCTGCAAAGGCTTCTCAGCACAGGACATTGGTGGCACTCTAGTTTTTAATTTTTATTTAATTCTTTTGTTTTGTTTCGTATTCCCAGCAGCTCATGGGTTGGCAACCCATGCATGTATTTGTGTGTGAGACTCCTTCTACCACAACAGGCAGCAAAACTGCCAGAGCTTCCACAGACTTACTCTTCCGATCTCACTGACAAAGCCAGGGCAATTCCCTTCTTCTGCTCATCTCTCGTGTGGCCCCTCCAGCAGCAGGACCACCAGCACAAGACGTGTCCCCTGCTGCTACTGTTGTGGTGGGGCAAACCCCCCTCTGCCAGCAGGCCAGGTCACAGCACTGGGGCTGGGGTGGAGAGGTTCAGAGGTACCTCCTGCTGCTGCCCCATCCCTGAGCACAGCACCAAGTGGAAATGTCTCTGCACAAGCCAACAGGACTCAGCAGGGTTTCCTCAACAGGCCCTCAGTTGTGTCTCCTGAGCGCTGAATGGGATTATTGAGCTCTGCAGAGCTTGGTCCCATGGAGAGAAAGAGGAGAACCCCACAGCAGTGTCAGAAGCGGTGGGACTGACAGCCGCCTGCTATCACACAATGGGGAAGCGTCCTTGGCACCGCGAGCAGGCAGGATGTTTACTGCTGGGGATTTGCAGAAAATATCAGAAAGGGTTGTGATAAGTGGATCTGATACGTTTTACAACCCTTGAGGGCCTTTTCCTAATTTGCCATGTGACTTATCAACCTGTTATTGTCCTCTAGTGCTTTCCACATATTGATGGCGCTGACCTTGAAAAGCCCATGGCCTAATATGCTGAATGATATTATTGTGTGTGGGAAGGCAGCAGAATTCTGGGTCAGAGACCGTGGGGGGACGTGTGAATGAGGAGGAAGAACAAGCTGCAGACCATTTCCAGGTGCCAGTTTGTGTAGGGCAGGTTCTCAGAGGGGTCCATGAGGTGCTGCCCATACCTCATCACTGCCACGCTGCATGCCCAGGGAAGCAGCTGATTTGCACTCTTCTAACCCATGCAAGGACAAATTTCTGCTGAATCCTACAGCATAATGCAAGCTGAACCTACCACAGGTGCACTGGAGTCTTGAAAACTATGGTGATGCTGTCCCTGCTTTAGAGAGGGAAATGGGAAGGACACTTAATAAAGTTGTATAAGGTCACAAACTTTATTAAGTTGCATAAGGTTGTATAGGGTATGGCAAAAGGAAACTCTCCAATCTCCAAAGCCCCCGCTTTTCCCTTTTGAGGTGGGGTTCTCAAATCTGAGAGCTTTGAGAGAGGCACTGTCCTGGGGTCTTCTGCCTTCTTATGGAGTCCTCTTTTGGTTTCTTGCCACCATTGCAATAAACATTGACCTAGAAAGTTCCTCTCACTCACAGTTATATAGAGCTGAGGGCGCCTCTTCATACAGGAGAATTTGATTTGATTTGAAAGTGAATAATATGCCCGTCCTGCTGCAGCTGCTTCATGAATTGCAAGCAAGGGTCAGGTCAGCAGCAACTCTCAATGTGCTTCCAGCACATCAGTTCATGTGTCATGGTTGCATTGCCTGTGCACAGGGCATTTTGAACCTGAGATCCCTAGCAGGTCAGAAATTCTGATCAGACACAGAGCTGGTCTCTGCTCCAAACAAAATGCAATGTAAATGCTGACACCAATCCCAGTTTCAGACAAGTACACTTCCACCCCAGCTGCACAAATTGACTTTCTCCTTCAAATTAGGGGGGCTCCAGGCTGATCAGTTAGAAAGATTAGTTAAAAGTTTGCTGAAAAAAAGAAATACTAATGACAGTCAAGAGATGGTAAATCAGTGTTAGCATGGGCACTGGGAGTGCAGCTGGAGCTGTGATGGATTTAAGGCTGCTTGAGCCTGGTGACAGCCACCCCAAGCCACAGGGCTGTGCCTCAGCTAATGCTCCTCTTTGGGGTTACTGGCATGGAGCAGTAACTGACATGCACCTTCCTCTGCTTCGTGGTGCCTCGGCCGCCTTCAGACAGTTCTGGACTGCCTTTGTCTGGCCCCAAACCCACCTCCACCCGGGAAAAACACCAGAGATTTCTGGAGTGTTTTCAGTAGGGGCAGGAATTTCACCAGGGTTGTCAAAAAGCACCTGAGCTCTGACTGAAAATTCCCGAATCTGTTCGAGATAACAAGCTAAAAGAAAACACCGCCACCACAAATATATATATGTATATATGTATATGTATTAAATTGGATGCCTTTCTCATACAGTTTCAGTCTGGAAGATGCTTCCTGATTCTTTCCTTCGTGGTGACGCCATACACAAAGCAGGAGACCCTTCAGGGGTGATGATGTCCCGATGCTTGTAAGCACGGAACATAACGGAAAAAAATAAAAAATAAAAAAAACAACGAGGGAAAACCAAAAAAAAAAAAAAGAAAAAAAAAAAAAGAAAAAGAGAGCATCAGAGAAAGGGAAGCCTGCGTTTCGCCCGCTTCCAGCCGGCCGCTAGGTGGGTGCCGAGGGTCGGGACCGGGCCGGGCTCAGGTGCAGCGCAGCCCCCGGGCGCTTCGAGGGCCGCCGGCCCCATCCCAAAGGCGTTAAGGTTTGTAGGGGAGGCAGCAGCTCTCCTGGGCCGAGCATGACCGAGCGCTTCCTCAGGAAATGGTGGGAGCCTGCGAGGAGCCGCAGCCGTCCCAAATTTCAAGCTCTCCCTAGGAAGCGGAGCATGGGATTCCCTGGCACCCCCCGGGATGTACCTGGCCCAGGAATCTGGCTGCCTGCCGAGGAAGGGGGGCCAGAAATGGCCACGCAGCCTCCAGGCCCAGGGCAGGGCTCTGCTCCTCTCTGCTTCCCTACTTTGGTTTTTGCACCGCCGTGGAGTTGGCAGCCAAGTGATGCTTCCCCTCGGTGCCCACAGGAGGATGAGGGCACTGGAGGTGGATGGGTTTGGCTGGAAGTCCCTGGCAGCTGTGGGGGAAATGACCCTAAATCGTTGCCTTCCTACAAGCAGTCCTCCTGGCCCTCCTGACTTTGCTCTTTGTGGGGGACACAGTGCGGACTGGTCCCCAAAATGAAAACGTATGGGATGTGATCAGAAGCCAGTGCAGCCAGTGCTTTCTTGCAAAATCTTAATAGCTGAAATGTTTCACTCCACAGCCTCTGCCAGAGATCAAAGCTGATAAATCAGGAAATTTTCAGTTTGGCAAAGGCGACTTGGCAAAAGCCATATATAACCTGATACCCTGGATCTGCTCTGCGGACAGCACAAATATCCTACACAGCATCCAGAGGTGCACATGTTGTGGGTGTTGGCTTAAGGCAAGCGAAACAGAACCCAGGCAGAAGCCCTAAACGCAACTCTTGGCAAGGCTCAGTGCCAGCAGGTGGTCCCTGAGCTTTCTTTACACAGAGAGATGCTAGTCCCGCTTCTGTCAGGAGCCCACAGGCTTCCAGGGACCAGCCTGAAGTCGCGACCCCCACAGAGAAATCTTTATTTTTATTTTTACAGCGGCAATGTGGAGGTGGCGGTGCTGCTTTTTCTGGCAGCGCTGGAGAAATTCCCCTCGCTGCATTGTCCACCTGCACGACAATAATAGCCGATGAGTCAGGACAACGGGGCTCTGCGACACTTCCACCCCTCTCACCGTTGAGTCACTGGCCGGGATGGGCTGGGCCCAGCTGGGAAAGCAATGTGCAGGATGTGTCCCAAGTGCAGAGCCAAGGCGGACAGGTCCTTGTGATGCGCGGATGCGTAAGGTTGCGTAAACGCAAGCCGGGCTAACCGCAGGGCCTCAGGTCACGTCTTGACATCACGCTGCCCACCTTGGGCTTGGGGAATAGCTGTTAGAATAATGGTATCAGAGTCTTTGCCATTCGTACTGATCTGAAACCGAGTTTTCAGGAAAAGTCCTAGAGTAATTTATTTTGCATTCACTTATTTCTTATTGTCCCCTGTTCAGGCATTGCCTTAGGGCATCACTAGGGTGTATATATGTCCTAAAGGTGCATCGTGATCGTAATACATTTGGAGTACTTTCATTTCTTTTTGCCTTCAAAATTCTTGGGTTTCTAATGTGTTGTGCAGCTATTTTCTGCAGTTCTTTCCTACCATACATTTTTTTTTCCTTTTTTTTTTTTTTAAAGTTTGTACTTTATATTGTGTAATTACACTTTTTTCCTCTAGAAATTACGCAGTGGAAAAGTGCACTTCAGCATCATGTTATGCAAGTATAACAATTAATTCCAACATCCCTTCCATGAAGGAAAACAGAATTTCTCTGTAGCGTGTAGAAGTTAAGGGCTCAAGTCTGCTTTTACTTATCCTGAGATCAGCCAGGAATGGCACCAATAACTTTCATCTGGGTGGAGTTAGCAACGGAGAACGAGTCCTGGGTTTTCACATGTGTAAACTGCTGTCTCAGAGCAGTCTGACACTTCATAATGTGTCCTCAGATGACCCATCCTCCTGGATAACTCTGGCTAGGTCGGTGGTGGGGGCAATGAGGAGCTGGGAGAGGGAAGCCAGGGGGGTGAAAACCCCAGTGCCCTGTGGCAAGCCCAGCATCATGGAGCAGCTGCAGCAGTGCCAGCCCTGCAATGCAGACCTGCCTTGAGGCAGTGGTGGGCTGGTGTGGCCAAAAGCAGCAGATGAGCTGGAGCAACGTGGAGCTCAGCGTGGGCTTAGCTCCCATGGGCTTTTCCAGCTGGCTTTTTCAGCCCACACCAAGCTCCATGCTGTTGCAGCTTGCTTGCTCTGGATACCCATGCTGGTGTGACGAGCCCACGCGGAGCCACTGCCATCACAGCTTGACTTGCTACAGCCCTACCTGCAGGCAGCATCACGCAACCCAAAGCAGCCTGGTGTATGTTTGCTGACACAGGTCTTGCGGAGGATTTCGGTTGTGTAAATCTTCTCTGGCTGCTATCTCATTCCCCACGCTGAGCCCTGAACCATGGTTCAAACTTTAGGACTTCTTTCTTGCTCACTCAGCCTCCTGGAAAAGGCATTGTTGGGGATGCAGCAGGAAGAGATGTGACAGCAGAGCCAAGGGTGGCATTTATGAGACTTACTAGCACAGAGACCTGTCTGCCTCACTGTGTGGAGAATAAACACCGTCTCCATCCTTCAGGGACAGAAAACGGTGGGGAACCTCTTATTTGCCTAAAAGCAAATACATGCTCTTTCTGTCTTTTTTTTTTTCTTCTTTTTTTCTTCTTTTTCTTTTTTTTTTTTTTTTTTCTTTCTTTTTTTCACCCTTTGTTTATATGATTACTCTTTTAAACAAATGGTTCCTATTCTGGTTTAATTTGCATTTTAGGCTACATTTTGGGATGGTTTTTTATTTTATTTGGATCTGACACAGATCTCTGATTCCAAGTGCCCCTGGGGTTAACAACTTGAGGCAGCTCTCCTTTTATCTGGATTGGGCTGACAATGTAAACTTTGGACAGGCCAGCTTGCTTCCCAGATGTTTCTGACCGTGGTTTTTCATATGGTCCCACTTCCCAAAATCAACTGGGGGATGGTCTCAGTGTGGCAACACCGCCAGGAACTCAGATGTAATCCTCTGCATCTAAAAAGGAGGGAGGCGCCCTCCCAGCATGTTTTGTCAGCCATGACCCAATCTCCATGCAGTATCTGTCCGAATTGCTCATAACTAGCATACCACAAGTAAGGATCAACTCTTTTCTTATAGGATCAATGTGTTTATGTTTCATTTCATGGCAGCAGCAGGAGAAGCTGGCTGCCTACGCTGCAACATTTCCTATCCCCATGTTGTCAGATATCCGCTGGTGCTTCTTGAGGCGATCCAAGGAAAAAAAGCCCCTTTTTCTCAGCTTCTCCCAGAATTTTCCTAGAAATAACAAAGGACAGATTTTGGGTTGTCCTTCTGGAAGTGTTGTGCTCCAGCAGTGTGAAGCCCCAAACATCAATTAGAGGTGAGCTTTACAAAGGCTATTTCAAAGCAGATTTCTTGTCTTTTCCCCCTGCCGTGGTCCCCCAACATGGTCAGTCTTGCAGTCTCTGTGAGTGCAGAGGGACTCACCGGCTGCCCCACAGTTACAAACAGAAGGTAAGATGGATTGAGGAGAGAAGTTCTCCTTGAATTCTGCCCCATTATGACAGGAAGAATAGAGGATACACCGTAGATCATGAGCTGAAAGCACCTCTCGGTGGCCTGTTTTGCTGAAATCATCTTGGGGTGACAGAGACCAGGCCTCAGGACTGCTGAGAGCCATGTCCAGCCCCTACAGCAACCAGAGATGGGACTCAGCCTGTCCCTGCTCTGTGTCTCCGAAAAGCAGAGGAAGAGAGGCAATACTTCCTTCCCCACCACTGTCTTATGGAGCAGAGACACCAAAGGTATGAGGAGCATTTTCCAGACCCTGGGGATATTCTTCTTCCCCAACCTGTTTCTTCTCCCACCCAGCCTTGCAGTAACTCCACTGAGCCCAGCACGGTGCTGGTACAGCCCCTCCACTGTAAACTACTTTTGCGACCCCCTCGGGGAAGGTCTCCTGGCTGGGGACAGGGGGTGAAGGGTTGCAAATGACAAATTGTCATCTTTGTCAGCAGAGCAACTGAGAAACAGTGGGAGTGAGTGACTTGTCCACAGAGAGAAGATTGTCACCTGCAGTCCTGCACCAAGGTGGCCTGAATGGCTGTCCTTGCAAGATGCATCCCCAAAATACCATCCTGCCACAGCCCAGAGAGTCCAAGACTGGCTGATACAGAGTTGCAGACAGGATCTCCACAGGCTTCACCACTCTTGGAGAAGGAAGACAAGGGCTCTGATGGCAAATGGGCCACTTCGGTTGAGGCAGGTTGGGCTGGCCTCCAGCCCTCCCCAGCCTGCAGGCTATGTGCAGCAAGCATTGGCCATAAGGAGCGGCCAGGACAGGCTCACTTTCAAGCCCCGACTGCTTTGCATGACTCAGGTGAGGACAAGCAGATGCAAAACATTGGCACTGCTTTTGTGGTCGCTTTGCACTGCAGGCAAAACAGAGCTTTAGGTCTAGGCTGTAAAAACAAAAGCTCTGGTATTGGGTGTGTTTTCATGCCTAAACCTTGCTTTCTGCAACTAAACCAAAAACGTCTTTGGTTTCTTATCTCTTAGCTTGCTTCAGCTTACCCACATCACTCAGTGTCCTGTTGCCTCCTCGAGCCGAAGGCACGGGAGCAGAGTTATCCCAAGGTGAGCTGCTTTAACACTTCCAGCCTGACCTGGAAGAGGAAGTATCAGGAGTCTTGCAAAAAAAAAAAAAAAAAAAAAAAAAAAGTGACATTTCCAGCTTACTTCCAAGCCAGTGTGGTTTGGAGAACTTCCACTGGGCACTTTGAGCAAACAGCAAGCAGTCTCGGTGTCTCTCCCTTGCCAAGTTGCAGCTTGGCATGCCGCCGGTACGGGCTGAGCGGGAGCCTGGCCAGGAGCGTCGGGGTTCAGGTGCTGCAAGCAGAAACAAAGTTCACAAACGCACAGCACAGCGAATGGGAGAGCTTGATAGGAACCTGAGCGTGACATCAGCTGCTTTCATTACATGAGCACAAAGGTCACCAGCGCGGCAGTCACCAGCAAACGCCTGTGCTACCTTTCGGAGGGTGGCACGGGTCCGGCCTTTTCCCACCAACAGCCGTACCTGAGGCTAAAGTACCTCAGGGACACACAGACAGCAGAGGTGCAGCCTTTGCTGCCTGAGCCTCCTTACAGGAAGCAAGTGCTTTTCCTTCAAATGTTCAGGCTGTTTTTTTTTTCCTTCCTTTTTTTACAGTAATGGTGTTAAAGTGCAGTCATCCTCAGAAAAGCACTTTGTGTAAATAGGCCTTGCTTGATCTGATCCCCACACGCATTCAGAGCCAGACCTGCTGCCTGTAATAGCAAAAAAAAAAAAAAACCCACAAACTGCTCTCCTGCTCCTCTGATCTTTGCACACTCAACCACATGAAGCTTGGGCTCTTTTTTACCCCTGGGCTTCATCAACAGACTCGGGCATGGCATGAACTCGACGGATCTCACCTAACATGAGAACTGGCTGGTCCATGCCTCCCTCGAGCCAACTTGCTCGGTCTCTTTAGATGTGAGAACACGTCTGACTCCATCTGGACCCCAGCTCTGGAGCTGAGCACCGTAATGATGCACCACCGAGGTGCTTGGCAAGCCTATGGCTGGTGCCCTTCAAAATGCCAACCACTCAAATAGGGGAGCCAATTATTCAAAACAGGGAGTAGGAAGAGACAAGGAAAAGGGATGCTTGCACTGTTCAAGCCATAGCAGAGGTGCTGCATTGATGATCTCCCGTGCTTCTCCCCAGGCTGAGCAGAAGAACGTGTGTGTACCCGAGGGTGCTTCCTGCCGCCCGTGCGGATGGGCATGTTTGTGTTTGTCCCCTCCGTGTCAGGATGAGCCAGAGGCACACTCCACTCCCCGCCCCCCCTGCTCGTATCCTGTTTTCCCTGTGAAGGAAATCTGGGCAAGCGGGACGGAAAAGCAGCGGGGGTCCCGGCCGCAGCGGTGGGGCTGCATTGGGGCAGCGTGGGCAGGGGATGTGCTGCACACCTGCACCACCAGGCAGGTGCCACCCCAGCAGCACCCGCTGCCACCCCTGCCACGAAGCAGAAGGTTGTCACCAGGTGGTTTCACCACCCCAGGAGCTCTGTGGAGAACGTGAGGGTGCTGTTAAAAGCTATGGGGCATGGGAGGTGATACAGACAAGAGAAGGGCCAAAGAGCAAGCTTTGCACTTGCTAAGTGGACTTTCCTTGACCCAGCACCCTGCCTTCTACCTGGCCGATCTCTTCCCAACACTGCATGGCCATAAAAGTGATAAATGCTGGGGCAGTGAGGCCAGTGGCTCCCCGTGTGACAAGAAGAAATTGCAGAAACGTACATTATTGTGATCAGAAGGGAGATAGGCTAATTGTCATGTCGTCACGCAGGCTGGGAGGGTGACCTCATGGTGTGCAAACCAAGGGACAGAGGTGGCATTGCCTGACAGGGGAGGGAGCAGAGTTCCCAGAAGAAAGCACATCAGCCAGGGTCTGGCCATGCTTTCCAGTGAGCCTTCCCAGCTCCCCATGTCCCCAGCAGCCCTCACAACAAGTTTTAATCAGATTCTATGGGACACTTTTCAGGAAATATGAATTCTAGGGACTTGTGTAGGGGATTTTCTGGGGTAGCCTATAAAACTGGCCTTTAAGCTTACTTAGCAAAGACTGGCAAAGGAGACAGATTTAAGGAGCCTCCTTCTCCATGAACATGTCCTTCTGTGGAAGGACACTGTATAGTAAGTGGCAATAACCTTGCACTTGGCCAGGACTGTGATGGAGATGCCCACAGAAGAAAGCGTCAGGGTAAGCATGGAATACATAATGTGAAAACGTGCTGTGGGCATCAAGAGCAGCACGATCTGAGTGATAATCAGACACAGGAGGAGGAGGCAGAACACGTTGGCTAGGAGGTGACAGCAAACATTGACTTCCAATATGGATCTGCAGGAAGCATGACCATCCAAGGGGGAAAGCAAAACAGGGCACGAGACCAAGAGAAGCTCTTGCAGTCACTGAGCTGCATGGGTGTTGTGGTTTTACCATCAAAGACCATCAAAGGTCTTGGAAAGGGGCAAAGAAGAGGAACTCTTAGAAGGGTAAAAGAATGAATGAAGCTATGGGGTGAAGATGGGATGTTGGCTGGGGTTTTCATAGATCATTTATCAAAAAAAAAAAAACAACCATCTGATTATCCCTGGAGTCTCACAGGATCTGGGGATGCTGTAGGGAGTCTTGGCAGAAGGGGGACCTGCTCTGCTCACCACTAAGCTACCCACGGCCGTGAGAGGAGAGGGTGCCTGAGGGGAGAGTGGACCAACCCATGTAGTGCTGACGAAGATCTCGGCTAGGTCCTTTCAGAAGTAGGAGCAGGAAAACCCATGTTGAGGGGAATGAATAGAACCATCCAGCTCACCACCTTTTGAGATCTGTATGTGTTTTTTATAACTTTACCATTTCATGTACGCATCCTCAGCTGCTGTGAACGTGTGAACCATGAGACACAATTAAATCATGAGAGCCGGATGTACTGTCTATAAGTTAGCTAAATAAGTCCGTGGCAATGAGACATCGGTTGCGGAAATCCACAGATAGGTTTAGCTGTAAGCCAAAGAGATAAAGCCCTTCATTTCAAAAGGGTGACATCTTGGTCGCAGTTTGGGGATGTTTGGGGTGCAAAGAGCATGATTTCCAGAGGCGGCAGAACAGCTACATTAATTTATTTGGCTCTCCAGTCCAACGAAATATCCATGATTACTGTACCCCCCCTACCCCCAGCCACTCTGCCTGTGTCCGCATAGAAACAGGTCTGGGATGCTGCACGCAGACGAGTGTGCAGGAAGAGGGCTCTTCCACACAGGAAGGGTATTTTTATAAACAGGAAGTGTATTCTCCTACCAGATTTACTTCTGCATCAAGTCCTGGTTTAGGTGGAACTGTCTGATCAAGGAGAAGAAAACAAGAAGCTCATTCACAGGATGGCAGAGCAAGTTAGCACATGACAGAAAAACACACAGCGACCTGTTTCTATTCTCAGTCCTCATTTCTGAGGAGGGGTTGTTCCACTGAGTTTAATGGATTGACTTGAGCTGCACTCGGTAACAAAAATAAAAAGGACCCTACATTCTTAAAAGAAATTGCAATAATAATAGCAACAATAAAACAATCCACGGACTTCCATGAGACCATCCCTGCAAGTGGTGCTACACATCTGCAGGGGTTTGCAGGACCTAGATCAGAAGAGGCCACAACCAATGCATGAGTGTGTCCATCCCTGGCCATGATGCTGTCTCCACCTCTCCTGCCCCTTGAAAACTTCTGTTTTATTCACCTGATGGTCTGCAGCTAAACCTATGGTGTTTTTTTTCTTGGAATATGGACTTTCTGAAAGCACGATGCAATGGAGACCAGAGGTAACTCAGCCCCTGACTGAGTTGCATGTTGCATCAGCCAGTTGTGTATGGATGGATCCCAGTTTCAGAGGTTGGCTGCAGCATGTTGTGCCCATGCATGTGGTCTCCTCTGTTAACCTTGGGGTGAGCACTCCTACAGCAGCCCTTACTGCTGAGCAGCAGCACTTGCTCCTGTGCAAAGCACTGGCTCTTGCAGTGGCCCTGCTGTGTTCTGCATGCACATGGCAAAGCCCTAAGGCCCCATAAGAGTAGGGTCAGGGACACAATATGGCAGGAGATGAGGTATATGGTAGGAAGTGTGGGGAGCTGAGTGTCCATCACATGGGGCAGGTGAAAAAGGGTGAACTGTCCACTCCAGGGACAACTTCTTAACAAACCTAATTATGTAGGAATGCTTAGGACTGTAACATGGTGTTTGTGGGTACACGTCCCTGCATGCACGCAGGATCCATACATGCACCGCTGTACTGCCTGGTGATGTCAGAAGTGCACTGTAAATATTTTTGCTAAATGGAAATTCTCGAGAAAGGTTGGCCATTCCTCTGCTGGAACCTGCCTCCCTGGTGAAGAAAGACAAGTGAAATCCAGGAGTGACTGGAGCGTGGAACAGCTCAAAACCACGCGGTGATGGCCTCTTAGGGCTGCTGGTGCCCTGTCCCTCACCAGCCCTGCCCAGGCACTGCCAGCCCCACACGACACATGTGACCTCTGGGCCACCAGCCTCACAGGGATGCCTGGGCATATCTGAAGCGGTTGCAAGTTTCATCCTGTTTTGTCAGGCCAGTTTCTCTTTCTCTGTATGTTTCTAGAGCATTTTAAGACTAGATGAGTTTGACAGGAAGAACTATACAGCTCTTACATATTTCTCCGGATTTCTCAGAATTCAAAGCCATTTTCTAGGGATCTGATGGCATTCAAAAGCAAAGCATGTCCGCTGCCTCCTGACTAACATCTCTCTGGTTTGCCAGCTCACTTCCAAGCCATACTATAGATGAAATCCCACACATGCTTAGGCCATGTTCTCAGCCATCTTACAACCAGCAATGTCCGTGGAGCTGTGCTGGATTACACTTGCCAGAAATTCAAGGACTTCAGCTTGCTCCTGCCAGCAGACCTGCAGAGGAGTCTGAGACCTCGAGACCTGTGCATTTTGAAAAGCACCAACATACCTTACCAAAAAAAATGAAAGATCCCTCACTGAAATGACATTCACTTATTTACACACTTATCCCCATCAAAGATTTACAAAAGCACATGAATGTACTCTGGGATGTCTGCAGCTGGGATTTGCAGCTCTTGTGTCACACCAGTGTTCAGTGAACCCCATCCCCTTGTCTGGTGCAGAAACACCAGTGAATCTCCCTGCTCTTTTACTTTCCCTTTTACTTGTCATGCTCTCTCCCTCCCTCACAATGCTGGGGCAATGTGCATGGAGCTTAATATCCCAGTATTGCACCAGTAGGAAGAGATAGCTGGAAGAACATAAGCGCAGGACACGCCTCAGGGACCAGCTTTCAGTAAAGAGGCAGGTTACATTTAAAAGTAAGATGTCTCCTCCTCATCTGTAGCATGTATAATGCATACCACAGTCTGTGTCAGCCATCACCAGGAGGTCAGGCCCTTTACAGCACTGCTTCTGCTGTGAAATGCTTGTCTGCAAGGGTATTTCCCATGTACAAGGCTTTTAACTCCACAGACTTCAAAAATTTGTGAACTGTAGATAAAACCTTATCTGTAAGAGTTGGTGGTCACTTACTGTTCAACCTCCCCTCCTCTAGCTGGCATTTGTCGGCTTCCTCTTTCTCGCAACTAGATAAGTGCAAATCAAGAGCAATTCCAGATCAGTGTCAGCTGAAAACAGAAACTGAAGGCCTGGGACACTTCTCATTTGTGAGGAGAAGCCCATGGAGGAGCAAGGTGCCAGATTAGCAGCCCAGGGGACTGTGGGCTTTATTCAAAAATGGCCTAATTCCCAGCAAAGTCCCGGTGACTAGTGCTTCCTTTTGAGCTGCCCTATATCTCCGAGAGGCTCCCTGCCAGGAGGAAACGCTCATCTCCTGCACGTAGGTAGGACCACAGGCACGAGCAGTGCTGCGAGGCTTTCCAGAGCAGGTGCACTGGGAGCTCAGTGCTCAGGAAGCCCACGGCCTCGACTGGGGGAGAGTTCAGTCCAGCCCAGCCCACGGGGGACCCATGTTCTCTGCCACCATCCCCACCCTGGAGACCGGTTCCTGTGCCATGGCCACCCCTCCACCAGAAGCTGGGCCAAGATCACTGCGTGTCTTCCACAGCTCTCCCCAAAAAGAGACATGAAAAGGGAAAATAATAACAACAAAGGATGTAGCTGGTTCTGCACGCTTATTATTAGCGGAGGAAGAGCTGGGATTAATCACCCCCGCTGAAACAGCTGTAAAGGATGGAAGTAGTTGATCAAAGTGGACTTTGTTATTCCTGATGCATCATTCTGCTGAGCAATGAGAACTAGTGTGGAGCACTAGAGCTTCAAAAGGTCTTTAATGACTCCAAGGCTTGAACCAAGGACACTGCTGGAGCTAACTGAGAAGGAAATCCAGGGCAAGGTGGAAATGATGGAAATGAGTGCTTTGGTCCGAGGAATTTTTCCACATCTTTCATTTCCTAATTCCATACCTTTGAGGTAATAAAATTTACAGTGGTGGAAAAAAAAATAGTGGGACAATGGGAAACGTTTCTCTATGGGACTGGGCTACGTGTGCTTAGGCTACACCTGATTGCTGCACGGGTGCCAGAGGGGAATAGGGGGCACAAGGAGCCACTCCATTTTGCACTCCTGAGGTCTGACAAAACCGTGATCCCTCTGCCTCCTCCTGTGCCAGGACAGCCCCTCCTATTGCTGGGAAGTTTCAGAGCATCTCTGAGGCTGGGGCAGGTTCCCTTTCCTCCTCGCTGACCAAACAGATGCACAGTAAGTGCCTTCTGTGTCCCTGGAGTGTGCAACCTTGCCATGGCCCTTCTGTTAGCTGTGGGGCCAAGAAGCCACCCCCTGCTGCTGCAGAGGACTGCGGTGGTGAGCTATGAGTGGGTATGGAGAACCTCTGAATACTGGCTGGGAATAGCCATGGGGAACCTGACTTGTCTGCACTGAAACTGGTGGGGCTCTGCCATACAGAAGCCCCATGTCTGCAGGACAGCTCTCACCCTGGTTTGGAAAATAAATACAAACTATACAGGATAGCTTTTTTTAATGACACAGCCACCTTGTTCCTCTCTTCTTTCCTTCCTTCCTTTCTTCCTTCCTCGTTTCTGTTTATAGAGCAAGTGGATCCAAAAGCGCATTTCCTACTGAGCAGCACTACCATCTCTGCGACAGTCAAGGACGTGTTGTCCAGAAGCAGGCCTTTTTCCTGCCAGTAAAGCATTGGTCCTCTCTTGAAAGAAAGACCCTGAGAGCATTCATTTCATAGGCTCCGAGCATACCAGAGCTCATTTTAAAGCCCCCAGTGAGAAAATGACTTGGTGCCTCACATAAGCCTTGACTGCATGGAGACAGGACTGCATCTCTGGGATGTTCAGATGCAAAGCCTCATCGAGAGACACAACACCCCCACTTACCAAAGCACCCCCCTTGGTATGTAAGTCAGCTGCCCTGTGGAGGTAGGGTTTGCTCCATGACTACTCAGGCCACCTGCCTTCAAACGACTTGTGGCTCTCCTGAGTGAGGGAAGAGTAGAAAGGGTGTCAGGCTCTCAACAGGCAGAACAGTGGCTGTCACTGGATCCTGGATCAATCATCTGGTGGCACGGCTCCTTCTTCTTTCAAAGACCACAGCACGAGGCTACTTTCTGAGCAGGCACCTCTGGGGCCAGGAGATCTGGGCAGGATAGCTGTAGTCCTCTTCTGCTCAGCTGAGTGGAAGGCAGCAGCACATCTCTCATCCTGACCCACTGCCTGCCCTCGATGCTCACCAGCTACTTGCAAACACTAGAGAGATATGCAAGCATTGAGGAGTGTCTTCAGCATTATGTCTTGCTGAATGCAGTGAAGATCTATGGCTCTGTTTCTTGTTGCTTTTGTCAGGAAGGATCCAGTGCGCATTCTGTGGTTTAAAGTCAAAACTGAAAGCATTTCCCCGTCCTCTCTTTCCCCAGATCCAGCAGTTGTGGTGTTGCCCGTTTTGCTTTCTCTGCCTAATCATGCAGCAGCACATTCTGGTGAGGGGCAAAGCAAACAAGCTGCTGAGGCAGACTGACAGGATGAGAAATGGAGAACGAGGAGCAGAGCCTAGCAAGGGAACCCGACACCCTGTGCGCTGGCCAGGGAACTTGCCTCTCTTCTCTTCGCTCTGTCGCAGCACGCTCAGCACCTCCAGGGCTCAGGTACCGAGTTTTCCAAGTCACGTTGTGCCAGGTACGTTGTGTCTAGGGCGGTACTGAGCAGAAGTTGCTTGGTGAGCTAACCCCACGAGCTACCTTCTCTGAAGTGTCTGTGCTTGCTTTCAGCTTTCATATGGGGATGAAATTTGCTCAGGACCCAGAGCCCTCCTGTAAGAGCTATGTGCCGTGACTCAATCAGTGCGTGTGGATTCCTGCTTCCTCCCTTCTGAGCCTGCTTTTCTTACTCCTCTGCAATGGGCAAGGTGGACCCAGCCTGCATGCAGCTGTCTCTGTCCCCGGGGAAGTGACATTTGCTGGGCAGGGAACTGCCACGGCTGCATCCCCTTCCTCCTGCTGTGGAGATATTCCCTGGGGGAGCATCTGAGTGGTTGCCGTACGAGCATCGTGCCGGGCTTCTCCTCTGCTCCTGTATCCTGCAAAGGGCTGAGGAACACAGCTGTCTCCAGCCTCAATGAGCAAAGAAACCTGTCACCTCCTGCTCCCTTTTCCTGACAGCAAGAAGGCCATGGGGAAGGAGGATCCCACCCTATCCCACACCACAGCCCTTTTTTTGGAGTCATAGCCAGCCACCCCCCAAAATGCAGTCTTTCTCTGGCAGGAGGGCAGCCAAACTGACCTTCATGTTTATTTGCCAACAGCAAGGTCTGGCAGTAAGCAGCCTGCATTGGCGGGGCAGTGTTTCCCTCTGCAAAGCCCCTTGTTACCCCGTATTCCTTGTAGTCAGCAGGCAGACAGCGAAAAATGCAACTCCAGGGACAGGCTGGAGAAAGCAGGGCCCCGCAGCCAGAGCAAGTACAGCTGAGTGGGTGGAGTGTGGCATGCTGAGGGGGAATTGCCTTTGTTATTTCAACACAAGTGAATGCAGAAATTCAGTTTCTGATGATGTCCTGAACTCTGCTCCCAGTGTCACCAGCGCCCCAGTTCTGCCAACACAAACACAGATGCCTGGCCAAAGAAAGAAAACCTCTGCAGCTTCACACCAGCACCCTCCTTCATACCCTGGTATCCAGATAACTGCTTTAGTTAGGCAAGCAACTTGGATAAACAGTTGCACCACAGAGCAGCCAGCTGCTCAACCAGGGAGCGCTGGAGCCTGTCAGAGACAGGCGAAAGGGAGGAGAATGGACAGTGAACTGGATTTTATGGAATGGGCAAGAAAACAAACGTAGCTAAGAAAGTTAGTTAAGGTACAAATTAAAGTAGAATCAAAAGGATCAGCTTAGGTATGCATCCTAGGCCGAGAGCAATGGGATCCGTTTGACCAGGTTCAGGCCTTACATCCAGAACTTTCCCAGGAGAGTTTCTAGTCTCACAACAGAGAGCAAAAATTTGCTATTTTCAGCTGACCTAGTAAAAGCCCCCTCCCACTGCCCTGGAAGTCACAGCATAAGCAGCACTGCCAGCAGATCTTTGCAGCAGCCTGGAGTGGTGTTGTGATGCGTCTGGGTCTGTGCTCTGCTTCCTTTTTTCAGGAGCTGAACTGAGGAGCAGTCACATGCATGATGGCACAGAAGAAAACACGATGCAGAAGCAGCACACCTGTGGAGTCTGGTTTCTACCTCTCCCCAGAGAGGAGTGCTCATGTTTTGGGGCTCGGAGGGAGCACAGCTTCTTTGAATGCAGCTGCAGATCAAACCAGTAGGGGTGGCATCCTTCAGGTACACCCTCAGGGTTGGTTTTGCAGACAGCTTTCACACCTGCTGCCTCTTCTGGTTTGTTAGGACAGAAGCAAGAATTGGACATGGCCCCTTGGCACCAGCAGTCATACAAATAGCCAGCCAGACTTAGCTGTGGGACTGCATGCCCTCTCCTCTGGGCCAGCAGAAAGCATCAGCAGGCCTGCTAACACTCTTCCTAACATGACCTTCACTCTGGCCTGCCTTGAACACAGTGACCTTGAGCCCTTCCAGCTGTACTTAGCGAGGTTAATATTCATCTCCTGTGGGGCAGTTGCTGAGTGACTCCCACAACATGCCACGCTGTGAAAGTTCAGGTCAGGGCAGCTCTGACCCCATCACCGGCCACCCAAAGCACAGCCGGCAGAAGAGGACCAAACCTCCCATCGCCATGCTGGTGGCAGACCTTGAGATGTTAGAGCTGGGGGCTTGAGGAGCTGCAGACATATACAAGCACCTCCAAAGTGCTTGCATATGTCTGTGCTGGCCCTTGAGAGGTCTCTTCTCCTTTGCCCAAAGAGAACGAGGTCGTTGCCGCCTCAGCTCGGACACAAATATCCCCCAGCCCAGGGAGCAGGGACACAGCACCCTGATGAAGGAGATGTCCCAAAGGTCCCTAGACACAACACACCTGGTTCACAGTGATGCCACTCAGCTGACAGCTTGCCTGGCTGCTCTCCCAAGAGGCACAGAGGGAGCTTGTTACTGTCACAGGCGTGGTGGTAAAGCTAAGGCAGGGTTTTGCTGCAGAGAGAGGGAGAGGGTCACCTGCTGGGTCGTGTTTCAGCATCACACCCTGTTTTAGTCTCTTTCTCCCTTTCTCTGCAGCACACCCCTAGTACAAAGGATTTGACACCGGGCGATTATCTGAAACCAGAGACACAAGGTGTTGGTGCATCTCTGGTTACAGATATTATACTGAAGCCTTTGCTCTTCCTGCTCATGAGCATGTTACCCTGTGGGTTTTTGTTTGTTTGTTTTGTTTCCCTATGTAATTAATGCAGTGAAGCAAAAACACTGTCCATATAACTGTAAGGATGTCAGGTGACCAGATATAACTATTCATTTTTAAGGTGACAGATAGATGGATATCTGAGGTAGTCTTCATTTTTGAATATTCATGTTTTGAAAATGACAGCTACACTCATCTATTTGGGGTGTCTGTGGTTATTGGCTATCGTCAATTTCTGGACCTGAGGCTTCCCTGAGGTCAAAGTAGAAATATTCAGCAACTGCCTGAGCTACACAGATGTTGTGCATCCCCTTGACAGTGTTTACTATTTGCAGGATTATTTTAAATAAATAACACTTTCAATCTGAGAGTTTGTCTTCTCCATCAAGATGGCCTCATACAGCAGTAAAGAGAAGAAGAAGAAAAAAAAAAAAAGGAATAGAGATACAAGTAGGCAAGAAAGGAAGAGAGGGAGATAGGAGCCAACTAAGCTGTGTGCTATCCCATAGTTTATTAACATTTGATTAGCATAATGAATATTCAGCCCCATTATTATCTTATTGTTCCTCTTTGCATAGTATGTTAAGTATGAAAAGTTTCTTCTGTGGGTTTTTTCATTGCAAATTTTGCCCCTGGAGAATGAGTTCTCCTTATCAAAAGAGTCTTAAGACTAAGGATTAGGCAGAAAAAACAAAGGAAAAGGAAAATATGTTGCAAGGAACATGTCTCATGTCTCGTAAAATCCAAAGCCAAATGATTTCTATCATGCATCTAAGACTTACAAGGGATTATTGACCAGGATACAGTTTTAAAATGTGTGCGCTCTGTGCCTGTTGTTATCTTTATATGGCAGTAGCGTTACATTTCAATGCGCCAGTATCTAACCCGCTGGTTAAATTTGTTTTGAAGATTGTTTAAGAGGCGATTGTCAAACTGAAACAGCATCAGCTTGGCACCGGGCCAACATCTGTGGCTGAAATGCAGATCAGCACGGGAGCAGGAGCCCGTCGTCGCCAGCTCCTCATCTGCCCCTGAGGCAGAGCTGGAAGAAGATGCGGGGAATTGCTCCTGAAGGCTCCTGGCTCCCAGGATGGCCCAGAGACACCTCGGGGCGGCCGGGTGGGCTCTGCCCGGGTGCTGCCTGGGGGAGGCCCCTGGCACAGCCTCCCCGCAGCCGGGCCCAGCCGTTGCTCAATAAATCATCCTGACCGCGGGAGGGAGGCCGGGGGGAAGGAAGAGGAACTGCGAGTGTTGATTTGTTTTTCTTTAAAGCCCAGGCTCGGGGCAGCCATGGCCCCACCTCACAACTTTCAGCCCAGGGAAGGCCATGCACCCATCAGACCCTCGGTACCAGCTCCTCCATGGGGGCACGGGGACCCATGAGGGTGGTGTAGGTGTGTGGCTGAGTTGTGGGGAAGCAGAGGCTGGGGCTCTGCGCTGGGAAAGTCTCCGGGCAGTTTTCTCTTCAGATCAATGAACGCGCTCGGAAAAAGGAGCGGAGGAGCTCGCCAGCATGGCTGGAGGGGGCCGCAGGGGCAGGCGGCCAAGGCAAACAAGGAAGCCACCTGATGTGACCGGGGTCAGATAAGAGAGTTGTCACTTCAGGAGCAGGTGCTTCCTGCACCGCGCGCTTGCCCAGCCCCAGCCCCGCCGCCCGCGAGGCAGCCTGTGGCCGACAGCTCCCTGAGGCGGCCGCCTGGTGTCCTGGTGTCCTGGATCGGGGCTCTCCAGGTCCTGTACCCACCTGGTGAATCCAGGAGGAGCAACGCCTCTCCTCAGCCCCACAGCTAGCACTGGTCTCAGGGCTCCTCCCGGGTCTGGCTGCGAGCACTTGCTTTGATCTGAGCACCCACAAACGATTAAAGGGATTGTGCTGAATGGATAATGGAGGACTGCTGTGGTGGGGAGCAATGGAGATTGTTGGCTGGGGACACTAGCCACCTTAAGTTTGAAGTGAGCTTTGTAAGATGCTGAGCTGGGCTGGGAGACCCCAGGCTTTGTTTTTGTCCCTCCAGGGTCCAGATAAAACCAAATAAGGCCTTCAGGAGCTGATTTCCCTCATCTTTATGCTGCTGAAGCCCAGATCCTAATGCAGGAAAGGACCATGCCAGGAGGTGCCTGAGAGAGACCCAGGTGTGTGGTATGGCTGTAAAAGCACCCAGAGCCAGACTCACCACCTGGGACAGCCCATGGCTCCCCCCGCCCAAAGCAGGACCTCCACAGCCAGCAAGAGGCTCCAAAACAGGGTTACATGGTGCACAGTTTCTTGACAGTAGCCTCCTCTGTATATAGCAATAGATCATATTAATGGAGAGGGATGAGGTCAGCACTTCTTTTAGGATCCATGTGTATATAGGAGTATATATCATATTAATGAGGAGGGATGAGGTCAGCACTTCTTTTAGGATCCATCTGTTGGCTGTTCTTCAGCAATTCTGCTCTTTGCTTACTGCCGTCTCTCTTTTTTCCCTCCTGGCAAGTCACATTTACTGGAGAACATGGCTCTCCCTATCTCTTCAAATGCATTGACATGTTTCCAGACCTGCCAGAAGATGAAAGGAGGGCTTAAATAGGAAACCCAGAGGGTGTCTTCCCCTTCCTTGTGTGCAGCCAAGACATGAACACCAAAGTTCAGGCGGGAAGCTGGGGCCATCTACAGCTGATAGAAAACGTATCGGAGAAAGGAACCTATTTGGGAGCATACACAGTACAACTTGCCCAGGACATAGGTATGTGATGTTGTCCTCAAAGACACCGAAGAGAAGCAGGCCACAAAGAACAGCAGGCAGCAGCTACTTGAAATGACACAAGTTGCAGTTCTTAACTGGGCATAAAGTGGCTGATGACAGCCTTTTGTTTAACAAGTTAGCATTTTACTACACTGCTTTCTAGCAATAAGACCTGTGGTCTCCTAGAAATGAGCAGTAGGGCCTCGCAGGATGTAAATCTGGTCCTGTTCAGGGTTCAAGGTGGGCTTTTGTCTGTTGAGATTATGGTTGGATTTATATGAAAAGGTGAGAAAGCTTTTTCACAAGGAATGCTTACCAATGGCTACAGGAGAACTCAAGGTTTGAACACCATGTTGATTCCCCGTCTCTGTCATTGATTTGCCTTGTGAATTTGGATAAATGGTACCTATGGTACCTTGGTAGTTGCAGGCTTCCCTAATCACCTTGGTCTCTGGCAGATAAATATGAAACTCATTGTGAATGTGAGAAGAAAGTATTTCAGAGGTGAATGGGTTAATGCTCCAAAGTTCTCTGAGAGCCCTGGGTGACTAATTAGCAGGAGATGAATCCAAAGTAGCGGAGCAGGGTAGAACTGAAAGGAGATTTATACCTGAGGGGTCTCCGTTGGCTTATGAGTAGGCAGATCAGAAAGGCCAGATGTAACCATTATAAATATGATTGTGCTTAGAATGTCAGAAATTTCCAAAACAGGCAGAAAGACCATTGTATTCCAACTAGTGCTCAAATGCCACGTCACTTGGGAAGCCCTGCATGTATTCCTCTGATCACGCAGGCACATCAATGGCATCTCTGCTGGATCATGTTTCCTAAGGGGTCTTCTTCATCTCGAGAATGTGCTATTTGCCTTGGAGAGCCCTGGGGGACAGCAGTTTGCTTTATCAACCCATCAGTAATATACACTGTGTGCATCTCATCCTTAGGGTGGGATAGCTAGTTCTGCATCTGAATGTACTTTTTGGTATCGAGTTCTGGTTGAAAGCCTTTCCCTCTGAATGCAGGGAAGCTTAGTGTACTCTCTGCCACCAGCTTAGGAGTGTGACAGCACTCAATGTGCAGAAGACACCTTATAATGTATAATGTAGCACAGGTCAGAGCCATCTAAGCAAGCTCCAAATGTATGAAACTTGGTCAAAATGCAATCTAAGGGAAGGACCTTGGGGTTGGCTCTGCGCAAACGGACTTACCCAAGACTGAGAGGAAAAAAACGCCTGTTAGGTTGTAGAGTCATCTCTGGTGCTACACTGTCTACTTTGCTCTTTGTCAAGTCTTGGGTTGCTTGATGTGCCTTGGGAGTCTTCTTCACACAGATACCTTTGTCTCATCCTACTGCTGCTGTCCTCAGGGTTACCAGCACAGGAGCACAAGAAGGTTTACTCTGGTGTAACACCCCGGCTTCCTCACCCTGGGTCTGAGGACAGTCTGCACCTCAGCCCTCTTGGGCCTGGCATTTGCTGCCTGTTCCTTGCTCTAAATCACCAGCGCTTTGGTACCTGATACCCCTGGCTGTGCTATCTTCCCCTCACAGTCTCTCCTTTAAAGGGTTGCTCCTGTGTATTATCTGTGGTCGCTTCCTTTCTGCTCCGTTCCCAAACACCAGGTCTATTCTTGGAACGTCCGGCTAGAGTGCTTGTATTGACGTCAAAATTACTCAACAGTTATTGTCAGGAAGGACTTGATTTGCATTTGAATAGAGTGGCTTTTTAATGTCTCAGAAATGAGATGCTGTTGGGGACAATGTCTGGAAAGATTCCCCAAGGTAAATGTGAGGAGGCAAATTGTATGCACGTCTCTTCTTCTCGAGACTTCTCAAATCCTCCAGGTGGGGTGAAGGTGGGGGAAAAAAATGAAACTGCTGGGTGAAGGAGTATGGCTGCTTTCTCCAAAACCACCTTCCTGCACTCTGTCCTGAAGGCCTGGCAGGGTGAGCGCAGTGTTGCTCTGGCTTCCTGCCGGGGAGGAACTGCAAAGCTCACAGGCCCTGCTTGAAAATAGTGTGGCAAATGTGAGCCAGTCACTCATGGACATTCCCAAGGAGGAGGGGAGAGGGAGGGAAGGAGCTCTGTGAACTCAGCTGATTTTCCTATTAAACAAGTGACCAGCAGCCTTCTCTCATTTGCCACCAAGAACATGGGATTGGATGCGCCTCGATCAGCCCAGCTCCCTGAAATCTCCCTGAGGTAAAGGGCAGGCTGGGGATCTGCGGGTCTCAGCGACAAGATCACTATATCAACACTGAAACCTGAGACTGTGAAGTCTCCTCAGATGAAATCTTAACACTGCAGTCTTGTCTGTGCATGAGTGTTAAGAGAGGCAATTATCATCATGTTCAGTGAATCTAATGAATACAAATCATAACTTAGTGCTTTCTAGCTAAAAGAAATTGCTGCAGGGTAAATACTAACTCGGCCCACGGGACAGGATTTTGAGCTTTATCAGATCAGGGTTTTTTTGTTGTTGTTGCCATTACACTCGTTCCCAGGTTGTACTGCATTCATATAGTTGGATGCCCTGTGCTTTTGTCTGTTTACATGATTATAAGTAGAAAGTTTCTCACCAGCTATAAACTGAAATGCCCCTTCTCCATCTGCAGTGGGGAAGTGTATGTGGTTTTGCTGCTACCAGTTCCCTGTGAAACAGGTTGTCTTTTAATGCAGGTGGTGAAAGGGAGCATGAGGACACACAGGTCTACATGAATGAATACTGCCTCACTAATATCCCCGTCTTTATTTCACAAGTAATGCAGTACCTGAGTGGATGAGGTTGCTTTTGGAAGGGAAGATACATCCTGGGACCCATGCAGGCAGCTCTAACCTGTGATGCGCTCATTTTTAAGCTTTTGCAGCACCAAACTTTGGGACTTCAGCTCCTGCACAATTGTTTGACCTTGCTCTGCCTCATGTCCCCACCTGTGAAGTGGGGATTGCATTTCTTCCCAAATTCAGGATGTCCATTTGCCATCTCGCAGCTGGGACAGCCCAGATCCTCACCCAGCCTACTTCAACAACACACTCAGGGCAACGAGCCAAGGCCCTATTTTCTATCATGTTGTTACAAAGAAGGTTGTGAAGTCTTCCAAGCTCAGCCTAATTGCATGTTTGTGCTGAACAGTGCTACTGTGCACAGACAAACAGACCACGGTCCCATCTGTGTGCTGTGCACGGAGTGGGGTGGGCTGGGCTAAACTCCTGCTGCACCTCCCAGGTCTTCCGCTCGCCCTCCTTTCCACCACTGGAGGTATCGCTACGGTTGTTTTCCCTTCTGAATGTCTCCAGGGAGGTGAACTTTAAGTCCTGCCTAAATCATACAGGACTTGCTGGCAGAGACACTGCTGTCCCTGAGCTGATTGCTACTGGACTAGATGCCTTCACGGCAGCTTGAGGAAGAAAATCCCTGTGGCAGAGGAATTAAAAGCACGTTCCTAGCTGAAAGCTTCATGCTCAGCCTGGCTTGCAAGGCAAGGATCCCAAGTTACTCATGGAGTATACTTCTAACTGGTTAGACTTAGCTCCCGCTTGCAGTATCCCCACTGTCATGTGGAAAATGCACACAGTTCGCTGACCCATCCCATCCTTAATGGCTGTTTTGCTAATCCATGCTGTGTCAGCAGCTGCAAACACTGAGCAATGAGACATCACACGGCTTAGTATATGATGTGTAGTTGGGAAACATTCGCTGCCTGCTAAATCTGAGCCTCTTGGCTTATTGCAGGCCAGTGAGTTTTTCATCTCTAACCTCTTCCTGTCCTATTCCTTGCATCTTGTATGCTCAGCACAGCACTGTCAGACAGACCACATGCAGAATGTCAAGAGGAGGTTTCATTTTGGCTTACCCTCTTGAATAGCCACAGGCACCTCTGACTCAGTTTCAGATGCAGGAGATGAGCACAGCCCATGCCAGGGCAGAAGGCATGCTTCACCCCTCCTCAGCTGGCCTTGGGCAGACAGTGCAAGCACCCTGATGTGTGGTTTCAAGCCAGGGATGGGAACTGAGCCTACATTTGGTTTAGCTGATCCAGCTGGGGCCCAGCATAGCTGACATGACACTGCTGCGAGGAAGCTGACGCCACCAGGCTCTGCGCTGGCCCGGATGCAGCAGGACTGAGGGGAAGGTCACTTTGCTTGGCTGAAGGGACATTGCTGGGGGAAGTCCTGCAAGGAGGCAGTGGGGAAGTTCAAGCAGCCGAAGCTCCCACCACCATGGGCAGTGGGAACTCACCTGAAGATCTTGCTCAATGAAAGCCATGATCTTAGCACCCAGTTATTTTCTTACTGAGTGCTAGTGTAAATCAGTTACCCTGAGCTCACCTGAGTGGCATGAATAACAAATGGTTGAACAAAAGGAGAACTGGGCATGAAGGCAAAGAAGAGTTATGTATTGGCCATGCCATTTCATACCAGCTGAACGTGAAATGCAGAACTCTCTGGAGCTGTAGGACAAACCCTCTGTGGACTATTTCATTTATATAACTCTGGAGAGTAGTTCATAGCCTTTCAAATATCTTATGGACACATTGTCAAAACCATGCACTGAAGACCTTGTACCTTTGAAGTTTGCCTAATGTCCAAATCAGGCCCAGGCATCTGCCCTGGTTGATCTTCACCAGTGCTCTGTACTGTCAAGCCCCAGGCCATTGCATTTCCTTTTCTAGCACAGACTAGGGTAGGGATTCCTTCTGCTGGCCTTTTTCCATCTTCTGTTAGCTAACCAGTGTCTCAGATGATGTTGGTTACTTAACTTTCCAAATTCATGAGGAAGGCTAATAAATGATTTCTTAAGAGCAATAACAATGAGTGATTTCCTTCATCCTGTGCTCTTTCTGAAGAATGTTTTTTAAAATGTGGTCAACAAGTGATCTTCCAGGTCAAAATTCAGCCTGCTTTTCCTTTAACTTTGCCCCAATCACTCCTTCACCACCCACAAGAAGCACGCTCTGCAAAACTCCCAAAGCAGCTAGATGCATGCTGAATTTGGCTTACTCACCTTTCTCGGTAATGCTGATTACAGCAGTGTTCTCCCAGGGTCCGTGAGCTTTTCTGCAACTGTACTGAGAGGTACAACAGGCTGACTGGTGAATCTGCCATCACAGGCTTTTAATTAGGCCTTCAACTAGCATGTTAAACTTTTTACTTGCATCTCCCACTTAATTTACAATGCAAGATACTTGTCCTTTGACGTTTGTATGCTCAGTGTTTCTTGTGCGTGCTTTGCATACCTATTTTTCTGACCTTATTCTATCACTAGTGTCCCTCCTTGTTCATATGTAAACATTTCTGCTTGAACTAAAACTACCTGGAAATATCCTGAAAAGGAATTTCTTGTTTAGTGGAAATGGTGATTCATTTAAAGTATAGTTCTGCAGAACCATTTGAGTTCCTGGGTATTCTGTGGGTGAGATTGCTCAAGTCTCCAATGTAAACTAGCTAGAAAAGCTATATTTGTTTTACCTGTCTGGGAGGTGCTTTTTAAGATCCCAGGTCCATGCAGACCAGTTGCTCTGGGTTGTACTGACCTGCTCCACACTGCCATGGTCTGTTTTCAGCAGCAAAGACAAGCCAGGCTGTGTCCATCTCTGCTCCCAGCTGCTTTGCACCTGGACGATGAGGAGCCTAGGGCATGCTTTAACCTACTCAAGCACTTTGGTCTCTCCAGTTGCATCTAGACTTCTCTCAGGTGAATATATCACATTATCACAGAATTTTCTAGGTTGGAAGAGACCTCAAGATCATCGAGTCCAACCTCTGACCTAACGCTAACAGTCCCCACTAAACCATTTCCCTAAGCTCTACATCTAAACGTCTTTTGAAGACTTCCAGGCTAGAGTCTGGTGCATGCACCAGTGATAACCTCAAGCATGGATGTGAATCTAACAGAGCATTAAACTTCTGAAATGGCCGTATCTGTGAGGGACTCTTGTCACTCTTCACACTGTTATTGCTTTTCTCTTTTCTTCAAACAGACATTTTTCTACATCTTTTTCTTCTGAGGGCCTGCTGTTTTCCTGGATTTCCTTACTCTCGTGGAATCCCCCATATTTTCAGTTATCTCTGTTTTACTTTTACTCCTTAGACTTAGGTTTAGACTTCCCAAGCCATCTCTGATTCTGTCGTGCAGGAATGGGGGTGACACATGCTTGCTTCTTGCTGACTTCTTGAAGTGTCTTTACATCTTGCAGCTGCTGAAAAATTATCAGCAAGTGGTCTGATTTGAAATCATTGCCCTTATGTCCCATCTTTTAACCTTTTGCTGGCAGTCTTCTTGGAGCCTCAGAGTTCTGTTCCACTTAAATTTGGTCTCCATTTTTTCCATACATAAACAGCAGACACTTCTGAACCCTCTGAACGTTTCTGTACAGTCATGTACTTGCACACGAATGGTTAGTCTGGGGCCTGCCTGCTCCATCTGGAGATCACAGAATCATAGAGCAGCTGGGGCTGGAAGGGACCTTAAAGATCATCCAGTTCTCCCAAAGTCCTCTCCAGCCCTGGGGAAGGTTCCTGCAGGTTGGGGCTAAGCCCCCACGAGGCTGACACTGCAACCCCCCAGAGAGCCTCCTCCTCTGGGAGGCAGCACCACGGGAGCCCCTGTGATTGTGTGACATGCCCAAAGGCCCGTGCATGGTGCTGCAAATGCAGTGCTTGGGTGAATTCAGCGCCTCGACAGTTAACCGCACGTACAGTTCACAACCCCCTGGTGCCTTCCAAGTGTGGCTAATCACTCACAACCAGGCACCCCCTCCCAGGCCCTCGCCATTGACGTGGCTGTTCTCTTTATAGCTCTACTAGAGCGTGTTCAAGTTTCTGTCAGAACCAGAAACATGCCACACGCTGCTCTAATCCCTTTAGCAGTGCACAGACTCAAGCAGCTCTCCAATAAAAGGGTGAGTGCCACCCCTGAACTTCCCTAATTCGTCACAGTCAACAGGATTTTTTCCCTCTCTTTCACAGCACAGCAGTAACTTAACAAGCCTTTGATGCACCGGCTGGTCCCTGTCGTATCTACAGGCTGATGAAAGTGCTGAGGGCAGCAATGGGCAAGGGATGCTCAGCTACATGGAGCTAAAAAAAAAAAAAAAAAAAAAAAAGAGCCTCCCTCTTAGCCGTCATCCCACAGTAGAGGGATAGGAGAGTGAAGAGATCTTTCCCAGACCCATCCCCTTTCCAGGCTCCCCCAAAATGCAGGTTGGGTGCTTCCGTACCCTGCACAGCACAAGGCCACGCGCTTCCCCCACCTCCATCCCCTGGCAGCATGGTGGGGCACAAAGCGCCCTCAGCCTGGTTCTGCCATCCTGGCAGAGCAGCAGGGGCTGGGACTCCCCAGGTTATCCCTGTTGGTTCACAATTTGTACACGCTCAGACAGATGGGCCTGCCTGGTTGCGCAGAAATGCCATACAGGATACAGCAGGGGCCCTGCTGAGCAGCGTATTTTTTCCTCTGCGCCTTGCAAATCACAGCCAGCATTGAGGACAAGCTTTTTTTTTTTTTTTTTTCTTCTTTTCTTTTCTTTTTTTTCTTTTTTTTTTTCCTCTCCTGTGTTTAGGAAGTCTCTCTACCCCGTCTGGCAAAGAAAGAAGAGCTGAGCCTGCTCTGGGTGTCAGGGGTATTGGTGCTCCCTGCGAATGGCAGAGCGATGGGGGCTCCACACCTCCTGCTCCACACCTGCCATGGCCCTGCATGTGCGTGCGTGCATCTGCCTCTGTGCTCGTGTGTGTTGTGGGAGCATCCCAGCAGCTGTGGGCCTGCTGGGGTGGCACTGAGAGTCTGCGTAGCACCCCGGACATGGGGAGAGGGTGATTTAGAGGACACAGGCTGGTTTCTCAGAAACAGCAATGGAAGTCCCACTTCCAAACACTGTCTAGTCCATTTCAAGTGTCTAGAGAGGGTTGTGCACGCACACGCAACATATATTAAATACACATGCACGTTAACACCAGTCAGGATAGCTCTTTTCCTTTCAGGATGGTGACCCTGTCCTAGGAAACTGATGAAACCCTACAGGAGGGAGATCTGAGTCATGAGGGCTTCTCATGGAAACTTACTTCCTGGCCTCCTTTTTGCTGCGCACTGAGAACAGAAGATGAACTACGGCATGGTGGAGGGAAGCTGCAACAGCACGAGCTCTCTGGAGCATGATAAGCAGTTTTCATTCTTATAAAACACGCAATCTTTTGGTATCTTTTCTCTTTCCTGCTTCTCATTTCTCCCCTTTGCCCTCCTTGCTCCCAGCCCTGCTCAGGGAGCTGCCTGTGGTCGCTGGTCACACATCCATTCAGTAACTTGCGAGGTCCCATCATTTATAATTCTTAGACACACAAGCTGCCACTTTCACATACGGAAATTCCCAAAGGTCAGAGAAGGGAAATGGTTAATTCCTTTTATTCAATGCCTAACCTCCCCCCTCGTCCCCCACTTCCCACCCCCACCCTGTGTGAACAGGAAGCTTGAAAAGGAAAAGCTTTCTGAATCCAGCAGCTGGGAATGGAGGAATCCTGGAACTTTATGCTGCAGAAGCTCAGAGACAACAATAAAGGTTTCCCCCCCATCCAAAGAGCAAGTATATATATAAAAGGAGTTATCTCTTCAAACAAACAGATGGGGGATGGGAGGGGTCAAAATCCCAGCAGGCAAGTGCTGAATTGGCTAAAGCTCCAGCAGGCAGGAGGAGACCCCTGGGCAGTGCGAACCAGGCCATATCACAAACCCTGTAAGCTGGAAATGCTAGGGAGGAGCCTGGCCAGGTGATGCTCATACAGGTGTGATTTGTGTCTTACTCATGTTTCGTTTGCATTGCTGAGAGGCATGAGTGCAAACAAAGCTCTCAAACACTGCATGACTTGGAGTGGACCTAAATGTATCACACAGGGATCTTGCTCTCTATAGGACTGGCCACAGACACCAGATTTCAGCCCTTTTGGGTGGGGAGATGGGGTAACTAAAACTTTATCTACCTTTGGATTTTTTGCCAGCCAAAGCAGGAAGATGAGGATGAAAATGATTTGCTGAGAAAGTACCAGAGTGCCTGCTGATGGGAAGCCAGACTCATGCCTCATGGAGCTTATACATTAACTGAGAGCAGGAGCTTGTTAAAACAACTTTCCATGAGTCTGGCTCTGCAGAGCACATGCCTGTGCTTTTGACTCCATGTATCCTTGTGGAGAGTGTTATGATGCCGTAAGGTTTCAATGAGCAGAGTGAACAAATAACCATCGGAGAGGCAAACATAACAAGCTTAGTCACACACTCCACACCAAGGGTGAAAAAAGAGTGAATTTGGCATGAATAAGGATTTGGAAAATATCCTCCCACTTTCCATGCATATAGCCACATATCAAGGGTCTGAGGGCTGTGTGATCTCCTTTTGAGATCTGCTGCTGAAGTTACTGCTGTGCCCTCTCTGAGTGTCCCCATGCTCTTGCACATACAGAGACAGGAGCACATCTCCAGCAGGCTGTGGGACCATCATACAGCTTCATGGGAATACTGATTCCTGGCTTTCAGCAGAGTTTCACCCTACGAGATGGAGCCTGCTGCAGTGGCTCAGACATGCTGAAGCTAGCAGTGAGCCTGGCTACTGCATCGTTCAAGTCAACTCAAAAGTGTGCTGCTGTAGGTTTTATTTCAGAGACTAGACAGAGGCTCCTTCAGATTCTGTAGCCTTCCAGTGTGATGCAAGCAGGAGCAACATAGTCTGGCAACCTTATCAAAATTAATTGCTGCTTAAAAAGCCTGTTCTAGCTGAGCTCGGATGAGCCCCAGCAGATACATGGCAACAAGAGAGGCAGGGATCTTGTGTCTTATTTTCCTGCAGCTCCCTTGAAAAAACTGTCACCACTTCGTGGGGTTGAAGAGCTTCAGGCTCCTTGGAGGAAGTGATGCTATATAGGAGACTTTGTAGTAGTTCATGGCCCATCTTGTTGTCTCAGTTTGCCTTCACAAAGTGTACAATAGACGTATGCAAGCATTGCCACCAGGGGCACGTTGATGTAGTGATGAACTGAGGGTTCCTGCATTCATGTATTCCAAAAAAAGGGGACTTCACTGCCCTAAGTGCACTTCAATGTCTATACTTGCTCTTTCACCCTCCTTCATGAAAGAAATCCTTCTGGGGGCATGAGGCCCTCCCTGGACCCTCCAGAGCAGAAACATCATGGGGCTTTTTCTCCCTGCCACCAATATAACACTTCTTGCTCATTTCCCTTGCACCCAGCCCTGTTGGATGCAGACCCATGGCTGGCGAGGCTCTGTGCTCTCCTGTCCCACCACCCGCTGCATTGTTTTCCCTCCTGCCCAGCGCCGGGTCCACGGGCAGGGTTAGGAGCTGCAGTCCTCTGAGGGCTGGCAGAGCCGTGCTGCCTTGAAAGGGGAAGTAGTAAATGCTGCCTGAGTCACTGTTGATGTAAATACCACATCGTATTTGACAACTGCTCTAGGGCAAGGCTTCATTAGTAGTATTTTGCGATCTGACTTCAGGGACTGCTTTCTGAAGTTTTTCTTTTTTTTTTTTTTTCTTCCCACTCTCTTGTTTGTAACACCCCCTTTGAACTTGTGACAATAAAATTTCCTTCCCCGCTGATTTAGTCCTTTTCCACTTGGCACGCATGGCCATTTTCCCTGCTGTTTCTATGGAACCCAAGTCCCCATGAGTCCCCTTTGTTTACTTCCTTGTAAGCAGCCGAGCATCGCCGGTGAGGTCAGAGGGAAGGTGCACAGCTCTGGGAATAGCAAGAGCGACGCTGCCAACACCAGGAGGCTGTAAAATAAACCAGCTTTGACACCTATGCCATTTGCAGGCTCACACCTAAAGGATGACAGGCTTTATATGTTTCCACCTGCCGCCGTTCTTCCTGATTTCAGCTGGCACCAGGGATGGGGCCACCAAAAATATGTTGAGAAAGAGGTAATATTTGTGCAGCAGCAAGGCACGTGAAGATAAGGATGATAAAACACCTCACTTTGGGAACCGGTCTGACCATGTCTGGGAGGCAGGGCTCCCGTTTTGCCCATGCCATTCCCTGGGAAGGAGGTGGGGATGCAGGAAAGGTGCTGCCAGTGCCAGGCTAGGTCCCCAGGGCCAGGTGGTGCTAAGGAGGTAGGCAGCCTGGCACGGAGCTGGTACGTCTCTGCCGAGGACCAGGCCTGGCCTTTTGGGTTTGTATGTTTTGAAACCTGTGTATGGTTTGCAAAATACAGAGAAGAAAGCTAAAAAGAAGGTTTCCCTTCGAAAATATTTCAGTTCAGCCACCTACCCCTGGCAATTTCCCCTTCCCATCACTCATGTGAAGCTCCTGAAGGTGGGTACATGTGCAGCCTGGGTCCTCAGGTGAGGGAATGTGAGGAATAAAAGTTCCACCAAGACGTGCCATGGCTGAAGGTAAATGAAAAGCTAGGAGAGTGTGGGGGTAGAAGATATCACTGAAATCTAATCTTCATCAGATCTTCCAAATTTCACCTGTGCACAGCGACTCAGCAGGATGCGACAAGTCCTTCCAGATTAACCTCAGCACAAACACAGTGTTCAGTATCTTGGAGATTAAAGCGGTTTGGTGATGGAAATAGGAAGCTGCTGAAGAACCGACTAATCATGTTTCTTTGTACTAGCTCTTGCAAGAATATAGCAATGAAAGACTTTTCACTTCCTGAGTTCCTCAATATACTTCCTCTTACCTAATATCTTTGTTATGTGAACACAATTTCTGTTCCCATGAACAAGGAGGATGCTTCGTTTTGGTTTCCAAACATCATTGGGAAGCTAAGATTAGGGCTTTGTCAGTAATTACGTTCAGGTCTGGCTGTTCTGATATGGAAATGATTTCTATTTTTCTCATCATAGTCCTCAAATTCCTGCTGTCTGGGTAGGGTGGGACAGGAGGGAGAATGTTTGCAGTGCCTGGGCACCTTTGTAGGATAAAGCCTATTTTTGGAAATGACATCACTATCTAATGACCAAAATCCAAACGCTAAAGACCCAAACGCTAAAGACCAGATCCTCAAAGATAGTCAGATGTTTCATTTTGTGTGAAATCAATGGGGATTACACACTCAGATTTATTTTACTATGGTTGGGCTCGAGTCCCTCTTGAAAACAGAGCAAGAGCTCTAAATCACAGCAGCACTTTTGCAAGCATAGATCAAGCAGCGTGATGTTGATTTCAGTCGTGTCAGCGTAAGGCCAGAGTAAGTGCTGCAAAGGGCTGGACCAGGACTAAAGCTGCGGAGAGGAAGTCCAGCAGCTTGTTTGTGTTCTCCGGAAGATGAGCATAACTCACTAAACAAATGTCAGGAGGGGTCACATCCCACTCTCCTGGGAGCCAGGAGAATTAACCTGGGAAGAAAACTGTTTCAGAGACAGAGCTCATGAGTCTGGATCTTCCAAATGGAAATGGATGACTGAGGGTGTAACAAAGGCAGAGAAAAGCATCCAGCAGCTGTTACATCTGGGTCTACCCTCCATCGAGTCCTGTGCGCCTGCGGTGGGTTTCTCACTGCTGTTGGCCCTCGGCACTGCAACAGGAGCAGGGTGGCAGCCATCTGCAGGGATGGATGATGTTGGTGGGCTGCTGTGCAAGAACAATGATCAAAAGGGGACACCAGCCCAGGGAACACAAGGACTGCTGCCATCCCCATAGACAACTCTATGCCAGGGTCAAAAGTATTGCCTCTCTTTCTTGTTTTGCCACAGTTGGAGCAGAAACACAGTTGGAGCTTGCGGAAGTATCCCAAAGTCCTTCAAGAATGTTGTCTGGCTGGTGTTATGCCCAGGGTGGAATTACAGGTGGAGAAAGGTGTGTGGGAAAATGCAGGAGAGGTGAGGGTGTGGACTGAGACCCAGGGCTCAGCTCTTTCTCAGATCCTGCTACTCTGCAGCCCTTGTTTTGTGTTGTTACACTGATGGCTTCAGGCAAACCCCTGTCTTGGAGAGAGGAGTAGCTCCCCAAAGTCTGCAGCCTAAATAATGGGTATCAAACACAGATGATCCATTTTTTGGTTGTGTTTAACCCCATCTAGGCACAGGTGGTCTCCTGCATTGTGCTTAGGGGTGTTGCTGTGGCCAGGTGATTCAGATTGGCTTGTTGATCTGGCTGAAAAGTAATATACCAAAAAAAATCTTCTGTTGGATCTTTCTCAGCCTCCAGGTTTGCTACTTCTAGTGCAAGGGAGGTGCCAGGAACGTATGGCAAGGAGCAGGCAGGAAGAGCAGGGCCACCCCTTTCACCAGCAGCCCACAGTCAGATCAGATTAAGCCCAAATGGGAAACTGCACCCTGAGGGTCAGCAGATATTCCTGCTGGTCATTGCACAGCTGGAGCCCACATTGTTCGTATCTATTTTGCATGGGTGTAACCCTACTGGTGCTAACACGGTTGTCTCTGTTACATCTCCACAGGTCTCAGAGAGAAGCAGAAGTTCACTGATTTAAAAGCACACTCTGCTTCCTGGGTCTGAGATTTAGCTGAATTGTACAGAGGACTGGCCACGAACAGAGGCAAAATGACCAGCCAGAAGAAGCAAACCATCTAAAAATCACATCCCAGTAAGTAAAAAGGTAAGTCTGAAAGAAGGAAAGCTTGTGACCATTGAGAAGGAAAGAAGAGCTCCTGGGATAACATAATAATGAACATCCTTCAGCCAATTACAGCACACGCACTTTGTCTGCAGATCTTACACTTGATGTTACTTAGTTTACAATATGCTCTCAAAAAAGCAAAAAGTGAGCCATCAGAATAAATTGAAAAACCACTCTCTCTGTCCTCAGTCCTAGCTGACAGCGCAGGTAATGATTTATTTTCATTTCTGTGTATTTCATGTCAGTCTGATCAATATTCCCACCACTAAAAGCCTGAGGAGGAATTTCAGTGCTAAAACAGTCAGAAAACAGGGGAGAGTTTAGGGTCCCCTCTCAACAAGCAGTCCCAGGGTGCTTGCTGGTGGAAGGGAGGTGCCGATAACCTGGGCAGATATTCAGGCTTCCGTTTGTTTTGCTGCCCCACTTAATCCTCACGGCGTCTGAAGCCAGCAACGCTTCACTTAGATTAATGAGCCAAACTAAAACAAACCCGCAGGCTTCAAGCACACAATCTCCTGTTTAACACTGTCAGACCCACTACCAACAACAGCCGGGCTGAGATACAGCTCACCCGTAGGAAATCCCCCTTTTTTTCCCCCTTTCTGGTTTTTATGCAGAGAAAAGTGCTGGTGAGAGGCTCTGACGGGCTGAGCCCATTTGGGTTTCTGCCTGCTGCTGCCACCACCACTGCCACATCCCCAGCCGGGGTGGGCTGGTAAATGCCCACTAAGCAGCCACGCTGAGCAGCTGCTGGAGGAACCCAGGTCAGAAAATCATCTACCTGGCCCAGCAGAGCAAAAACCATCTGATCACTAAGCAAAACCATCTCGCCACTGGTCTCATTTTGGAGTAGCTGCTGCTGCTCACTCATGGTGGTAAAAATTTGTTGCTGCATTTTGTTTATGGTGTATTAAGAGGACCAAATCTCCCCTTCCTGTGTTCCTCAGAGATTCTGCCCAGATATTTTAGGAAATCCCAGAGACATTAAGCAGAAAGCTGAGTTGCAAATGAAAGAAGAAGGGATGTGAGCTAAGGCTGCCAGTAAACAACAAAAAAAAACCAACAGTTTTTAAAAGAGGCTAAAAAAAATTCATCTCAAGGAAGAAAGGGGGAAAAGGGAAGGAAGGAAAGGAGCTTCCCTCCTGCCAAGTGCACACACCAACCCCCACGCTCTCAAAAGTGTTATTTCTGGCCAAAACAAAATGAAAGGTTTCTGGCTGAACTAAAATGAAAACATTAATTTCTGAGATAGGTCTCTGAAAATTGCCAGCACAGAGGTGAAGAGAGATTGCTGGCAATGTGGGAGTGAGCTAGGCAGGTGGGAAGTACAGGAAAGGCAGCTCCTGTAGTTCAAAAATCAGTATCAACTAATTTTGGCTATACAAAGGAATATCCTAGCTTAGGAAGATTGCTACAATTCTTCAGGTGGTATTTTTCCTCTTGTTTCTGTATGAAAGTATGCGTGATGGGAGCACAACTCCTTTTTCCTGCAAATACGTCATTACCCAGGGCAAAGCACTGCTAGGCACTGTTACCAAAATCTTGTCACCTAAAGCTAGGCAGCCAAATCCAAATGAGTAGAGAGCCACTGCTGTCATGTCAGGCGTCTCTTCCATACTTGGACCAAGAATTCCTGTGTGCAATTTCCACGTGTGTGCTGCGAGCAGCGACTTTTGCAGCAAGGCACAGGAAACCAAAGCCTTTTAGAAAGAGCAAGTATCAGAAAATCCTCCTAAATCTCCTGCATTGTCTCTTCCCTAGTGAATTCTTTGCTCACAAGCATCCCCACAATCGTGTGACTCTGTGAGGCTCCCTTTTGCTAGTGAAGGAAGCTGGGGGGAATTTCCCTGTCACGCTAAAGCACAGGCACCACTTGGTGCGTTACACTTTGGCACGTGGAACTCATCCTCTCTGTGCAGATGAACATGAACTTTGTGCAATTCCACCACGGTCAAGAGTCTTTGGAAAATAAACAAATAAATAAAATTGAAATGGGAATCAGGCCAAAATTTTCCTGTAAATGGGCTGCCGAGATCATCGGACTGTATCTCTTCTTTGCATTAGTGCAAACCAAGATGTGTACTTGTTGCAGATAGCGTGAGGAGCTGACATGGAGGAAGATCAGAGCCTGGATATAACTAACACCAGAAGCTGCATTTACGTCAGCCACAAAAGGGTGTCTTCACTTGGATATTGTGTTCAGGGTGTTCTGTAACTCCGAGGTTTTGTTTTCCTTTTCCTAACCATAAAAATAATAAAATGAGATTAACATAAAGATAAGAGGCAAGCAAAGCAGCACTCTAGCTGAGCTGAGGGGGCTGGCACTGAATCCCTGCTTGTTGCCAAGCTCCTTCCCCTTCTCCTCCACAGCAGGGGCTCCTTGGGACAGCAATGCAGGGCCCTGCTGGAAGCCTTGCCCAGCCCTACAGTACACCTGAGGAAGGGTGAGCACACACCAGGTCCCTGCTTCGCCCTTCGCCATAGGCAGCAGCATGCTGCAGCCCCCAAGCCCAAGAAGTGATGACTGTGCTGATCTTCCCTAGTCCAAAAAACATCTTTCAGGAAAGCAAAAGAGCAGAGAGTCAGCCACTTATAGTAATAATTTGCTCACGAGAGGCTGACTCCTTCAGATCCAGAAGAGATACAGCTGTGCTATTTTATTACCATGAGTAGGAGATTATTTATGTGTGTAGAAATACATTTTTAAAATTCATATCCTAGGCATCTGTGTTTACTCTGCTGGAATCAGGTCAAGCTGCAAAGCGTTCTAGTTCATGCTGACACATACTGAAAGTTGTTCTCTGCTTCTGCTAAGATCCTCTGGAAAGAAAATATAGCACCTGGGAGATAACTCTGGAAGGGAAAACTCCCTTTTGTGTCTTTGTGTTAGGGCAAGGAAAGGCAAGTTGTATTTGTGAGTGCAGGACGCAGCCATGGCTTCGTGGGCTGCTGGTAGCACCCCCTGCAGTAAGACACATCTTTCTGAACCTGAACTCCATGGTGCCACAGAGAGCCACGGCTGCATGAATGTCAACCTGGTTGTTACAGCTGCCGCTGGACTTTTAGCTACAGGAACACCCATTCTTCTCCACAAGCGCCATGTACGATGAATGTAGCACCATGCTCTGGATATGTCTTCCCAATGGGCTCAGCACATTGCTTGCAGAGCTGGAGGTGGTCATGAAGCCACAGATGTCATCCTATGAAATCCTGTTTCTAGGCTACATCTCCCCAAACTCCTTCCACTAAGCTAATTAGAGACTGATTTACAGGAATGGTGTTTGTGTGCACGTTCCTGTTGTTAGCGATTGGCCAGGGTGACAAAAGGTTTCTGCAGCAGCCCGTTCACACAAATGATTTCAGGGACTCAAAGATAGTGGCACCACAAAGCAGCGTTCCCATGGCTGGCACACTGGTATTAGCAGAAAGAAATGACAGCAATATATCTGTCTGGGCAGAATTGCTAGGTGCCGTTTCAGAGATAAGCGCTTTCACCCAGCCTTTCACGGATGCAGATATATCACACTTTGCTGCAATTTTCCCTGGGGAAAATAGTCATCAGGAGCATTCGCCCCATGTAAAGTCCCACATTTTGGTGATTTCTGAGGTTTCCAACAGAGGTTAGGACTGAGGCCAGGGCTGTCAGTGATTCACTTGCCTCGGTCCCTGATGAAAATGTAGGGTCAGTGCCACCCTGGCAATCTGCTGCTCATCTGTCTGTGCTGAGGACAGCCACGAGCTCCCAGGCTGTCAGATCTGCCCTATTAGATAAGGACCAAAGTAATCACGAAATTCTTACTAATGGCACTCTTGCAAAATATCCTCTAAAGGGCTAGCCCTGGAAGCCAGCAGAGCATAGCTTTTAACCACTCCTTTGCTGGACCCTGATCTGTGGTCATGATTGCAGTTACACAAGTTGCCATAACTGTGATGTTCATGGGTGTGCTTCATTAATGTGAGTAAAGGAATACCTTTTTCATCCAGAAGCAAACACAGTTGAGGTTATGGCATGGTACCTCTTATATCCAAAGCAATCCTTCTACATGCAGAAAGAGAGGATGTTATAGCAGTGTTTTTGCATGATGCTTCCTCTTACCATGTTGTGACCGTGTCTTCATGAGTCTTAATGTGATCTATTTTACTCATCTTATTAGACCAGCATAGACTGAATGCAGCGCACATGTGTGCTGCCCACTGTAAACACCCATCAGCCTTAAGATTTGTCTGGAGGAGGCTGTAAGCACAGAGGTGGAGCAACTTCACCAGTACAGGAGGCTCTGCGGGGAAGCTGCATGGGACAGCTGGCTGACTGCATCCACGCAAAAAGGGTCTCTGCATCCTGCCAGTACAATTTTGGTGTGTGTGCCCAGTGTTTCTATACTGTATTTAATGACAGCAATGTGTTTTGGGGGTGAGGATGTCTTTTTGCATAAGGAAATCTAAAGAAAACTTCCAGGTCCATGAGTCTCCTTAACCTTCAACATCAGGCCAGCTGAAAGTTTTACTCCATCCTGGAAACAGCAGCACCATTAACATCAAACAACTGCATTAGAATGTCTGAGGCTCTCAAGGAAAATGCAAAGAGTAGATGGATTATGTGCTGCTGCCCAAAAAATTTGAAAGCCTACAGCCTAGGAATTGTTGCCATGCTTCACTGCCTCCCGGACTACGAGACTGCCAGGCTCCACATGCAGATGCAAAAGAAACAGTGGGGAAAAGCATTTCACAGGCTGCTCTGATATACACCAGCCTTCCCAGGGACAGCCTTTATCCACCGCCTGCCTCCAAAGCGTGGTGTGCTGTGCCAGGCGCCCGCCGCACACCCCAGCCTGTGGGGTGCCACTCGCCGGCCCCGTGCCCTGCCGAGAGGCTCCTCAGGCGGGCGCAGGGTGGCCATGCCCTGCTGGGAAGTCTCCCTCCGGGGGCAATTAGGAAGTTGTTTTCCCAGGCTGCCAACAAGCACGCTCGGCAGCAGTCGGCTTGTGTCTGTTAGTCTTTACATGCCTCTCAAAGCAAATTATATGTGGAAAACAACCTGAGGGTCTGTTGGCTGCAGGGGGGTGCACCCTTTTGAGGGCTGAGCTGTTGTTTTCTCACCAGGTGCCTAATTTCTTTCCTTGCAGTCATCACCAGTATCTCTAGAAAAATGTGCCCTTTCTCTGTCCTCCACCACGAGAGCTTGGAATGCAAAAAGAGAGAAGAGTACCAGGAAAGCTCTGGGATATGCCTCCTCCAAATGCCTTTCTATACAGTGCTCCATTCCTCCTTACTAAACTTCATGTGCTTCATCTCAGAGCAGGTGAGAAATGCAGTCCTGACAATGTGCCTAATAGTGACCATATTTGTAGCAAGGTGACAAAGCTGTTTTAGTCAATGTTGTCTTGTCTGCTAGAGACAGGGCGGATGCAATCCAGGCAAGGATGGGAAGCAGGCTTGGCAAATGTTTGCACTCCTCTCTATTATATGGTCAGCCATCTATATGCTATATCCAGGGATGCTAATTGGAAATTATGCTCCCTCATCTCTCAAGTAAATGCTTGCATCCATCTATTCAACTGCATCGCTACCTGCTGACAAGTGGAAACCTTCCTTTCCCAGTTCAGTGTCAGAATCACTGAAGACCAGGCTTAAAATATTTAACCCCAAATAATGGCAGCCCTATGTGTAAATTTGCTTGCCGTGTGAAGAAGGACACCAAAAAGTCTGTTTAAAGTGATTATGGGCCAGACTGCAAAGAGATGCTCCTCTCTTCTAGCTCTGCTCGCTAGCCCACGAGCTCTATAACACCCCCACATTTGCAAGCATTTTCACTGCCCAGGTGAGATTCCTCTGTCTCTCGGTGTGCCCATTAAACCCAGACGTCTCCTCTGCAACACAATGTCCAGAATAGGGGATAAAAAGAAATGTTGCCCTATGCCAGCACAGAAATAGACCTCAGCAGACAAACTTGCTTTATCCCTGAATGTCCTGACTTTGCCTGTCTGTCCCACCCATTTATGGCCCAAATCACAAGCAAGAGTACAGAAGATGTGGAGCCAGTCAACTGCATGGAAATCCAATATTAAAATGAGCAGCAAAAGCTGGATTCCAGGTCAGAGAAAGTTCTCTCTTTTGCCCCATCACCTAATTGAAAATGTTTCCTGCAAACAGTGTGGAGGGTTGGCTGCTATGTGAGCTTAAGCAGAACTAAAGGGATGCAAAGTCTTCTCTGTTTTCTTCTCTCCAGCTTCTTGGCCAAAAAAAAATAGATAAACAAAACAAAAACACCAAAACAAAACAAACAAACAAACAAACAAACCTAAAATGTTGTAATTCAAGTTCAAAAGGGTGATGGAGCTTCAGAGCCTCACATTCTCCAAATCCTTCCCTACTTCTCCAACTCAAATCTAAGCAGGATCTTAAGGAACTTCAATGAACGCACCACAGAGGGGGATCAATGAACTTTTGTAAGACTCCATGGGTAGCCACAGGGAAGTGCATTGCTCACACAGCAGCTGCACAGTCTTCCCATCTCCTGGAAAGCTTGAAATACTATTCAGAGGTGCCAGTTGCTGGAAGGGCAGACAAGCTTTACCTTGAGACAATCCTAAATAACCTTTTACCTGAAGGGTCTTGAAAATGACCCTATGTTCTTCCCCCTGTGTCCTTGCCACCCAGCAGGCACAGCACACCCATGACTGAGCAGGAGGGCCATGCTGGCCTCAAACCTCAATATTATATTTGAGGCAAACACTCAAATGTATCAACAGGGAGCTGCTTGGGGTGCAGAAGAAACTGTGGGCACCTTTTAGATGGAATCTCCTAAGACTGCATCATTCATTGTATCTCAGACACACGCTGGAAGAGGTTGTCCCCACTTTAGCCACAGAAACCTTCACATAATGGGTTGATTACATCTTTCTTCTTCCATACTCCACTTCCCCTCCATCTCTCATATCCATGTGATCTTCAGCCAGTGGCTGACAGTGAGGATTTCTGAGATACTTCTACAATGAGATGACCTGTTGACATAAAATGCCGAGACCATATAATACACCTGAAGAGCTAAACACAAATGTCCAGAGAAGGGAAACAAATGGCTGCTATATTTCCTTGCCTGTCTCTAGGTTGCTTAAAGTGCCCCAGCTGTTCTTCCAAGCTTAATTTAGCAGCACAGTATTAGGTAAACAGCTAACTAGCTACTGTTTACAAACCTCCACGTAATAATATCCATCCCTCCTGGCTGCTCAAAATGCCTTTTTGATTTGGGGAGGGAGGAAATCCCTCCGAGTGCCAGCAGGTGAAACCTTTCTCCATACTGTAAAGGCACCATCTAGAAAAGTGACCGCTATTTCTAAAGTATTTGATTTGATCAAAAAGCGGCATTTTTCATCATTGAGAGCTCTAGATCCTCTTCTGGGCTCACAGCTGAGTTTGTGACTACTTATGATACCTGGGGTAAACTTCAGCACCGAGGCAAAATGAAAATTTTTCATAGAAGCTACACATCTTCAATATAATGGGAAAACCAGCAAGGAGTATACGGTTCATTTTGGAAATGAAGATAAATTACAAGGTTAAGAGAGGGTTGAATTTATAATATTGCAAATGCTATCATCCTAGTGCTGGGCTTTATCCCAATGGTGGATTATCTGAGAGAAATTTCAGCTCAAAAACTGCCAACGAATTATTTCCTATTTAAAAGGTGAATCATACTTTTTACTTGAGGAGGAAAAATTCCTAAAGATTTCTTCGGGAGAGCCCCAGCCGCAAAATCCTGAGAAATACATTTGTTCATGCCCTCTCCAGAGCCCAGCTGGGTTATGCGGGAAGCCGTTTCTCTGGGAGGGGCCCTTCCCCATCCTGGCTGGCCAGGATGAGTGGGGCCACCTGGCTGGGCAGCTGGCTGGAAGATGGGATTTTGATGTAGTCCCTCCTAGCAGCGTTTTGCGCTTGGAAAGAACACCTGAAAACTAGAGGATTGTGGCTTAAAATTAAAACATAAATTTAGGAGAAAGGCAGAGAAGATCATACTGGCATACCTAGACAGGACCACTCTGGCTGCTTTTTTGCACTTTGCATCAGCCCAGGTACAATACTTCACTTCCGTATTTACCTATTTATATGCATTATGTCTTTTTTTTCCCCTTTTTATTCTGATGCGTTGGATCCTAGCTCATGCCTTATAATGTTTGACACAAGTACCTCCAGAAATCTAGCAAATTGAAATGATCATCTCTCAGCCTGACGACTTGACAAGTTGTTTCTGAAAGTGGAGCTGGCAGAGAGGCAAAATGACAGATGTTTTATTCACAGGTCAAATGGTTGTTCCTCTGCTCCACATGCAGTCCAGTTCATTTCCACAAAAAAGAGGTGGGTTTGCTCTTAAAACCTATTGCTTCCCAAGAATAAAGACGCGCAGTCAATAGAACAACTGCCTTATCAAACGCAAACAAGCTCAGCTTTTGCACTCTATCTAATCATTTATATAAAGTTTATCCATTGCATGTTGCAAGACAGTAATGTGTTCCAAATGGAACTTCTTGAGAAAAGGCTGTTCTTGCCAACCCTTCCCCCTCCTGATAGTGAATGCTTTTGTTAAGAGCTTCAGGAATTGGAATTTTGCTAAGCAATATTGTATCAACACAGTTTAGCAGCCCCTCCACTCTCCGCACACATTTCAATTAAAGTTACAGAAATCATGTGTTGCACAATGCAAAGACACTTGACTCCTCTCTTTTATAGCATGCGTGGAGGAAAGCCCCTCTCTTTCTTTCCCTCATTCCAGCTTGAGCCTTGGACATTCCAGTAAATAAATCCAGTATTCAAACTGGAGGGAGACATCAAACATCTTCAAATCATCCGCTCTTTACTTAATTATTATGTACCAAAAAGGTCAATGAATGCTTTTTTTCTTCTAAGGCTTGAGGGGGTGGTTGTTATTTAACATTTATTGAGTAATACCAGATTTCCTATTCCTGGAATCTTCCCATTCTTGTAATACTTGTCTTAGTGTGAGGGTATGCGCCGTGTTTCCTCAAATATGTATCAACCAGCCAGGAACGAGAGACAATGTGGGGTGAAAGCTAGTGGGTGATAGGCAAAAATAAAATGTCAAGGTTGAGGTACCAGAGCAACACAGAAACAGAACACAACATTTTTTTCTCCTGGTTGAAGACTTTATTTTGTTCGACAAAAGTGATTTTTGGCCATTCTTTTCTGTTGCTTCATAATATGGCGCCTAGCATGTGCTCCAAGCAGAGGGAACAGGAGAGAGGAGCTGCCACAAGTCAGCTTTGCACAAGACTTCCTCTTCATTGAACCATTAAAGGGCCCAAGGGAAAAAACCCTTCACTATGTTCCAAGCTGCTGGGAAGTCTAACTTGCAAAACGCTGAAGGGTTCAACCTAATACCTTTGTTCAAGAGGGAGTGAAACAAAACAGAGAGCAGTGCAAGGGACCTTTTAGGTCACACAGTCTCATTCTCTGTTGTTGCAGTCACCAAGCACAGAACCATTTTCAAAACATGCATAAATCATTTGCTTTTGCTTGGAATGGAGATAAGAATTACTATGATGCTGCTCTTTAAAATAAATAAATAAATAAAAGAAGATAGATGATTTTTTTCTGTTGCAGAGGGAAATGTAATCTCTGAAAAACACTGCAGTTCCCCAGATTGCTCAAATGAAGTGGATTCTTGTGCTTATTCTTAAAATTTTAACCTTTGTTCCAGCTGTCAATTCTTAAACCTCCAGCCAGCTGAGTATATAGGTCTTGTTAACTAAATGAAAAAAAAAAGAAAAAGAAAAAAAAAAAAAAAAAAAAGAATCCCTTGTGCTACTTCCTTTTGATCTAGATTTTTACAAGCAAAGATAAAAATCACTTATTAACCTTCTTCAAGGAGTATAACATTTGCTGAACTCAAAAGCACATTTTTCAATTTTATTCTTCTAGCTCATGTCTGGCCCATCTGTAATTTTTCAACCTCCTTCAAATTCTCCAAGCACTGCTAGCAGAGCTGGACCTAATGTGCCACTGTGGTTGCCACCACTGTAGGTCAGAATAGTGCATATTCTCTTTGCCATCCTGATGCACCCTGATCTCCCCTTCTGCAGATGACAAGGACAGTACTAGTCTTTATTTATTTTTTTTTTCCAAAATTTTTGCATTAAGTGATCATAACCAGGAGTTAACCTATAATTCCCAGATCCCATCTTTCTAGATTTCATTTCCATGAGTACAATAGATCGTGATGTGATAAGTTTTGACTCAGTCACAAAAGGCATCCACTGGGTAAAAAGAAGTGTTAGAATGAACAAAGGAAATCACAGATTTCCCTGCTTCCACCAGTCTTATCCAACAGCAGGTCAGGAATAAGCTAGGATTCCCATTCTCAAGTCTTAGCCTCAGATTCATCATTGTTTTGCAAAATGTAGAATTATTATAATCTATTAGATGACCTTTAAACTCTTGCACTTCAGCTATAGATTGGAAAAACTGTATGGTTGAACCAAAGGGTTCAGCAGCCAAGGGAAAAGACAAATTAGTTTCAGAGCTTTCCTCTTAATAGGCTTAAGGAAAGATGGGGAGGTGGGACAACATTTTCCAAAAGGTGAGCCATGAGTGATAGCAGTGGAAAGGGATAGACAGTGCCTTCTCTAGACAACGCAAAAGCACCTTTTTATTTTTTTCTCCCCACAGGAAACCATGCAACTCTGTACAGTGGTGACCTGTTGTAACTACAACAAAGAGGACCTGGATGCCGTAAGCCTGTGTAGACCTAAAGAGACGCACACTAAAGCATGATCTTTCTCTTGCAGGTGATGTGGACTTTTCTTTGTCTTCAACAGCCAGTTCAGGGGAAGAATGAACTTCCTGGTGCCAGCACCTATGTCTGACAGGCTGTGGTGGATATTGATGGACAAGAAGAAGGAAGACACAGGACACTGCTAGCTTAAAGAAAGTCCAAACCCAGCATAAAGACCAGATTCACTCAGCCAGCCCCGCATCCTCAAGTGCGACCCACCTGGGGACCTGGGGAGGCCAGGGTGATCCTGCCATGGTCCTGGGGAAGGCCCCAAGTCTCCATGCTGGTGGATGCCGCAGTAGTCTCCTCACTAGATGGAGCTAGTGGATGGATGCTGGCTCCTGGAGGTACCCCACAGCCAGCACCATATGGAGAGGGGATGTGATCCCCCTCTCTCTGCAGAGCCCCTGGCTCCTCAGGGCTCCTCCATGGAAAAGGAGAGTTTTGTTAAGTGTGGAGGAGCAGAAGTTTTGATGACTAATCTTCTGGCTCACGCAAATTCAGGAGAAGTGAATGAAATTTTCACACAAGTTCTGGAGGGAATGGGTTCAAACAAAATAGGGAAAAAAAAATAACACTGTTGCAAAGCCAGCTGCCTCTAGTACAGGAGGATCCAGACGGAGGAAGAAGCAGAACAGTGCTGGAAACGCTGCTGCCCACAAGCATCCCAGCAGCAATGAGGTAAAGCTCTGGAGTAAATTTCCATTGTCTTTGAAACGAAAAGTAAACATTGGAGGATTGCTCAACACTAGTGCTGCATGGATAGGGACAGAGCAGAAGTGCAGCAAAGACCCTGCAAAATGCATCTGAGGTGTCCAGAGAGAGTGTGTAACTCCAGCACTGCTTCAGCCTGTTGCACACTGTGTGCTTGAAGGTGGAGGATGTGAGGGACCTGCAGACCATCTCCCTCTGTGGCTCACAATGGTGTCTTTGCGAGGCAGCCTGGTTAAGCAGCCCAGCAGCACCAAGAGTACACATCCCATGCTGTCTCCTCGAAGTGCCACAGGTCCCAGCCACCCCTGCTCAGCACCCCACAGCCAGAGGTCCCTCCCCACATGCCCTGTTCTTCTACCCCTGTTCCTTCTACCCACCCCTGGCCCAACAGCCTCCAACAGTCCGTGCTGGTGGGGCAGCTGCTGCTCCAAAACCCTCAGTAGCTGGGACTTTTCCACATTTCCACCCCCACTGTGGAGGTCCACATCTCTAGGTCGTGCTGAGGTTTCAGCCCTTCTGCTTTGATGGGAACTGGACTTTCACATGTTGCCACAGCTCTTGTTCATCATCTCATTAATATCACTAATGCAATCATGGGCTGCTTTGAAAATCAATGCCTGATCTCTGTTAAAGGGAAAAGATAGGAACATGTCTTAGCAGAATGCCAAGTGAAAACCTACATAACTACTCACAAGGGTGAAATCAGTAATCTGTTCAGAGAAATCCCATTTCCTATCCAAGAAATCCATTATGAACACTTTCTGATTCATTTATTACTATGACTTCTGTACGCATTTTTTGACTGATTTATGAAGAAATGTTAAAATTGGTCATGGGGCATAAATTGATGACTAGTAATAAAAGTGAAACACCAGCTACTGTGCACTGAAGACTCTGGAGTACTCCAGGAACTGTTTCCACCCACCCCCCCTCCACCCCCAAAATATTCCAACACCCTTGAGGAGTTTTTGAAAGGAGATGGTGTTTCATCAAGGACATATGATATGTTGGGTGTTAGCCAGGCTTCAGTGAAATACACATTCAGCGTTGATCACTTTTTAACAGATTTTTTGGTTTCATTTTCAAGTATGCGCTCTGGCAAGGGAAACGGGAGGGTAGCTGTGGGCAGAAAGGTGCTGGCCCTGCTGAAGGCTGGTGTAGCAGCTTCCTCTTCAGGTTTGGCTTCCCTCCCTTCCTGGGCATCTCACACCTGCATCACAGACCCACAGGGGGAAAATCAGGTCACTGTTTGACAGGTTATCCTGGAAGCAGCAGGGTTTGGCCATCAGCCATCAGAGACAGAGGCTCTTTTCCAGCTGCATCCCACCAGAAGCACCGGTGGCAGTGCTGGGCACCCTCCACCCACTGCAGTGCCGCAGGGCCACAGCATCCTGCCGGGCTGGGGGGACTGGGATACAACAATAGCGAAGCTCCTGGCGCCTGCGGAGAGGCTGGAGCAGGTGACACGCTTCACGCTCCACTGCCAGACGCTGGCAGGCTGATTTCAGGCTGTCCCTTTCCATGTAGCCCCCTCTCCCTCTCTCGCCAGGGCGGCACGATCCCCCAAGCCTGGCTCCGTCACTATTAGTCCCCTGGCATATGGAAGCTGTGAGGTCCCCGGGCGCCACTGGCCGCGTGCGGGGCTTCCCTTCTGACAGTCCTGCATTCAGGGCTGGGGTCGCAGGGGGATTTGTACAAAGGGGAGAATGCTTCCTTTCAGCAGCCTGGGGTCAGCGCAGGGCTGCTTCGCTAACAGAGGTCAATCATTAGGATGCTCGGAGATGGCTGGGATGCTTGGGGAGGGCAGGGCGTCCTCCACCCCCCCGCTTCTCCCAGCGCTGCGCGTTGTCACGATGATAAATGAGAGAGTGAGGTGGGGAAGCTCTTGACTGCGCGTGGCCCGGGCCCCTGGGGGTTCGCAAACTACTGCAAAGCGGCAGCTGATAAAATGGTAACTAATTCAATTAGTGAAATTTAATTTAGGTGGGGAGCGGATGGTGGCTTTGCCAAGACCATATGGGAAACCAGTGGTGTTTCCATATAGAAGAACTTAATTTAAACAATGAACTCATGGGTCTTCATAACCCGGCAGCCAAAGAGCCCCCAGGAAGCCCTGGAAGGGGCCGGAGCGATTAACCGGACAAAAGCGTGGCAAGCCTGGCTGGGCAGGTGGAGGCAAGGGGGAGCTGCTGAGAGAAACAACCCACGTTCGGGTGGCAAATGTGGCCAAGTGGAAAGAAACCCCTGTGTGTGTCAGGAACCCGTGTTTGTCCCTCTGCGTGTCCCCCCCGCCCGCCGCTTCCTCACAGCAACGTGCAGCGCAGCCCAGCCTCTGCAGCCCAGCGGGAGGCAGCGGCGGCGGGGACGTGCGAGGTGAGAAGGAAGAGCGGGATACGTGCTGCTGATCAGTGGGGAAACCGCTCGAGGAGAAGTGCCAAGCTTCTGTACCGACTAATTAGAGTAAAAGGCTTCCTGTCTGTCACAGGCCGGCAAGGCCGCGCGCCATCCCAGCGCAGCAGACACCTGCGCTCAGCGGGCCTGACCTTTCAGTGCGGGTGGTGGGGCCAGAGGAAAAGAGAGAGCCTTGATCACCAGCACTTCTGAGCCATCACAAACCTCACCTTTTCTAACTGGAAGGAGTCACGCACAAAAAAATAGGGTTTGGATTTGATTTTGGCTTGCTTTAGTTGGCACGGAGCCTTTGCAGAGTTTGGAAAGAGTCCTGTGATGGAGTTGCTAGGGACAGTTTTCCCGGCACTGACACTGCGGCTTGTAAGCCTTCGTGGAAACCAATTTCTAGGTTTGAAAACTTGGGAATTCCTGCTGAAAAAGCTTGCTTAGTCTTCTGCTTGGGGAACAGAAACAACGCCACGTGATGAAAGCAATCAAGTGCCACAGACAGACGACCTCAGCAGCAAATATCAGACAGTCAGGGAGAAAATATTTACAGAGAAATGTCCAAGCAGTTGCCCATGGCTGTATCTCTGAGGCACCAATGTCTTTTGGGAGCAATTAGGACTCAGCAGCAGGCTGGTAAAACTCCAGGAGAAATTCCAGTTTGTTTCCCACTGTTCTTAGAGAGAAAAACCATCCTGTTACAATACCCATGCTCAGGATAGGCGTGCTCCAGTGTATTGCTGAGACTCAGCAAGACTCATCCAGAGCACAGCAGGAGGACACTCATGTTTCCTGGCCTTTAGTGAGCTGTCATTTTGCTGCTTCCCTGCATGGGGATGGATTTAAACACTCACATTTAGTGGTACACAAGTTGGAAGCTTTCCACAGCTGAAAAGTGGGATCCAATACTTCTAATCTTTTTCTCTGTTTTTATCTATGAAAAGTTAAGGTACAAAAACATCTGGGTTTGCCTGGTGAACTGTGAGATGATGTAAGAATGCTTGAGTAATAATCCCAAATCATGCACTCAGCACTAATTCTAACCCTCAGTATTGCATGCTGCTAATACTGAGCTATTCTCACTGGGGCCTGCTGTTCTGGACATTGGTGAAAGGCATTTTTTTTAACCAAAATATATCCACTGAGAGGTTTTTCATAGATTTTTTTTTTTTTTGGAGTGGGGGAGGGAGAGGAGTTAAAAAGTGTAGAAACTTCTGCGCACCTTTAATCCTTTGCTATTTACACCAAAAATAGCGAAAATGAAAAACTCTTCAAGAATGGGAGATCGGGAAGGGATGAGGGGAAGAAAAGAGATGCTGGCCTGATGTGACATGAGGAAGGACTAAGTGAGTCCCTGAGGTAAGGAGGAGGTATTATGTCCCAGTGTCCCATGGGGAGCTTGGCAGACAGCAGAGGATGCAATGTCCTCGGTGCTCACAGAATGCTTGGCCTCCAGAGGCCCCACCGCGTGCAAACAACATCTGTCTTTTGTGCTACCCGAGCACTTCCTTCTGCCAACCCGGGGTCCACCCCGTGTGGCTTCCCTGTGATATCTGCTCCCACCTGACCTAAGCTGTGATGAGCCAGTGCCCAGAGGAAGGGGACAGCAGCACATGCTGACTGTGGCACCTGTACTGATCCTTCCTGAGCTTCAGGCTGGGCTGCTCTACCTTCTTCATCCACTGACTTAGCCTAAGAAGTCATTAGTGCCAAGTGGTTGAGGACGTAGGAGCGAGATACCCGTTCATCAAAATTTCACACCTGCCATGGAGAGCCTTTCACTGACCCCTTACGCTAGGGACACCACAGAAGATGTGCCACAGGAATGCTGAGACCTGAAAGTGTGAAGAAGGGCCCAGCGGTATGAAGGAAGAAGGAGATATAGATGAAGACATGGCACTGATGCCCAGAAGATATTAGTGGCTGACTTATATGAGCCCATGTAGGAACAGGCACACAGCAGAACTGCAGGATTTGTGCTCTTTCAAATTCTGGCCAATTTAGGTACCAGACTGGTCACTATTTGTGCTATGTCCTCACAGGTTATTGTGGATACTCAGTCATCAGGACACAAAGATGTGGCTGTTGTCTACATAGCAGAGAAGAAGAGGAGGTTCTGCATAGTGACTACATCCCCAGGTGGTCCCTCTCAAGGATGAGCCTTCCTTCAAGTGAACTTGTCAGCATCAAAGTTGTTCTGTGCAGGCATAAAGGTGAAAAATACCCTTGAGGGCACAGGACAAGGATGATGAGAGCTGGTCTATTTCAATATAAAACTGATGAAAAGACATTTCTGTGACACTGAACTGGACCAGACTGTGATGGGGTCAACTGCTGCCATGTGCAGACAATGAGAAAAATGGGAAATATGTCCTTGCAGTGGAACCCCTGCAAATTCATTGTGGTGAAATTTGTCTTTGGCTACTTCCTCCTAGGCTTTGAGAGATTCAGCCAGCTCTTCTGGATGCCCAGAAGAACCTGTGCAGCAGCACAGGCACTATGCTAACAAATAACATGATGGATTTAAGTCTCACCAAAGAGCAAGGGAAAATCCAGAGCGGGGCTTTTTGGGTTTTGTTTCTTTTATGCACCACTGGAACCAGGAAATATATCAATATGGAAGTTTAGAAATGGTCTGAGGTTTTGCAGAGCTTGCATCAGAGTGGCCCAGTGCCTAATACTACTGTAATTCACAAAGGTCACACGCTGAAGTGCTGGTTTCAGGCAGTGGCTATGGGAATTTCAGAGGGTTGTTTAAAGGAACACTCCAGGGCTTGGCCAAGGTACCAATCAGGCTGTGCGGGAATCTCACTTCACCCCACAAATGCCTAAAAATCAATTTTGTTGCTTGTAAACCATCTGCAACAAATGCAGAACATTTGTCTGTGTACGTGAACTCTTCTATCAGAGCAAACTCTAAACTTCCTTGGCCTATCTGGAGAGCAACAAACTTTTTGAGATACTTTGTGTTTTGTGTTCTTTTTGGAACACTTTGTGTTTCAACTGGGTTTGCTAAGAAGTCTATCGGGGAGAAATGAGCTGGTATTTTTCCAGTTTGCAGTACCAACCAGCCACCCAGGCATGCTCCATGGCGTGCCAGCGCTCCACTTTCCTGGAGCACTGGGCATGAGTGCAGGGAAAGCTGCACAGGAGGGAGTCCAGGCTCCCTTCTGACATCTGTATTTGTATTGCATCATCACACTGAGCCTTGCTCGTAAGAAATGAGATAATATTTCTGCTAAAGCGGTGGGCAGCCTGCGACGGCGCTGATGCCATTGTTAGCAGAGGGAACTTGCTCTGCGGAAGTACAGAGAAGGCCAGTGCATTCACAGAGACAAGAATAAACTGTGCTACAATGGGATTTGGCAACAAATGCAAAGCATTGTTCACTTTGCTGTTGTTGGGGGTGCAGAGGAAGGCACAGTTTCTCATCGAGAAGCTAAATTTCAGGTCAGTTCTCTGATCTAGATGGAAAACACAGAGACAAATAACGCTGTACCTCAGCCTCTGTGTTTCTACAAAATGAGTTGGCTTGTTTTTGTTTTCAGTTGCATCAGATACTGGCTTTGCTGTTGTTCAGCTTCATCAGGACAGATTGATTTCTGCTATGGCTTAGAAATGACAGGTTCTGATGGTGGAAGCCCTGCATTAGACATTGCAGGCAGCTCTATCCCACCACACTGGTGGGATGCATGTCCCTGATGAGAATCCAGGTCTGCACATTTGGGCAGATGGGCTCAGACAAAGAATGACAGGCCAGATTTAGAAAAGTGTGCACAACTGTAGTGTAATTTTTTAGACTGATTAAACAAGGAAGAGTGACTACTGCCTATATTTGTGGCAGAAGGTATTGTGCTAGTTTGCAGTGAGTCTCATTAAATGGACCACTCAATCTAAATTAAGACTCAAGATAACTCACGTAACTCCAGTTTGTTCTACCTATGTATCTGTCTTCCACTGTTAGGAAAACCATCTATTTTCTGTCAGGATTTCCATTCACTCTGTAGGGATGTTTGCTCTCTCATGGTGCTTTGCAGGACAAGCATCGGTTTGATGAAACCAGAAGTTTCCTTTAATGGAAACCATGGGCTGCGTGAGAGACACCACCACAGCAAATTCTGTATTTTCAATGACCTGTGTAATCTAATGGCTGGTTTGAGCTGCCCTGAAAGCTACCTGCCACTGCTGGATCCAGCAGCCAAGTGGCTCCTGGGGTAGGCATTGACCTCAGCTGCTTTTTGAGGGACTCTGCTCACTCCTCCTGCTGAGGACACCTCAGTGGTGCACCGGTTGTACAGGCATTTCCCCATGTGCCTTGACTGGCTGCAGTTCCCAGGTCAGGTTCTCTGTCTCCAAGCAAAGACAGCCCTGCACATGTTGCCAAACCTTTCTCTTGAAATGACCTCATCTCACTGAACAGCAACTGCTTTGGTGTGATGCTCAGAGCATTTCCTGTCACAAAAGGACATTGTCATAGCCAGGGCCTTGTACAATACACTCCACAAAAGGAGGGAAGGAAAGTAAATATAGAAAATTAAGGAGGTATTCTTCATTGAGAGACACAACGAAAGGAAAAACACCAGGAAATGACTCTACAATGGGGCCAAATTCAGACTCTTTGGTCCCTAATACTCACTGAGGCAACCCCCTCCTCCAGCAGCTGCAGTGGAAGTGCCCAGCACCCCTGGAAACTGGGACAACCCTGGCCAGAAATCAGTGAGGCTCTTTCCACCAAGTTTGAGAGCCAAGCTCATATTTTATTGTCTAAATAAAGACTTTAGGTTGCAAGCTCTAGGCTTTCAGTTTTGACAGCGTGAGCCTAGCTGGGTGCACTTAAAAGCATCCTTCTCAGCAGATATTAACAGAGTTATTCATATTCACTGCACACAGAACCAGAGAAGATGTTGATGCAGCCCAAGCCCATTTACCCGCATGCTGTCTGGTCTAGGCCAGTCATCCTTGCACTCTCCAAAGTCAATGGAGAGAGAAAGAGAGGTATTTCCAAAGGATAATTCATTCCATCCCAAGATAAATGGTGTTAGCAGGAGGAGGAGAGGTTAAACTGCTCTTTGAAGATGCCTCCATGGACTACCAGGAAGCATGACTTAGACTAAACACCTATCTGCTAAATAAAGAAGGGATGAATCCCACCATTACGGTCTAAACTGATAATATAATACAGATGTGTAGAGCGGTAAGTGACCAGATGGCGAATTTATCATACTGCAGTGTAGTTTCTTATAATATAAATACAGGCTGATGAAATAGTTGATTTGTTCAACAGACCGCCTCAGCTTCATTACAAGAGCTAGTCTGGAGCCATTACAATTTGTCACAGGGCCCTGTGTATATTTTTAGAAAATATGATGGTCTGGAAATAAAAGATTATGTGCAAGCAGCAATTTTTGGTCAATTAATCTAAGGTTCTCTGTACTGAAAAAGAATTTGAGCGTCCATTTTTCCACACTATGTGCAGAAATGATATTTAATGCCAAATTACATTTAAATGAACAAAACCACTACAAGACTACAATGCATTAGGACTACTAAAGATAGCCTCTCCTATGCATTCCCCTGTGCCTCAGAATCAACGGTTTTATTTTGAACTAACAAAGCAGATTTTGCTTCAAGGCTCTCTGGGTCAGGGAGCTACCAAAATGCTTCAACAAAACTATTTCTGGTACTGTGGGGACTCTGAATAAAAATAAATAAATAAATAAAATTAAAAAAAGCTCACATGATTCACCCTATGTTTCATGAGCAGTTCCCTGCAGTTTGAGCATGAGCAGCTCACATCCAGCAGGACATGCATTGGATCCCAGTTTAGGACTGGATCTCCCACATTCCCCAAGGCAGTCACAGCAGATCCTGCTGTCTATCATTCCCATGGCACACATCTGTCCCACAGGCCCAGCTGCCCCATAGCTTGAATGAGGAAAAGCAACCCTAAGACCTGCTCACCTCTCTGTGATGCAGGCAGCAACCTCACATCTGTGATGCCACCTTCCCCACATGGCTAGGGGATGGTGCATGGGGCCAAGCCTTCTGAAGACCAAAGTCCTGGTGTGAGTGATCCCAGGGGACCTCAGCATAACCTCACAGAGCTGCGAAGAGACCTTTTGGATAGGGGGCACGTCGCCTCCAAACCACTGAAAGGGATGACCTTCAAGAGAAGGAATGTACTCTGTGGAGGATCCACTGCCAACACCATGCAAAGCCACTTGTGGGCAGCCCTTGTTTTCAGCAAAGGCCAACCCAGTTCTACCCCAGCCTTTGTTAAAGACCTCTGGGCAAGAACTGCAGAGACAGGTCCCCCACAGATGCATCTTCCCCAAGTCCATCTTGGTTCTGGAAAACACTCCGACAATGTGCATATTCATAGGGTGTCCAGAGAGGATCTTTCTAGATACAAGCTGCCTGCCCAGGGACTTTTCCACTCAAGGAATTCTTTCCAGCTGTGTGGAAAACCAGTAAGAGCAGGCATTCATCCAGCATTTTCAGAAGAAGTTGTGCCTGTGTTAGTAGCTGGCATTGCTTCATATAAGAAACATCATGTTGAAAATAATTTTAAAATTCTTTGGTCTATTAATCATCTAGTTTACATAAGTTTTTCACTTTTGAAGGCTTTATGCAATCCCAGAGCTCAGAAAAGTGACTCTTCAGGGGAAATGCAAATCAGTAGTTCAGGTTACTGCTGATTACATCTCCCGTGTCATGCCTTTCTAGTGAAGCAGCATGGCCTACTGCTCATACGTTGGCTATGCTCGTGAATTAGCCTGGTCATTCAAATCTGGCCATTCTTTCCTTCTCTGTCCCCCCTATGGAGCTTTTATTCACCATAGCCGAAAGGGAAGATCCTAGAGGACAGTCATGGTGGTAAGAATGAAGATGCATTGGAGATTTCAAAGATAACATTTGAAAATCAGGGGACATCTGGGCTATATAACATGACTGTCAAGTCTAATGCCCTCCAAAAGCCATTCTACTCCTGAGGGCAGCTCCCACTGCTACTTCTCAGACCATCTCTCTGCTAGTGCTGGTGTCCCACAGCTGACACACCTGGGACTCAGAAGAAAATTCCCTTATGAAGTACTTCATGGACTCTGATGCTGTGCAATGAGTGGTTTGGGGGAGCAATTTTCTTCTGACCAGAGAGTGGCTTGAAGGGTAAACTCTTATTGTCCTCTAGCCTCAGGCATTACCAGTGCAATAAAAGAATCTGGGTTTTGGCATTTCTTTTGGCGTTTGCATGTGTTTGTATTTTATTTTGACCTGCAAGTTTCTGTGTAGCAGTAGGGGGTAGAATTTAGGTGGTGGGAGTAGAAGAAAAGCAAAGGGACGGATGAAGGGTCAGTCTCCTCTTAAAAACACAAAAGAGATGTAAATGACTGAGTTTTGGGCCCCTCAGTACAAGAAGGACATTGAGGTGCTGGAACATGTCCAAAGAAGGGCAGCAAAGCTCGCAAAGGGTCTAGAGAACAAGCCTTACAGGGAGCAGTTGAGGGAACTGGGATTATTTACCCTAGGAGCCTCGGGGGAGACCTTCATGCCCTCTACAACTGCCCCAAAGAAGGCTGTAGTGACATGGGGATCAGTCTCTTCTCCCACGTAACAAGCAGTAGAACAAGGGGAAATGGCCTCAAGTTGCACCAGGGGAGGTTTAAGTTGGATATGAGGAAAAAATTCTTTACTGAAAAGGTTGCGAGGCACTAGAACAGGATGCCCAGGGAAGCAGCTGAGTCACCACCCCTGGAGGTATTCAAAAGACCTGATGTGGTGCTTAGGGACATAGGGTCGTGGTTTAGTGGTAGACTTTAGTGTTAGGTTAACAGTTGGAGCTGGTCTTGGAGGTCTTTTCCAAGCTAAGTAATCCTATGATCCAAGTGCCACCAGTGATTCCTCCTAGATCCTTATCTGCCTTTAAACAAATGCCCACTCTCTCATTTACCTCCTGCTACCAAGAATCTGATAAATTAGAGACAGAAAATATCTTGAGACAAACAAGCCTAGCCTCAACACTGTAATACTTCTTTGGACAGTAAACTTTAATATCAACCAGAGCAGTTTCAAATGACATCAGCATCTTTCTCCTGAAAAGTTGCATGTCAGATGTTAGGGGGAACTGTTAACCTCCATCACCCATCTCAACACATCCTCTTTACAATCTTGCAAACAACCCAGTCTGTACTTACACACCATTTAGCCAAGCTAACAGAAAACAATAATAATTGTAATTAACCGTTGTTATTGTCTCTCACAGCTTCAGTCCCCCTTTTGTTTTCTGCTGGAACACACATGGAGAAATTTTGCTTCACTCAGGAAAAATACGTTGGTGGATGAAAGAGGAGAGCCAGGCGGTGTCTGTCCCTACCGCTTCCCTTATAATTTTTAGCTCTTTTTCCTCCGTGCATTCCTGTAGGCAACAACAAGGAGCAGGGCCAGACATGGAGCTGCAGAGGTTCAGACACGTCACGGCAGAGAAGCACTTCAGATGTGACTGTTTAACCTCACACAACCTGCTGACAACCCGGCACTTTCTGCAGGGAATAGGGGAAAAGGGAAATGACTCCTGTTCTGGTCAGACAGTTTCGCGAGAGAGCTGGCTGCTCCCGGGTCTCGTGTGTCCCTGAGTGATGAGAGCGTGCTCCCAAACCAGCAGTTCCCCATGGCTGTACACACAGAGGCATGAAGCAAAGCCAGCTTTCCTCTGGGCTGTCCTCCTGGGCCTGTTGGGCCACTGCCTGGGAAGGGGGATCCCAGGGCAGGATGGCGCTGGGTGAGTCCATCACTTACTCCCAAGGCTGCAGAGAAAACCTTTTTCTCTGGCCCATTCTCCACTTGGTCTTGTTGACCCTCCTCAAAGCCCAAAGAGTGGTCTGTGCATTTCCCTTTTGAGATGGACCACATTTTTATTAATTTTACAGTAAATCACTTCCCCATTTCCTTTGTTTACGCTAGGTGGATTCGGTGATTTCCATGTCCATGTGACGCAGCACTTGGCACATGAGCACAACCCATACCGTCACTTCATCGTATCCATCACTGACACCCCAGCTCTAGCACAAGGAGATAAAAGGTCTGGCTCCATACTGTCATTTCCCTTCACCCTCCTGAACCAGTTCAAAGGGATCTCTGGAAACTCCAGCTTTGAGTCCCACTGTCCCGTCCAACTTCAAGTGGAACAGTCCAAAACGCTAGTGCAGCACAGCTCAGATACATCCCCGCCAGACAAGCACCAGGGCTTATTGAGCACAGCTGCTCCATGTCTCAACTCCTCCTCAAGCCATGAATCTTCACCTCATCTAGAAGCACAGCGCAGCCTGGAAAGGAGGAGTAGCCGGCCCTCTGTCCCCTGCCAGATGTGACCACAAGCAGGTCAGGAAGGTCTCCGCGCGCTTGCTCTGTAATACCCTATGCACCTCTCCTCCACTCGCAGCACACCCATAGCCTGACATGTCCCATGGATGGGCATGCACGCTCTTGACCTTGGGGAATGGAGGAACATCCACAGCTCCAGTCTGGAGGCTGGAAGCACCCATACAGCCCATCACCACCTCCCAGCTGGAAGTGATACCTAAGCCAGGGGACAGCAGTTAGGTTACTTCCATGCTGTCTGCAGCATTGTGAGCATGGCTGGTCGCTGTCAGCATGAAGCTTTTCCCATCTCCCTGTCTCTCAGTGAGTATTGCTTCAAAATAACAACAGTATGGATCAAGCAAAAGGATAATTTCTGCCATGGTCAGCTTGCACCTGAGGCAAGGAAAGCCACCGCACTGTCAGCCCAAGGAAATGCAGCATCTCTGCCCTTCCTCTGCCCGCTCCCCTCCTTCTGGGGCTTTGGGCCCCTTTCTGAGAGCAAGCAGCTGGCATGCACTCTTTGAATGTCTTGGGCCCCAACCTTAACATCGTTTCAATGCCATTTTTTCCTCCTCTGAATAGTGGGCCTGGAAAGCTCCACCTCGCTGCAGGCAGCGCCAACAGCGAGCATCCTGCCGTACCCATGCCAGGCGCCTTTCTTCCTAAGGACCCAGACGGTGCCAATCCCCAAAGGCACCCATGGCAGCAGGTGAAGTGTCTCTATGGAGACCTCCTCAGCTCCCTCTCTGCAGTCCCTGCCTCCTTTTGTAGCTTGCTGTTTATTGCCAACAGCATCCCCTTCTCACCACAGCGGGTGGCTCTCTGCTTCGCCCCGGTCACCTGCCTACCAGCTCTCCTCGCAACCTGCTGCTGCCTGGGAAACAGCAATGCCACCCCCGGAGAATAACACACACGTGACAAAGGGCTCTTTTGCTCCTTGGTTGATTTTACCCCCCACTCCTCACCCTGCATTATCAGATTTGCTTGGGTCTGGTGGCAGCTGCAGTGCCACACTGCCAAAAAGGACTGTGTGCTTGGGAGAGGGGGGAGCATTTGGAGGAAGTTTGCAGGAAGGAGGCTAGGGGGGCTGCAACTCCTACACCCTGCTGCTTCCACAGTTGGTACCCGAAGCAGGGCTGATGGCTAACTGTACGTACCCTCCTCCCACCAACATCCACAGCATGCCTTGATCCCTCCTGAGTGATCAGGAAGGTGGTCAGAAATACCCCAGACCCCCAGGGTTCACTGATTTCCTACAGTCCAAAGGCCCCATCTCCCACCCAGCATCTTTTCACCCTACAACACCCACCAGAGACAAGGGAGCCCCGTGGAGAAAAGCATTTCTGTCATGCTCCCCCAGTGGCAGCACCACCTCACCTTGTCTTGGTTTGGTCATGACAGAACCCATGGCTGGGAAGCAGCATCCTCTCCCACAGGATTTTTTAAAGAGATGTGGGGAAAAATGTGGAGGAATAAATGCACGCATGTTCCTTCCTAATCTACCACCCTTCTGTCTAATGCAGACAGCTGGCACGTCCCCAGCATGTTGCTACAGTTCCTCTTCTCCCGACACTGTTTTGGGGCCCTGTCTTCACACCAATGAACCATTCCAAAACAGTTTCTCCAATACGTTTGGCACAAACAGGCTTTTCTCTGACATGTCGGTGCAACACCACCTACTGCTCATTGCCAGGGTGTATTTGTACTCAGCCCCGAGGAAACCTGCCTCTCCCTTTCTGCAGGAATGCCTCCAGCGAGGTCGGCTTCCTGCCAGGGTTGGCTGTGCCAGGCTAGGGGGCCCATGTTGGGAAGAGTGCATGCACCTAAATCACCACTCACAACCAGCCTGCAGACTGCCTTGAATCCAGCACTTGGTGCCTCAATTTCCCTTGCTAGAAGATGAAGATGACACTGGACTCCTTTCAGGAGTATTTTGCTGGCTTTGGCTAAAACCAGGCTAGATAAGCCTTTGTGAACGAGTGAGGAATGGCACCTGCAGTTTTCTATGGCAGGCAAGATGATGCACACCTGGAGCTTACCACTGCCACAGTAGAAAGTAAAAAAAAAACTTTCTAAAATTGTCCTGGGACAGAGTTTTGTCAACCAGCAGTCCGGAGAAGTGCCAAATCAAAAAACACAGCTGCAGGGAGACCTCTGCAAACTCCTGTCTGTCAGCTGGCAGGATGGGGACCTCCCCCAGCATACCTGTGCCTGGTACACCCCGTGTCCCATTGTGACACAAGTGTGTAGGAACTACTGCACAAAGAATTATCATTAAGTAAAATCTGTATGATGAGGCTGAAGCCAATCTGGTTGGTTCTGAACTGTGATCTGCACAGAAATGGATGGTGACACACAGAAATTGAGATGAAGGAAGGAGGTCCTGGAGGCAGAAAAAGTTCTTCCTGTAAAACAACTTCAGAAGGACTGGAGGAGCCTATCCACCTTCAACAGCTGCCTCCGACTGAGTCAGAAGCACACCTGTGTATTTCATACCTTTTGTGACCAAAGGACTCAGAGGTAAGTTTACATGCTTCAAAGCTGCAGAGGCCCAAGTTCTGCAGGTGGTGGGTGCAGACCAGCCACCCAAAACACCCCACCAGGTGGATGATCAGAGTCTCTCCCACCACCGACAAACCTGGCATTAGCAATCCTCTGTTCAAGTCACAACTTGAACGCTCTTTGGGTACATGTAAACAGGCCAGGCACTCGCACAGTGACTCCACACCCTCCGCCAGACCCACACGTATTCCATTTGTCCCAGGACTGTTGCCTGCCAGCTCCTCCATGAGACCCACAGATTCTCCCACTCAATGCAAAAAGGGCAACTGAAATGACAGCACCAGCTACAAGTGATGTGGTGAAGCTCCTCCAGATTTCTGGAGGAAACCCAACACTGCTTTTGGAAGAGTAATACACGAAGGTCTCTCTTCCATCCTCTCATCCTTGCTCCCACAAGAGTCTCACTGTTGGGGTTAGGAAGCGTTTCCAGGGAGGAGAGAAGAAAATGAGATCTTTCAATTCCTTTCACCTCGATTGCAAAAATAAGCTTCCCTACTTTTCCTGTTCGAGGCAGATTTTTCCTGGCCTTTAACCAAGTCTTTTCGGCTGATCTGTGCTCAGATCTATGATGCATGGTCAACATGTTCAGTGAAATCTGCCTTTTGCTGTTAACCAGTGAGTGCTTGGGTGTCAACAGAAACAAGACACGGGTGTCAATAGAAAGCAAGATCCAGATTTTCCAAAGTGTCAGAAATTGATTTCCTTTGACATTAGCTGCCCAAACACCTTTGCTGGTTGGGAACTGTTTTCTCCAGGAAAGTCTAAGTCCATATTGATAGTGCTCCATGTGCACTCCTAGAGCAGTTTGTACAACATAAGCTCTGCTCAGCAGACGCTCACTGAGGCTGAACAACTTCACTGATTCTGAGCAACCCAGTCCTCCAGATTCTGCGTGATGCTTGGGATGGTCAGAGGCTTTTCCCATAACCTCCCCTTGGGAGAACAGCACTCAACAGAGGTAGTGGGAAGCAAAAGAGCTAATGTGGACAAGTAGAGGCATTGGTGACTGGAGATGTCCTGTCCTTTACATGTTTAAAGCAGGCCCATAATGGATGACTGTTACTTCCCAGCTTGGTTACGCACACAGACTCCAAACTGCACCATCACATGGAGCTTTCCCACCTGATGTTTATGGAGAATAATTGTCATGAGGCAGAGAAGAAAGTTAAAAGAATGAACATACAAATGAAACACGGGTACCAAAAAAATGGTGAAAACTTATGAGATCATCTCGTCCTTCCCCCTCTTTTAGTCAATACTGGATTGTTCCCTGCCGGACTCCAGAACAATGCCACTTAACCTAGATGCAATCATGCTGCAGGAACTGCCAAACACAATGCAATGAAGAGCTGAGAATGAGCTCATATGTGTTAATCCGATTCCTGCAATAAAACAATCCAGAGCTCTGGTCTCCGTCCTGCAACATTCTCCTGAGCCAACCCTTCTGTACTTATGTGCTGACACTTAAACAAAAGCTGCAGCCTCCAGTGGGCTGCTGGCATAACCCAGAGCCAGGAAAATGCAGCACAACAATATTGATTAATGTTCTCGCTACTAAAAACATTGCTTTGTTTAGGTGGAATCCATAAACCTTGTTGTTCACAGACATTTGGGGAGCAAAGCTTTATTTCCAAGAATGCTCATGGAAAGGAAATCCATTGTATAGGCCAACATGAATAGACCCTTGCATGTGCAGTCTGTATGGGAAGCACCCAGGTGGCTAGTGAGAAAATAGCTTCTTATCAAATACAGTTATGCATTACGAACAGCCACAGATGATTCACAAACATTTAGAAGGCATCCCCATCTGTGAGGCGCACGCCACCCAAACGGGAGCCCGAAACAATGCCACATAGCAAGCATCCTGCAGAAACAGCCAGCCACAATGCAACAAGCACTCTCCGTGGACCACAAAATCCACCACTGGCCAAAGCATTCAATTCACTGATTGCAAAACATGTCCAGAGCAACCACTGCACACTCAGAGGGTGGAAAGGAACATCCCAAATATTCCTTGGGCTGATATCTTACATTCCTTCTATATAAGAGACCTTAAAGCAAAGGGTTAAAAAGCCTGTCCAGGGCCCATCAAAACACTTTCCCAGAACTGGCCTGGGTAGCAAACGCATCTCCTCCTCCTTCTTAAAATCATATAGCTGATAAAAAGCAGAGAGGCTTTCATCACTATTCTGTATGCATAATTAGGTTTAATTTATGGAGCAATGAGTCCTTAGTAAGTGCGCGCACACACACACAGCTTTTTCATTTATGTGACTGATATCCAGAAACACAGCTCCTCAGCCAGAGTTTGGGCAGCAAACGCAAAAATGTATTTTGATACTGGAATGCGACAGCACACACAAAAATACGTCCACCAAGTGCAACATATTGTAAACAGGAGCATAAGTAAAATAAACAAATACATGTCATTTCATCTGGGTCACAAGTTGACTCAACATGACATTTCCTTTTGTAGTGAAGAACGTTTGGGGAAAATAAAGCCTATTTATACATACTGGAATATATTAGGATGGATTTTTTTTCCTAGCTCTCGTGGCTATTTTTGCAGTTAGCTGGTCTCAGAGTTCAGAGGCTTTTTCCCTTTTCAAGGTCAAGATTTTCTTTCTGCTTGATTTCACAGGATCACAAGTCATAATCCTGCATCCTTGAAAGATTCATTGCTGTACAGCTGTGATCAGTGACCTCAGCCACCTGATTTTGCCACAAAATCAGAGAGGACTGTGCAGCCTGGGAACAGTAGCTCTGTGTTCAATAATACCAGATTTTTAAAGGCATCAGAGACAACCTCCATTTCTCCCATGCTTTCTCCTCCTGAATGATGCTTTACAGCTGTGTCTTCTCCAGAAGAGAGGCAGCAAGGACTCCCTGGGGAGCCCATTTACACTGCTGCTCTTGAATAGCTAAAGTGGGAACACGCGTCCCGCGTCTCTAGACGCACATGCTTGTGCACACAGCACTCTGAAACCCGGTGGGTGGTTTTCATGGAAGAGAAAATTTTGGCTGATGCTTCTCTTGCTCTGCCTGCCTCATGCAGAACAAATGCACCACTGGACTCAGATGTGTCCCTCGTGCTCCCTGAGCTGCTCACCTCCTCATGCAGGTGTCTATCCAGAGCACACCCAGCACTGTACACAGGGCATACAACCAGAGGGAGGTATACGGAGGACAAGAGACTGACCCCACGGTCCAGCAGGCCAGACCAAGAGGTGTCTGGCTTCCTGGTTTTGAGCACCAGGTCTTCAGAGCCCTTGGCTACCTGTTACCATTCTCAGCTATCATCTGCATGACACGGCCCCAGGGCTTCCTCCTGTGCCCCTGATGAGGGGCTCCTCGGGATCACAGCTCACCGTGGCTGCAAGGTTGGCAGGAAAGGCTGACCTAACCCTGCACCAAGCTGGCCCTCAGACCCATTGTCTTGAAATCAGGGTAATGATGGATGCCTAGGATGTTTCATCATTTCCCAGCACTGTTACAAGGTCCACATTTAAACCTCATCAAAAACTTTTTGGTTTCCTTTCTGATTTTTATGTGCCTGGAGTACTGACTATGCCTCCCCCAACCTTTGTTCTCCTGTTATTAAATGAGTGGTCCATTTTTCTGAGGATGAGCAGTACTGTCGTGCAAACCCATTAGTTAGCTGCCTGCATTAGCGGTGAGAGCCAAGTGAGGGGTTTGCTGCCTGAGACGTGTTCTTCACATCCTCTCCCCCCATCCACCCAGGCTCCATCACTCCCTTCTCAGCTTTTTCCCACACTTGCCACAGGGCCAAATAAACCAAAGGCTGGGTGAGTCAGCCATAGAAAACAGAAATGAGTTTCCAAATGAGTTTGACATATAGATTAAGAGGGGGAGGTTAAGAGCCTCTCCTCCCAGGACATCTCCTTCAGTCAGTCCTCCATGTGTGAGGGCAGCATGGATCTGTGTGCACACATATACATGATGCCATTTTGGCATTTTCCCCTCTATAATTCCTTTCTGCTAGTATTTTCCTGCACCTTTCTGCAGGAATTAATACCCTAGGCTGCCAGTCTTGACCAGGACTTCTCCATCACTGCTGCAATAAGAGCATGTAAAAATTGTAGTAGCCATACCACCATAATCTGGAAAAGTGATCGTGTGCAGCAACTCGCATGTTTCAGTGGCGAACATAATAATGAGGCAATAATATCCCTGCATTGGGCCTGATCCAGCTGTTTGTCCAAGAGGTCCCTGGGTGCAGCTGTTCTCACCACCAGCTCCAGATCCTTTTAGTTACAGCTGTAACGGTGCTATATTCCTGCTCACAGATTTTATTTTCCTTCTTTGAAAGCACCTGCTCTCTGCACTTCAGGTATTTCAGGGAGCAAGGTGCTCCCTCATTTTGAAAGCTTCCTTTCTGCAAGCTCTTAACATAAGCTTGATGCTAACCCAGAGCCATCCCAGAGACCAGAGCAGCCTGGCCTTTCCTCCAAAGGGTGAGGAAACGACCCGCGGCCGCTGGTGGAGGCAGTTCACTGGGGTCAGGTGGCACGTGCAAGCCTCTAGCATCGCGGGTCCTGGTGCCAAGAAAAACACCAGCGCTGCGCTTCCTGCGTGCCGTCAGCGGGCAGGACAGCCCCGGGTGTTTCCTCCAGGCGGGTGGGTAAAGGGACGAGTGGGGATGTTTGTTGTGCTTGGATCCAGACACTCATCCATCTATCAGAGCACAGCATCTACGGCAGTAGGCTGAGCAGCAACAGTGACGAGGAGACACCAAGCCCACCCTGCCCCTCGGGACCAGCAGGTTCCTCTGCACCCACCACCACCTGTCCTTGCTTGCTGGAGGATCATCCTCACCCACTAGCCCCCTGGCATCAGCAGGGACCAGCTAGCCATTGCATGGTTCCAGCTCCTTCATCCTACTGCGCTGTAGCTGCTAAGAAAGAGAACCCAGCAGCTCCTTCTCACCTGCCCAGCAACTGGAGCTTTCACCTGTAGACTTCACACTAAAGCCTTGCACAGAGGCTGCTCATCCTTTTTAGCTGGTGGGAAGAAGATTAAAGCCCAGAAACCTGATGTCCTATTGTCCTGCTTGCATCAATACAGGCATAAAATATGCCACCGGAGGAATAATTGGATTTCTTCAAAGCCACCAGATAAAGTAGACCCCTCTCAAAAGCTGCGCTCCTTGTCCAGCAGCATCGATGTGCTGCAAAGAAAACTCTGTCATGTGCCACAGCCTCACAAAAGCATGAAAACAGGCTTGCAGCCTGCTCTTAGATAAGCCCCAAACAAATCAGAAACAACAAGCGAAAACTTGATTCAAGGTTTACTCCAGGATGGACGTCTTGCTACGATAAATTAAGGTGTTTTTCATTATTAAAAATAAACAAAGCAATGAAAGTGAACCATGTCACCATTCATACACTTAAAAAACATCTTTAATCTGCTTGGGAAAATCTTTTTTTCTCCGTAACAGGAAAAAATATTAGTTGTCCAGATAACAAGCAAAACAAAATCAACCAAAGGGCATCAAGAGACTTCCTGAAATTGAAAAAACAATGTTTTGTATAACAAGTTTAAAAAAAAAAAAAACAACACACAACATACACAGCAAGCAGAATGATTCCTCCAGTTTCTTCAGGTCGTTCTTAGTTTCAGGAACACAAGGAAAAACTACACAAGTAGGCGAATGTTTTATTTAACCTTGCAGCCTTTTACAGCTGTCCTATTCCTCTTCCCTTCTCCCTCCTCTCTCCCCCCACCCCCCCCCGGAAACCATTTGTCTTTCTAGTGCCTTATTTTTAACAGCTCAGCCCAGCCCCGAAGGGACGTGTGTAAAAACAACGAAAGAACTTAATCTGGCAACTTTGGGGCTCCCGGGACTGAAATAGCAAGCCCAATGCAAATCAGCATCGCACCGGTTCACAAGAGGGAACGACGCCTCCCGTCGTACGAGGAGGGGATGGAAGGAGCATCACGGGCAGCTCCGGTGGGTGATGCTGATGGGGAGGCCCGGGAACCCATTCATCCTGCAGTAAATAAGCCCCTGGAGATGTGGGGGGAAGTTTGCACAATGTCTGCCCCAACGCCGCCTGGATCTCCGCCAGGCCCGCGAGGCTTTCATTCTCAGGAGTTCACAGATCCCACCTAGGAGCGCCCGACAAAAACAATACTGGATGAAGCCTGGCCTTCTCCCCCACGTCTGCCTCTCAGCCTCTGCACCATAGAGGCCTCAGGAAATCATTAGCTGTGCCTGCTAGGAGCTCCGGGATCCTAAATAATTATTCACATTTGATGTATTCAGAGGTTGTGTTGTGTTTTTTTTGTTGTTGTTGTTGATGGTGGTGGTTTTTAAGGCTATTTATGGTTTCCACAGGTTCTTTTATCTTGATTTATACATTTTCTCATGTTTGGTCCTGTAGATTAATCATTGCAACGTAGGGTTCGAAGACCTCCTGTTACAGTTACTCCAGCCTTCAGTAACCCAGTTGGTTGCAGTCAGGCAGTTAAATCATGAAATTATATCTGCTCCCTAATAAATACACACAACGGCAGGCCCAGCCCTAACACCCTTACAAGCCAGTTTCAAAAGTGGCCTCCAGGATGCTGGAACACACATTCTGTGAATATTTATGGCTGCAGAAGTCAGGCCGTTGCATGTTTGTGAAGAGTAATCCCTAGACAGGTGTAGTACCAGCCAAAACAAATTGATTTAGAAATGTCAACATATATTCATAGATTATTTGCCAAGCTCAAGCACTTATAGTAAATGTCAACAGATCTAAGAATAGAGTTCAGGTACCAGTAAGGAAACCTCCAGCCTTGCAACACGCACATATTGCAACGGGAAAGCAACACAAATCTACCAGCCAAAGGAAATCCCCCCGAAGAGGGTGCCAGGAGAGGAAATCCACTCAAATCCATATCCATGCTTTCTGGGGACACTCCACCAACAGAAGCCGTCAGCCTGCAGCACTCCCAGCACATCTGATCCCCCCAGGCAGCCCAAGGTCCCCGCGTTCAGCAGGGTGGCTCCCAGCAGACCAGAGGGCAGGCTCCTAGGCAGTCACCAGCCCAAATGAGGTGCCCCTTTGGCAAGGTGATGTTGTCCCACCTCTCCTCTTCCACCAGAAGCAGCACTTGCCCATGTTTCACCAGCTGACTGACTTATCACCAGGCTGCTGGCCAGGAGAAAGAAAGCCTTTAATGGTAACTTAAGCGTGGAGCCTGGGCATACGCTGAGGCGGGTCCTTCTTAAATACCCTCCATCCCCAGAGGTATCAAAGAGACGTGTGGACATGGAGCTTAGGGATGTGGTTCAGTGGTGGACTTGGTAGTGTTTGGTTAATTGTTGGACTTGGTGATCCTAAGGGTCTTTTCCAGCTGAAATGATTCCATGAGGACTTCACACAAAGTCACCAGGCCCATCCTGAGTCAACACACACTCACCAAGCCGCACCATATCCTGACAGGATATCAGCAGTAAACAGTAGGCAAATACTCACGCTTTATCATCGGCTGGTATTTGTTGTTTTTAGAGACCTGCACTAAAATTCCCACTGAAAAAATGCATACAACAAAAGTAGCTTCTATTTTCTGCCCACAGCAGAGCTGTGCGAAGAAAACCATTTCCTTCATTATTATTCTGCACACGAAAATGGTTTGATGATGTCTTTTTTTTTGCCTTTTTTTTTTTTTTTTTTTTTTTTTTTTTTTTTTACATCTATTTGCTTAACTCTTGGGAAAAGATTTGTTTACAAGTTTATTTTACAGATCCATAAAAATCTGTCTCCGCTGCCTGCAAGCATTTGCCTTTCATGATGTGTGCCTTACCAGGGCACAGCGGGATGAGTCAGAAAGTCCCACCACCACCACCACCGGGCAGAGCAGGCACCCACCTCAGGCACAAGGATGGATCACGCACATTTGGTTTTGGCAAATGATCATGCATGGCCTTCACATGCAAGCTTTCTGCAAAAAGCACATTCCTGTAAAACCGGAGGCATAAACCTGGAAAGAAAGCAAACCCTCACAGCAGCACTAGCATGACTAAAGCATAAACAGCTATTTGCTGGAAATCGCTGGCAACATTTGCTCAGCAAAGGTTATTGTTAGAAAATATAATTGATATTGATGTCTGGGGCTATCACATCTGATTGTATCAGCAAAATATGCTATCACTCGCTAATTACTTTTAACGTGATTTTCGTGGCTGAGCAACCGATGCTGGAGAACAGAGTTGTCTTTTTAAGCACAGCAAAATCCTGCCTAATTACAAATTAAGCTCCAGACCGAGGCAAGCTAGTTGCTGCGGCATCGAGTTTGAGAAAGCAGTGCTTTCCCATTTAACTTTGGATGATTCTCATCATCATTTCTCCATGGAAGTAACACTTTTCTGAGAAAATAACGCTGTTAGCCTGCAGAACATTGCCACAGTACAATAGCTGCCTGCTTGGGGCTCACTCGCCACCTGCTTTTCCTTGTTTTGTTTTCTAGCCTCTAATTACTGAGCAGAGTCAATTCCTAATGAGGCAGTTTGATTTCCTGTTTTTCATACTTCTTGAGCCACTTAAAGAGCCAGTCCAACATAAAAGGAACCCTTTTCTAAACAGATTTTAAATTAATTATAATAACCTTGGTGGTGGTTGTTGTTGTTGCTCTGCGTGTGTGTGCGCATCTGACTTTTCCATGGCTGTGTTTCTCATTTAATGTTTCCACACGAAACAACCTTTTTTTCATGTGTGTGTATGTGTTTCCCCCCCCAACAATGTGAACTGGAAATTCTTGTCCAGGAAATTGTAGCCACAGAAACACTGTGTCTGGGGCTGAGGAGGAAAAGCTGATGATGTCATGAATAATTGGGCTGTGAGAAAAGATGGAGCATGAATAAGGAGGGAAATATTCTGACGTCTGTCTTTAAAGCTAGAAGATAAACACTTGTTGTGAATGGTACACACTGGCTTCCAAAAGGGCTGGTAGGAAGAACAGTATTGCATGACCACTCAGAAATACATGAATGATGCTAGGGAGGGCTTTCAGCCCACTGCACACATGTAATGCCTCTCAGGTCACATCTCAGGGCTTCCTATGTGGATACCGGTGGCACTGGAAAGCTGCGGCGGTTCCTGGGATTTAGGGAGGGTCTTAGTCATCCTCCTCCTTCCTCTGCTGCCTCCTCCCTCTGTCCCCGCTCCCAAGCCACCAGCCCTGCTCCCCTGCCCCAGTCTCCCGGTGGCGCTGACTGAGGCCACTCGCAGAGGATACCTTAGGACCTCACCACAGCGATGGTTCCCCTGTCACCCTGCTTCCTTCATCCTTCCAGGGCAGCCAGTCCAGCGCAGGACTGTCCTGCTGGGCTGCCCAACAAGTGCACAGGAGAGGCAGCAGCTTTGGGAGCTAAATCAGTGTGGTCGTGCCAAGCAATCCCTGGAGTTGTTATACCAGCAAGTGCTGGAGTTTCGCCTTAGAAACTGCATATAAAGTTCATTAGGAGAAAAAAAAAATGCAACCTGCTGCTAGAAACAGAGAAAAATCAGCCTATGCTACAGCTCTAAAAATTAAATTGTACTCAGCCGGGGAGGGCTGCATTCCAACCCCACCCAAATCAGAAAGCTGAGAAAACTTCAATGGGCTCTAGCTTCTGGATTATTATTATTATTATGACAGGGTTTTCCTCTCAGGATTCAGACTCTCTCTAAATGGTGGGAAAAAGGGTTTTATACAACCTCCAGTCTCCACATGACAAAGTGACTGCCTATTCCTACAGTCGTCTGAACAGAATAGACGGAATAAGCTATTGTCTGTGCTCAGAAGTCAGCTCCTGCACCGGCACTTGATTGGTCCAGGATGTAGAGGAACAAAAAGGTCATTGAATAAAAGAAGAACAATACTTTTCATGAAACAAATGAGCTTTTGCTAATTTATAACATGTTTGGTTTGGGTATCATATACATCAAAATGATGTAATTAGTAAATGTCATTTTCTGGAGAGAGAGAGCTCCACAAACCCTTAATGATGGGAATTTCCTGCCCCAGGCTGGAGTCTCTGGACTACCGGGGCATCATAAAGATGCTGTATTTCACCAATAATTACAGTGGGTGCAAAGTGGAACCCAACTGTGCAACAAGGGGAAAAGGAAAAAGTTCACCTATGGCAGAGGTTAGTTGCACCAAAGCGTTAATGAGAGAAACGTAATGGAGCAAAGGCTGATTAAAATGGGCACAGTCAGAAGCTCAGCTCTCAGAGCACCTCGGTCCAAGGGACACTCGGACATGGACAGAAGCTTTGCAGGCTGTGCAGCACTCTGCTGAACGCATCCCATTGCGAGGGTAGTTTTCAAATAAGAGACCTCAATACACTCAACAGAAACAGTCACACTCACAGCAGAGGTGCTCATGCCAGAGGCTATGTTTTCTAGATCTGAGAGGAAAAGCTGCTCTCACATCGCTCTTCCCTCAAAGAAGAGTCAGAAGTACTGGAGATCTCATGTAAGATACTTCCCTTACTGTTGTTCCAGATTGCACAGGGCCACCTGTACCAGGAGTCTCAAGACTCCTGATACTCACAAACCTATTGCCTCACTGCAAGACATGAGTCATCTAGCAACATAAGGAACCTTCTTGCTAGTAAAACAGTATTTTGCACTTTTTTTCTTTTTAATTTGGCTTGAAACTAAGCTGGGTGTAGGTTTATCCAAAACCACCAGAAAGAGCAACTGGCTACAGCCTTTAAGGCCAAAATACCTGAAAACCTTCTTCAGATACACATCTGCCCTCTTCTAATAAGCATATCAGCCACATCTGGGAGACTACCCAAAAACCTCCTTATTTCACTTCCTCCAGGTCCTTAAGGCAGTCCCAAGTTGAATGTTGTTATAATGACAGGGGAAGGGGAAAAAGGGGGGGGGGGGGGGGAAGTGTCTCCTTGCACTGTAAGGGATGGAGAGACATAGCAAATAGCTAGGGGTCTATGAGATTTGAAGAGCCTACCAGAAGCGCCATGCCCTGACGTAGCTGCTCAGACTCAGGAGATTACCACAGAGACCCAGTGTTTTGCTTTCATTTCAGATGTTTCTGACCCTTTCCCTGCAGAAGTGTTGCATCAGTTTCACCCCCTTGGACCAAGGCTCCTGCAGGAGCATGAAGACGCTCAGGCTGTCTCAAGAGCAGCGTGGTGCTCTCTTCTCCCCAAGGGCTCGCTGCAGCTCAGCTGCCCCCAGGAGCGGGCAAGGTGGTGGTGAACCAAGCCACAACCTAGAAAACCTTTTCTCATGTGAAAATCCAGTAGGCAGCCTTATGAGGAGAAACCTCCTCTGGCAATGGCCACAACATTCTCTGAGCTGTGTGATAAATATGTTATATTAGTTCATGTTTCCTTCTTCACAGGAATTACTCAGGCACACGTGAAACAATAACACGATCTGGAAAAAGCTTCTTTCATCGTTTGTAGTGCAACTTTGTTCTTCATGGCAAGTTAGATGTATGTGGGAACTAAAACCGAAGCCCAAAGGGCTAGTGAATGCTAATCACCAAGTCTCTTCTGCCAGTAATGGGCATGTCTGAGCTGGAAATGTTTAACTGCTAGGGATTTTCACCTCTCTTAGCAAAGGAAGGACACCTCTAAATGTGACATTCTTCTCCCCAGGAAATACCCCTACATTCTCTGCTGGTCAGAAAGGAAAACACTCCAGTGCAAATAATTTACTTCACACCCGCTTCTTTCCTCCCCTTTAATTTGCTTTTTCAAAAATTCCTTCTGCTGCCAACTTTTCTATCTTTTATGAAGATTAACCCAGCAATTCCCACTTTTGTGAGCAGCTCCAACGGAAATCTGCTAAAAGAATAATCTCGAGTCAACAAAAGTGCACTCTGATGGGCCCCAGCTGAGCCAGCTGTGTTTCTGCAGGTCTGCAAGAAAAAAAAAGGAAAAGCTTGAGTGTCCTCCTTGCAGGTAGAGCTAAGGTGGTACAGCAGAATAGGTGACCGCACATCAGCTGATCAGCTGCTCCTCTGTTCATACATCATTGTTTCTGGGCTCCTGGGCACCAGAAGGCAATGTCAGCAGAACGCACCATGCCCTGCAATGCTGCTGTGTGCAGTCCTGGAGGTGAGCACTGCAGCCAGCTGAGGGGCAGGAGACGTGTTTGGGTGCTGCCCTGCCTGCTGGCAGTTCCCTGGGGCCCCCGGGTAGAAGGGGAGAAGACCCATAGGTGTCCATGTGTGGAGTCACCTGCTCTTACCCCGACAGGGAAGAAGTCTGCAGCCCTTCCCGCACAGCCAGGCAGCCACCAGCATGTGACACATCACCCTCAAGGAACCAGGGCAGCAGGTAAAAGGACTGACTCACAGACCATCCACCTTTTTCAGCAAGCTTCTCACTTACCATAAACGAATGTCTGCAGCACACTTTCAATTCCTCTAAGTCACACTCCAGCCTAGCCCTGCATTATCAGATGCCAAGAGCTTGACTGTGACCTCAAGGTAATACCGCTGCCCACAGCTACTGTAATGCCATGGGCACAATGCAGTGGTCATGTTAACGGACTGAGAAGCTTTGTAGGTGGTGAGGGGAGGAGAACTTGTGAAGATGAGCAGCCTACAGCTGCATGTGGTTAGAGAAATGTGGGTGGTGATGCACCAAAGAAATGGGCGGTGCTTGTTTATTCTAGTGGTTTCCTGCATTATCATATATGTCTGGACAGAGAGAAGCAATAAAGGTGTAATTCAGGTTAAATATTTATTTACTGCCTACTTAGAAAATGTCACTGAGCTAACCGAATAGTCTCTTCTCATCACAGCAGTCCAAGGTCATACATTACCAGTAACTGCAATTTCCCAAGTCTCATCTTTGGCAGAGCCTGTTCTCACAAGTGCCTCACCCAGTCACTGCAGTAGGTGGCATGGAGGAGGAAGAAAAAGTGAATAACAGCAAGGCAGCAGGAAGGAAAAGTCTGTAAAAGGCATGGGGAAAGAAGATGGGGCAGTGTAAGAGCAACTGAAAGCGTTAGTCAAGTACATGCACTTACTGGACTAGAACAAGAAGTGAATTGGAAAAAACAAAACAAAACAAAACAAAACACACCAGCAACCTAAATGCAACAACTGCACTGAGGCACTATTGCTTTTATAGATTCATCCCCCTTCCTGGGACAAGCTCTGCTCAGTAGAATGCAACAGCCAAATGCACTGCTTGTGGATGGGGAGAAGCAGAAGCCAGCATGGGGCCAAAAACCCCAGCACTTCAAAATCTCTGCACCATGAAGACCAATCCAGGTACACAGAGTTGTCTCTGTTTTTGATGTGGAGATTAATATCAGGACAGGGTCTGAGGTTCCCAGTAGCTGAGCTCTCCAAAAGCAAGACTGGGGATCCAAGGGCAAAGTGCTACACAAGAACACTAAAACATTCAGAGTACAAACCCCCTCAGTATGTTTCTTTAATTTTACAGCTTATATAATAACCTGATTTGGCCTTTGACCTTTTTGCTTGCTCAGCCTGGAAAGAGAAAGTAGCCACAGATTCAGATTGAGCAACTACCAGAACCCAACAGGACAGGATGGCAACCCTTCTGGGCACAGCTCTGTTCTGTGGAGGTGTCTTTCATTCCTTCCTCTGCTGCCACATGCCAGAGGACACAGCCGTGATGATCCCAAGGGCTCAACTCAAAGCTTCCAGTCCTCAGAGAGCACTGGCTCATACTCCAAAGAGACCTCTCCATCCCCAGAGACACACTTGCCCTGCTGAGGTGAGGACAAGCCCCTGGGGAGATCTCACACACTGCATCAGCTGGAAAGCTTGCTGCAAAATCAGCAAGGAGAAAACAGGCATGGGAAGGTGAAGTAGGAAACAGGACAAACCTAAGAGGAGCTGTTTGGTTTTTTGTTTGTTTGTTTTAATCCATTTAAGAGTGTGGCACCTGTAACAGCATATTGCCGTAAGTTCCAAATTGTAATCACACTTATTAAACAGACAAAAAAAAAACTACTTGTTTTAGAATCAACAGCTAGTAATCTCATTTTGTTCTTCCACATTCTCAAGCTACAAGAAATATTAAGTCATTCCTAAAACAAAGAAAGCAGGGCAGGGTACCCCTCACATGCCCCTCTGACAGCTGCTTCCCTCCTCTGCTTAGTGCCTCCTCACACAGCCACTGTCCTACATCCCCAGCTCTTTTGTGGCCCTTTCCTGTCCCTTTCCTACAGATGGAGCAGGGTTTCAGACAGCAGTATTACAGAACCAGATTGCAGGCAGTTCAGTTTCATCCCTAGTCCCTGTCCTAAAAGGCTGATGACATTTTACCTGCCTATTTGCAAAGGGAGGCATGAACATGACAGCAAACACAAGAGAGCTTGGTCTGTAGACAGATTCAGTGGGCAGAAACTACCAACTCCTGCATAGAAGGGACATCAAATATCAACTGTTATTCAGAGCAGTCTTGTGACACCAAGCCCCACTGTTTGTCCCTGTTAAACTACTTTGGTAAGCAGCTACAACTTCTTTGAAGGCCTCTATCTCCCAGAAAAAAAAAAATAAAGTGAGTTTTCCATGTGAAAATCCATATGGCATCAGCATGGCAAGGGTCTCTGTATGCACTCAGAGCAAGAGGTACTGAGCATTAGGTGTTATCCCCCCCACTCACAACCTATTAAAGCAACTTTCAGAATCATGTTTAATCAAGAATTAATGCATGTTTAATCAAGAAGCCTCACCTGAACACTATCACATACGCTGGCTCAGAGAATTGGATATGACTTGTGGCATCTTTCCAGGTCATCACCCAACATGTGCTGACCAAAAGTCACTGCCATCTATGATATCACCCATCATGATTATGACAGCTCTGTTGGGTTCTGCCTTGCTGCCAATGACTATTGATCCATACACAAGGACTGCCTGCATCTTTTTTGATGAGTTTAGTAGAAACACACTGCTAACTACACCTCCACATGAAGGAACATGAGAAGAGCAGCATATAATACTGCTGCTGCTTGGGCTGTAGTGGGTCCTTTAGCAATAGGAGATACCAATCTTTAAAGCTATGCATCCAAAAACACCTCCAAGCAACACCAAATTCAAGGAGAATAAGCTTGAGGCCACAGGAACCTGATCTGAATAGTCACCCACTGATGGAGAATTCAGTGGTCCCTTCTATGGGTTTAACAGCATCTGATAAAGTTATAGGCAGCACATTTCTAGCCTAGCTAAACTCTACATAAAGCACCACTGAAAAAAGCACCACCATAAAGTGCCACATATCTACAGAATGTGTAGTTGGAGGTGCTTTGGAGTCTGCAGCAGTATGAGACTTGGACCCTACAGTAGATCTCTAAATGACAAAAACTCATCAATTCCTGTTATTTTAGGAGCAAACTGGAGTCACTTTGGTGTTTCTACACCATAAGCCTCAACTATACTGTGTTCATTACTATATTTTGCTAAGCCAGGCCCTGTTCTCTAAGTATTTTGTTTGTACAGCAGCTTTTGTTGGTATTTCCTCATTCAGGCTGCAGTCACTCAGAGTATGAGTATTTGTATGAATCATTCTTCTAATCACCCTTGCTGGCTGCCTCTGAATGACTGCTCAGTTAGAAGAAACGTGAATGAAAGTAGTGTGGGTAGCAATTTTAAGACTGAGCTTGATTTCCCCAACTTGTATACGAGGTAAATAAGAAAAGAAACAAGAGCCAGCACTAAGACCTGTTCTAAAAACCAGTGCCAACCAAAGCACAAAGACATCTGCATGCAGCTTCTTCTCCCCCACCCCACCACTTCAAACCATTGCCTTCAGAAGAGCAGATGTACCCACATTTGGGATATCACACACCTGCACGCTAAAACAGGGTCCCAAGAGCCAGTCTCCTACCTTCTGCATCACCTTCTCTATGTCTTCTTTTCAGATACCATTTTTCAGCTTTCCTTCACTCTTTATGCTGAGATCTTCACTCTCCCCTTAAACACCCAGCACATCTCACTGACCTCAGCGGGGAGCTCCAAGCAGAGCTGTACAACAGGCAAAGAAACCTCCTTTCTTCCCAACCCACCACTTTCATCCTGCCACAGTGCTGACTGATGACAGAACTCAGGTCAGCACAGTGCTATCAGGAAGAGCACATCATGAGGAACACCTGCATCTGGGTTTGCCCAGGGCTTCCTAGCAAGGCTGCCTTGCCTCAGGTGAGCGTAATGATGCCACCCTCATTGAGAGCACCATGGGGACCACAAAAACACATTTCCAGGTGGATATATATTTTATCTTTAACCACTTGCCCGCTGTTTGTAGTGTGAAGAAATGGTTCAAAACAGGTCTGCCACAGAGGATATTCTGTGGGATTATACAGCTGCTGTGCCACCAGCCCCAAGCGAACTGGCCAGAAGAGCAGGCAGAGAGAGCCAGCAGGACTTGCACGAGCAGTTGTATCCCTACCCGTCTCCTATCCCCCTACATCTTCTGCCATTGTTCTTTGCTGCAGCCCTGCCGGTGGCAGTCACTGCTGGAGAGCTAACGCAGGGGAAACTGTCCCTGGTGACTTTTCTGCCCTGTCATCTGCACTTGATCTGATACAAAGCAGATATCTGGTGGGTAGAAATCAAGGCAATGGGATGTAGACTGCCCTCCAGTTCCAGCTCCTGCTACCAAGTCTGACGGAGAACAAGGCTTACAGAGGCCTTGCCAAAACTCTTAAATATAAAAGCTCCATCTAGGAATACTTTAAAGCTGGAAGTGGTCTTTGCAAATGATTGTTCACTGTTTTCATCAGTTTGAAGAGTTAGCAAGAATTAATCAGTTGTGAATTGTTTCTAAAATGAGACAAGAAGCAGCACTCATCCACAGGGGACTGCAGCAGGCATGAAATGAAACAGAACATGAAAATATGGCCAAAACTTTTAAATGGGAAAACAAGCAGACACCAAAATAAGCAGTTGTACAATATGTTGTGTAAAGTGCCTTCGCTGGGCAATTCATCATTAACAGAATAAAACGTTTCCCAGTACATGAGATAAAACATCTTGGTTTGGTGATATTCTTCAAAGGCTTCAGCTGCCACTGTGTAAATTTCAAGACTGAAGGCTAACGCCTGTGCTAGATCCTAGGTAATAAACACACTGGGTATCTAAATTGTCATATGTCTTGGCATATGACCAGCAAAATGCATGTGGAAAACTGTATGCCAGTAAATCTGCCTTCTGCTTTTAAGCTGATTATTCAAGGGTTAAATATGAGATCCTCTAATGAATTAATAAAATATAGATATATTTTAAAAGCTATTAATTCATCACAATATCTATTTTGGAGCATTATGAATGTATAAGAGATAAGATGAAAATGCTTTGTAGCCTACAAAGAGTTCATTAGTGGTGGTATCCATCATTTGAAATCTCCCTTCATCTACACTCACTACAACACCCCTGATTTTATTGAGTGAACCCAAAACAGAATCTTGCCTTAGATTCTCCTTCTCTGAGGTTAAAAGGGTGCTCAAAACCCAGACCCCAGTGTGAAACCTGATTGTACAAGTTATTCCATTCAGCATCACAATTGTGGTGCAGATCCCCAGCTTCATCCAGGTACCTCAGCTTGCACCCTGTCTGGGTTGGACTGATGCCATTTGCTCCTTTGTCTTGCTGTGACATGAGGAAGGTTTCACTGAAAAGAGCATCAAATTGCAAGCCATCTATGAGTCTGTATTTCTTTATATCTAGTAGCTAGTTCTGCAAATTCTGTCACGAGGATTGTGCTCTCACCAGGACTGGGACACCCCCATCCTAAGCTCGATATCCCAAGCAGTGGATGCTCAGAGGTCACCCTTTGCTCCCAGCTCTGCCACAGGCTTCTGCACATCTTGAAAAACCACATCATCCCTGCTCTTTTTCCCCTCTCCTGGCTTCTGACTGACTTGTCCATTCAAACACCAAGGAAGGAATTAATCTCACCTTGCTTTAGCTTCCTAAAAATGAGGGGCCTGATTTAGACATTCAGGATCTTCTAGAGTTAATGGAGAGAGAAGGGTTTCTGTAGATGGTTCACCTGGTCTAATGCAGATTGCCCTCTCAGGGTGGGCGATATGGTCCCATGTCACAGTGCTGTCTCCAGAGGAAATGTGGGTGCTTAACGTGGCCCATATATCTGTTACACAGCTAAAGTAAGGTGGGACAACTCCCACCCTAAGCTGGGTCTCCCACTCTGGGTTTGTGTGTGTGTGTGTACACAGAACCATACACAGAGGTCCCATGTCTCACCCTAAACTTTTAAACAAGATAGTGCCTCAGCCTCACCCTTCTGTTTCATCCCTTCATCACAACAGCTACATCCCCTCCAGGGTGGGGCGGATCTCTGCTCTCTGCCCTTCCACAGGTGGGAAGACAGGCCCAGTGGAGGGAGGAACATCTCCATGGCATCCCAGGGCTGCAGAAGACACTGCCACCATGGGACAAGAGCAGGAGGAAGGAGTTGGGTACCCCATGCCCTCAGTATCCCATTGTTGTGCGTCATTTAGCACTGGAGATGAAGCATGTATTGCACACTCGTTCAGGGCATGCTACGTGGTCAAGCACCAACTTTCCTTAGTTTGCTAAATTACCTGATGAAACTTCTGATTTAGAGAATACAGCCGGGAGCCTGGGCAAGCACAGCTTTTGCCATCCAAATAGATCTGCTGTCACATATGACTGACAAGATATTTATGCTGATGGGTCAACAGACAGACAGACAGATTCATTAATTTTCTTCTCCCTTGTCCCATTATCTAAGCCCCCGTGCCATCCGCAGCCACTGGAGTGAATGTTCATTTCTATTCCATTGTCATACTAACTACTGCTCTAGTTTAAGTATTCTTTTGAACCCCAAGAACAATGTGCGCAAGGCGCAAATCCATCCCACTCCTCCATGGCTAAGTAGGGCCATTAGACAGGAGAAACAATAGAAACGCAGCGGGTGCTCTGTGTTTGCTCCCTGCATGGCCGCACACAAAGACAAAAAGCGAGGAGGGCTGGTTGGGCCAGGGATGGGTGTTGGATACCCCGATGCACTCATTTTCCCAGCATCCCCAGATCACAAAGAAAAAGAGGTTTTGCATGGGCCTGCAGAGGCTACATCAGTCACTGGGCACAGGACCTCATTGTTTGGTTTGTTTTGTTTCCCTGAACAATATGTCACATATTTACTTTCCTCTTGGAGGGCTGATGCTAGCATAAAATCATCACCACGTTATGTCAAAATGTCAGCATGCCACATCGCCACAGCTCCACATGAGGCTGCCTCATGGGCCCCCACTAGGATTTCTGCATCCAATCATTTCCCATAAGCAGTGTTCACAGGATGTGAGATCTTCTTAAAATAGGACAAACCCAGAAATCCTGGAGCCGGTGGCAGCCCTTGTTCATGTCTCTGTCTTGAGTGACTCCATCTGGACAATCTAGGATCGCTTTTGATGGGCTGTGGGAGCAGCTGCTCCTGGTTAAAATCTTTTTTACTAGAAATAAATAAAAATGCTATGAATAAAATGTCAGGATGGTCTTTCTCTTTCTTCGGTCATTAGCAGGTTTTACCTCTAGCGCAGGGATTTTAAAAGGTATTTTCTCACTTAGGTGTCCAGCTGTGTTTTAAACACCCTTGGCTTTTACCAGTCTGCAGCTTTGAGAAAATACAACTGCCTTGAATCAACTAATCCTGGTGCTCAAGCAGGTGCAGCTCCACCGAGTGCCAAGTAGACCTCTCCTCCTGCTATTACAACACTGGCCTCCAAATCTGACCCAAAATTCAGTCCTGGGCATCCAGCAGCCCCTGCCTAATGCTGGGCTCTGAGGGCAGCGAGGAAAGCAGGAGAGCTCAGCAGGAACCTGGTGTGGCCACCACGAACCCCTGCGGGGGACCAGCCCACAGGAGGTGGATGCCACCAGGGTAATGGTGTGTCACGGACCTCTGCTGGGTGCAGGGCTGGAGGCCACGAGCCCTGTCTGCCCCAGAAGGGCTCCCCTATGCCCCGATGCCTTGTTCTTGTTCCTGCCCCAGTGGAATAGCCTGCATGGGGAAAGGGTTAAAACTGCCTCTTACCCGCTTTCTGTGACAGATCCCTTCACTCGGTGCTATATAATGTAGCCCCAAACATATTCTAAGCAGCCAAGGGCAGCCCAACCATCTGCTGGAAGACACAGACCTTCTGATGCAGGAGTTCCCAAAGCCTGGCCCATGGGATATTTACTAAGGAGCAGGCAAAGGAAATTTGCCCCTTTAACCAGAGCCAGCCTGCACTTACTTTGTTAAGTTGCTTCAGGCAGTGTCCCATCCATGACTGTTGACCCATACAGTGCCTTTTGTATGAACAAAGACTTGGGAACCTCTGGTCCCAGTGAGGCACATCCAGCCTCTCCGCTCGACCCTGCCAATCCCACCTACGGCTCTAAGGTTCAAAAAATGACCCAGATTTGGGCATCTCCCAAGTACCTCCTCTCCCAGGTACCTCCTCTCAGGTCTAGTCGTAGTTTCCAGGGGTGCTTTTTATGAGAAATCCCAATTCTGTCCAGCCATCTCAGGTAAAAGTGCCAAATGACTGCGTAGACTTCTTGCTGGCTTCCAAAGGCAATTGGGCTCCCACAGCCAGGTGCATTGAAAGTGGTACCCACAGCCTGCACTGAATTAATTAAGAAAGAAACAGAGCCACATAACTGAAATACATACATATCTATAATTTTTTTATTTATTCAGATTCAGGTGCATTTGAAAGGCACAATAGCACAATAAATTAAGCAATAAGCGTGGTCACACGAGATCCCAGAAATACTAAAATCGCCTCTGGAGGAGGAAATTGGTCAGCCCGGTGCTGCTCCCTCCCTCTATGAGGAAACTGCCCGGTGAAACCTCCCCATGCCACATTACTCACTCCACTTTCTCATCTCCCCAGTGACGCTGTTTTCTCTCCCCTGAGACCTGCAGGGAGACACCTGGAGAGGTTCCACCCTGCTCCCCCAGCTCAGCTCGGCACAGCACACCTCAGCCCCGACACCCACAGAAGGATGGGGTCGGGTCCCCTGTCCCACAAGGTCCCCGTGCAGGGGTCCCAAGCTAGCCTCACCCCAGCATTAAGATAACACAGCGTTAAGGAAGGTGGGATCGGTGACTTTAGTGCTCGACACAAATAAGAAAGAATAAACAAAAGGCACTTTTTAATGTTTTGTGTCTTTCCCAGCTCCAGTCCGTGCCCTGGCAGAGAGTTTCAGCCGAGGCGAAGCCCCGGGCTGGGCGGCTGTGCCGGTGGGGCGCTGGGCTGGGGTAGGGCTTGGGAGCTGCTGTGGCATCTGGCATGAAAAAATGTCCCGGGAAGCTGTTACATTAAATGGCCAAATCGATTTATTGAATGGCAGGTGTTAGCTACAAACAGATGGAGAACATAAAGGCATAAGCAGGCATTTGTATGGAAAAGAAGCCATCGATTTGGAGCTGAGAGGCTCAATAGTGATCGTTATACCCTTTAATAGAAATGTTCTTATTTTTATGGGCTCAGCTCCGAGCAACAATGGGCACACACACCGCCGCGCTGTCCCGGAGCCCGGCCAGGGCCGGGGGGGTCGCTCCGAGCCGAGCCGAGCCGAGCCGAGCCGGGCCGGGCCGGGCGGTACCGAGCCGGGCCGGGCGGTGCGGAGCGGTGCGGGGCCGGGCGGTGCGGGGCGGAGGGGGGATGCAGAGCCGTGCCGAGCTGTGCCGAGCAGAGCCGTGCCGAGCTGTGCCGTGCCGTGCCGAGCCGAGCCGAGCCGAGCCGAGCCGCGCTGTCCCAGTTGGCACGCGGCGTGCCCGGCCGGCCCGTGGCAGCGCCCCGCGGCAGATGAGGCACGCGCCGGCCTCATTACAATGAGAATGGGCAGGCTGGAGGAGCCATGTGGCAGCAACAGTTTGCAAATCCCCCCTCCTTCTGTGCGAATCGGGAAACATTTCCAAACATTTGTACCCCAAATCGACCACATTAACACCCCTCGGAGCGGCTCTCCCTGGAGAGATGCTCCGCGCTATGGACATTTAGGCAGAAACAAAACAAGCAGGGGGGATTTTTCTTTTCTTTTCGCCCTTTCTTAGGCTCTCTGGGTGTGTGTCAGCGCTGAATCGATGCGCAACTTTCTAGCTAAGGGGTTTAAAAGCCATCGGGGAATCCGGCTCACGGAGTGGGGCCGTGCACATGGCAGGGGCGGCGGGTGGGGAACAGACGGGCAAGCTCCGGGCTCGGGTGCCCGGTAAAGCACCCCTCAGGTCCCGATAAAGCACCCCTCAGTTCCTGGTAAAGCACCCCTCGGTTCCCGGTAAAGCACCCCTCAGGTCTTGGCAAAGCATCCCTCGGGCGCCCGGTAGAGCATCTCTCGGGCAGGCGCTGGGGCAGACCGGGACCCCTGCCGAGCAGGGCAGCGGGCAGATGAGGAACCCCCCCGAGTGTCCCCTAAATCGCGTGGGGGCTGCAGCCGAGCCTTTTGCTCCTGTCCCTATAGGAGCCGCGGCCCCATGGCCACGGGTGGGGCGGGCACCCCCCGAGACGCCTGCAGGGCACCGAGCTGCGGGCGTGCTGCTCCCAAAATAAACGCAGGGAAAGGCTCACGCGTGTCCCCTTCCAAAAAAAAGCCGGGTGCCAGCACTTTGTGGCTGAAGCCCCGGCTCTGGGGTGTCCCCCCGGCCTGGCACCCCACGCGAGGTGCTGGCCCTACACGCCACACTCCGGTGGATCCCCTAAGTAACGGCTGCTCTTTCAGGCTCAGCTGTCCGATGCTGTTAACGCAACTTTTTTTTTTTTTTTTCCATCTGAAGCCTGTGTGCGTGTGTCAACATGCAGCAGGTGGTTTATTATATTCCCCGGTTATTATTTTATTAGGGCTCTCTTTATAGCCGCAATCACAATAATGCCCTGGAGTTTCGAGGAGGATTTTACATCTCTTTCGCACCACTCGCTCCGGCTTCTGGAAATATTTGTTTTGTGGGGACACGTGGGGAGCTGCAGCGACTTGTGGAGCCCGGGCAGAGCATGCAAACTGGGTGCAAAGCTCAGGGCGGCAGCCACCGGGCCTTGGGAAGGTGGTGGCACCCGCCTAGGTGCGCGGCCAGGAGATCGCAGCGAGGTTTGGCGGAGCTGTGAAAAGCAGAGATCAGCTTGTCTTGCTTTAACCTACATTAGCTCCGGGTCCATATGGTAGATGCTGCCTGTGGATCTCCAGCACCAAAGCGGGGCCTATTCTTGCACGCCGCCCTGCTTGTGCCAGATGGTGCCTGGACCAAGTGGCCATGCGTGGGGTGGCTCTGGTTAGCCTAATAAACGTCCAATACAAGTCAAAAATCAAAACACACACATACTAACATCTGCTAGAGCCTGCAGTACCCAGCTAGCCTTTCAATACTGAATTAAAGAGCCCCACAGCCCTTCTGTTCCCCTAGGTTAGACACTCATTACCATTTATCAAGCACTGATGTTATCTGGCCTCTCATTTTATTTAGTACCGAAGCTATTAGCATCAGATTTGATTTTGACAGTTGACGCTGCTGCTGGTAAAGCCGGGATCTGGCCGGGCGGATCGCCGCAAAATTCCGAGTCCATCAGCGGCGACACATTCCTCCTCCCGCCTTGTTTACGAGGCCGAGACAAAAGAGCTCCCCTCGGGTGCCTCTACCCGCGCCTCGACTCCCCCGCAGCCCCCGCACTGTGCCCGCGGTGCCCCCCCATCCCCATCCCCATTCCCATTCCCTTCCCCATCCCCATCCCCTTCCCCACCCCGGGACCGGCTCCGCGGGGAGGCGCGGCCGGGGGGCGCCGCTTCGTGCTGCCGCGGCCGGGACCCGGCTTTTTCCCCCCCTTTTTCTCCCCCCCGGTCCCAAAAGAGCCCGGGCTGGGGAACGGCAGCGGCAGCCCCGAGGCCCCAGGGCGGCTCCCCAGGTGCCCCACGCCGCCAAGGTTCGCAGCCTTGCGAGCGCGGCGCTGGCATAAAGGTGGCAAGACCTCATTACCATACAGCTGAAGGTTTATCTCTCCCTCCCCAACCCCCCCCCCTACCCCCCCGCCTCCCTCCGGCCTCCCATCCATTTAACAAGCTGAACTAAACAGCCACATGAAAGGCCTTCTCTGTGCTTGGCTTTAATGAGGGACACGCGACCCGACAATAAGCGCCCGCTGCAATCAGGCCGACGCTCGGCTGGCACACGCCGCCCCGCAGCCCCCATTGCCCCCCCCCAGCCCCAAGCCCGGCTCCCCAGGGGGGTCCCCACCGCTCCTCGCCCCCAGCCCCGGCCGGGCTGCGGTGCCCCGGCTCGTCCCGGAGGCGGTGGCGGGGCCGTCCCGTGCCGTGCCGAGCCGTGCCGGTCGGTGCCGTGCGAGCGCCCCTTTTGCTTTTGCTTTCTGGGTCCGGCGGGGCAAGGGCGGGGAGCGGCGGGGACGGGACGGGACGGGACGGGACGGGACGGGACGGGACCGGCGGCTGTCGGGGACCGAGCGGGGCGGCGAGGCGGGCAGGACGGGTGCTTTGCAACGCTTCGGCCCCTATTGTTCGGCCGCCCCGGGAGGCTGCTCCTCGGAGAGGCGTCCGCTTTTCCAGGGAGCTCTCCCTCCCCGCGCTGTAAATATCTCAACAGATGCTCGGCTCGCTCCTAATCAGCTCGGCTCCTCGGCGGCCAGCGCGGCGGCAGCGGCAGCGGAGCGGCAGCAGGGAATTAGCGCCGGTTCTGCGGGCTCCCCGCAACATTTGGCTCCTTTTTCCAGAAAGGAAAGATGGAAAAGGGGAGGGATCGCCCGTGAGGCTGACTGACGGTTTACATAATGAGCTTGCGAGGATGCGAGGCAACTATATAAACAGCTCGGAGGGAAGCGAGTTTTCCATTTACCGAGCGCTGTTCGCACCAGTCCAAGGAGGAGCGGTCCAACACTAAGCACTCCCCTTCGCGTCTCTCCCCAAACCCACCCGGCTTTGGAGTTTACAAAGGCGCCAGGAGCGGTCGGAGCTCGGGGGTTGGCTGCAGGATTTCATTCCCAGCAGGGGACGGTCTCACCCCACACCTGGATTTTTACCTCCCGCTTTCTGCCGCTGCTCGGGGAATACTGGCGAGGGCGGGTCGCGCTGCGAGGGGCGCCCACCCGGACCCTTTGAGGAATACAGGAGGAAAGCTAAACCCTGGGAGAGCTGGAAGCGCCGCTTCCACGAGGATGACAGCCTTGCGCAGCTTTGGCTTGACGTTTCTGTTAATGGTTTTGCAGCAGGTAATCACGCAGCGAGCTAACTAAGCGCATACGTGGAAGGGGTTCGCGGAGCGCAGAGCGGGTGACGGACGCCAGCTCGCGTGGCGGAGCCCGGGTAAGGTGTGATTTGGGTTTTTTGTGTGTGTCTCCCCTTTGTGCAGGGGGTGGCCGGCTCCGGCGTCTTCCAGCTGGAGCTGCACGAGTTCGTCAACAGCCACGGGTCGCTGGCCAGCGGCAAGCCCTGCGCCCCGCACTGCAGGACCTTCTTTCGCGTGTGCCTCAAGCACTTCCAGGCGGTGGTCTCCCCGGGGCCCTGCACTTTCGGCAGCATCATCACCCCGGTTCTGGGGACGAACTCCTTCAGCGTCAAGGACACGGAGAAATTTGACAGCCCCATCAAGCTGCCCTTTAACTTCACGTGGCCGGTGAGACTCCGCTCGGAGCGCCGAGCGCGGCCGCGGGGCAAGGAGGGCGGCAGGGAAAGGCTGAGCTGGCGCGGAGCAAACCGCTCCCGCCGGTAGACTTCTTGCCAGAGCTTCCTTTAAGGAAAAAAAAAAAAAAAAAAAAAAAGAGAGAAAAAATAAAAGAGGGGTGGGGGGTGAGGGATAACACGACCCGGCGGCACGGGGCGCGGGGCCGTGCTGACGCTGCTCTCTCCGCCCGCAGGGAACCTTCTCGCTCATCATCCAGGCCTGGCACGCTCCCGCCAACTACCTGCCGCAAGGTGAGCGCGCCGCGCGCCGCCGGCAGGGGGCGCGCCCCACCCGCTGCGCGCTCCCGACACCCCCCCCCCTCCCCACCTCCAACCCCGGTCCCGGTCCCAGCCCCGGTCCCGGTCCCAGCCCCCCCCCCCCGCTCCCCCGACCCCCCCGGCTCAGCTGTTTATCCGATAATTTCACGGCCGGCTTTATCCGACCATCAGCAGCCCGGTCCCCCAACGATATCCATCAGGGGCCGCTTTGATTCTGTCCCGACCCAATCTCCAACACAATTGCGTTTCCTCCGGTTTATTTTTGGCGTGGGAAAGAAAGGAGTTCTGCGGTGAGAAAGCTGCGAGGCTGCCAAAGAGCCCCGGCCGCCTTTTCCTGTATTTTACACCTTTCTCGAATTCCGCCCTTTGGAAAGGAATAATGGCTTTGGGATGTTTTTCTGACAAGAGAGGAAAAAGGATATTCCAGCAGCACAGCAGCCCTCGCTTTGAAAGGCCTCTCTCCGCAGAGCCCCCGCAGCCTGGCTTAACGCTCACCAAAACCGGGGGCACCAAATTAATGCTCCAACCCTCCTCAGTGGGGCCACTGCACACACACATTTGGGACAGGGGTTCCTGGGGCAGACAGTGGTGGTGGTGGTGATGGAGGTAGTGATGATGGTGGTGATGGCTTTGATGGTGGTGGTGGTGATGGTGGTGGTGGTAGCAGGCTGCTGACACCGTCCGTTGTCCCCCAGGCTCACAGCTGCCGTCCGAGGACTGGCTCATCAGCCAGATGGCGATCCAGCGGTCGCTGGCGGTGGGCGAGGACTGGTCACAGGACGTGCAGAAGGGCCCGCTGACCCAGCTGCGCTACTCCTACCGTGTGGTCTGCAGCGAGAACTACTACGGGGACAGCTGCTCGCGCCTCTGCAAACGCCGCGACGACCGCTTCGGCCACTACGTCTGCGAGGCCGATGGCAGCCTGGCCTGCCTTCCCGGCTGGACCGGAGAGTACTGCACCGAGCGTAAGTGCCAGGCTGTGACAGACATCGGGTGTGTGAGGGGCCGGGCACGAGGGCTGCTGCACGAGCCCCATGAGCTGCCCAGGCCTCACAGCCGGCCGTGTGGCATCGCCCCTCTCCACAGGGTGCTGGCAGCCAGCTGCAGCCTCCTCGCCTAGGTTGGGGTGAGGGACTCCCAGTGAAAGGCTGTGCCACCTCCCAGCCTGTGCACTGGGCAGGTCTCTAAAGCTAGCAGGTGTCTCAGAGTATTAAAATATATCACCTGCGCCAGCTTTCTTAGGCTCTGTGCTAAACCAAGAGTTGCACTGGGACAGGAATGTAGTTGAAGAGGCCTTCAAGGAAAGGCAACCCCCTAAAGCATCAGGGAACTGTTCGGTGAAGGCACCCCAATCCCAAAACTTGAAGTGCGGCAGTGGTGTTTGCTTGTGGCTGCAACGGCGCTGCTGCAAAACATCGTGCACCTGGCAGAGCTCGGGGCTGTGTTTTCCTGCTGACCTTTCCCCTCTGTGGAAAGCGGCACGCTGAGGACTTTGCTCCCCCCGTTGCTGCAGCTGCTAATGCTGCACTGCACCTCTGTGAGCAGTGAAGAAAGCAGAGAAGGGCTCTTGGCTATTATCACTGAGTCAGTTGTACCTATTCTGAGTTAACATGCTCACAGCTTGCCCACAGAGGCTTACACCATTTCTGCTGCCAGAGGAGATGGGGCAGGTGTTGCGCTGTCGTAGCAGGAATCTTTACTGTGGGCTCAGGGTCCCGCTGGATTTTTGCAGTCTTCTGTTAGCACAGGCAGAGCCACCACTTGCTCCTTTTCTATGAGAGCTGCAAGAGTTCATGTTTGTTGTGTAAGCAGAAAAATAAAGGACAACTTGTCAGATGTCGGCTCTCCTTGTTCACTTCCTCCTGCTCCAGAACTCCTCGTACTAAGAATTTTTAAAACAAAGCTTTGAAAGTGCAAAACCGGTTTTCGAAGCATATTTTTAAAAGCAGACATTCTCCCTTTTAAAAGTGTATTCTGTAGTGGCATATGTATTTACCTAAACATTTCTGCTTTTTTTATGTTCTCTTTACAGCCATCTGTCTGTCTGGATGTACTGAACAGAATGGATATTGCAACAAGCCAGGAGAGTGCATGTGAGTAGATGGCAATTGCAATCCGAACTTCAGTTAAAACAGAATAGTAATAGAAACTTGTAACAGAAACTTAAACTCTTTTCCATGTCATTAATGTTTTAATTTGACTTTTCTTTTAGCTGTCGTCCTGGCTGGCAAGGCCGCTACTGCGATGAATGCATTCCCCACATAGGCTGCCGCCACGGGACTTGTAAAACACAGTGGCAGTGCATTTGTGACGAAGGATGGGGTGGCCTCTTCTGTGATCAAGGTTAGTTCCGAATGTTGTGCTTCTGGGTCTAGATTGGGTATTCCTCAGTACGGGACTAGGGAATCTGACCCATCAGATCTAGAATTAAGCTTCAGTAAGGTACACGTTGAGAGGCATCAATTTGTACCAAGGCTGTCTCAGACACTAATACTTAACTTGTAGTAGTCTGCACTGAAAACAAGCAAGCCTTTTTGGTAGGTGTTGAAAAACAACACCACCTGGATGAGTTTTGACAAGGCAAGTTTTCTGTCTTCTCAAGCTAAGTTTAATGTATTCCCTGTACAACTATAACAATTTACTAAACAGTTTCCAGCAGCAGTAAACACCATAATTTGGGCCTTCCTTATTTTGCATACAAGGAAGTTAACTCATGTGATAAGTCTGGAGCATGAGAGAAAAATCATGTAAGCAAGAATGAAAAGTACAGGTTCCATTTTAAGGTACACCAGACCACTTCCACCTATTCAACCCATTGAATCACTGAACTGTAGCCAGCTGAGCAGTCATGTCCTCAAGGCCATATATGCACTGCTGGCACTGAGATCATTAAGTACTCACAGCAAGTTAAGTGTTTTCAAGACATTTATAGGATTAAGATGGGGAAGTCTGAATTAAGCAGGAAAAGTAAAGTTGCAGATTTTTTTCTTTTCTGTTTGTAGTTACCTATTAACCAGTTGTATTCCAATTAGTCTTTGGTATTTATAGTGCTTATAAAGATTTTCTACTTGCGTCCTATGAACTTGTGTGCTTAACCTCTGTCTCAGATCTAAGTGAAAATAAAAAGGGCCATCAAGGCTGGCAGAGCATTTAGACAGTTTAAACTACTAACATTCATAACAAGAGAGCATGGTAAATAAACAGTAAAAGATTTCTAATGTTTGTTTAAATCTCCAAGCCTAAATATTTTTATTTCCTTCCTGCCTTCCCCGAACGTGCCTTGGAGCACACCTTTTAAAGATGGGGCTAATTCTTTTAGTATGTGACATGTTGTGCACAGACTATCTGTCCACTATGCCTTGGAGCGTCTTTCTGAGAATACACACAAAGTACATTTTGGCATCCACATCCCATTACAGCTAACAGGTTTACACACACACAAAAAAGGAGAGTATACCAAAGCATTAAGAAAGATAAGATTCCCAAAATTCAGAGCTCAGGTGATAGATGGAGAGCAATATGTAAAATTCATAACAATCTGAAACATCTATTACTGATAATAATCTGAATAATAACCTCCAATATTCCTATTAATAGCAAAATGGAAGACTTTTTAAAATTGAAAATTCTTTACTGTTGACTACAGTGTTTTTGTATGAATGTCTTTTTCCAGCAGTCAGAGACTCTTTCCTCTAACACCTGGTATCTTTGCAGATCTGAACTACTGTACTCACCACAGACCGTGCAAAAATGGAGCAACTTGCATGAACACTGGCCAGGGCAGCTATACGTGTTCATGCAAACCTGGCTTTACCGGCGTTGACTGCGAACATGAGATCAGCGAGTGTGACAGCAATCCCTGTAGGAACGGCGGTAGTTGCACGGTAAGGGCATTTTAAATGTAAAGTCTTTGTGTGAAGCAAGCCCCAGTATACTTTTTCAGAAATGGTTTTGTAACAACATAATGGGAATTCGATAGTACACAGGTTCATTACTGACGCTCACAACTATCATACTGAACCCTTCCCTGGACGTGTCAGGGGAGGAAGTCTGTTACAGGAGGAGATGTATCATCTAGATTAGAACTAGTCAACTGATCCTTAGGTTTCTGTGGCAGCCATTACGAGATCTTGGCAAGATTCAAGGTTTGTGAGGGAGCAGATCTTTAAAAAAATAAGCTCCCAAATGAAGGTTCATACAAAAATGTGCCAAGTCTGTATTTTAATAATAAATAAAATGTCTGCTTTCTGTTATGGAGTGTAGTGCCAGTTGGTACAAGGAAAAACAGATGAAACACTTTCTGCAAAACAGAGTTCTTCACTTTTAGTTTTCTGCAGTCTCGTGTTTCAATGTATTTTCAGAGCCAGTCAATGATTGATCCTACCTGTTGATAACGACTGATGGCTTACAAATATCAGATGTAATCCAATGCATGTTTTGATTAAAGCTAATGCTGCAAGACCCGACTCCCTTCTCCCAAGACCTTGGACATACATTACTTTCAAAAAAGAGATGAGTTTTTTTGTTATCTAAGTGTTGGGACTTCTCAATAGCAAAGCAAAATAACCCCCTTTTTTATTAAAAAAAAAAAAAAAAAAAAAAAAAAAGGCTCTCATGCAGAGGATAAATGTCCTTATCACAGCTGTGTAGTGGTGTTAGTCATGTTTTTGCCTAGTTGCCTCTAGGCTCCCTACAACTGCGTCTGCTCAGCTTGTGTAGTTGCACGATTACTCCTGCACGACGAATACAGGCAGTTCTCAGCTCTATCCCTCACAGACCAGCCTGCAGTTATTTACTCTGCAAATGTCACTTTTGCCACAGTCAAAAATTCAGTTCTGTCTTTTGGGACAGAACAGCACACGCTGACCAAAAAGAAACGCGCAAGCAGCTATCCTTTGGTGGCATCAAATTACAATGGCCAATGTTGTGTTTTGCAGGATCTGGAGAATGGTTACCACTGCCTCTGCCCCCCTGGCTACTACGGAACTCACTGTGAGCACAGCGCTTTGACGTGTATCGATTCTCCATGCTTTAATGGTGGCACCTGCTTGGAAAAAGAACAAGGGGCCAGCTACACTTGCGTTTGCCCTTTCGGCTTCACGGGGTCGAACTGCGAAAAAAAAGTAGACAGGTGCACAAGCAACCCATGTGCAAATGGTGAGTCTTTTTATCAAAAACTCTCACGTCCCCTTGATTTGTTTGTGCTTTTCAGTGCAGAAGTGATAGAAATCCAATCTGACCTCTACTCTTCCCCTAATATATTAGTCTCTCCCTCACTGTATTCCACATCTACCCTAATTTTGGCCTCTTGGGGGGAGGACTTTCACTGGCATTTTCTATGCAGGAAAAAAATGCACAAGTTTTACCATGGGATGAGATAGATGGCAGAACTATGCACATTAAATTAACTTTACTACCTATTTAGAAGGGGCATATTTTTAAAGGGAGATGGGTAAGCTAGAGGGAACTTTTCATGTGTGGTTGTTTTATAAAATAATCTCCCTCTTCTTGAGGTAGTATAAAATGCTTACGGACAGAGCTTTATATTTCCAAGTGAAGTACATTGGAGACTGATTTATTTTTTTCTTTTATTTTACTTTTTTTCCTCAGATGGTAATTGCTTTTACCTTGGTCAGATTCGCGTGTGTCGTTGTCGGCCTGGTTTCTCTGGTAAGAAATGTGAGATAAACATCAATGACTGTGCCAGGAACCCATGTTCCAATGGGGGAACTTGTCACGACCTGATCAACGATTACACCTGCACATGTTTGCCAGGCTATAGTGGCAGGAACTGTGACATCAAAACCAGAGATGAATGTGCTTCTGGGCCATGTGAGAATGGAGGCACATGCTACAGTGGACTTTATAGTGCCAACTTTGTCTGCTACTGTCCTTCTGGCTTCATGGGCAGCCGCTGTGAATTACCAGTTTATTCAGTGCCCATTACACTTCCTCCTAAACCAGTCCCCTGGATTGCCATATCCATGGGAGTGGGGCTGGTGGCTTTGCTCATACTGTTCTGCATGATAGCAATGGTCATCAGGCAGATGAGGATGCACCCAGAGCAGGACTTGGAGACGATGAACAACCTGTCTGACTTCCAGAAGGACAATCTCATTCCAGCTTCCCAGCTCAAAAACACCAACAAAAATAAAGACCTCGAAGTGGACTGTGGGCTGGAGAAGTCAAACTACAAACCCAAGAATCATAAATTGGACTACAATCTGGTAAAAGACCTAACAAGTAGAGGGACACAGGAAGATAAATATTACAAAAGTGAAAAGTGTTTAGGAGACAAGTCTCCACTTCGACTACATAGGTGAGAATGCAGTCTTCCTTGTAGTCTTTCTTCAGCCCCCCCTCACCTTCATACCCATGTAGAAGCAGATGAGAAAACATGAAAAAAAAAAAAAAAAACTCGGGGAGATAGCATACAAAATAAACCAGAGCAAAGCCATGAATCTTGAAATAATGTATGTGTGTAGTGGCCAAGTGGTATCCATAGCTAAATGAATTAAATTGAGAGCTTCTGCAGGGTGCTGGTAGTATGGGTGCTGTGAAGGGGAATGGGAGTGACTAGTCTACTGATGAAAGTAAGAAGTATCTGTTCTTCCTCAATAGATCTTGGAGAAAGAACAGTACAGCATATAACGATTAAAATAAGTATATTGGTTATTAAGACAGTAAAATGATCTGCTTACTGAAAAGAAGGTTAGAGTAATAATAATTTTTTCAAAAAAAGAAAATGGCAACTATTCACTAGGTCATCAGTATTCTTGTACACATACTGAAAGCCTTGCCTGGGTCCTGCTTGTGACAGGTGCACTGAGGGATCTGAGGAGTACGTAGCTAAATTGGACATGGCAGAAATCTAGCAAGACAGTAGCTATTCCTGACTTCCACCTCCCTCGCTTACTGTCCTGCCATCATATAGAACACGTGAAACTTCATCCTCTGCCCTTCCCTCCTACACCTCCTTGGCTATCTCATTCCAACCCTCCATATTCATTGAATTTTTAGAGATAGGAGTGTTAGTAGTCAACTAACGCCCTTTTCTCTCTGCCCTGCCTTAGTGAAAAGCCGGAATGTAGGATATCAGCGATATGCTCTCCAAGGGATTCAATGTACCAGTCCGTCTTTGTGATAACAGAAGAAAGGAATGAGTGCATCATAGCCACAGAGGTAAGTAAGTACACGGGTGAACAAGCATAAATTCACAAAGTAAAACAGGCAAATTATCCTTTAGAATTGGATCTGAGAAGGTTACTCAATTTCCAGGGATCCCCGCATACACCCCTTCTGTTCTGTGGCTGACAGGAGTGCCCAAGCAAACTGAACATACAACAGGGAAAAAAAATAATATATATACATTTATATATACATATACATACATACATATATATATATATATATATATATAAAACACAGAAATTAGCAGCTCTAAAACCAGAGATTCTGGGTTTAGATAAGGAGATGAAAGCACCAAACATCAACCCATAAACATTCAGTACATCATAGGATTATTTCCTCTTAAATAAGTAGTCAGCAAAAAAAAAGAACTAATAATAGTTCATAAATCCACTGATGTAAAACCATGTTTTTCTTCCCATCACTACTATGGGTAATCCATGTTCTGTGGAAACAGGCAAAGCTATAGATTTCCAACAGAAGATGGGAGGCAACTGAATGTGCTAAGTGGATAGGCATAAAAGACATTTAAAAAGTCTGTAGTAAGACATGGATGGAAATTTCACTTCTTGGCATTTAAGCTGTAGCTATATGTTCATGGCTGCAGCAATTTAATGCTGTTTCTTAAGTCACTGATAAACATATCTAAATTTTGACATTATTTTGAAAAGCTCGTGAACAGTATACAAAAAAGAGGTGCCTAGCAATGAATAATCTTAAGACTTCAAAAAAGCACCTACCGAAGATCCAAACAGTTCCCAAAGAATTATCAACAATTAATACCTGTCCTTTTCAGTGAAGTCAGTCACTTTTAGGACTAGTTTCAGGTAGTTCCAGACTCCAAGAAAGAGAGCTTGCTGTGCCATGTAGCAGCGATCTGTGAAGGCAGACCTGCAGATTTCTGTCTCCCTTGCCAGGGCGGATATCAGATTTCGGCTCGAAGGCAAGCCGGAATACAAGTCAACCAGTAATATTAAAAGTTCAACTGAAAGGATTTTCAAAGATACAAATGTCAGTTAGACACTTCATTGCCACTAACAGACCTAAATATCGTATCTTCCTTGGAAGATCTTGCTGACCAAAGCTGGATTTACGTAAGGCAAGCCCCAAAGTACTTGTATGTTCAGAACGACAGGACCCTGAAACTTCTCTCCCTGGCACACAAGCTATCGCGTTATACCAGATGCCTTTCACAGAGACTTAATGTTAAGCACCCAGATTTGTAAGGTTTATCCTAGGCATTTTCTCCCTCACTCCAGGTAGGGAGGCTTCTTGTCTTATAGTTGAGTTGTTTGCTGAATATTCTCTCTCTCTGGATCCAGCCAAAACCATTGAATGCTTGTAGTTAAGCTGTAGTAATATCTGGCTTAAATTACTTTGGCTTGAATTACAATTTGTTAGTTCTGCTGTACTCTGTGCTTCCTTCTCATTTGTTGTGTTACTTTTATGCCCTGACAGGTATAAGACTGAAGATCAGCCCATTTGCACCTCAGATTTGGTAATGCCAGTAGATGGACGTTCCTGCTGCATTGTTTACAATTCAGAACTGGATTGGACTGTTTTTAATTACATGCAACTTGCTGCTCTCAGGCGGAGGATGGAACTGGGTGAACTGGACAGACTGTGAATTTACTGAAAGATGCAATACACCTTTTTGTTCTTACTGCCCTTGTTTGAAGTTTGATACCAGAAATCTCACTGGCTATAGAAGAAGGGAGGCAGAGGGAAGAGAGAGGGGTTAAAATGCTTATGTTTTGACTTGCTTTTAAAAGATATCGAGGCCAGTTCCTCATGGACAGACCTGTGGCTTTCCAGAACTCTGGTTATGGGAGGTGCTGGTAGAGGAGGAGGCACTTAACTATCACAGACGTTGCCACGGAAGGTGTGAAGAAAGACACATTGCTATGCAGATAATGGATACAGTATAAGTGAGGTCTCCATTTTTTTTCCGGGTTTAAAAGTGCCTAAAATGTGTCAAGAGAATCTAACAAGCCCAAACAGAGACTTGACTGCTCTTTCTGCAGTTACCTGAACAGTATTGGGCAGGGGTGATTGACACTTCTTGCTACACATCATTTTGCGTCTCCTCTCTCCTGCTGCATGTACTGGAGACAGTTTAAGGGGCAAGAGGAGGAAGGAAAGAGGGATACTGAATTTACGTCATCTCATTTGGTGATGCTTTGGAGAACTGATTGACCCAAGCCACAATATGGGACGGGATTTTCATGGATTTAAGCATCCAAGAAGGGAAAGTTGTGATAAGGAATGTCTACTGCCTGTTCCCTATTGATAATGAGGAGAGACATTATCCCAGTTCTATTTAAAGCCTTACAAATGCGTTTTAAATCAATCAGCTCCTAGAACCTAAACATGCTGAGCTGTCTCAGCTGTTTTCATGCCCTTTGCACTACCAGTGATTGTGAATAGACATTATTTTTTTTCTTCTCCTTCCTCATTCTCTCCCCCACCCCCTTATTCTGACACAAATTTGGGGGTTTATAGCGTGTTTCTGAATTAGGTGCCACCTACTGCAAATAGTCTCAAAGTTGCAGCTGTTACTTTCTGAAGGAGGAGCAGCAGTGTCATCCCTGTATTTCTCTGTCTGGTTGCAGATCTCTGCTTCTGTCCCTCACCCTGGTTCCAAATGCCCAATAGCAAAGCACCCACTGAGAGGCCCTCTGCCAAGACGGGTGGAGGTTAGAGTTAGAAGGTCCTAGGCTAGTCCTGTTCCTTTCTTACCCCCCACTTCTACAGGGAAAAGAGGAAGCTAACCCCTGGAAAACAGAGGCCTGAAGAAACTCTTATCTACACATTTACAGCAATAATATTGGGCACCCCTGTGGAAAGTGCCGTGACAGTAATGAAATGAGACTGTGAGGTGGGGTGGAATGAGGAGGGAGGAAACAAAATCTCTTCAAAGAAACCTGGACCGTGCTATCTCTCGGACAGCAATGTTCCTGCCCTTGTAAAGCCTGTTGTTGGACTAGCCCATCTAATGCCTTGACCTGTGCAGACAAGACTCTTCATAATGTCCACTACTGACCTTCTGCTCTGACTGTGTAGGACCATTTTGAAGATGACCTTCAGAAATCAATAATATGGGTTTTAGTTTGTCTGTTTGTAGTTTATTTTGAAGACTAGTATTTCAGTAATTTAAAAAAAAATCAGAAGCACTGAACTTTCTACGTTTTATAACATTATTTTGTATATAGTGTATATTTATAATCAAAACAGAAGTGTAAATATGTTTATTACTTCTCATGTAATGTTTTTAATGTGATGACAAAGTTTGAATTTTATTTTTTTTTTTCAAGCAATGAAAATACTTTCCTGCTACTATGAAGTTCATTGTGGTTTGTCCTTTTACACTTCAGGTTCCATGATTTCATGTCAGCCAAGGTTACTTGAAGCCCAAGAAGTAAGCTTGTCTGCCTGTTCCCTGCAGTCAGCCCCACATTTCATTTTGCTCACCAACTGCTGTAGGCTGCTTTTATGACTATTACCTGATGTCAACAAAGTTGTTCAGCTGAAGAGCATTCATCTGACAGAAATTTTATTTATGTTGTGACACATAATATTTAAATTATATACATATATTCTCTTGCTATGGAATGGGATTGAACCATCAAGAAATTTGTTTTCATGAATGCTTCCCTCTTCTGTGGCAACTTGTGGCATGGAAGATTCAGATTTTAAACCATTTCAAGGTGGCTGTACAGACCTGGAGTTCACTTACAGAACAAGATATGATTTCTAATTGATTTTAATCCCATGTCTTTAAGTATTTCAGTAAGACACAAATCTTGCCCTACTTCTACACTTGCAAAGCTGTATCTCTGTTTGAGTGGGATGGGTGGGATTTGTCTTCTGCTCAGAGGACTAGAAGGAGTTTCAGGCCTTCTCCCTTCCCCGTGCTACACCAAGAGCAGTGTCCTCCCAGGGCATCCCAGAGTCATTATCCTCCCCAGCCCTTTAGGAGGATGTTTCCACGGAAAAAGTGTAATAAACATGCTTGTATAAAACACTCCCTGCAGGTTTAGTAGCCTTTGAAATGCACACATTTACAGACAATTAGATCTCCCGCTAGATCAGCTAGGTGCGATACAGCCAACATCTGAATGCACAAAAGCAAGAACTATAAGAACAGGAAACCACTGCTGCTCTATTTTAAAACCAGGCACTTTTTTTTTTTTTTTCTTTCTGGTGTTGACAAAATGCCAAAAAAGCATCTTAGTGTTGGATGCCTTTCATATCTTTCCCAAAACAAAATCTAACCAAAACTTGCTAGTTTAAATATATATATAAATAAATTAAAATGAAACAACAACAAAAACACAGACATTAACAGAAGAACCATAACAAATTTGTTTTATTTCTTCGTTAAAATACGACAAATAATGGTTCATAAGAGTCCTTCTGAGTGTATTGCTAAGGTTACATAAATGCTATTTACTTTGGATGGTTTTGTTTCTCCCTCTTCAGTTCTTTTCTTAGCGAAATTAACTTTCAAATGCCAATCAATTTCCTTGGCTACCATAAAAATAAACTTCAGATGAAACTCAGAAATAAAGCGCCACCTCCCCCTCCCCAAACATTCACCCTGTAGAGCAAATTATGAAAAACAAGCCATTGACAAAAAGCCGAGCAGATGCTCCCTGCTTGCAGTCCTTCCTCAGCAATGTGAAATAAACCCAACAGATGCCTCTCTTAATTGAGCACATGGATTACATACACACATGCACTCTGTCCTGCTTAAAACAAAACACACACAAAAATCAAACAGGAAAATAGCCAGAGAACTCTTCCCAAAGCCCAGGCAAGTGGGAATGCTAAGACCAAAAAAGACTCAGCTCTTCCTGCTCAAAACAAGACAGGAAACCGCATCTATAGACTGAAGGGAGTTGAAATCCATTAAAAACCGTGGACCTGATTATGTAGATCCCACAGGGTAAAGCAGGTACAACACATGCCTTTGTGTATCCACACAGGAGAGAGGAAAAAAAATAATGCATCAGCTTACAAGGAAATCTGTGAATATTTACTGGAGGCAGCACTGCACTATGCAGCTACCAGAATAGATCATAGATCCTACACAGGAAAAACAGGAGCTGTGCCTGCTTCCACACAGGAGGAGATGGAAAGCATATGTGTATCTACGCACGTGTGCACATCCCCAAGTCCTTGCCAAAGAAATTACAAGCAAATTAGCTGAATACATATTATGACCTGGGTTTAACCCACACCTTCAGCCAGAAGTTTCCTTGCCTGGGACTGCCGTGCGCTGCCTGCTCACCAGCCTGCCCCGAGCTGAGCGCATCTCACAGTGCATAAACTCACTAGGAGGAGCTCTGGGATCCTTCTAGGCTGCACAGGCTCACCTGAATTTCAGAAATTTCCCTCGAGGACCACTGATGATGCCGGGACTGTAAATGTACTGACAAATAATGCCACTGAACAAGCTTATCGGAGTTCTCAGACCCAGCTGTGGACTCACTTCTCTTAGCACCATTTGTCCCAGCTATGGCAAGCTGCACCAAAACCTGGCTTTCAGTTATAAAGACCACACAAATTCGTTAAAAAAAAATGTGAAAAAGCGCCAATTACAAGAATGGACTCCTGACTACAAGAAATTGGTGTTTGTTCACATTAGTACTCAATACAAACTATTCCACAGCTACTCATTGGACTGAGTGATGGGGTGCTGCTCCATGCAGCACTCTGCTTGAGTTGTTCAGCTCCAGCCCTTCATCCTTTACCTCTTTAAACAGTTCACTTATTAGGGGAAACAGACACCGGGATATACCCGTAACTATAGCACCCACTGGTGCCGAGACAACACGCAGCAGCACCGTGCTGATTCAAACGCAGCACAGGGCATGGAGTTTAGTTAGTGAGTGTAGAAAAGGAATGTTTGTAGAAACTGTGCTTGCTACAGGACCTGGCTAAAATAGGATAAAATACAAAACGCATTTTGTCATGCACAGTGCTTGTCCAGCAACAGCTCTCAGCCTTGGGAGAGCTGCTGAGAGAGCCCGCATTAGCTAGAATGCAACTGCAAACATTCAATCCAACAGATGGAACCACCTCTGTAAAAACGCATTTCAAACACTTGCATTGCTCCTCTGGCGTTTTTCATTCGCTCACAGCAAAATGAGGAAGGCATAGCAAGCCACCAACAAGCTTGTACTGTAGCAGCTGAAGTGAAAGTTATGTGTCTGTGTCTGCCTTATCTCACATGCCTGATCCATGAATACATACTGATTTTATGCAATTGATAAGACACGCCCAGCACATTTTGCTCACAATCCAAATTCCAGTTGTGGAGAATTGACATAACCCAGTGGCCCTCTGCCACGCTTCACTGTTTTCATAACTTGCATTTTATGGCCTCACTGGAGAGTCAACACCAAGATTCCCCTTCTTCTCCCCAACCCCCACACTCTCTGCTTTAAATTTTGCCAGCTCAGCTCCCAGAGCTTGCAGTCAGTGACCTGATACTCTGCTAGCCAGTGACACCCACAGCAGTGAGATTTGTCCCCACGTACTCTCTTGTCTCCTGTAATCCTGCCTACTCTGCTCCCAGACCTTGTCTGGGCAACATCGTGACTCAGCTCCGTGGAACTACCCTCCCTCTATCTCCTCCCTCTGCTGGTGGTGTGCTCTTGGTCTTGTGCAGCTTTGTGGCGTATTTCTGTAGCACTGTGGTCTATCATGCTGCAGGATTGGGACAAGACTCCTTCTGATTCACATGCAAATGACTGTGCATGGAGCAATAATTTCAGGTGTTAGATCAATTGTTCCACGCACAACATCTGGTTCTAGGGACCAGCGTGTACTTTTTCTCCTTCCCTTTAAAATCCTGATGGCAAAGCATAACCAGCGCCTGGAGGCACTTTCTTCTCCATGGATAGCTCATCCTTCTCCTCTGATTTGCTGTTCAGCTCTTGGGAGACACCGCTAGGTCTTCTGTGCTTTCTACCATGCTGGTCTCCAGGGGACTGTGTCGTGACACCCTTTGTGCAGCTCTCCAAGCCACTGGACTGCACCCCTGGGCAGGAAGAAGTCACGGTAAAGTTTAAAAGTGCAGGGCAGGGAGTTGGCTGGAAAATGAGTTCTGCTCCCAGACCATCGTCCTCCTCTCCACCTGGGTCACTCAGGGCTTGTGACTTAACACATATGTATGAGAGGGGAGACCTGAGAGCTGAGGCAGGTAGAGTGGTCCACATCTGGAGATAACATACCCCTCGATGCTACGTGACCTGCGTAGCACAGGTGATCCCACACTGACTTTCTCTCTTCCATATGCTATAGAATACAAATTTAGTGATGGTCTTGCCTCTCACACATGTAGCCGGGTAGTGCAGAACCACCACAGAAGGGCTAAATCCTTCTAAATTTCCTCTATGAGCATCATGTCTTTCCTCCTGCTGACTGAAATGGGGACAGTGCTCAGACTGTCTCTATCCCTGCAGCCAGCCTACTCTGCACGAGGCCCGCATCATTCCCAGGACAGTCCCAAGTTGCAAAACAGCACCTTGTTCACAGCCATGTTTTGCAAATACACAGATAAATGAGGAAAACACGCAGTTTGAGGAGAGGCTGTTGGTGATGGCATCTTTTAACTGTGTTTTATGACTTATTTGTTGAGCTATTGCTGGCTTTACAACGGTTTTGTTGATTACATTTTTAACTAACTGTCTAGGTCACAGAGGCACCATTCTTGTTTTCATAAATTAAATTAAACCAACTTGTATTTAACATCCAAACAGATCTGTTGAGAGTTAGGTTTATAGCTGGAGAGGCCCACACCAGCCAGAACAGGACCTGACCATTCCTGGCGTCATGCAGGAGCTCTGACGATCCCTGTACCTGCACACGTGGCTCCCAGAATGGTTTGTGAGTAGGGTTGCTAAGGTCGAAACTATTGGTACGGAAAATGAATCATCATGCTTTTGAAATTAATTTTCTATTGACACCGTTTAATATTTGCCTTACATTTTCGGCTTGGCAAAAAACACCAAAGCATTGCCAAAGCATTTTTGTTTGTGCTCATTTGTTCTCTGGAAAACTGTCAGTGAAGAAACACAAGAGAATCTGAACAAAATGTATTTGGAGGGGAAAAAAAAAAAAAGGAATAAAAGCGTGATAACTACAAAAGAAATAGGTATGCTCTAAAACACCTCCTTCAATTCAGATGCCAGGTCCTGGTGCTAGTTCTCCATCAATAGCTTCTCCTACTCCCACATCTCCTCATATCACAGCAGCTCTTTTCTTCCTGCAGACCTGCTCCCTAGTGATAAAATCCCTCAGTGATTTTCACTGTATGTAATGTAATGGTATTTAATTTTTGTCACAAGTTGCTTTAGAGGAGGTTTTAAAACTCTCCAAAACGTTATATGCAATTACACTGCAGGACACAGTTTCTGGAGATGTTCACTTACATCCCAGAAAGAGGTAGATATTCCCTTGTACTTTTAATTACAAAAAGATCCTTTTACACTGAGACAGTTAACATGGGTAAGGAGTCCTTACATCAGATATACATTTTTTCATATGCAATTGTTCCACAGCCTGGCATCTTCAGCTGATGCGGATTCATTTGGAGCAGGATTTGCTTCACCTCATGGCAGACATCCAAACGTGAAGCTTCTAGTTCAAGTGCAGGGTTTCTCTAGGGTTCATGCAGAAAGGCAGATGCTTCAAGCGTTCCTCTCTGGAGGATAAAATAAGGGAGAGCAAATTGCTTTCTGGAGGGTGACTCTTGGAAAGGCGAGTACCATTAACTGACACTGCGATGGACTGGGTTGTGTGGGATGTGTCCTTGCGCCTGAATTTTCATCCACACTCATCCCCGACATGTCCTTCAGAAATCTCCCTTTCAACCCCAGTCAGCCCCCCTCTCCTGACATACAAGATGGAGTTAATAATGCCAACGCGCCTCGGGAGGATGTTGTGAGGATTCATTCATATCTTTCAGATTCCTTGGGAAAAGCAGCTGCGGAAGTGCAAATTATCGTTTACCGTTCCCATCTTATTGTTTAAATAGCAGCTCAGTGTAAACAGTATCTGGGAAAGCAAAACAGCCGCGCTCGAGTGCGCGGGGGCAGAATCGCTCCCTCCTCCGGCACCCGCGGCGGAGGAGCGCTTTCCTTGAGTTTGGGCCCAAAGCACCCGCATTGTGCTTCCATCATCGCTTCCTGTTTGTTACCTCATGACATCATGTCCTGCTTCCTGACCGATTACAACCGTGCCAACTGTTTTTCCCAAGCCCCAACCAGCTTCCCACCCCCCCCGAGCCCCTCCGGTTTCTTCCCAAGCAGAAACACCACAATAAACACCGGCCTTGGCAGAGCCCCGCCATCCCCGTTAACCTCCCTGCCGCTGCAGGCCTGGCTCCTGCTCATAGCAGCATGGCTGGGGAAGCCAGGCTGTGATGGGGACGGCCACGACATGGCTGGCGATAGCCACGATATGGCTGGCAATGGCCACAACATGGCTGGCAGTGGCCACAACGCCTCCATTGCGGCTGCCCCGCGTGCAGCCACCACAGCGCTCACACGCTCGCCCCTCTGGAGCCTGTGCTCGAGGGCGATGGGGCTGGGGGGCGGCTGCATGGCGGCCATCACCCTCCGGGACCCCCGTTTGCAGCCCTGAGCCCCCCGGTGCCGGTGGCTGGGCCGCGGTGCCGGGCAGGGCAGGGGCGACAGGGGGCGCCCCGGCAGCGCGGCGGGACGGGACCGGGGACGGAGGGAGCGGGGACCGGGAGGGACAGAGGGCCCGAGGGCTCTCCTGCAGCCACAGCTCGCTGCAGGAGCAGCAGCAACCCACCACGGCTCGATCAGACAATCCTCTGTGCAGCACAGCGCCTGCACCAGCCCGTACATATTACCAGCTTACAGTGCCATCTCACCACCTTTAAAATATGAACACTGAACAGCTATTGCAGATATATACGCCAGAGGCACGTGCCCAGGTCAGCCAGTACAAATGCAATTTCATCCGCCACTATGAAATGGCCAGCCAGGTAGGTCAGGAGCCAGCCCCACTACATGTGGGGCAGATCTTGCCACCTTCCTTAGGTCAAACAACCCTAATGCAGGGAAAGGATGAAGAAGAGACCTATTCAGGTGGCTCCATAGCAAGCAACATGCCGCAGAAGAGCATGAGAAAGTCTGAATCCTGTGTTTGCAGAGGGCTCTGAAGCACCTGGCAGGAAAGTGCTATCTAAAGGTCCCTGAGTAGGACAGGTTTTGTGTCCAGCCCCATGACTCACTTCACAGGCCAGCTGGACGTTCCACCAGTGTCGCTGCATATTCAGTTCTTGTGGTTTGCAATGATTTCTTTATAAGGGCCTTTCACCTAAGTGCCTCATAAGTATACAATCATGTGGTATTTGCTGCCAATAATTGTTAGCTTTAAGGCGCAGTTTACAAAAAATGCATTAAAGAAGGCAGGCTACATACTGCTAAGCCGAGGTGGTGGTTTGAAAGGCCAAGGTGAAGGGTGAGCTACCTACTGAACAGGGGATGTGTCAGTAGAGGATTTAGCCTGGGAAGATTAGAGAGATGCTGTTGGGGAAGAAATGCTATAGGATGGCAAAGCAAGTGGGAGACCAAGGGATATTGCTTCTGCTCCTGCGACTTCACTTCTGCATGGTACAAAAGTATCTGACTGCTGCTTGGTTATCCATCCGCAGAAAGCCAGTGAGCCTGTCGCTGCCAAAGCTCAGCCTGCACGTGGGATTGCTCAGAACAGCTCAGTGGTCAAGGTGCTGCTGCAAGCTTGAGGAGATGAAGCTTAGCAGAGTGCCAGTGCACTGCATCTGGCTGGCACTTTATTTCCTCACATCTCACCTACAGTAGGAAAAAAGAAAACAAAAAACACAACAACAAAAACCTACTCTGTGCCTTCACCTTTTGCCTGTCTTGTCTAAATGGACTGTAAACTATTTGAGGAAGGAACTGTCCTTTGCTGTGGCTTTCACAATCCTCAGGTGCTTCTGAGCCACAACACACCGCACAGGAAAGACCCTGGACATCCTGAACTCCAGAATGAAGACAGAGTGGCTGTAACTGTTCTACCACAATAATAACAATAATGGGAAAAAAAAAAAAAAGAAAAAAAAAAGGAATAAAAAAGCTGATTTCCCAAGCTGACACTAAATGAACATGGTACATGCATGCTTTTAATTAGCTGTTTTCTTACTAAAACATCTGGAAATAAGTCTGTGTTGCTATCAGTGATCCCAGAGCAATACAAAGCTTTATGGCTACCACATTTGTGCATTGTTGTTGGAAATCTGAGCGGGCAATGGTAGCAGGGTATGTTCTGATTATTAACTTTATTGTGGACTGTCCCACCGCATGCTACTGTGGGGCATGTTGCTGAGAACAGGCTGGAAAGGAACAGATCATACCATGCAAATCCAAACTGGCAGCATGTGGGAGTGGGTGAGAGCTCCAGTGCTGAAGGAGCTTTTCATCATGCACCAGTTACCACATGCAGATTTTATCTCTGGATAGCCAAGTAGCTTCATCTGTGCTGGAGGGCAAGGGGAGCAGTGGGAAAGAACAGAAAGTATTTGCAGCAGATCCATAAGCCTCACACATGCACATAGAGTCTTGCAGCCCCTCAAGCACCAGAAAAACAGCATCTCTGGCCTACCCTGTAGAGCTGGTAGAAGCCTACAGAGCGGTCACAGCCTGTGGCTACAGCACTGAGGCTGTGGAGGCTTAGGGTAGGTGGCAGAGATGATTGCCTCTTATGAGAGGCACCTTAATTGAGCAGAGCTGTGGGGTCTCTTGGAACTGAAAATGTAGTCCTCTGCCATGGTGCAATCCCATTAATGGGGAATGGAGCAAATGGGGAATGGACAAAGTCAAATGCCCTGTGCTGCATGGCCACAGGCACGCACTGTTAGTATGAGCAAGTTTTGTGGCCACAAGGATAGCTTACTAATAGTTTGAGTATATAGGTGCATCATTGCAAGGCCATGGGTTGAAGATAGCTGCCCAAAGTGCCTTTAAAAAAAAAAAAAAAAAAAGAGCTTTGCTTAGCTGTGGGACTGCAACAGCAAGGTCACAAGTGACTCAGTAAATAATAAGTCTGTACCGCAATGGGGAACGCACTGAGGCATTACAAAGTGCTGCCTGCAAGGACAGGTGCCAGGTCATTCTCCAGAAAGGCAAAGGCATTCAAGGCACCACTGTGCAACCACACAGGACACCACAGGATAAGGTACTCCCCACCCAAGATCTGCAGAGGTCAGCCATTTCCCAGAAGAATGGGGGATGTCATCCTTTATATTTTGCTAACCAAGATACAAAGCCAGCTTCATACTAGTGTACTTGCACTGACTCCAGCAGAGTTACATGGGTGTGAATCAGGATCACAGGAACTTGGGTGAAGCGTCTATTCCCTCTCTTCTCCCTGCTCCTTCTGTTCAGGCTCTACAGCTGCCCTCTGTGCAGAATTTACCTTCTCTCTCCTCCATTAAGTTTTGTTGCCACTACAGGTTACAGCAGGTGTTTCTACAGTGCTTTGAGACCCTCTCTCAGTGGAGGCTACCTTACCATTGAAGGCAAACACTTCTCCCTGCTCTGCCCTGCACCTTTCTGTCACTGTCACGTTGCAGGATGCACCCATGTTTCTGTAACTGACACAAGCTGAAGGCAGCGCTGAAAAGCCTCCTTTTGGCTGTTCCAAAAACAGGCTGCCAGAGCTGATCCCTTTTCCTTAAGGAGCCTCACCACAGTGCTATACATCCTGTGGGCATTTTATTTGACTTTTTATCAACAAATACCTCATTAGCTCCATGCTTCCTCTCCACATTCCAGGCCAGCAGCTGATGGTGAAGTCTGAGAAGAACTACGAGGGATGAACCTGCTCTTCGGACCACTGAGGAGCTCACTTTCCATCTCTTCAGACGTACCCCCTCGCACTTACTTGTGGAGAAATTCCTGCTAGCTCAGGATGATATTCCTGCCAGACTCTGAATGTCATCATATGGAGATCTGCTCCCACACAGAAGGGTGCAGAAAGGATGATGTGCTAATGAGCTACCTTCTTATCCCTGCTGTCAGATCAGTGACTCTCCCTCCTCCTTTCCCCTTCCCCTGAACTACAAATGCGATTGCTTTCCAGCAGCACTGCAAAGAGCCCAGTCCATCTGCAGCCCTGGAACCCCTCCAGAGGGCAAAGTCTTGGCTTTGAGCTTCAAATTATCTTGTCTTTTCTCTAGAGAAGAAGGAAGGAAATACCAACCAGGGCACTGATGCAGCCAGACCGAGCTATTGAAACGAGGCCAGCATCCCTCTTGCCATCGGACTACCCGGGCTGTCCTCCTGCCAGCGCTCAGCAGGCCAACGTGTGCCTGTTGCCACCGTGTCACTAGTGCTGCTACTCTGCTTGGCAGCACGGCTGGTGTCTGAGCCTGCGCCCCCATGCCTCTCTCGATACATCACCCACCATGGTACCTCACACCCAGTGAGCAATATGAAATCTAATCCCGGATGGATATCTCAATACTTAATTTATCTCCCTTGTTCCATAAAGAACTTTACAATTTCTTCAGTCTCCCCATGATTAGACACCTGTGGTACATCTACTGGGCCAGATCTAGACAAAATACACTGTTATCTTCAAAATAAGAAGAGTGATATCTCTTGAAAGGTTCATTTGAACCTTTACTTTAGTGCATGGAGCATGAGAAAAGGGTGGTTTAGTGGAACCTGACACGTAACTCTCATGTTTCTTCCTTCTCCCAACAGTGCCATTATAAGGAGAGGTCCAAGCAGCAGCACGAATGCACCTAAGCAGCTGGTGGCCTCCCAGTCCCTCCTACCATGGCAGGGGAAGGCAGGTGCTGGATGAAGCTCCAGCCCCTCATGCACATGGCCTGGGTGCAGACGAGCAGGGTGCTCTGATATCACTCACACCAGCTCCCACTTAGCTTTGGGCAAGCCACTTTCCCTCCGCTGCTCTTCCCAGGTGTAAAGTGGGCTAATACTTACTCACCCACCTCTGAGAGGGATAGTTAGTCCTTACTCACCTGCCTCAATGAGTTAGGCTCAATTAGCCAGTGTAAAAAGAGTTCTGCACATTACCAGAGGATACTGATGCAATGCCCGAGCCTGCTCAGGCAGGAAGCGTGCACAGGTTAGAGGCAACGGATACAGCAAGGTCAAGGCTATGGTTCCATGGTATTTGTGGTCTGTTGAAGGCATAAAATCATCTCAAGATCATTTCAAGTGTCCTGGTTATCAGCATACCTCTTTCACATCATCTCTCCACACACAGATTAGAGCTTGCTGAGGGGGCAGTAGTTCTGCTTAACGCCCTCAGAAGTGAATGAGAATGAGCAGAGTGGAAAAGAACTGATAATAAATAAACTGCTTGGGAGGAGGAACAATCTGCCTGCCCAGAGCTGTTAAGAGGATCCATAGATGCAACATTTGACAATTAACAGCATCTAAGTGTTTCTGTCATACAGAGGTAACATACCAGGAGAGAGATTTATCCATAAAAATTCACAAACAACTAATAACGCTCTCAAATGGTGTTGTTCCCCAGTTCCCTCACTTAAGAAATCTATGCCAGACTTTTTTATTTTTTCTTTTTCAATTTAAAGGGTCATACTCAGAGCTGAATGCTGTTTTCTGTCTTTCCATTGTTTCTCGGTTTCCCCATTTACGGCTGTTTCTTGACTAACCTGGTCACACAGTATGAAGTGATTTGGTTTTAAGTCCAGTGCACCAGGTGTCCAGCAGACACCACGGAAAAGCTGGGGGATTCAGCTTGTAACCATTTTCATCCAATTTCTTCTGGGAAAAGGCACATGTATCCCACAGCTGGCCTTCCCCCATGGATTTCTCCTGCTTTAGGGCTCTTTACATGTTCTTTACTGGTAGTGCTTAGCAACCTGATGCAACCTTTGCTACTTATCTCACCAATACCATGACATGCCACAGTGACCTCTCTGCTCAGGGACTGGGTCCTCTCGCCTCACCATGCATTCCAGCATGAGCAATATGCAAAGCATGCTAGCTATTACACACCCACACCGTGACACCTTTCTTCCATAATCGCCAGCACAGCACCTTTTAACTCATTTTAATTGTTCTCATAATCACCCTCTGCCACATGCATTCTAAAGAACAGCCAAAAATAGCTCAAAGAAAACAGGCAAATTCTGATACAGGAAAGTGGTTGAAGCTTGATGGGGATTATTTCTCAGGCTGGAGGTTTCACAGAGGTTGCTATAGAGCCTGTTTTTGACTCTCCTTTGGTGCAGAATTCATCATCATGCAAGAATTAGAAGAGCTCACACCTGCTGATGTTTGAAAGAAGATGCATGGCAGAATTAAATTTACATTCAGCATACAGCAAGTCACCCTGACTTGAAGGGAGGAAGAGAAACTGTTCTTGGCTTAGATTTTCTCTTATTTATACTGCTTGACTGCAAGAAACGCAGCCCTTAGGCTTTGCATTAGGTGAAAAGAGCCCTCCTCAGCTACATCCATCCCCATTGCAGGCCAATCCATCACACTGCAGTGAAATCTCAATCCTTGCACTTAACCTGCCTATGCAGTTATCCATCCACAATTTACTCATTCACAAGCAAAAGCTGTCTGCTCACCCACGGAAATCCAGCAGCTAAGAAATCCAAGGGCTCTGCTGTGCTGCTTTGCATAATATGGCAATGCAAACTTGGAAAGCCTGTTTAATGAGAGCTAAAGGGAAAGAAGAATACTGGGAAGTGGATGTGCACTCAAGCTGCTGTGCCAGCAGATATTAGCTTAACCTGTTGCATAGCAGTTTGTGTACCCTGCTCATTTAAGCTAAAATGTGTACTACACAGTTCTGCCAGCAGGTCTGGAGGGACAGTGAAAGAAGCAGACCATGTGTGGGAAGCTTCCCCACCAGCTGGATCTAGCAGAGAATCCCACAGCATCAGTACGAGGAGATCTCATAGCATAGGCTCCGATTTCAGCACAGGAGGTAATGAAGTGGGGGACAGGCGAGGAACAGGTGGCCAATAATTCAACTAGAGATGAGTTATTAAACAGTTCCTGGACAACAGCCTGATTCCCTCAGCCTTCTCCAGGATTGAAGAGAAAAGACACGGGCAGATTTCTAGGGATCCTTCATACCTCTGACTCTGAAGGCATCTGTTATGCACAAACTCACACTCAAATTAAAGGAATTACTAACTGCTTAATCTTAAGCACATGATTAAATGCAGCATCAAGGTATTTAAACACATTTTTAACTCAACAGTCTTCACACAGGATCCTCTGCTAATTTTGATCCAGTCCTGCTTTGCAAAGATCCTTATTTCTTGTGCAAACAGAACGTGGTCTGATCATAACATTACACACAGAGATGTCAGCTGACAACTGGGCAGCACCGTGACTGACTGTACTTTGCTGTTTGAAGCAGTGGAATTTAGAATAAAGCTACAGATGTTGGCATTAGCCTCCAGTACCAGACTTTAGGAATAAGCTTCGACCAACCAACAACACAGAGAGCAGGATACAACTGGCTTCTTCCCCCGCATCCACCTCTGCTTTAAGCCCCTCTTCCCCAGACAGTGCCCATGGGCTCCAGCTCACATTGCAAGCTTGCTGGGGTCTTAGCAGGTTGCAGCCAAGCACTATAGGAGTGGATTCTGTGAGATTAGAGGGTGAGTTAAAAGGAAGAAAAACAAAAATATTATCCTGAAGAGTTATTAGCCTCTTAAAGGGTGATAAGGCAACAGCCCTCTTGTTTTAGCTGGCACAGATTTTCTGAAGTGGCAGTTCTACTGGAGACAAGACTAAAATATATGGGAAAGCTCCCAGTATAGTGCAGCACGACGTGTGTATCCCACAAAAGAAGGGGCTCTGCACCTCCCAGCCCTGCAGAGAGCAGGTGCACGTTCATCAGAAGCTGGAACACACACAGTTGTACAGCAATTTTGTTATAATGGGCTGGGGACTATGGGGTTAGAGCTTATTTATTTTCTTACAGGTGAGGTGGAGTCAAAGGATTGGTTTCTACCTGATACACACACACAAGAGGACAGAGAGTCTTTCCTCGATACTGCAGCCTGTACCAGGGTGGATTTCACACATCTTCGAAGGCCTAAAGTACACATGTTAGCAGTGAGTTGTGAAATCTTATACCGATGCCACCATCGTGGGAACGTTTCAGGGCTTTTCCATGAAATAAGAGGAAGAAAATACCTATCAAAAAAAGCTGACTGTCAGCTGTTGTCCTGGCACCAGTCTAGTTATTCCCACCTCACCAAAATCTGGCTGTGCTCTCCCTAGCCTGATGTAACCTCGGGCTATGTGTAGCACCAGCATTAGTAAACAGCTGGTGACGAGGCCTCTGCGTGAGTGCAGCATTCCAGTTTAATCATTACATCATGTACCAATCACTTGGGTTATGACTTCGATATTCCACTGACACACCAGTCACCAGCCTCTAGCATTCGTGCGACCAGGGCATACGCAGCTCTAGGGGAAGACTCCCCGCAGCCCGTACTGTACAGCTCACTGCCAGAGCTCATGCTGGCCAGTAGCAGGGAGGGTGCCCTGGTAAAACCTCGATACAGATTGCCCCCAAACTATGCCACACTTCATTTGGCACTGTCACAGCCAGCTGGGTGTCTCTGGCAGATGAGTGCTACGGGTGAGGTACAAGGATGCAGGTGGAGTGCAGGTCAGATTAATTTGATTATTAGTAAAAAAGTAAGTAAGCCACCTCAACCTCACTTCTCCACCTCTCCCCAAGAAGTCTCATCATTTTTCAGGGCCACAACGGCCCCAGATAACTATAGCTTTACACTATCCTTTACTCCAGCCAAAGCAACTGCGCTTCCATTCTGAGCTGGTGGCTTTTTCACTGCCACCATGCACAAATATAAACAACTAGACAGGATATTTGGCATTGGAAAGTTTTCACAGCACCTCAAGCTATCAAAGAGCTGCTGAGAGGTGATACTGGGGGAGGCGGGGGGAGCTGGAGTCACGAGGAAAACTTTGGCCTTGGTATAGATACATGGAGTTACTGGATTCAGCATGGCTAAGTTTAGCTTGTGCTCTTAGGTCAGTTCCTAAAAGCTCAGCATGTAGCAGAGGCTGAGATGTAACAAAGCTAGAAACAGGAGAAGAGTTAAAATCCACAACGGAATGATGTCACAGAGGAGCTGGGGAAGGTTGGTGCCAGGTCAGGATCGATAGCAGAACCAGAGCAGATGGGGGAAAAACAATCTCATAGGGCATACAGATAGGTCAGAGTCAGACAAGAGAGAAACATCAGGACATGGTCAGCGAGTGCAGGAACAAGTTCAGGTGCCGCTGCAGCTACACACACAGAGGAGTTACCCAAGCAGACACAAGAACAGGGCAACAGGAATCATCTTGTTCTGCCAACACCGGGTGCTAGTTTAGGACACGCAAATTATAACACAGGCTCTCGATGACAGCTCTCGATGGAGCAGGGCTTTCTCTGCTGATGCCAACAGGTCATGGACAGCTGAGGAACTCTAAAGCGTAGCTCAAATGCCTTCGCAAGTGATCTTAACCAGACAAGAGCTCGGGCGCTGCCAGCCTGCATCGTTTTGCAGTCCATCTCACAGCTACTGTGTGGCCCTGCACCCGTCCCTCGAGTCACCGTGTCCCCTGCACAGAAGTGGATGCAATGCCACGTGAGTCACTTTCCTGTTGCCTCCCAGTTAAGACCAAGGACCACAGCACTGTGCTGTTACCACTGCCCACATGCGGTGAGGAAGCACACCTGGAACATCTCTGCACCTTGCAAAATCTCCTCTTACTGTGCATTTGATCTAAAGGCTGGCGGCAGCCTTTTCACCTCATGTTTGCGCTGGAAGCAGGGAAGCTGCAGGCAATTCGTGGACTGGCTGCACAGTGCCCCAAGAGCCCAGCTTGTTCAGGCACTCAACCACAGCAGAGCAACACAGCCAGAATTTCGTGCAAAATGCACCTGCGCCTCATCACATCCAGGGAAGAGAAGCAAAGGATGCAGCCTCTGGGCAGTGACTTCTTGCTTCTGCCTGGTGCCTCCAGGTGCAGTCTTGATGACACAAAGCTAGGGCAGAAATGCTGATGAGCACGGTAAGCCCAGCTGCTGCATCCACGCAGTTGGAGGCTGCCCTTCCCACAGACAGCAGCATGAGTCACGGGCAGCAAGGTGCAGCAGCCCAGCGGCTCCCGGTCTTTGTACGTGCCTGGAGTCATGTTCCCCAAATCACACCCCCTCGCACAGTGCAGCCACAAGGAATTCACCCCACTTTACGCTACTGCTCTGACTCACCCCGGGGATCTTCAGGGCCAGTACAGCAGCAGCCTGGACCAGGCAGCCAGTGCCTAAAGCCTGGGTGCTGAGGTTCTTCCTTCCTATCTGCCTCCTGTTACCAGCACAGCCTGAGACTTGACATAACACACCCCACCCAGCCTTGTCTCCATCGTCATGCAGGACAGCACAACTGTTCTGCCACATGGCTCAGATTTTGCATATGGGATAGAAAGGAAACTTGAAAAAAATAAATAATAAAAAGCAGTAAAACACACGTATGTCTGTTTTTGTTTTACAAGCCAAACAACCAGAGTCACTGCCAGTCTGGTGACAGACCACCAAAATCATTACTTCTCTTAAAAAGAGGCTGTTCCATTTCACCAGAAAAATTCAGTTCCCCATGATGGAAGTGATAACACCAAGCTTTCAAATGCTGCTACAAAAACTCAAAAGCTGCAAAGCGTGGAAGGCACCAGGACCACCCGTGGAGGGGTCACAGCCACCGCACACAGCAGCTCTGGCCAGGCAGGTGCTTTTCTCTTCTGATCTTGCGCATGGTCAAGCATAGGAACACAGTGCCCATTACCAGCAAGACACAAAGTCCAACAGCCACTGAGTCCTGTTGAGTACTCTCAGCTGCCCAGCCCTGCAAGTTCTCGCTGTCCCCACACACAAGAAGGTGGCAGGCATAAGGCTCCACAGAGCAGCTTGACCAGCACCCAGGCAGGAGCATCTGTGACTGTGGAGAGATGCTCAAGACGAGACCTCTGGCCCATAGCATGGAAAGGACGTGCTGACAGGCTGCTGGGCAACACGTTACTCATGCCTTTGTGTTCCCGGCTGAATGAGTGTTTCCGCAGAACCTGTGCACATGCAAGTCCTCCCTGCCTGCTGTCCTGGCACTCGGCTTTGTCTTCTGGGGCCTCACACAGAGACAGCCTGATCTGACACACAGATGCTCTCTCTGAATTAAAGAGCTGGCAGAACTTGCTTATCATATTTGCCAGGGCACCACAAGGCAGACAGGCATCGCTTAGCAGGTGTGCAAGTCATTTCTTGGCTTATTAAGTGTTTTTTTCCATAACATTTTGTTCTAAATAAATATCATTGTGCTATAAGGTGGTGATCATTAGTGTGTTCTGCTCCTCATCTTGAGTAATTAGTAAAGGACAGATCTTCAGGTCTGCTGAGCTAATCATGGCAAGGCTTAGCAAGGGAAATGGCATACCTAGGTTATCAAACTACAGGGAGAAGAAAGCAGGCTTTTATTTTGAGACGGCCGAGAACTAACTAACCAGCTTAAGTGGACATGATTTCAAAAATCACAAAATGAGTAGAGTTACTCTTAAGCCAGAATCTCTCCTATTAGTACCAGAAAACCAAACACATTGGCTCACATACAACACATCTACAGCTATTTTTAAGTATCAAAGCAGTTCTCAATACCAGAGGTACTACAGTACCTCAGCACCAATACTACAGTACCTTAGTACCAGAGGTACTGCAATATAAATACACAGATTTTCAGCTGCTTGCTAGAGGAACTCTCTCCAGGAATCAAAGTTCTCCTCAGGCAGAGACATAGTCTTAACAAACATTTTTTATTTTTTTTTTCTTTCCCAGCATAGCCATGTTTAAAGCAAAGTCTGCCAATATTTGTCACTAGCAAAAGGATCTGCTTGGATCTACCTCTCAGGGTGATTTCTGAGGATCTACCTCTCAGGGTGATTTCTTAGATGACAGCAACCAGACTTTTTAGCAATTTCAGGAAAAAATAAATCACATTTTCTTATATAACAGCATGAAACATTTTGTTTTCCTCTGCATTAGGCATCACATTTGGTAGCTCCTTCACTCACAGCAACACTTAAACATTCAAAACAGTGAAATGCAATGTGAGATATACTTATACATAACAAAAACTGTAATAGAGGAAGAACCCAATGAAGAAGGAGCTTCCTATCAACATAGCTGCTCACCTTTTTTTCTCCACACAGATCCCACATGGCGAGTGGCCGATTAATTGCTTTGTGTGGAAGGCCAACATACACATCTTCCTGCCCTAGAGCAACCAAGAACCTAAACATAACCACCACTAGCCTCCTTTTTGCCTTGTTAAGGATTTGGATGAGTTGAGCAGTAGCTGGAGCCCCTTTCTTTCTCAGATGAAGACTATTAGTAACAGCTGCAGGTGCAAAGCCCTGCCCTTGGCCACAGCAAGGAGCAGCAGTGCTGCTGGGGAGCTGGCCACTCGCCCTGCAGTAGTGCACACTGGGCTCTCCCAGCTGGCTGGCAGAGGGAGGAGGTGGTTCCTGTTTGTGCTGCGTGGTTCTATTCCAAACTTCACCCCTATGAAGCTTCTTGTGCTGTCATTACATTTGGGAACCTGCTGTTCCCCATCTTCAGAAAGCAATCCAGCTGGTTCTGGTCCTTTCTTAAAGTTTGGTTGCAGACCTTGTTGTAGCTCACTTCTTTGCTGACAAGTAGGATGTGAATTTCAGCCCGCTCCCCACCCCTCCCTTCTAAACTCCAGACAATACTCTAACACCATCTGGTTTGGGGTTTCTCAAGCAGGTGAGGTGGTGCTTCAGGGTCTGCATATGTTCTGCAGCTCTTGCTTTGCTATTAGTACATCAGTCGGATGCTTCCTGACGCTAAGTTTGGGCCTGCTGGAGGATTTGTGGTCATCCTCTTGCTAGCAGTGTCTAGGCTTTAGCAGAAAGGAATCTATAACATCTAGGCCTCAAATAAACAACACAAACAGTGTTTATTATGGACACCCTGTGATGATGTGGGCAAGAACAGCTGCAAGCAAGTCAGGTCAAAACTTCATCACTGTAAACTAATGAAGCTTTTCTGACACCACAAATCTCCAAAAATTCTGGAGCTTGGTTCCAACTGACTGAAGCTGTACTCGGGCTATTTCCTGTCATGACGGAAACTTTCTGTTCTTCAAATGCATTGTCTTTCATTTTCTATGTTGCATTTCATTTTTCATGTCTCAAATATGGGCACTACTTTCTGTTTTCCAGTCATGTGGTGCCTACCCCATTTTGATATATTTACATTCCTTACTTATGAACTCTTGCTGCGTCTGTTCTTTCACCTCTCTTGACATGAGCACAGGAGCTCTTAAATCTGTGCTTTTGTTTCAGATGTGGCAATTTTATTTTTTTTTTAACAGTCATAACAATCACCATCCTGTTTGTTATTGGTTTGCATCTAAGCCATCTTGATGCTTATATCACTGCTTGGAGTCTCACTTCTTTCTTGATCCATTTTTTTATTTGACTAGAAGGCTTCTTACTGAGTTTTTAATCTAAAAAATTCTCTAAGCTCCTGCAACAATCCTCCACACTGTCTCCTCAGTCTCTGCGTACTATGTCTGCCATTAACCAAGATAAAATCCAGTCTGAAACAGAAGTTCTGACTCCTTATGGAGAAATTTTTTATGGACCAGCACTGGGGAACCTCAGCAATCGGTCAGCAATAAGGAATGTGACAGAGGCAGGATGACCAGAGCCACCGAGGCCAGCCCCTGCCAGCAGGGTCAAAACTGCCCACAAGCTCAAAGTGGAGCTGGGTTCTAACCAACTGAAGCTATACTCAGGCTATTTCATGCGATGCTCCTGAACTGGAAACTTTATGTTCTTCAAATGCATTGGATGGAAAGGTACAGGAGGTAATAGGTACAATTGATAGACATCACATGAGCTCTGTTGCAGTTAAAGCCAGATAAAGTGGTTCCTTTGCTGTTGCTGGTTCAAAAGTGGAAGTAAGGGTGCAATATAAAAAATTTGCTGCTCCAAAGGTTAGGATGTTCTTGTCAACATCCAGACTATGCTACTCATGTCCATCTAATGCTCATGTACTTCTGTGCCAATTCAATTTGAACAACAGCTCCCTTCTTTCTCTTCCTCCCTCAGTCACCAGGATAAACCCCATGATGTAAAACAGTCCCATTCCCATTTACACACACTCAAAGTGAGAATGAAAGGGCAAGTTGGCAAAAACCATACTGCAGAAGATCACTTCTGTATATAAGACCAAAAAGCCAAAACGATGATACAGGGTTTTCATCAGAGGACTTCTCAGTAAACTACCAGGCCACTGGGAACTGACAGCACAGGAAAATGCTCTTTGGATCAATGGATTACTTTTTTCTTTTTTCCCCACATGTAACTAGTTCAAATACTAATCAAGTCTGTCATGACTTAAAACCCATTCCTACCAGTAATCTTTAGGATATGAATTGGGCACACTGCAAAAACAACCATTACAACTGATAATGGTCAGAACTGAATCAGCCACAGTGGTGAAGTGGACCAGCAGCAGCAGCTGAAGTTCTGTCCATCAGAAGAATCCTCCAGACTGCTAAACTTTTCTTACTGTTGATATGCAAACCATCTAAACATGGAGATTTGTTTCACTGCCTTGTTTATCACCTGTACAGGTCCTTTGTATACAATTTCTTCATTGTCCTGTATACAGAGACTTCTATTTTTTAGCCTGGTGTCTCTTTATTACTGTATCTCTCAGAGTTTAGGGTTGTTCTCTTTAAAGTACTGGTAAGTCCTTTGCCATTTGTTCTTTTTGCTCAGGACTGCATTTACCCCCAAGAGTAAAAGCAGTTAGCAATGAAAGTGCATTCCCTTCAGATGCAGCAAACATCCAAACATGCCACTGCCTACTCTTCCATGCATCGTTCCTGATCCCCAAGCTCTTGTCTGGAAGCTCTGACAATGCCACTTCTGTATTTGCATGTGTTTGAAATAAGGACATCTGTGTATTGATACGTGATATGTTCCTATCTGAAGGCCTGTAAATGCTGTAAGAATTGGATTCAACAAAGAAATAATGGTGATGCACATCAATATGGCAATGTGCATATCAGAGGAATGGTATTGATTTACATCACTTGAAAATGTTTGTGGCATTGTTTGAACTTCACCTCCAACCACAATAGCTGTAATATTTACTGAAGCCTCAGGGAAAAGAGACATACTTGTTTTTTAGAATCTCATCTGCTCATTGGAGAGAGAGGAAAGCGGTGCCAGGCTGATGGAGGAAGATGTGGTATTTGAAAACAAAGCAGCAGTCCTCCTGTCCCCAGTCAGTACTTTCTGAATAGAACAACTTTTGGGAAAACCCAGTGCGTGTCCTCAGCATATTGAATCAAATAACAGCCCGAAATGCAAGATGAAGCTAATGACGGTTTCAATCCACTGCTATGTGTCATGCCAGCCCTGTTGTTGGTTACTCCGGCTCTGTGGTGATTCATTGTTATCCTGAAAAACAGGCAGCTCTGGCACTCTGTTAGTCACCTGGCACTAACATGGAGAATTGCTCTGGGGAAGCACAGCACACACTGCTGAAGAGAAACTAGGCCTTCGTTTTCCTGCAACCTAGGAAAAACAGTTTCAGGATGCAACAAGTAAAGCTACAGCTGGCTTTTCCTCCTTCCTAAAGGTTACCAAGCCAAAATAATAACAATTGCTTAACGGCAGGGAGAATTTTACATATATTTTTTTTTTGATAATTAACAGACTACGACCATTATCTTCCATTCATTTTTCCCTTTGTCACTTTTAAACTGAAGTCTGTTCCTTTTTTTCCCATCTCCTTTTGTTTCTCTCCTGAACCTACATCTTCTTCCTTAACAGTTAACTCCATTGCTGCGCCACGTCCTCCCTCATACCTATTTGAGCATTCCTGTGGTTTAGTTTGGCAGGCTGTTCTCCGTGCCTTACGAATGCAAGCTCCAACACTAACAGAAACTAAATCTTCTCCTTAGCATCCACCTGCTCTCCTTAGCTCCTACATGTATGTGCTTTACTCACATAGCCACATCTCCACCCTCTGCAAGATACCTCTTCTTCTCAGCCCCAGCAAAGATGAAAGCTTGAAACCAATAAAATTCTTAAAGTCTTGCTGCATATGCCACAATTTCAAAAATAGTCTTTCCTCAGGCGGTGCTCCTAATGATAGAGCAATATCCCGAAGTCTTTACACAAGAAAATCAGGGACTTGACTTCAAAAGGAGTTTCTGACCTCATACCTAATTGATCTGGGTGTAGCAGCACTGAAGGGAGCAGAAACCTGTAGCGTTCAACTGGCGTGGGTTCTGAATCAGGTCCCTAAGGGTTTTAGCTTTAGGCATTGGCTCTAGACTGCAGATGTGGGCTGGCTATGCAGCAGAGTCTTTTAGAAATACCATTAAGAATGCACTGCAATGGAAAGGAGCTATTTTTCTCCCTTAGTCAGCAAGCATGCAGTCACTTCCCAGTAGTGTATTTTTTATTTCTTTATGCAATTTTCCTTAGCTGTACTAACAGATCAGATATTTGTTGCTTCACTTGGAAGACTGGTGTATACTCTGGCTCATTTTTCAGATGGATAAAATTCAAATCCTTGGGAAAGTTGAAGAGGCAAGACTTTTTTTTACTGGTATCACTAAGAACAGAACCTAGCAAGAGCTTCTTCACTTTATCTTTTAGGCTCTGATTTGTCTGTCACTGTTTGTGCTTTTGCCTGATAAAGGCAATGCAGCTACAGCCAAACATTTCAATACTTTTATTAACTATGTACTCGGTGCTTTGCTAAATTGCCTTGATGTAAGCAGGAAAAAAAATCAGAACTAAATATGAAAAATATACACTTGATGCAATGGGATGCAGAGGACTGACTGAATGCACAGATGAAACTGGTTTAATTTGATTGAAAAAACACAAATACGTAACTGCGTGGGTATGCGGTGTGGAGGGCTGGGAGGACTCAGAGTTGCCCCCATACCTGTGAGCCTGAATAAGATAGGGAAGGTGACCAAGCAAAGCACAAATTGAGAGAGTGGGAGAGGAAAATTAAGGAGCTTTAGGCTCTGTTAAGATTGACCTTGTGAGGGGTCATCCAAGGTAAATCAGAGCCCATCGTGCAGGGCAGGGGAGAAGGGCATGCGACATACGGCATGGGAGGCCAGACGTGGCAGCCACGCAGTCGATGGCACCCACAGTGAACGTGGCAGGCACAGGGAGCACCCACCGCAGACCGTGTGTTCCACCCTGTTATGTGGAACGGGAAGGTGGGTAATGGTTGGAGGGGATCCAACAGGAAACTAAATAAAAGACTGCATCTAATCGTTCCATGCACTCTATTTACAAAGGACAAACACAGCAGCGAGAAATACTTGTATATTGCCTCCACCCCCAAAACGAACAACTCTGCGATTTGTGCCCACCTCCTGAGCCACCAGGACCTGCCCGAGGCCGGTTTGCAGCTGGGTGTCCGGGACATGACCCGAACAGGGCAGAGAGCCCCGGGCCCATCCCCAAAAACACACAGCACCTACCCCAAGCCCCCGCTCCAGCCTGGCTGCAGCACCAGGGGAAACGCACTCGGTTTGCCATGTTCTGCACCACCTCCTTGAATTTATGTGGATTTTATCGCGCCGATGCCCACCCGTGCACCTGACCCTCGGCTCCCTCGATGCCAGGAGCCGCTGCTTCACCCGTTTAGCGCCGGCCCCATGGCGGAGCCGTGCCCCCCTCACCGGCAGCTAACGGCCGCCGCCGCTCCCCGCCTGACGCAACCCGCGCCCCGCTTTGCCCCATGCGCGGCGAAACACCCCGCCCGCCTTGCATCACCCGCGGGGCAGCCCGGCCGGGATGAGCCGAGCCGAGCCGAGCCGAGCCGGGCTGGCCCCGGCCGCCAACCGGGGCCGTGCGGGGCGGGGCGGGGCGGGCTCGGCTCCCTCCGGCCTTTAAAGCCCGGCGGCGGCGTGTGCCGCCTCAGCAGCGCCCGGCGCCGCCATGAAGCGCGATCCGCAGCGCCCTCAGGAGTGCCCCGGCCGGCCCCAGGGGCAGCCCGAGCCCCCCTCTCCTCCTCCTCCTCCTCCTCCTCCTCCTCCTCCTCCTCCTCCTCCTTCTTCTTCTTCATCCTCCTCCCCGGAGCCGCCGCTGTGGATCTTCGGGTACGGCTCGCTGGTGTGGAGGCCGGGCTTCGAGTTCACGTCGCGCAAGGTGGGCTTCATCCGCGGCTACAGCCGGCGCTTCTGGCAGGGGGACACCTTCCACCGCGGCAGCGAGAAGGCGGTGAGGCAGGGGGCGGCCCCCGGGGGGCGGCTGTGGGGCGGGGGGGCTCGGCCGGGCTCGGCTGCTGACGGCTCTCCCTCTGCTCTGTCCCGCAGCCCGGCCGGGTGGTGACGCTGATGGAGGATGGCGGGGTGAGTACGGTGCTGGATGGGGGCTGCCGGGTGGGCTCGGCCACCACGTCCCTCCCCTTGGTGCCCTGGGTTCGTGGGGGCCCCTGGGTGAGGTGGGTTGGGGGCTGCTGGATGTGCCCCCTTCCATCACCGCCCCAAACTGACCTCCCTGCTCTGTCTTCGTTGCAGGCGTGCACGTGGGGTGTTGCCTATGAGGTGTGCGGGGAGCAGATCGCTGCGTCGCTGCAGTACCTGAACATGCGAGAGGCCGTCCTGGGGGGCTACGACACCAAGCTGGTCAAGTTCCACCCGCAGGACAAGGATGCAGAGGAGCCCATCCAGGCTCTGGTTTACATTGCCACCCCCCAGAACCCCTCCTACCTCGGCCCAGCATCTGAAGAAGACATCGCAGCGCAAATCATGGCCTCAAGCGGTTGTGCTGGCCACAACATAGAGTACTTGCTGAGACTGGCAGACTTCATGCGCTACTTCTGTCCTCAAGCAGAGGATAAACATCTCTTCTCCATCGAAGAGGCTCTCATTTCTATCCTCCCCTGCATGTGCCACACAGAGGAGACCCTAGAAGAAACTTCAGGTGTCCCTCAGAAGACCAAGAGCTGAAATGAAAGCATCTTGCAGGGCCTCAGTGAAAGGGACATAAGGAAAAAACAATAGGGACAGTCTTAACTCTGAAAAATACACTAGACTGAGTGAATGAAGGGAAAGCTAGCAAATGGGTGGGGAGGGAGGAAGTGGAGGGGCTGTAAAATGTGTTTGCTGTAGGACTTGCAATTAGGACCTGTTACACTCCTTACTTGTAGCACCAAGACAGTCATCACGGCTTTCCAGGTGGGAAGCAGGGGTCTTGGTTGGAACTTTGCTCTAAGACTTGCTTTTGGGGGTCAAACCTGAAGCATTCATCTTCTTAAGAGGGGAAAGAGGCTCATTGACTTTGCACTTTTTTTTTTTAACTTTGAAGACTAGTTGAGCAGGACTTGACTGGGTTTTAGCAGTATATATGCAATTCTACCTCAGGCAAAAAGCTGTTTGTGTCGTGGTGACTTGGGCAGGTTCTGCCAAATTTCCCCCTTTTTCCCCCCCCCCCACCCCCCCCATACCAACTCCAGTGCAATATTAAGTGAACCTTGCCTTAAGTGGCCTCTGTAGGCTCTTGTGAATCCTACTTCCTTATGTTGTAAAGGATCACACTAATGCATTTATTTTTCTAAACTGTTGTGTTGTATTTATTTATACTGCATATCCCCCCCTTAGGAGATATGTCTGAACTGCCTGCTTATGTGCCACTCGGTGTGTGTAGCCCACATTCAACCTTGCAATTGTGCCTTTGAGTTTTAGATCAGTTTTCTGAGGAGCTACGCCTGCTTTAATGACAGAAGCTGTTCTCCAAGCTTCACTGACCTTGTGCTGCTACAAACTTTACTGACTTCATAAGAAATGGTCCTGTCTGTGTAGGAACTCTGTACTATCTGGAGGAAAGCTGCCTGGATGCAGCAGCACTTTAACTAGCCCTGTATTAGATAAGCCTCTTCTGCTTCAGGGTAACACAGGTTTCTGGTGAAGCATTTGAGGGTTCTAGTTCCACACCTAGGACTGAGTCTGTCAGGTGCATTTTTACTTGACTGCAAAGGACCGTCACCGAGCATACTTGCAAGTTTAGGAGTTCCTGAAATGCCTGCTCTATCACGTGAAGCATAGGTACTGCTGCAAGCTCAGGCTTCTCAGCTTTAAACATACTCACAGCTTTAAAATCCATAGTATTTTGAAAGAAAACTGCTGCTGCTACTACAACCAGCAAGAGAGCTGTTGAGAGCTGACCTCTGGGATGTTTGACTCCTCCCAAATACTATGTTTTTTTTTAATAAAAATAGGGAATGTTTATATTACTGTGGCTTATATGTATGAACTGATGCTGTGCCCAGTAATAAACTGACAAAATAAATGACTTTTTTGTACTTTTTTCAATTAGTGACTTCAAATTGATACTGATTTTTAATGTGCTTGGCTTTTTTGTTTTGTCTTTGTTTTTTAAACTTTGCTGGTAATGCTGCTGTAGCCCCCCCCCCCCCTTTTTTTTTTGTCTTATTTCTGAGCAGCTTCCCTCAGCTGGACCTACTGGAAGATGTACATTTGAATCTTTCCCTTTAAGAAAAGTGGGTTCAGTCATTTTCTCAGCTTCCAGCTCTTGTTGACTCTGGAGTACTAGTGCTGACAACAAACAAGCCAGCCCTCCTGACTGTACAGAGCAGGCACGGAAATGTAATGCTCCCTTGGCAGGACAAGGGCCTTTTGCCTGAGTTGAACTTACCCTTGCTGTTTCCAAGAAGTAATAGTGCAATGACAAGAATCTGCCACCCCCAGCTGGCTCTGCTGACTGCAGTGGAGGAGAGGTGTTTTTTTTTTTTTTTTCCTTGTTTTGTGCACAGTTGCTGCATACAGGGGTGATGGGCAGCTGCCCTTCTGCCTGATTTCTCTTGTGACCAGCTGCTCCAGCACACAGATTACAGTATATACCTGTACTGTCCATCTCAAGATAGGAGGGAGGGAGTGAAAACTAACTGAAACAACTTAATTTACCACTAATTAAAGGCAGGTGCATGTTTCAGAGGGGTAATAGTCTAGAGAAAACTACACTTTCCCTGTTCCACGGAGGCTCTCACTTCAACTGAGCAGCTGCATCTCCCCTCCTGGGGTGCAGCTGCAGAAGAGCAGAGTCAGCCTTCAGCTGAACGTAGGCAGCAGAAAGCCTGCTCTCACCTCTGCTTCTGCCAGCAGTGCCCTTATTATGTGCCCTTGCTGCTTTGAGCAACATCCTCTGTTTGGGACCATAAGACAGCTTTGCAATAACTCACAATGCCTTTCTGGAGATGCTTACGTGTACAGCTGGAGATGTCCTGTGAGAGAAAGTGGTACTGCAGCCACTGGCTATTTTTATTTTTAAGTCACTGCTTTGGGGAGAAATCCCCCTGTTCTCACTCCCAGCTGCAATCTTCCTGGCTCTTAATTGCTTTGGTCCTCACCAGGATGGTCTGAAAGCTTATTGCTTCCCTGGCTTTTCAGCCTCTCTGGTTTGCTAGTATCTGCCAGCTGGAAAATTAAAGTGTTAAAGGAATTAACTTAATTAGCAGGGAAACACTCCCATATTAGTACAAGATTGAGGTTAGATATCAAAATATCTCCACCTAAAACAAAACAAAACAAAAAAACATCTTCACCCCTTTCAAATTTTCAGATGCAAAATCATTGCAGACAGGAATTAATAGCAGATGTGCAATAAGCACCCAGCATTACTGTTTCACATGGAGAGATGCTTTGTTCCGCCTGTGGCAGGCAGCAAGTGCTTGTGAGCAACCGCATCAGTGCTGGGAACGTTCCTTCAGCTCCTGTTTCTTCTTCCCTTGAAAAGTTAAGTATTTAAAGCACAGATGTAATTCTCCACCAACCTACCCTTTCACTACAGGGGCAGCAGGGTGTGATTCAGCTGGAAACAGCCCCAATTCCTGACAGCTCTGCCACAGGTCTGGGGAAAAGCACTTCACCTTATCAGTGGGTGATACAACTGCCCGCAGCTGCAAAATGCTGCCGGACATCCCTGGAGGTGCTTCCATATTGAGTGGCTTCCTTGCTCGTCCGCAGTTTCCTCTTCTCTGCATTCCCTACAGCAAGTTCATGCCTATTGGGTCCCCTCACATAATAAACCAACTTTCCCAGTTGCAGTAAAAACATGTTTACAAGCACTGTCACATACTTCCCAAGTCTAAAACCAGTACAATTCACATGATTTCAGTCCTTTCTTCAACCTTTTCCATTCTTTTGCCCAGGAGCTCCCACAGAGCCCTGGAACACAGGCCTGAGTCATCATTTCCTTGAGTACAGCAGGACCAACTCAGCTGTTTCACAACGGCACAGCCAGCTAAGTAAAGTAGAAAACAACTGTTAATCCAGCCCTTCGTGTGTATGAAACACTCCTCAGGGCACACAGTCCTTCGTGGAACAGGACAGAGAAACTCAGAAACATTAAAAGCATTCAGAGAAGGCAAAAACACAAGAAAAACTCACTGTTTCTCTAGAGCCAGTTCCCTGCACAGCATCACCAAGCTGTAAACCTACCTCTGCTCCATACACACTCCGAAGCACAGGCTTCGAAGACCACCAAAGAGATGATGTGGGCTCTCAGTGCCAGAAGGAAGAAAGAGGGGCTGTTGAGTCGGTAAGGCTGACTTTGCATAAACCAGCCTGAATCATTCAACACAAAACACGCAGATACACCCGTGTATTTTGAAGCTTCTCCTTGTAACACGTTCCTTGCAGCTCGGTGCCAGAATGGTAGCACTGCCCATGGCCAAAACCCACAAGTCAACCTAAGCCTGGAAAGTCCGTCACGGAACTTGAAGCTCGTTTATATCATGTTCAGCTCAATGAGCAGAGCTTGGCTGGGAGACCTCCCCCCAGTCAGACTCCTCATTTTGGCACTGCCAGAGTTCACAAAAGCACATAGGTCAGCAGCACCAGACCCAAAGGGTTGCTCAGAGCTGACAGACAGGCGTACAGAAGGGCAGCCCCAAATACAAGCGGGCATTGATGTACCAGCAGCATGCAGCCCAGCTCAGCACCACGTGCTCCCCTGGGCACAGGAGGAACAGGAAGGGACAAGAAACATATTTACAGTTAGGCTGTGAAAAAACTATGCTTTGCTCGCAGCAAAAGCAGCAACCACCCAGCAGGCTTGGAATTTCCTATTAACAAGTTGCCTTGGCTTGAGCAGAAGCCTCCCCAGTTCACGTGCTGTATTAAAGTTATTAGAGAAGTCCCACGTGTCTTTAAAACAGCATCAGGAGCAGGAGCACAGGGAGGGAGGAGGGAAGTGGGCATTCTGGACAGCCCTGTGGAAGCTCTACATGCTGTGTTTACAAACCCCGTGTACTTTTTGTTTGTCTTTTGGATGTGTTTTATTCTTTCCCAGCTCCCTTTTCATCTTACAGTAGTGCCAGCCAAACTGATGAGTGTTTATGCTTTTGAATTCCTGAAGCACAGCCAGTACCTTGAACTCCAGAGAATGAGACTGAAATAACGTGGAAGGTCAGGGAAGTTCAGAGACACAGAGGTGCTGTTTTCCTAGCTGGGGACACCACACTGTTCCCAAGCCATACTGAGCTAGCTGCTCTGGGGACACACGAACAAAGACTGCTCTCTTACGTCCTCCTGTTTATGCTGCTTTTTGCCTCCCTCATCTCACTTTTAATGGGGCACATGTCCATGAATCTTCAATTAAAACCCCTGGAGATCAGCTTGGCCCAAGGCTGACAGCTGAAGAGAGACCTGATAGCTGCTGGTAGTTGAAGCCCACCACCAAGAATATCAGGGAAGGGAAAGGTTTTATCCCAACTCTCACGCTCCGCTGGCTCACAGGGCAGGAACGAGCCGCAGAGCGCTGCTTTGTCCACAAACAGATAGCAGCTATTGCAGCACACAGAGATCTGTAACCGCTTCACCCACGGGAAGAAAAGTCAGAGGATGACTTTAGGAGAGGTTTCGTTTGCTGGTTAGCAAGCTCAACCTTCAGAGACATGACTAATGCTCGCTTGGGCACATGCTGGGTACATGCAGGTCAGCTCTGCCGTGCAGTTTGGGTAGCTTGCAGAGCATCCACAGATGGCCTCTACCTTATCGGACACCTCATGCCTTCTGCACAAAGCTGTTGCTCGTACATGACACGAGGTGCTTGCTGACTCTGCCTCGAGCTGGAGCTATGGACCTACTGACAATGGCAGCATAGACGACATTGAAATCATTTCACAAACTCGTATCCAGCCCGCTTACAGCAATTATAACCTCGTCTACAAACAGCCTCAGGGGCAACCACAACCAGCTTGCTGATATTAAACTCCGTCTACACAAAGCATATGTGACATTTGAAAACATTCGGAAAACAAGCCGAAAAAGCAGCCTTTTATCCTCTCCTTGTCTAGACGGTACACCCGCGTTTCCAAACTCCAAGTCACCAACAGAGCACGTGATGCCCAGAGCGGCGAGAAGAGGCAGGGGCTGCTGGGGATGTGCTTACATTACCTCTGCTCACCCTGCGGGTACCGCACCAGGACGGTGTTGCTGGGTGCACTTTCACATTTTGGCAGGACAGCCGGGGCTGGAAGCGACCTCCCAGGACCGTGGCTGGCACGCTGTGACCGCTGGTGGTACTTGGGGTGGGAGATACTGTTACAGGCAGCGGGGGTCAGCAGCTTCATCCTCAGGATGCTTCTACTGACATCATGAGATGAAATCTTGTTATTTATTTTTTTCTTCAGTGAGGTATACCCATTCCTTTAAAAACAACTGACCCCAAAGTGTATTTCAAACAGCTGGCAGGTTTTTAGATCATATATACATTCATTCTTTTGGTCTGCTTTATAAGAGTGTGTTCTTCTCCTTGGCATTCTTCTTTGCCAACACACAATCCCATTTTTAGAGAAGGAAAAGAACAGGAATGCTCAGCTCTCCATGACAGACACTGCTTTTTATCTTCCCTCTGACATCGAATATTAGAGACTCTATTACTTAGGCAGGAGCCAGATGAAATCATGTCTCTTGTTGCTAAACAGCACAGTAAATTCTGGCAGCATTGGCATCTCTAAACTACATATATATCATATCTATTCCTGGAAATGCATTCTATAATTTCAGGACCCACGAGTTCAGGACAGAGGATAGAAACTAATTATGGGACCAGCCTCATTTAGAATCAATACCCATGATTTTTTTTCCAGAAGATCCATGCCTCATTTCATTTGATCCAAGGATGCTAAAATAAGCAGCAACTCAGTTCCTTTTTCTCCTGTATGGTTCTGCATTTATTTATGCAGACCTTACTCCAAATGTGAGGAAACTGCTCTCCATTTTCACTTTTCTCTGAGAATTCACTACCTGCAAACTTTGAGCCATCTTCACACCACCTTTGTGAGGAGGTGGTATTTCTATTTTACAGGTGGAGAATTGAGACATTGAGAATCTGATTTCCGAAGTGTACACTGACTGCACAATGTGAAACACTGAGGGATGATGTTTTTTCTTGGAACTGTACATTAGGTATTCAGAGATAACCCTGTGGGAAAAAGATAATGTGTGCTCACATCATCAGCACTCAATTATGAAGCAAACATACAAAAGTCATCTGAAATTTTCATGGGTCCCTTTATGTTTGCCATTGTCCGATTAGAATCCATGCTTCTGCAAGTTTACTAATTCACTGTTAGGTACATAAAGTTTTAAAGAATACTAAGTTTGTGTAATATTTATTTGCCATCTAAAAATGAACCTTGAGGGTTTAGGGGGTTCAGGGAAACATTCATATTTTATACATATATATATATATATGTATGTATACACACTTAATGTTTGTCTTACACACATCACTCAAATTTGCTGCAGTCCCTCAAGCTTTTTTAGCTAATGGCTTAGGCTCGCAGTTGCTGTCAGTTCCAAACTTCTCACATGTTTATTCCTGTAACATCTCAGACACAGGCTCTGTTTTGAATTACGAATTTAAACCTCATTACTTCTCTCATTTGCTATCAATTATATCACTGCAAAGAAGAGCTGGGCTCTCTAATCTGTCTGCGAATACTCTACCAGGCCAACACTTGCTTTTAGCATTTAGTTATTTGATTCCAGACAGACACAAAGAAACATAGCAAACTGCCCTGTAACCAAATTACGTTCATTACGCAATACATACCTCTGATTGCATATGGCAAGAGCAAGTTATCAAAGCCAGGGAAGCAAATCTCCTTCGGCAGAGCTCATGATGACATGTTTCAAATCTCCTTCGGCAGAGCTCATGATGACATGTTTCAAAAACACACAAATCACTTGGGGATTAGCAGACCACAGAAATTATTGTGATTTCCAGTCCCAAATCAACACTGTGTTTAGAAACCTATTGCGCTTCCCAGATTCAGCATTACATCAGTAGGTTTTCAGCTAGTCAATAGGAATTGAGCTGAGTGACAAATAACTAAAAAACTAGACAGTAATTATTTTTTCCATGTTAACCAAACTAAATATATCACATTATACTCTGACTAAGAGTAGATACAGTAACCTCTTTCAAACTCTGAACAGAATGATGTAAGACTGCAATCACCTAGATGAACAGGTATCATGGAGCTGAATTACTGCTTCAAAAGCACTTAAAAAACAGAGGTTTAAGTTGTACCCTTATTCTTCTTTAGATCTAGTTCAAGTGTTACATCATGCCAAGTGTTATGTCAAAGCAATATTGTAATGCTATGGATATAAATGAGATTAAATCAAAGAAAAACATGGGTTCAAAGTTAAAATAGAGGTCTGTAGGAATGCAGGAGCTGCCTACATGACCAGGCACTCAGACTCTACAGAAGGAGCAGGAGGAGGCAGAAGGACCAAGACACAGACGATCTGTCACATCATCCCCTATCAGATGCACAGAGTAACCAAAAATAGGGGGATTGGACATGAGCTTTCAGGATTCTCACACAGCCCAGGTTGTCCAGCTACCAGAGGCTGAACACCTCTTCTGTTTCCTCTGCTTGCCGAGGAAAACCACGGAGCTCTGTCACGGGCAATGAAGTGGCACGCAGGGGTGTGTCGAGGCACGTGCCATCTCACTGACTCGCCAGCAGCACGCAGCTAATGGCAGGCAGTCACGTGGCGACGGCTTAATGCGGTTTACAGAAAAAAAATAATAGAAAGCAACCCTGAGCCAACTAAGTGCAAAAATTGCTGACTCTTCCCTGGATGAAAAAACAAACAAAAACTCTCCAATAACACAAACAAAACAACAGAAAACCAAACAAAACAACAACAGAACAAAGAACCAAGATCCTTGCATAGGCTGAGTGAACCACAGGAAAACACTGCAATTTGAGACTGACCATGGAGAGGGTAACGCTACCAAAGGTGACTTCTTCAAAGAGGTCAGATCTTTGAGCCCATGCAGCCACACTTCTGTGAGGAAGTGGGGTGGCTTTTAGGGCTCCTCTGATGAGAATTTAGGCTTGTTTACCGAGAAAAGTTACTTGAATTAAAGGAAGACGGAAATGTCCCCATTCAGCTCCTAACATGAATGCTCTTTCTGCAAAGTGCTTCCCTAGATGGGGAGTTACTCAGGGACACAACTGTAGAATGAGCACCATAAAATTTCTGGTCCCCAATGGCAATAAAATTCTGAAATTCACTCAGTAGCTTGAATACAAATGAAAATTTCTAGGTTTGAATTCTACTACAACATGAAAAGAAAACAGTACAAGAAACCTGGGTGTCAGACATCTCACAGTGCAGAGAGGACTCCTGCCTGTGATTCATCCCTTCCTAGAGGAAAGCCCACGTCAGGTCTGTGTGACAGCCCGAAGCAGCAGGAAATTTCCAAATGGGCTCCTCTAATCTCAGAGCAGCAATTACAGGCTTTTTTGTTGTTGTTTTTGAAAAAGTTGGTGAAGGTTTATTCAGTGTCACAATGCTTGCAAACTACATGCACAGCTTTCTCTTAATTCACGGTTCCCGCAACAATGCGATGCAAGGCTATGAGGGCTTTAAAAATTAACACCTCTAGACAGAAACATTTCTCCTGTCAACCAAAAACATTGAAGACAACATGTGGATCTTGGGAAAATTTAGCAAAGGCTAAAGAGCAAGAAGAAAAAAACAGGTTCATGCAAACAAATGTCACAGAGCTGACAAGGGATACTGTACCCCTGGATGCTCAGAAGCTCACATCACACCTTGCTACTGTTGTGTCACAGTACTGAGGATTTAACACAACCAGTGACACTGCAGAAGAAGGAAGAGACAGCCCATGGGAAATTCAAGAAAACATGAAAAGTGGTGTTTAAGTCTTTTCCTCCCATGCCTCATTCTATCAGTGATGCTCATGAGCTAAGGAAGGAAGGAGATGTCATTTCATACCTGAGCACTGAAACACTTCCTCATGCCTGGGATGCAAACTAATACCCTCATATGCCACTAGAAGAACATTACATAGATAGTTTGGTACAAAACGCCTGGAAGACCCATTAGCTTTGCAGTAAATTCACTTTCCTGAGGGAAGAGGCAGGAGCTAAGAGGAGGGCAAAGCTGGAGGAAACCCAACTCATCTTATCATGCATTTCTCCATTTCAGAAGGCATTTGGTGCAAGCTTCTCAGAATACTAATCTGAAAGCTACAAGAAAGGCTTGTTTTTGCAGAACAGACCTGGTGGCTGGATCTGAGAGCTGGCCCATATGTTTCACCCCAATAAAGATGCTCTTAGGAGGAATGATGAATTGCCCCTTCCCCTCTCATTCACCACTACACACCTGGTACATGCTGCAAATAAAAACAAACAAAAACCAACCAACCTTCACAATTCAGCTAGTGCTTATGCCTAGGAGTATAAGACGCAATTGTCTTTATTTTAGTATATATATCGCAGTTATACTTAACATCCAAGCAGCATCTCTCCTTGGGTAGGGAGCTACAATGTGTTTTCCAGCCACTCGAGCTGCAAATTTCCAAAGGGCAGCACGGAGTGCACAGCCATCTCTTCTTGAGCAGTAAGGGGAGAACAATGAAGGAGCCTTATAGGCATGTCAAGCTGTAACGTGTTTCAGACTGAACAGTCAACAACAAAAACAAAGGCAGAAATGAGAGGAGGAGGAGCCTGGGAGCAGAGGCAGACCAGCTTGCCCTACAGACTGTAGATCAGGACTAGCAGAGCAGTGGTCATAGGGCAGCATTTCCCAAAGTATGTTGATCCACATCCTGCCCCTAAAGTGATTTTATCAGTCATGTTAGTCCCCCTCCCAGCTGCAACTCAGCTATTCCTCAGCTACAAGCAAAGTTTCCTATTCCTTTAGCACAGATCTTTTCCCACTGAGCTGTGTGTGCCACCCCCCCACACCCTGGGAAATGCTGCTAAAGGAAATACTTCAGGAAAATGGGAGTAAAGCAAAATATAGCCCTAGGCAGACAGAAGGCATTCACGGAACAGAACATTACAGCAAAGAGCAGAGACACTGCGGTGGGGAAAGCACACAACAGAAAAAAAGGCACAGAAATAACGCCATGTATGGTCAGTGCATTACTAATACCCTGAAGTTAAGAATTAAAACAGTTCTTGTTGAAAACCCTCCTACAGTAGTCTTGTTTTGACTCTCTGGTGAACAGGAAGAGATCATCAGTGGCTGACATGAGGACAGCATACTCGACCCATGACAGGAAGAGAAAATGGGTTGTAGGAATACTCAGAGAACTGCATTTAACAGTTTTGCAGTAATTTGAGTGAGATAGCAATGCAATAATGAAATAGCAAGAGGAATACACATTCCCAACATTCCCCCAAAGATGCTGACATCTATTTCACCATTCCAGCTTTGATTGCAAACTCTGTTACTTCGGTATCCTGTTTCTGCCAGTAGCAAATACTTCAGTCCCTCAGAGGAAAGGACATTTTCTCTGCCATTAATCCGTAAGACAAGTGCACAATGCACAGCCTGAGTGAAAAGATTTGCAGATTGAAACTCCAAAAAATAAAGTTTCAGTGTGCATGTCCATTTTGCTCATTTAGATAGAAGTGTTCCCCATAGCGTTGATCATAAAACTTCCCCCCTCCTTAACATATTTCCCAGTCTTTGTCTTTCTAGCACTAAACTCCCCAAATCAAGAAATTGAGTAGAACAGCCTTTACATGAACACTTCCTAATTCCTTGAGTAATATCTCAGAATCTCAGATCTTCTATGTCGCATAATAAAAAGAACGCATCTGTTTAAACTTTTTACAGATATTAAACAGGATATGATCTACCAGCTCATTTATTTTATTGCTATGTTAGGTCTCCCTGAATTTGTTAGCCTGATGCATGTTTCACATGCAGCTAGGCTACTGCTACTTTCCCCACAATTTGTGAGATCATTCTGTGCTTCTTTTGAAGATTAAATAAGTTTTTCAAATGCTAATATCATTTTTACAATACCAATAATTTAATCTTCCAAAAGCATACGTGCAACAGAATATTACTATTTTTTTCCAATCTTTTCAAGTTACAAATGTATTTTTTCTCAACTTTGGATTACAACAAATTGACACAGTCTAGCAGTTTGAAAATCAAGACAGTAACACCAAAAATAACACACAAAAAAAATACCCTTTAAAAAATAACCTGAAAAAGGAAGGAAAAAAATGGAAAATCTGTAGAGAATGATGTCCTAGAACAATCAACTGTTGAATTGAACTGTTGTGATTCAGATACCATTATGCAATTATTCTATTTTCTTGTGATCTGCTGCATACCTGCTCCGAAGTAAATTACCGGATAATCAGTGAATACAAACATGTGATAACTTGTACAGTTGTAATTGAAAAAGGTTACAGAATGTGATACTCAGAAGAGCGTAAATACCCGAGAGCATTACACTGAGCAGCACGTCCCTAGATGCATCTGCAGATGTGGAACCTCCACGCTGTTCCCTAACCCTGTCACATAGCTAGCTATATGCATAAAAACCACAAAGACACTGATTTACATAAAATTATCTCACTCCATTTTATTTAAGATTTTCTTCTCCAGTTAGTAAAAGAAAGATGTGTCTCTCTTTATACATATGTACAAGTTCAGTTATAAAAATAGACAGCACATTCAAAGAGAAAAAAAGGCTTGGCATTTGTCTGATTCCCTCTAAATATCATATATACATGTGAATACGAGGGGAAGGGGGAAGTCTTCATGAGTTAATTAAACACCATCTCCCCCCTCAATTATCCCCTGCAAATCTGTTTAAAAATCAATCTAACTAAGCTCAGTTTTGCTATTTTCAGGTGTGCAAATTAGAGGCAGAGCCAACAGGAAGCACTTGCTCCACACTGTAGGACGCCAGGCAAAGGATTTGGGGTTGGAAAAAAATTATAATAATAAAAAAGTCATCTTTTGCTGTCACAGCCCAGACCTGCAACTCATAACTTGCTTCTCTCAAGGGATTGAAAGTGCCCCAGAACAGCCTTTTAATTCAGTGTGTCAGACAGAATGTCCCACACCTAAATCTCAGTGCAATGCAGACAACGCTTACAGCAAAGCAAGGGGCTACAGAGGGGGTTTGTGCATTGAGAAAGGGGAAGGAGCAATTGGAGATGAGAACACAGACGGGCACTGGCAGCACTGGCTTCTATCAGCCTTACAGGAGACGGCTACTGGTACCCACAGGGAGCTCCACCAAGCTAGTACATGGGATGATCACAGAGATGAAGGGAAAACACACTGGAAGAATGGTCAATGGATGGTTGGGATATGAGACTTTTTTTTTTTTTCCCCAGGATTTGGCTGGAGATGGGAATGGCACAGTTCTCTCAGTGCTGTTTCTCACTGCTCCTCTCGCAGCACTGCTAGCTGCAGAGCCATCCTCTGCTATGGCACGCTGAGAGGAACAGCAGCAAACTCTTCCTTGGCCCTGCAGATTTCCCTGCTCTTGAGATTTGCACAAGTAGAGCCTGATTGTGTTTCTAAGCCTTTAAGAGTTCAGCACGTATCAAAAATTAAAAAATCATTCTTAACACAGCAAGAGCTTATGCTGGCAAGAACTCTGAAACACAGATCAAGCCAGTGGCTTGGAGCCTCTTTCATTGCAGGAAGCAGAGGCAGCGCTGTTACCCTCACCAGGCCTGCCAGAGCTCCTGTCACTCCTTGGCTCTGAACCTACTCTAAACAAATGGTGCTGAGAAGAGTCCACTCCCTGGAAACCACCTGAGATACCTTCCTTTGCATTTCAAACTCTCAAAAAACAAAACAAAAACAACCAAACAAAAACCCCAGAGGCCCACACTAGAAGAATCCATTAATCTTTTGATTACACATCATCCTCAGCTTAGCCCCCACCTACCCCTGCATATACGCTGACCAGCTCCCAGTACAGAAATGTCTTCTGACTCTACAGGATAGCCCTGGCATTCAGATACTGATTTCATAGGATAAAACTAAAGCTGGGTTCCACTTCAAGCTACAAGAGAGTACACTCGTGTGACTTGAAGCACAAACTGCTCTGGGATATTGCATGGAGTACCTGAATGCTTTCTTGGGAAATCTTTGTCAGATGTGTCAATAAATACCATCCGACCACCTCAGTTACCCCAGACACCCCTTCCATCCTTCTTGCAGTGTCTGCAAAGATAATTTTTGGGATACACATAATCAAAGTGCTCACATAAACCACCCGTTCCCATTGTGCTTTGATTTTCTTTTCACACAGGTGCTTGATAGCAACAAGGCATTCATTTGCATGCCTTCACCTTGCAGGGTGGTCTACTCTGAAAGCCAACACAGTTCAGACAAGCTTTGGGGGTTCAAAATTACTACCGACCACCTGAGGTGTGGGCACCTTTGCTTTGCTTCCGAATTGGAGTTTCTGATATGAGACTGCTGGTCAGGTTTAAGCTTTTGGGGGTGCCACAAACACTGTTTCCTTTGCTCAAAGGGGAGCTCAAGGGAGAAGAGGCGCTTGAAGGTCCAAAATCTGCAAGTCCAGAAGGCCGAATAATTGCTGTTTGTAGAGGGCTGCTTGCAGACATGCCTAGCAATGGAAAAGAGAATCAAATTCCACGTGAGCATATCACTCCACTTGCAGCACTTAGGCAACAAAAAAAATAAATTAAATGGCTACAATATACTAACACTTAGTCCCAAGACAACACTGCGTTCATGATTTATGAGATTTTAATGAAGAGGGATGGCCTAAACATACAAATCATCTTGCACTTATATCCTGGGATGACTATACGTGGTGTAAAGCTGAAGCTCCATCACCATTGGTTTAGAACATTTTAAACCTGATGCTGTAACTTCAGCATATCAGCAATATGGGAAAGACACAGCCAAACCCATGGGATAGACAACACTATCTAATCTGTCTGGGCACCAAAATGAAAAACAGGAGAGAAGTATTTGGTATGAGATAATTTAAAGGGCAGGTGAAAATTCTGCAAGATTAGCCTTTCAAGGTCATCTGCTGTGAAACTGGCTATCCTCTCACACCGGTACCGTGTCACATTGCGCTTTGCCTGGATCTCAGAATATACTGTACAAGCAATACCAGCAATACTTGCATCTATTTTTGACAGGCTGTAAACAAGCAATCGTCCAAACTCATGTGGTTGGCTCTGCTCTGGGTAGCCTGCTGCCTCCCTTTCCCCACATACCTTTAGAGACATTGTACCCGTACGCTGCATATGCCGCTGCAGAGGCTGCTGCTGCCCCTGCTTTGGCACCTGCCATTGCGGCTGCGCTTCCCGCTATCGATTTCCGGCTTCTGCCTTTCCCGGTGCCTTTTGATCCACCACCTGATCCTTTAGGGCGACCGCGGCTTCGACCTGACTGGCCTCTCCCAGTGAGAGGTGTATCTTGCATTGAAACCCCTTAAAAAAAAAGTGTTAAAACAGTAACTGCTATAGCATGTCACATGGCTCACAAATAAATACAGCATCGTAACGACTTGCCATTTACATTCATACTCTTCCTGTTAATTGATACTGTTCATTTACATTAATACAGACACTGTTAGCAAGTATTGATCTCATGAAAAGAAATCACATATACAAAACCTGACCCTTCATTAATCACATCTTATTAATCTCCTTGTCATTATTGTTATGAATCCAATCCACAAATAGATGGAGGATTCGGGGTTGTACTTCAGGATGAAGCATTTTCTTACTGAAGATATATGTTCCTTCCATTTGCTATCTGTAAAGAAACTCATCAAGAACTAGGTCTCTCCTTATTTCAGAGTAAAAAGTTACAGTAACTAAAAACTGTTACCATTATTTAAAATTATAGCTGCTTTAATCACTCAGTGGAAATAGAGAACTCATTATTAGCCCTATGGCAAATTCAAGGAAAAACTTAAAAAGTTCTGTGGATGTCTGTAGCTCAGTAATATGAGCACTCTATAATATAGGAACAAGGGAAAAAAACCTCATAAGAGTAACTAACACAGGAAAAAGGAAAGTGTGATGAATGACTATAAACAGATTTCTTATCAAATCAGAAGTTATTTCTCAATGAAATAAATTATTTTTTTGCTAATCTTGCCAACCATACACAAAATCTGATTAAAATGCAGAACACATACCAACCAGACATACAAAGTCAAGGTTTAACATGTGTTAGTAAGTCAAGGCAAGAGTACTGACCATTCATGGTATCTGAAACAGAGCCAGTAATGGAAGCAGGAGAGTTTGTTGCCCTTGACTGAGGTGCTGAAGAAGCTGGATCGTCCACAATCACAAGCATATCACTGCTGCTCTCATCGGGAGGAATAGAGCCCATATGTAATTCACTGCTGATGGATATCTAAACATGACGAAGAACAAAGCCGTTAGCTTCTCACGTTAGGAAAGGGAAGGGTTCAAACATAGTAAGACACACAATCACAAGTAATTGGTATTGTTCTGATCTCTCTCATTTTCCCCAAGACTTACAGCATGATACATATCCTGCCTAGTCACACTATACCCTCTATTTACATGCTGAACAGCATTAAGGATCTCCAGGAACTACTTTATTTCAACTGATGAACATAAATGTTATCAGCAGGAGAGACTCAGCAGAGATTTAAGAAAACTGCAGTTTAACTGCGCATTTTTCTCAGACTGCAAGAGAGAAAACAATAGGACTCTTAACCTATTAACTAGTGCCAATAAAAATCTTTATCAGCAAGGGAACAATACAATATAGTAATCTTAGTCAATATGGCATACAACAAAATATATTTGCTGCCAAAAATTGTTCGCAATTCTTTATTAAAAATATGAAAGAAAATATAGTGTGTACCATTGGAAATTTACAATTTAAATTCCAGATTAAAAGCCACACTGATTCAGAATCAAAAGCAAGAGGTTCAGAGCATGAACTTACTTTAAGAAAAGACAAAGACAGAAAGTGAAGAGGAGCATAATGGCATATCAACAGAGGGGTTCCAGTAGGCAGCTTACTGCAGCTGCTATGTTTTCAATAAATTATTTTCACTTCCATGGTTCACCTTTCAGACATCTCATTTCCATACATACTTGAATTCTGTATTAACTGAAATGTCAGAAACCAAGAACCCTACTAGATACAAGATCACAACTGAAACAGCACATAGTTTAAAGAAGCAGGCAGTCTCACCTCACTGAAAGGGCTGGGCATGGCAGAATCTACACTAACGAAGGAGTCATCCCCATCAGCAGACAGGTTGGAGTTATCAGCTGACGGAACAAACGGGATCACGAGGTTCATGCCCTCTTTCTTTCTCTTCCCATCCAACTCATCTTCCTTCTTCTTCTGAAATAAATAAAACGATACAGGGAATGAAAAATGCAAAAACCGAAGTGGAACATGCAAATTAGAATCTCAGTATCTAATGCAGTATTATAACTCAAATGAATGCCACGTACAGAATTATCCGAAGCAAGTTTTTGAAGGACAAAGTAACAGATCCTTTAAAGGCTCTGTCTTTAGATATAAGCAGTTTTTTTCTCTTCTTTGTAAAATAGTTTGAGTGCTGTAGAATTACTCTTATAGAATTACTCTGATTTCCATTGCCTTCTGAAGTAAGCTCAAAATTCTTTACCATTATAAAAAAAATAATTAATGCAAAGCCTCCAATACTCAAAAATTCTGAATTTCCATAAACAAGATTTAATGATTTTTAAAAACAAACAAACTAACTAACTAACTAACTAATCTTCTGTCTTTCTGCAAAACCACATAGCTATTTGGGATTTATCTATGTTTGGTTCTTTATTTGTATTGTTTTTTCATCCTTGCAAAACAAAATCTTAATTAAGTCTCCATTTTATATGCCATAGAATGATCACTCAATTGCTTGTTGTTTTTTTTGTTGTTGTTGTTTTTTCAAACTTGAGTCCCCAAATTATTGTCCATAAACTACTGATGATCTACTGTGTTGTACGGATATGCTTATTTTTGAAGTTGCAAATGATACTAAAATACAGGAACTGTGCATTACTTATTTTATAACATCCCTCTTCTGTGTAGGAAGTGCCAGACTGACATTCAATGGTGAAGAGAACGCTTTACTCATTAGACTGCCTTTGCATAAAGTATTTCCACACTACATAATGGTGTGCCTAAAGCTTTTCAGGCTCTCTGTGTCGCTGACACAGGCAACCTCTCTGCATCAAGGTACCTTTTCAGCGTATTTTTCCCTTTTACGTTTACGTTCCTTCACACGATTTGTTTCTTCTTGCTGTCGCTTCTCTTCTTGACGCTGACGCACTGTCAGAAAAGAAGCACAAAGTTGTTGTCGCTGGAAAGATACTTCATACCCTTTTGTGAACCTTACAAGAAATTCTGGTTATAACAGAACTGTGAAGAAAAGCCTCCTATATTGAAACTAAAGCACAATGAAAAACTCAAAGTAGAACTGCTATATTTAAACTCTTTCCATCCAAATTACTAAAAAGTCTTACAGTTGAAGTTTTTTTCAAACATACCATCAAGCGTACCTCTAATACAGCTTCAAAACTGTGGTGCAACACAACGTTTTTATTAATACTTTTCTTGTCGTGACCTACTTAATTCTTGTCAAAGCTCTGTCATTCAGGAACAATGTAATGATCCTGAACAAGTGCCAACAAAAACTATCACATCATCATGTCTCTCTTGCACAACCTCACCCCTCAGCTCAGCAGTGATATGAAACCAGCTTGTACTAACAGGAATGGCAATACAAAATGAGCCAGGAAACGGAAGTGGTTATCAGAAATACATGTGTTTTTAGAGATAAAAACACAGATTTAAAAAACTAATGGTTTAAAAAACTAAGTGGAAGATGGAGAAAATGCTACAACATGAATTTCACATACATTTCTTTTCTAGTTCTTCATCATCCAGTAGAAGGCTGACCACCTCTTTTGGTTTCAAAGTGTCAGGTTTGAAATTGCCACCTGAAATCACCATTCGCTGGATCTAGGAAAAAAGAAAAAGGAAAAAAAGAAGAAATTACTCAAAGGATCCATTTTCATTATCCTTCACTGAAAGCTAGCCAAAAAAGACGTAAATGCAAGTGTGTGTAGTCAGAATTGATTCAACTTCTCTGTCATACTATAATTAGTAGCAAAATTTAAGGAAAGATTTTATTGAGAATGCAATTATTAAAAAATGAGAAGCAACTGAGCTAGAAAGGAGAAAATTGCCATCTATTGTACCAAGCTGTATACTTCTAAAGCACCACGTAATAATAATATTTATTGCTTAATACATTGCTGAACACAGAGTAAAACTACAGCAGTACCCCTATAAAGGATAAATTAGCAGTCCTATTTTTCAAGTAATCTGTATACAGGATCATGCAGATCACATTCTTAAAAGGTACAACACACTTAATCTCCTTCACTGAAAACTAAATCTCCATATTGAGTCAGTGTCTCAGTTTAAGCAATTCACTCAGCACAAGCAACTTGATTAATTCAACTACACTAAAAAATTAAATAAATTCATAAATAATAACAATAATAAACCAACCAACCAAACAAACAAACAAAACGGTAAGAAGTGCAACTCAGCAAAAAAGAACAAGCTTTAGCATAAGCCAATTTTGATGATTTGGAGCACCAGCAAAAAAACTACACTTATTTTCAGGTTGGTATCAGGTTACTAAGTGCAGTATCCCACATCAAAATGGATGAAATTCAACAAGGGAAATATGAATGTATTCAGTTGGAGATGCTTCAGTTGCTTCAGTGCTATGACCAGCATCTAGTTAAGACAAAAGCTAAAAGAAATCCCAAGTGCACACAACATCTGAGCCTCATGTATAGTATATCTATTGCTACTAAAGAAACTGTGGTTAATTTTTTCTTGCCAGTAAAGTATCATGAGGTTTAAAGTTTCTAATACATTTATCACTTGATGCTGCAGGAAAATGAGCCCTTCTGGCAACCCTCACAGCTCAAAAACTGTCCTTTAATTACCTTTCAAGTTTCTTCAAACAAATCAGCTGTGGTGTAACAGTATAACATTAGAGGAATCAGTATTGCCCTGACACAGCAAAGACGCAAGCTCTAGCTTTAAAGAGTCCTAAGTAGTTTCATTGCATCATAAGAAATAGTTTCCATGAAGTCATTGTGTAAATACTTAGCTTCTTCCCAGTTTATATAATGCAGCTGTAATGATGCTGCGCTAGTAACAGATTTGTTTGTTTAAACAAAGACATTCTCTTTTGGTTTCTGTTATATGCATTCCATGCATATATATATTTATGTGTATATAAATTAAGTGTTTTAAAAGTGTGTGTGTGTATATATACACACACTATATATATATAAATATATATATATGTAGTGTGTATATATATATTGTAGTTTATAATTTATATATAATAATTTATTTACTCATTTTGATACACATTTTTTTTATAAAGTTTCTGTAACTTCTTGTTTCAGATGATTTCTTTATTCCTACCTCACTCTTCTCCTTAGCTCTTTGTAAGATACGCTCCTCAATGGTGCCTTTGCATATCAACCGGTACACAGTGACTTGCTTTGTTTGACCCAGCCTATGTGCCCGGTCCATGGCTTGCTGGTCTACTGTTGGGTTCCAATCACTGTCATAGAAGATGACCTGTAAAAGAAAATCAGAACATAAATGATTAAATAAAACCATCTATTTAGAGTACCTGGAGATTAAACAAACAAAAAACCAAAAACTAATAAGATGATAAAAAAGTTCCACTACACACCCCACAGAATCACATGCCCACTGTAGGCTGCATTCACCTAGCTTTGCCCACTCCATTCAAATCTTTCCCAATGCATTTCAAAAATATTCAAACTAATTGACAGTGAATGTTTCAACTTCAACAGAACATCTTAAATATTTCCTTCAACAAATCTGCTTTGGAGGCACCAAATTCTGGAGTTTATCACCATAGTATATCATTGTCATTTCATAAGCCTATAACTAATTACATTGTGAAGCCATTTTTGGTGTTATTTACCTTAAGAAAAAGCCCATCAAATCAGCATTTCACACAAAAAGTAATACTCTGTTTTTTTCCAAGATCTGAATAAAGCCTTGTCTAGTCTAATAATGCTAGTGCTTTCACAAAAAAAAAAAAAAAAAACCTGAAATACCACATCACATTCACATTGCCCTATCATTCTAACTCTATCTTATGCACAGTAAACATAAAAAAGGAGACATTAAAACCATTTTAGATGAGGTATTCAGAACGCTACAAAACCACAGAACTAAGAATGCTAATGCAAGGAGTCTGCAGAAACATGCCTGTGTTTCCATCTTTTTTTATTCCCCTATGTTGAAGCAACTTCAATCAAGAGAAGTTTACAACTCTGAAGCTATTATAAGTAGCTTTCTTCTGATTTCTTTTAAGTAATATCAAGAGATTTTTATATTTAAAGATATTTAAAGAATTACATCATAGTTTTGAATCAGAGATTTTTGGTTTTGTGTGGCTAAGCACTACAGTCTGTCTTGGGTTCAAATCTGCCTGCACATAAGCTATTATGTTAGAAGCACAGGAACAGCAGTTACTGAAAACATAAATGGTTCATGTAGGTCAGTATTCCCTCCCACAGTGATTGGTGCAAGTGCTCAACAGTGCAAATCCTTGCAATCACTTAAATCAGTATGCCTTTACACCTCAGGCACATGAGAAGGAATAAATCTATCTTTCCTGACTAGCTGTTACTCATTTAGAAATACAAGCACAACTCAACTGCCATTACTTCATTCGACTGTGCACAGAAAAAATGTGGCTGATACCTGTGCTCACTGATTGCTTTGCTGCTGCACCTTAAGAGCAAGCAGCCATGCAAGAGACAGCACTCGTATGAAAGTGTCATTGCATTTGTAGACCCCTTTAGTCATCCAGCTCCTTTCTAGACTCTGCTGCTGATGTATGTGGGGAGAAGGAAGGTATCTAACAGCAACCAAAAACTGTACACCGGGTGCTCAATATCCTGCAACTTTATCACCAAGATAATATTGTATTACAAATATAAGCAGAGTAAACAAGGCTAGGCAATTTCATTATGAGAATGGAAGCACTAATATTGATCAGCATAGATATAAGAGTTCCAGCTTCCACACAGCAACACCCATTTTCCCACATATATTGCGAGTCTGGGAGGCAGGAGACGAGCAGCTTGGTAAAAATGGTGTTTGGAAGCACAGGAGAACTGAAATCTGAGTATCAGAAAGCTGATTTTTTGTGTTTTGTATTACTTTATGAAACTTCACTTACCGTATCTGCAGCTGTAAGGTTAATGCCCAAGCCTCCAGCTCTTGTGCTTAACAGGAACACAAAAATATCATTCCTGGAGAGGAAAGAGATTTAAAAAAAATATATTTTGTGCATGAGGAACAAGAAGTAACCACAGAAGTAAATTTTTTGACCCATGTGAAGTGATCAGGGCTATTTTTATTACTTGAACACTTCAGAATGTTTTGTGCTGTTCATGATCCAGAGAAAAACACACGAAAGAAGTTAATACACAAATGAGGACTGCTTGAACACACAAGCATTCAGTTCGCAATAGCAGCTTCTTATCTCTATCAAAACAAACCAGGTTTTGTTTATCTTGCCCACATTGGAAATTAAGATTTCATATAGACAAAGAACAATTTATTGTTTCACAGAACTGATCGATGTTAAGAAATAAAATAAAATAAAATAAAATCCTGAGTGTTGCGCCCTAACAACATTCAATTGATAAAGAAAGAACAATAAAGTTGGAACTGTGTAGATGCAATTTTTGTTCTAAATTTGGTGCTTTGAAAAGAACAAACAACTCTTAGAGGAAAAAATGAACAACCTTCATATAAAAGCAAGCTGGCAAACACAGAAGTACATTTTAAAAGGACAAGGGTCTGTCAGCAGAAACAGAAATCCCTCAGTCTAAGAACTCAACTACGGCCACAACTGTGCTGATTTGCATTAAAAGTTTTATTCTTTTGTCCAGTTTTCTTATCAGCAAAATGAAAATAAATTGATTCATCTCAAAATAGCAATGAAATGATAGTAATGAAATTGTGATTTTCTGTAGAATGTTTCAAAGATGACTATGCAAGACATTACTAATAGTTGGATACTGCACAAGAGGAAAAGTCATTCATTTCACTCTAACTTAAGCTCTTTGAGACATACTGTCTGTAAGTAAATTCCATTATTACTGCACACAGGCTGTCCTTCCCACCTTGGGCATTTTAACTGTATTACATTTACATTCTTTGGAATTCCTCAGACAGCATGAAAGTCAATGACAGATCAGTAGCTTCATTGAACACAGCTCCCAGTAGAACAGGCCGTTACACAACATGGATCACCACTCCATGGCATAGTTCAAGGAAGACATCTCTGAACACCTCACTGGAAGTTCCATAAAGCCTAATGCAGTCATATTAGCCTCAACGGTGAGACTTGCTGGCATCAGATTTAGGAATGCTGACTACTAACAGAGATACTAGGCATCCCAATACCTGACTTGGAATAATCCTCTACAGATAATAATCCTTTACGTAACTGAGGCAGTTGAGGCACACTAGGCAAGCAACTGTAAAAACGCTTTAAGTCCTAGCTGCAGTCTGAAGAGTTCAAGAAAAGGGAACAGAGTTACTCAAACTCAATGGCAGCTCTAACACGGCACACACAGAAAACAAATGAGACAGGTCTATATGACGGATCACCAAGTACTGATCAAAATTCAATTGATAACAGCAAAATCAGGACTTCCACTGAGGTTGTGAACTTCACTAGTGCCAGCGGTGTGGGGTCAGCAGAATGTAATTGTGTCTAACACCATATGGGTCCCTGTACAGGTTGGCACAAAGCAGTAGTAAAGGGACCCCAAAGAGGTTGATGTTCTTTGACAGTACACATCAAGAGAAATGCTTAAGAGAAGACAATGCAATACCACATCCTTTTGGTACCACACTGTCCATACAATAATGCATGCACAATTAGTAAGAGACCAAAAATTCCTGCTGAATAAGCAGCACGGGGCATCTTCTTGATTGATTATGTGTCAGCAGTCTGTCCCCAAAAGTCCACTCATCTAATCTAAGAGTCTTCATTAATTTATTCTTAAATAATAAACTTCTATTCATTAAAGGTAACCTGACCCTTGCTGTAGTAAGTACAGGTATATCGCATGCTATTATGCATATGCTAGTACAACTCAGACGTAAAAAAAAAAAAAAAAAAGAAAGGTTTTGGAATCCATATTCTTACAGGTCAGGTAGAAACAACTACGTTCTCAGGACTCATGCTTCAAGGTATTAATTACCAGTCTTTACCTGGCAAGGTTGTATTGTAAAAAAACAGACTCTCAAAAAACCTACTCTGGTCCAACAAGAGATTCTTTTTCTCCCTCAAGAAGTTGCCAATAGAGGACCAAAGTAATTATTTAAGTTATAAATATAAAAGCCAAGAACTCTGAAATTAGAAATGGAAGGTTTCTGGCAGTCTGAAGTCTAAGAGTACAAAACTCTATCTTGAGCTATGGGCATCCGAGAGGAATTGAAACCAAGCTGTCATTCTCTAGACTTTATCTTCCAGGTGCAAAGCTGAAGACGACAGCAGGTACCCATGCACAGTATAGGCAATCCTTGGCCAGGAAGTCTTTTGACTTTTACAACAATAGTGGAACGTGCACATAGTCACCTAAACACTTCTGGAAATGCCATATGGAAAGGAAAGAAAGAGGACAGTGGCACAGACTACAGGAGTGAATTATCACTCCATGGTTACATATTTTCAGCATCCTACTAGGACATCCTGCAGGATAGTTTAGTCTCAGTCAGGCTTTTTTTTCCTGAAAACATTTCTCATAAGTAAATCATGTATAAGAGGAACTCGAGTAACATTTTAATAGGAATTCTTGTTTATACTGGCTGACCTATATCTCAAAGGGATTTCCTTTTGAAATGATTATTTTTCTTTAGTTGTTCTATTCATTAATAAAAACAAATTTATTTTTATTAATAAAAACAAGTTTTTTGACTTCTTTGGTTGAAGGACCTTACAGGAAGAAGTGTCAGCATTCCAGGAGGACATCCTAACCAGCAAGGAACCTGTTTTTGACAACTGGGAACAGAGAAAAAGGCACTGCACAGTCCTCTCACTCCAGGTACTTGGCTCATACTCTTCTAAAGTTTTATTGCTCTAAGGAGTTCACTAAAAGCCTTTTCATTGCAGCACAGTTATTCAGGTCTTCAACCCTTATGAACGAATGGCCTGAAAGGTTTTGTACACATTCTTCCTCCTGTCTTCTGCTGTGATACCTTGGGATTGGTGACGCAAGGACTATCGTCTAGAACACTGTGCTTTCACCTCGCAGTGAACAACAATCTGTGAACCTAACTTGTCTGAAAAACAAAAGTGACCTCCTTAAAAGCTCACATCCCGCATTCAGGAAGGGTAACCTTACTGTGAACTACTACACCAAAGTGACATCCTACCAAGCTGTATTTCATGATTAAAGGGAAACTTAATAACCATAAATCTAATTATTTATTTGTAATGTGCCCCAATAGAGACAAGGTTATACTGAAATATTTGAACTTGTAACAAGATGACTACATAGTTTTCTTTCCTGGCAGGCTAGTAGAAATTGAAAGAATCCATTTTGTTCTACTAAATTGAACAGGTTAGCACGTCTTACTGTTTAATAACCCCCCCCCCCCTTTTTAACTATTATACATATATTAGTTTAAGCTATCTTAATAAATCCAACTGTATTAAAGATAAACTTATTTATTTATATTCTGTGAAACATGTTTAAGTGATACGGCGTGTTTTTCAGCAAAGTAGGTCACTTCCAAAGCTCTAGCATACGCAATATTTTCAATTTCATCTTCAGAGTGTCAGTTTTCAGAACATATAACAACTAAAGAACTTTTGCTCTGTTTCTGTCAACCTTCTTTATAAGCAATAGCATACTTGGAATGGCAACAATCATGGGTACACTAAAATTTGCTATTGTACTGTCTCAGAAATGATGAATTTCTAAATACAAATGGATTTAGTATCAACGTGAATATCAACACTCAGCAAACCACCATGAAACTTTCAGATCATGGTTATTATACAAGATACTTTAGGGCAAATTTCATTTATTTACATTAAATCTTATACCAACTATATACACATGATTTAGTACAAAAACACCTTTTAAAAATATGTTACCTGTTCTGAAAATCTGCTACCATATCCCTTCGTTCAGAAATCTTTGAAGAACCATCCAATCTCATGTATGTATGTTTCCTATATACCATATATTCCTGCAAAGAACACATATGAGAAAAATATAGTTGGTCTAAGAACTGCTCGATTTTAATTATTCACACACTAAATAAATAAATAAATAAATAAATAAATAAATAAATAAAAGCAGAATTCCTGCTTAGGAGAAAAAAAGTACCTAAATGTCACCAGTAAATGCTATAATCAATCTTCTGTAAGCAATACTTCATAATGATTTGAGGAATTAAAGCTACCGTTAATAATTTGTCAGTGTTTGCATTTCACAAAAGGTAAGAGATAAATTATGTTGTCATTTCAGAGTAAGAGATGTATTAGCTGGGCTGCACAGTGTTACTATGGTACGTGCCATTTTCTACAAATAAATGAATAAGTAAGGAAATAAAATCACTAACATAGGAAATTTGATTTCACAAAGTCTGAACTTTTAGCAAATCCTGAGCTCTCACTATATGAGCGAACCTTTCCTAACAAAGCAAACATACCTGCTGCCTGTCGATTTTGAACCATCTGACTGGTGGTTTTAAAAACCCGGTACTGTGCACTAATGTCTGCCCAGGCTTTATTTCACTAATAAAGAGCCTGTGAACCTCACTGCGTACAAGAACACTTTGAAACACTGGTGTTAGCCCACAGCTCGTGCCAAGCAGTGTAACTGAAACCAATGCCTGGGACACAAATCAAATGGCATCAACCAGGAATGCTGTAGGCAAAGGATTTTTCCAATTTTTCATGCTCTAAAATACTTAGTATTTTCTGGTAACCATGCAATTACCAGTAAAATCTGAATTACACAGAAAGCTCCTCAGGCTATACACATATCCTTAGAGTATCTTTGCAAAGATATCCTCTGATATTTTAACACTGTGAGCCTTGGCTGATGAGATGCAACTCCTACTGGTCACGTTTGTTAGATTTAACCCTACTGGTTTATGCATCTCTTCGAGCTGTTGTGACTGCAAATGAAGACAGAAAGGAAACAGATGGTGCTTTAGCAACAAGAAGTATGGGATTCATCTTGCTCCAAGCCTCAACGTTCAGCAGATGAAGAACTGATGTTCAGTGAGAAGACATGGCAGTGTCTGCACTCTAACAAACCTTCTGACAGTACCATGCTCAGTTCCTTTTTTTTTTTTAACCTATCCTTGGGGCTCCTGTTTCTTTTCTGTTCTGCTTCTCTACTGCAGAAGGGGTGAAAGAGCTGCCATACTATAAGAAACTTCAGTGTTTTACTGGAGAGAAGCTTCAATGCATAGACGATGAAAGCTAAAAATAAGTAAATAAAATTAACAATGCAGAAATGGCAAAAAGTCACTTTTTTTCTCCCCTCTACAAAGCAGAGCTCATGGCTAGTAGCATTTTAGTAACACGTCAACAGAATTTTAAAGCAGAGAACAGCTACTTAACTAGAGGGCACTCAAGCCCTAATTTACTATCGATTTATTTCATTTCTACAACAGCTTTCTGCTACCAGCTAAAAGCAGAGAGAGCAATACAGTTGTCAGCTAGGTACTATGTGACCTTTCCTCCAAATCTGATTAATCATTTTTCAATTATCATAAGGGCTTTTTCTTTCAATTTCTTTTTTACTGTCTTTATCTGTCTTTATGCTGATTCAGTATTTCAACATCTTTAGTTTTCCCTCCTCTCACTATTAACCACCTTTTCATGGACATCTTCAAACCAAGCTTTAGCATAAACAGAAAACAACAATTTCTATTCAGTCAAGTTCATTTATCCTTATCCCAAATCTTAGACTTTTCCACTAACACACAGTTTACAAAAGAATAAGCTATCCTCCTACATCTGTAATACTAGCACTCATGGTTGTATGTGCCATGAAACTAGCTTAGTATCTTAGCTAATTTATCTTCAACATTGCTCAACAGGTTCTGGTCTGCTTCTATCCACCTTCCTATGATCAAAAAGGATATTTCACAGTACTCTTACAGTGCTTCTAAGAAATATCCTTTTTTTGTGAGCTAGTTTTATTCAATAACTTCTTTTTTTTTTTTTTTTTTTTTTTCAAATATTAACAGTATACTCTCTCATTTTAGGGAAAAAAAATACAACTTATACTACACTTGCCAGTAGTTTAGTGTTTTGATCACTTGAAGAAAGCTAATGTTTTTAGCTTTAAGAAAAAGTGAGAGAACTCTAAAGGCAAACGACCTACTTAAGAACTAATATACATGGTCCCTAACTGCAATTCAGGAAGATGCTTGATGACTACCCATTTTTCTAGTTCCCACGAAGAACAGAGTATCAAGAAAACATAGAAAAAGATGCCATCATCTGATCCTTGGAAGGACTGACATCACACCACTACTGCACTGTATCTTGCAGTCTACCACAACTGAGACAAAATGAAGAACTAACAATAAGCACATGAAGAGGTGCAAGCTGGCAAATACTCCTTCTTAAAAACCAAATATGGGCTACCACTGTATTTCATAGAAATAATAATAAAAAGTCAATGATTGGTCACATGGGGACACTTATACTAGACTTACTTGAACTTCTATCTGACAATCTTTTATAGTGTAAGGGGTCAGCAAGTCACCAGATTTATTAATCTAAGAAAAATAATATCAGTAACCCTGGCAACAAAGAACCTATACTAACAAGCAATGAATTGATTATGGTAAAAATATGGTACCATTAAAGTAAGTGCTCTTCAAGGCTTTGACACTGATATTTTCTCAAAAATTATAAAATGTTTTACCTTCATCTTATTTCATAGTCCAAAGTGAGTATTGTTGTTTTAACATAACTAATAAACTTACTTCATGCAGAGTATAATTTGAGCTCATACCATATCAATGTGATTCCCACTGAAATCATGGACAATTACTCTTCCATACAGAACACAGCAATCACATTGACAAAAACAAACATGATGTTAATCTAGAAAAGTATGAAATACACATCTGCATGAAATAACAGTAAAGAAATTGTATTTTATCCCTTTTTGTTGAAAGAAATTTTTTTCCTCTTTGTATTTGTACCTGCCATTTCATAATGCCTGAATTAAGCAGTAATTCTTCTTCAGCTGAAGCTAAATCAAACAAGCATGTTAACTTTGTAAACAACGTGCCTTGTGCTCTCTGCCCTGCACAGATTAGGCTAGTATGATATGATAGCAGTTACACTGACACAGTCAAAATGCTGTCAAAAGAAATAGGGCAGCTTATGTTCTTACATATGCAAGCAGGCTGAGGGGATGTATTTTGTTAACATCATTGGTCATACATAAAAACAAAAACAAAACCAAAAACACCTACTGCTATACAACTTCTACAAGTCCTTACTTGATTTTTAGCTTGCTTAGCTCCAGTTTCTGCTACATGGTGGTAGAGAGGGTAAAACAGACTTGATAAGTGGCTTATTTGGGTAATGAAATCAAACGAGTGAAGTTGAGCATTTAGGAGGTACAATAGTAGCAAAATTATATGTTCCCAAGCCTTTAAAATGGAATGTTAACAGAAGAGACAGAGGCACTAAATACTCAGTTTTACGAGCTTCATGTTGTAGTGCAGCTGTCAACAGACCTGCACCATGACCAACATTGGCCAAAAAAGAGGCATAAGAAGCAATGCTAGGGAATGAGCTGAGATGGAGGCTTGTAACCATGCAAGTTCTGCTTTTGCTCATAGCAGCAAAAACAAAACTCAGCTTGTGATGTGTTACTGCACTATTAATTGCTGACCTTAAAATACACTCCTACCCACATGGGACTCATGATTTAGGCAGCTCTTAGTTCAGGCTTTTCACTTGTTCTCTTCTCTTCTTGTGGAGAAGACAACATCCCATACAGAACACTGCTGAGGGAGCCTACATACACTTAGGACTAATGGCTGAAGGATAACAGGATCCTGAAGTTTTAGCACAGCTGAAATTACACCGCCAGAGGGAAATATTTTCCTACCTGCCATGTATTCACAGTCAGAAAATTTTATCACGATTGCTTCTTTGAAGCTAACATACATCAAGTCTCCTATTTGCTTACTCAAAAATAGATAGTCATAAAAGCTACTATGACTAATTCTTCACTGGTAAGGCACAAGGCATGACACAAGAGAATGCCAGAGAAAGAAATGCATTTCTTTCAAAGCACTCTCAGTACTAGCAAAAGGAAACCAAATCAATAATCTTCCCACTAATATCTTTTTAGACTAGCTCTTCTATGGCGTGGTTGCTAATCAAATAGTGATTTTTTTCTTCGGAGGCAGACTGACTGTATTTAAATAATGAGTAATGACTTAAATCCTAATTTCTTTCCTATCATGTATGTCAGTGAACTTATTATTAAAGTCTACTGAATTTCTGCACTGGAATAAGATGACAGAGGGAAACAGTCGGTAAAATGACAAGCAACATGAACAATGTAAAATTAATCACTGTTCTCTCCCTCTTCCTTCCAATACAAGGACACATGGGCATCAAAAGAAGCTAGAAGGAAGCAGTTCAAAACCAGCAAAAGAGTGCAATTAAGCCATTAAGCAATGCCTTGCTACAGGACAGTGCAAAGAACAAACATTTATTAAGACTCAACAAGCAACTGAAAATTTAATGGAAGAAAAATCCATTTAGGATTACTAACTATACAGAAGCTACATCTGGCTCAGAAAGTCCTTGAACAGGACACTTAGAGAGTAATTGTGAAGTGTCACTATTCATATACATCTTCCCCACACCATCTGCTGCTGTACACTGTTGGAAGTATGACACTAGGCTGGGCCTTCAATCTAACTCTGTATGGTAGCTCTTGTATTTTCACATTAATACATTTACTGGGTATCCCTCAGCATAATCATTTTATGTCAGGTTTGCTGTGTCCAAGTTATAGTATTTCCTACAAAACAATGTTGCTAAATTTGCATCTTCAGAATTTGTCTCCTGTAGGCTATAGCTCTCCTACCTCAAGCAAGTCAATCATCCGTGTCATCTGAGAGTAGATGAGAACTCTGTGTCCTTGAGATTTCAGCCGTGTCAACAGGAGATCAAGAGCATGAAGTTTTCCACTGTCAGTGATCAGACTCTCTTTATCTAAGGAGAAATGGAAGAAAAGCGTGTAAGTAATAAAGCCAAAATAGCTACAAGCAACAAGTTAAGTTCTAAGTTTTGCTAGCACTTACTAAACCAATGAGTTGCAATGAAAGAGACATCAACATCTCTCCTGGCTGATGCCCACAGTCATGCTGTCAACAGTAACTTTTGTTTGCAAGGATGGGACCATATGAATATACCTACTTTGCACAATCTCATCACAGATTCATCTCCTCATGAATACGAACTTAGCCCTTTTTTGACAGTCATTTCTTTCTCCTAAGGATTCATTCTAACCAGACCAACAACCACAACATGTGTTGACAGTTGAAGACATTTCACACATTAAAATGCTGTCCTTTGGACGTTTGCTGCTACCTGTTGATAAACTTCAGGCTCATTCTTCAAATACCTAGGTTTCAAGACCAAACCCATCACTAACACAGTGAAAAACAGTTCTCTAGGTCACTGCAAATGAACTGCCCCTTCACAGCACTGCCTTCATTTTATGTTTTCTTCCTTGCCATTCTTTTTTTTTTTTTTTTTTTCTGTTTAAGAAATGCTTCCAGATGGCAAACTTGTAAGTCTCTGCAGATATTACATTTTGTGTCTTCTCTATTTCAGCACTGCTCATGAAGTATTTTTCAGGAAGGAGATCTTCCTGTTTGTACATTCTGTACATAAACTTTGGTAAACAATACACTATGGTTGAAAGAGAATGAAGGGAAATTTTCTTCCAAAAAAATTATCTGTTGGAAAGGCCACTAATGATTCTTTATTCTTTGGGATGTCTGAATTTAGGTTTACAGCCAAAACGGAAAGTTGACAACTGCAGATCAGGCAGGCTAGTACAGAATCCAAATATTTTCAAATATCCAGCAGGTAACGCTTCTGCACAATTGTAGTTGCACAGAATAAATTAACTGGTGGGCTGCAGAAAATACAACTTGCTGTAAGGCACTTAACAGACTTGCACAATATTTTAAAATATATATATATGCAAAAATTAATTCATCCATCTGAGCACCATGCATTTTAGCATAATTAAAACCAAGTTCATGCTCATGGAAAAGATGAGTACAGATGACAAATGGAAAACAGTGCTCCTAAAAATGCTCAGGAGCATTGCAGGCAACCAAGTCCCATTGTGTCCACTTGCAGTGATATGGCACAGAGGGCTGGCTAAGTTTGATCCTCAGACATACAACCACAGGTTTACTGAGGAAAAAGCAGAAAGGTACTTCTTCTATACTTAATTCAAATGACTGTTTTGAAATAACACACCTAGGTTTAAGACTCCTTTCAGAAAGTCTAACAAAAAATTAGAAGTGTTCAGAAAAAAAAAAATCTTCAAGAGTTCCGTGTGTTAAAAACTTTTCCTGTAGTGGGGGAGATCCAAAACTTCATCTATTTCAATTTTTCAAGAAGCAACTGGCAATACCCAAGATTCTTCTTTTGCACAAAGGTTTTCAACAACAGAACTTCATACTAGCAGAGAAAGGCCCAGGATCCAGTAATTTACATTACAACTGTAAAAACAGGACTTGCTTCCCTCTTAACTTCCCAATAGAGGAAGAAACTAATGAGGAAAAGTTTTATGCAGAAACATGGTGGATTCTTCAACAGTTTAGCATTTCAATCAAGATTTCTTTCAAAATTAAATTCTTTAGCTTAAATATAAATAATAGGCCTGATGCTAGAATTACTGAAATCTATATTAGGACACCAGAAGATGCTTCAGAAGATCAGGACATGAGAACTACTGCTTTTTGAATTGAGAAAACATTTGTGCTTCACTGCCTGTCTAGATATGCACTGTTTTCTTCTGGTTTGTTCTCCCTTCATAAAGAAAGATCTCATTTGATGGAGATCTTATTGCTTTGCCAGAAGCAAGTACCCCATTACTTGAATCATTAGCAACTACCTCAAGGGATATGTCAACTGGAGAGCCAAGCCAAGTAAATACTGTAAGGGAAACTCAAGACCACAAGTCAAGCTGGCATTTCTATTAAGTGAAACTGCATATGACACACTCACCTCTATAAGACAACTCATATTCAATTGCATACAAATAGTTAATAATTTCATGCATGTCTCTAAGTAAAACTAAGCTTTGAACTTAGGCAATTACACAAAAATGGAAATGACTTAGGGTTATTTAGGAATCCTTATTCATTTCATGAAATGTTATTCTTTCCGTTAAATCATAAAACCATGACATTTTGCTCTTATTCTAATTGGTCAACTTGTTATTTTGAAGTGAAGCAACATGGAAAGTCTAGATAAACAAATGAATATGATTATTAACCAAAAGCTGGAAGGAAACAGAGAACAAACAGGGACTGTTCAAAAATCAGACTAGACTGACTCAGATTAACATACTAAGTTTCCGAAAGCAAAATGCTACAGTTTTTCTCACACAGGCATGAATAGGTAGAATTAAGTTTTGGTAACTGGAAATGATGCGTGTCCTTTGCTGCTGGCTCCTTAGGTCTCCATTGTGTAAGTTACTATTTTTAAATTGCAATAAAATGCAAATTACAAGGGAAGAACTTGTTTGTAGATGGTTTTACAGTCTGAAAAGCTTGCAACTAGTTAATAGTTTATAATTTGTAAAATATTTCAGCATCAGAGCTAGCTGCACTGATGAGAAAGTTTTTTCTGAGGAAAGCAAAATTAACAAAGCTAAAAAAAAAGATTTGTCATCTCTGGAAGAGAAAAATGTTTGACTTTAGCCTGGCAACTTAAGTGTGCTATCTTGATACCATTGTGTTTTCTAAACTGACTTTTTTGCAAACTTAAAGCCTGCCACCTAGTGCTTCAAAGGACAAATTCTGTAAAGCTGCAACAAAAACTACTACTTTACTCCTCTGTCTTCAGAGGATATCACAATTATTTAAAAAGTGTCTTCCATCCCTAGTTTTTACCATTGCTATTTCTCATCCCCTTTTACCTTGTGGAAAGAAAAAATTTTATTAAATAGGATTTCCAAAATTTGCAATTCTACATTTTAATCATCAGTGAAAGCTTCCAATAACGATATATTTTATTTCTTTATTTAAATAGCATCATCAAAGGAACTTTTAAAATTTTAAACCAGTCAGGAGATGAGGTCCTGGACTGCATCTCAAAGAAACTGTCCCCAGGATGCAATTTTGTTATCTTTTTCAGCACTGACAAATGACAAACAAATGACAACCAGACCAAAAAGACAGTAATTCTGAAATCATACTCTATGGTTTTTAATCTGAAAAATGTTCCTGCCTCTGGCCATGGACAATAATTATCTACAAGAACATACTATGGGATCCTACGGCATGGGAAGAACAGTTAGAGATGATTATGACTTGGAATAACCCCAGTCAGGAGCACTGGCCGATGACTGCAGCTGGGCTCGCAGCTCTCTGGAGAATGAGAAAGTGCCTCTGGACATGCAAAATGCAGAGGAAAGAGAGATAAAGTCTGGGTTCCAGTTGACACCCCTGGTTCCCCTCCCGACAGTCTGCACAGCACAATGGGGTCAGTGAGGAGCTAGCTGGCTCTCACAGTAAACAGCCAGCGAGGCCGGTGCTTTTTATCGATGCTAAAAGGACTCAGACACTTCCTGCCATTTAATCCAGGACCATTTTTCTTTCAAAGAACAGGAAAAGCCTCCAGAGATTCCCACAGTGATCGCAGCTGAGCCTGCTGCCAGGGTACTGGGAACGCCGAGTCTGGGACAGGATAGATCAGGGTTAGGAGAGAGAGGTTTCCCCTTTGTTCCTGTCACCTATTTACCATGGACCTTCACACCTACGGTTCCATTTTCCACTTGCTAGACTTCAGCCTTGCAAATGGCTTCTTCAGCATGTCAGTCACTTTCTGTAATGCACCATGCCTGCTCCTGCATGTATAAACACTGCTGTCTTGTTGTGGTATGTGCCCTCTCCTCTTAGTGTAAGTTTAGGTTTTAATGCAACTTTCCACCTAATTAAAATACAGTTGTATGAAAATACTTTTTTTCATCCACTTTTAGCTCCAACACTTCCCAAATGAAGCCAGCTTACATAAAACACTCATCCAAATGATGTTCTCAAACAAAGTTTTTTGATTCTTCCTCGTGCTTTGAAAACAATTTGTCAAAACTTGCACATATTCACTCATTCCTGTAAGTTTCTTGCACCCTATTCTTATTCCTCTATAAATTTTTGTTGATGACTAAGTTATCAGTCTCTTCATGAAAAAGCAGCCCTCTAATCCTATGTTGGCTACTTTTCTTCAATTCTCTATTAATATCTTCTGTCTTAATTTATCCCTTCATTATTTCCCTCCTTTCTGCTGCAGTGATTCATCTTCTAAATAACTGATAAACAATTCCATGAATTCCTGAAGAAAGGAAACTACAAATCAATGATTAAACATTAATCTAGAGCAAACTCAAGAAAAATGGTTTCTCTACTAGGTAGATACAAATGTGCAAGTTCTTCAAATAACTCCATGTACTTACGAGGTACCTTCATAAACCGGACTGTAGCAAGCAAAAGGCCATTTTTCTTTTACTGTACTAACTTCCCCTGCCAAACATCCTTGACCCAAAAGGGTCTGGGAATAACTTAGGATCTGGCAGTGTAAGCTGTTTTTCCTCTTGGCTATCTCTCAAATCTCTAGTGCTTTCTGCAGAATTCTGTTCACTGTTCAGGACCATCTTCCAACAACTAAATCGTGTCCAGTCCATGAAAGTCACTGCAGTACTGGCAATCAAATTCCAGCAAATCTTTAGCTACTTTAGCCTATTTCCAGGAAAAAGTGTCATGCATTTACACAATGGTATCATTTTCTCACTTTACTAGGAAGTATGAATAAATCATCTTTATTTCAACTGGAACTCAATAGTCTCCCATCTTGTTTTCTAAGAAAATTTCCTCTGAACTTGGTGCCCATGCCTGTCCTGCTCCTGGTAGACTGCTACAAGCAGTCTTTATCCTTTCGCTAGGAAAACCAACAAAAGCTCTTTGATTAATACAAAGGTCTTCCAATACACCAGGAGGCAAGCTATGATCATTACTTTTCCTGCAATTTTCTTATTTCCAATCTCAAAGTAGTATTTGGTTGTGAGAGTAGACTGCACTTTGTTTATCAAATTTACCTCTTTCAAGAGACTTTGAAGACTGACATGCAAAGAGAGGTTTACAAAGGATGTGAAATCATGGTGTATTTTAAGATACAGGGGTTAATTTTCACTTAAGATGAGCAAGCAAAACACAAAACAGTAAGCAAGCAGCATGACCTCCAAAGAGCAGATGGCCTTACTTATCTCATCTCTCTGCCATGACAACCTCCAAACTTACCTGGTATCCTGATAAAAGACCAGCCGTTCTGAGGCCTGATTCCCAACAGTCCTCCTGGATATTCTGGGAAGAACTGGGAGCATTGCTTCAGCCAGTCAGCTGCTAGTTCAGGGGCTCCATTGACTACACACTGCTTTGCTTCAAGACTTCCTCCTTCCCTTAGTGCCCTGCGCTCATATTCTGCACTTCGATCGTTGCAATAGAACTCTAGTGGCACAGCTGTTACCTATGAGTAAAATCATAATTGACATTCTTATTCAGGTTGTCCTCATCCCCTTCCCCAAATTCCCAGTTCAGTTACCTTCCCAGCGGTTCAAATTTTAAAAGCCAAATTATTACTGATGTATACAAATAGAAAACAACCTTAAACTGGTTTACAATAAGGGAAGATGCAACATCTTTCCACCTCACAAAAAAAGCCTCATGAATGATAAGACAAACCATTTGCACTTCGATAGTGTTTTGTGCTAATTCCTACACAACTGATAGCAAAGCTGAGAGTAAACGAATAATATCCTTGCTGCATTTTGCCTATATTTCTTTTTATTTTTTTTTATTTCTGCCCTTCACAACCAAGTATTTACCTAGCAGAGATTGAAACTTTAAGTGCAGTGAAAGAAGCACCTTACTATTGCAGCTTTTATGTTTTGGAAGGGGGAGGAATTTCTTGTTCAAGCTTACTCTGGTATGATGCAACTGACTGCTACATATTGAGAATAATATACATAACATTATAGCATGTCAATAAAAACCTTCTAATGGCTTAACTAAATGCTAAGCAGTGAAACAGCAACAATTTTGCATACTGTACTTTAGAACTGTGTAATGGAGCATCCCATACCTCAGGACAGGCTGCCTGCTGTCTTAGATGCTAGCTACTCCTCTCTGGACATACACCAGCTAACACAAGGTAAGAGACATTAAGCAAGATCTTCTTGATGAAAGCCTGTGGTCTATTCCTGGTTTATGGTAGCTCTTCTTGTAAGAATAAATTAATCTCGCTAACAGTTACCTTTGTAAGGGCCACTCTCTTGTTTAAAAAGATTCATGAGCACAATTATAGGACATATTGAAACAAAACCCAAAAAGCATACAAAATCTTAGCAACAATTGTAAAGCCATTGTTCTGCAAGATGCCAAGAGCTATTTTTATACTAGGATGGCTTATAGCTCTGCATGCAGTCACATGCAACACTGCAAAGTGAAAGGCACTGCGTTAAGTAAGGCTTTATACACATTTCCACCACTCGCTAGATAGTGCTGGAGCTGATGTTATCTTGTACTGCCACCTGCAGTCAAAGTATAGGACTGTCTTTTGTGTGAGAGGGCGAAACCTCTCACAATTCACAGTTCAAATCTTGTTGCCTCAACACTGATGACCACTGCAAAATATGGTAGAGAACTGCATTGTTTCCTTTAAGGACACTATTCACCATCACATTTCTGTTTGGATTTCCTTACTAGAAAGACTGGAACAAACACTCTTCCAAGCACAGGCAATCTGCAATACCTCACCTAAAGGAACAACTATTAGGAGTCAATCTTGAGATGAACTCTGCCTCAGTGCAACTTCTGCATTAACACGAACAAAACTTCCCACACAGGAGGGAATAACACCTGTGTGACACTGACTAACATCTGAGGACATCAGACCATTTTCACCATCAGCTCCACTTTTTTTTTAATGCACACATACACTAATTCAGAGCTCTCCATCTTTTACATTGCCTTACATGAAAAAAAAAAAAAAAAAAAACAAACCACAAAACATTCTGAAACAGGTCAAAAAAGTCTTCCATTTAAGCTTGTTCATGCTCCTACTCTTACCATGGCCCTTTTGCCATGGTTCTTTTTTGTGTTTCAGTTTCATTTTTGTGGTTTTACTTGTAATAAAAGGTTGGATATGCTCCTTAGTACTAACCTATCCTTTATCAACATATTCTTGGCAAATTCACAGAGTGCAAGTCATGGCTCAGAAATATATCCCAAATTAGGGTGATAGCAATATATGAATGTATTACCACTTTTAATTCAGTAGCTTAGTAATTTTAAAACTTATTTTGGGGGAATTGAGGCCTATCTGTACTCAGGAAAACATCCCCTATAGAAAGAAAACTATGGTGCTAAATACTCCCTCTCCACTAGTCCCCCCCGCCCCGATAGCTGCTACACAAACATACACTCCTATTTCTATTATTCGCTCCATTAACTTCCCAAAATTCATCACAGGTCAAACAACAACAGAAGGCTATAGTTTCTGAGAACATATGTGCTCTTTCTGCTGTTTCAAGTCTTGTGCACTCCTGCCAAAAGTTTCTAACAAGCGTAAAATTAAGCCTTTGTATTCCTAGAAACAAAAAGCCATGCCTGCACTTAATCATTTTTCTACACCAGCCAAGACAAAAACAAGTAACTTTTATTCAGTTGAATAAATGTCAGATAGATCTCTCCTCGCCTTTCCCTTCCCCTTCAAACCCAGCCTTCTGAGCCCCTCTCTTCCTTGCCTAATGTATAGGCAGTATTCAGTGCATTCTTCGAAAGTAATTTAATTTTGAGCACAAAGAGTGACAAATCAAACGATTGAAATTTGAAGGAGAAGGGATTTCTACAATTTGCTTTCAGAGTAACTGCTTGTCCTTGAACCTTGAAGGTAGCATGTTGTGACCAGGAGACGGTATGAGACTTTGGAAAAAGTTAGTTGGGTTCCTGGCCCCTAACACTGAAGGCTATCAATTCAGCTCAAGGAGCAGTATATAGGTGATAAGCAGTCCTAGATGCCATCCTCCCTTCTCCAGATGCCAAGATATTATACATACATGTAGCCACATCTGATCAAGCTGCAGCAACAACATCAGTACTGGTTAAAGAATGTAACATCTGGTTGGTCTCGCAATAAAAGTCTTCTGCTATTGACCTGGTTTTGTATATACAAATAGCATTAAAATTCCTCTTTAAATGATAGGGATTTTATTGCCCTGATACTGCTTCAAAGTAACTGGAAGCAGATGTCCTCGTTCTTAGTCCCACCGACAGCCACTTCTCAGTTAAGGTAGGGCTCTCCCTCAAGAGCAGAGGGTTGACCAGGAGAGTCCTGGGTATGTGACAGTATATGGGAAAAAAATTGTAACATTTATTATTTCCTGCAGGAGAGAGAAAGTTTTTTGTGTTTTATTTGAACATGAAGCAATGCAAGATAAGCCTACTATATAAATAATCATTTGTTGATTTGGAGTTTATCATTTACATTACTTAATTTACCAGACTAAGCTGAGAACAGCACATAACAACATGGTAAAGAAAAAGAAAAATCTAGGGGGGGAATCTACCAAACTAACTACACACTGCCTACTTGGTGGTGCACAGCTTCAGCTTTCCTGTTCTTAACAGGACCAAGGATGTGCCCAGCAGCCAGAGACACTCCTGTAGAACTTTATATCTCACCCAGAATGCTATAAAATCTAACACTGTGTGGCATCCAGGGCATGTTTATCTTACTTTTAGCTGTTTCCTCAAAACTAATGTTCATCCACGCGATTAGGAGAAACAGTGTTCAGTGATTTATCTTTTAGCAAGAGCATGGGTCAGAACCTCCTTTTTTACAAAAGGTTATTCTGAAGGTGGAAACTCTCTATAGATATGCTTATCTATTATGATGACAAATGGTAGATTCAAGCCCAGATTTGAATCATAAGTACATTTTGTTCAGTTTTGCCAAGATCTAGCAACACAGAATTAAAACAATAGCCATAGACTTATGAGGGTCTCTTGTGTCAGCCAAGGAAACTTCAGCTAAAGTAATTTCAAAATTTGGTTAATAGTTGATAGATAATCCCAAGCAGTACCACCTAATACCCAGGAGATTTAGGAAATGTCAACTCAGTCCTGATATACCACAATTTAGTGTTTCATTTTTGGAGCATAAGCTCATGCAACTAGAGAAACTGAACATCCTTTTCAAAAAAAGTCCTCAGCCCCCTTTGTCATCAGAGTTGACCAAACAATCATCCCAATCAATTTATATCATACCTACACCCCCTTCAGATTATATGGAGATAAAAAAAATCTACTTCACGATCTCTTCTACAAATTTACTGCTTTAGGTATTAGGAAAGAAAGTGAAATCTATGTATCTCAGAATAACTCCTGTTGGGTGCATCTCACAACTTTCCTTTTCCCTTCAGTACCCATTGCAGTCATTTCCCCTATGAAGTGACTTCCCCTATGAAAAAAGCACTATAGAATACGGTAGCAAAAGGATATCCTCACAATTTTACCCAACCAAAAGAAAGTAATAGATCATCCTGTTCCTAAGACGCAATTCTAACAAGATTTAAAACACAATAGAAAATACATAATTTACAACTTGGACTTACCCGTGGGCTGGCTATGCACAGGAAGGACGGCAGCTCAGTCACCTGGCAGCACCGTACACATGAGGTAGCTGATCTCCTTCGATGTATGACATGATCTGAATAGCCAGTAACTGCTTTACAGTGGCTACTGAACACAAGGTTCTAAAAACAAAATTAAAATTAAGAAGTTATTAGGTCTTTAATGAAAAACTCCTCTCAAATCTTGTAACCACCTATGAAAAAGACAGGAAAAGAACATTCACCAAGTATTTCTCTTGGAAAGAGAAACTCTATGTATCTTCCGCAGTGACAACGTACAGATCTCTGAGCAATTATCAGAACTCTTGCAATGGCTGAAATCAGAATAGCTCACATTCATATTTGCCTTTATGCTCTATTGGAACTAGAAACAAGTTTTTCCATTTTTGAACCCTTTGACCTTAGCTTTTCTAATGAAGGAAGTACAGGAATATTCTAATAGATCTGACCCTAAAACCATTTTCTGGCTGTTCTTTTATCTATTCCAAAAAATGGTCAAAATGAAATTTGGCAGGAAAAAAAGTTAAGACACTAAGTAACACTGGGCTGGTGTCTCTGTACTTTCATTTTTTCCAGACTTTCCTTATCTTCCTGAGCAAAATGGCTTTGAATTTTATCTTAAAGACTTCCAAGGTGCTGGCATGATTACTGACACACATCAACATACCCACATGTAAAACTTGGAATTTCCAAGAGGATCAATGTCCTTGTCATACAGTAAAACACACTGATCGTCTCAAGTGACAAACGGGGGCATTTCATTGATGTTGCAGTTTAAATCAATAAGAGTTATTTGAGGATGCTCTACTCTACACAGAAAAGTAACAGAAAACAAGACTAGATTTTCTTTGCTTGCATCAGTTACTATATTTCCTTCTTTATTGTAAATATCCACATCAAGCAATGAAATAAACTGCTTATAGACTAAGCCATTCTTGCTACTTAGTTTTTATTCTAAATTTTCTATATTGATATTGACCAATTGTTATATCATACATAATTATGACAGCAAGAACACGAGACCATTATTCTCAATTCTAGAGGAAACAAGAAATAAAGAGAAACATTAAGAGATAAATTACCTGCTGTCTTCATGACAATTTTAGCAGTTCACTTAAGTAAAATGTAAGCAACATCTAAAGCTTCCATATTGTTCTGCCCCAGCTCCTAATGCACCAAAATTAATTTCATAAGACTTTTAATTTCCAGAGTCTCCCAATTTTCCAAAATTGCAGTCTGAAGTTCTAAACATCAAGCCATATGTCTATCATCTCATACTCAAGAATGTGTATATCCACTGTATGTCAAAAACGCTACAAAATATCCAAACATCCACAGCAGCAGCCTATTAGAGACCACACATTCTTGGCCCTTTCTATTTCCAGATGCAAATGCACTGGACGAGAAGCAGATGGCTAGTATACAGGTGAGGCCACTGGTTCAAATTAATACACCACAGGCAGACCTGTACATTGATATGGTTAGTTAACAGTTAAAAAAAAAAAAAAAAAAAAAGCGAATAGGGTAATGAGGATTACAGTGTATGCAGGAGACGAGCATAATCTTTTGTAATTTCCTGACAAGGGAGACAAATACTCTTACTGTATATATGTGCTAGCACCACCTATGCAATACAATCAGTCCATCCCAGCACGTAAGCACATCTTTCAGCTGCTGCCAGTGCCACTTGTGGTCTAGCAAAAAGAAAGTTCTGACTCTGACTGAACATCTGCTCCTCTACATAAGAGGTGGGAACAGAAAAAGCTGACAATAGACTTTCACTGACACTCAGCAGGGCTAAAAAGCACAGGTCAAAGCTTGGGCCACACTGGTTAATGTGAACTGATCCCAAGCACAGGCACTAACTTGGCTGGCAATTCTTTACCAGTAACACTGCCTTAAGCAGCAACTGGTTCCCATGTTAACTCCCTTCCCTGCCAAGCTCCCTCTTCTTGTTGGCACAGCTGTCTATGTATTAAAAACCTGGTCAAGATGAAAACAAACCCTTGCTTGTCTACTCTATACTACTTTTGTGAACCTTTTCACCCCTAGCAAACCCTTCATTGGCAACCGCAAGCTACTAGACAGGCTCAGAAGAGCTGCTTCAAGTTAAACCCACTTTCTTCCCTGGCCCACATACAGGGCATATAGCTGATTTTATACTACGAATCAGCATTGCATGCAGTCACAAAACAAAAGGTTTCCACTACATCTTACAAGAGCAAGAACTGGTATACTGACAGTGGTTGTTAGAGGGGTTTGTTACCTTCATTTCTTGGAAGGTGAAGGAACAAGAAATGGATAGAGAGGAAGCTAACAAACCGCAATTCCAAACCTTGCAAAGGAATGCAAATTTGTTATTTAATTCTCTTTTGAAAGCCAACATCAAAAAGTCAAAGATGGCTCCTGCCCAACTAGAATTACACAGGAAGAAACAAAGGGAAAACTTCCAAGGATGCACCCCAAATAGCAAATATTATTTTTATATACACACGTTATTAGAAGCAGTTCTTGCACAGGGGCATAAATCTACTTTTCAGCTTCCTGTGCACAAATCATGAGAAACATCCCTCTGTGAATGCCCTGACATACTCAGCCATTAAGCATTCATGAACAGAGCAGACACCAGATATAACGGGGACAGTGGAAAGCAGCTTGCCGTCAGTCACACGCATGGAAAAGCCTGGATAAGGTTACAGAGGAGAACACAGGCACAGCTCTAAAACGGATCATATGCCTTAGTACAACAAAGCCAAGCACCTACGAAGAGGACTGTTAAAACAAACATGAATGTACACGTCCACTGCAACTATGCAATCAAAGTAATTGTTGAAAGAGGCTTTCCTACAGTGCAGAAGGGGCTGCACAAAAATATGGACTATGGCTACCAGAACTTTCCGAAGCATGTTGACACTTCTAAGTTTTTACTGAAAGAAAATGGAAAGCAAAGGAGAGAAGGGTTCACCTCAGTAGATTTCATGTTAATTTAACTCAGCATATACAAATTAATACACACATGTGGAGGTGCTAAGGGGAATGAAGAGACCTCACATTGTGAGGCATTTCTGTGTTTACATGAAGAAATTCTACTATCTTTAGACAGATGTTACTTCAATTTTGGAGAGTTTTTTTTTTTTTTTTTTTTTTTGGTCTGCTGACTTATTATTGTAGTTTGCCTCTTATATCGGAAATGCTGATCTGAGCAGTTAAGAAAAGCCTTTCCAGATTTATGCCATTTCCTTTTTCCTCTGTTTTTTCCCCCTCCTCACTCCTTACATGTTACTATCTTGCAGAGCCTTAAATGAAGCCTCAAAGAACTTTACGCTGCAAATTTCTTTCAATTTTACTATGTTACAAAGCCCTAGATGAAGCCTCAGAAAACTTTACACTGAAACTTTCTTGGGCCAAGATAAAAAACATTAGAGTTCATTTTCACTCATGAAGATGTGTGCTGTTAAAAGAAAGACGAGAAGGGCTACTTGTTTTTCATCTCTCCTTCTACGTTTGCATATGTTAAGATCTTATATATGTAAGCTGTGCAAACAACTGTGCAAACATATTAACTTATTGTAAAGTGACTTCAGGTGGTAATTTGTCTATAATGAAGGTTAGAAAAGTTCTAAGGAATGTAACTGTAGTGCTAAACTTCCTTCAGATTTACTAGGGTTATCAGAAGTATGCTGTATTGCCCAAACTGATGAACTTTACTCCTCAGCTGGCTGTTTTTTGTGTAAAAGCCACATGAGTGAAAACAGCAATATCACTAGGACTCCCAGAGACACAGGTAATCGGCTTTTTGATTTGGAGAAACAAAATTATATGATAAAGACCTGCCAGGCTGTGGTACAGGTGGGTCTGCAGCTGAGTCACTTGCTTTTCATTTCATTGTTAGTATTAAAAGATAGATTTGCATATTCCAGAACTGTCATCTGTAATGTAAACCCACCTTCTGTTCTGTAAGAAAACGTGATTATTTTCATTTTGATACTTACATACACTAACCCAAAGGATACATAAAGACCTAGATTGCCTTTCTACATATGAAAAAATGAACACTTAACACTACCTTCTGCAAGTGCATACAATGACACCATCTACTTACTACTCCTTTACTGTTGGGCTGTAATATTTATGACAAGACCCAAGTTTCCTTGGCCATACCCATGAGAGTGCACAGCTACAGTATAGTTTCAGAGATACAAGCATTACAGACAGCACATGAATGCCTGAATGTAATCTTAATACATATATACATATATACACATAAATTTCTTTCAATGAAATCCATACAGTGTAGACATTTCATCAAGCTAGATAAGGAATCATGGAATATTTAAACACCAGCACAGTCAGAGTTAACTGGCATACACACTCAGCTGGCTTGCTCTTTGTTTGATAACTAGGACTCATTCTGTTGGCTTTGCTGTTAACACTGCAAAACATGACACCAAGCCCAAGGTTGCTTTCCTACTGCTTATGCATCTTCTATTTCAACTTCCTCTACACGCTATTCAATTGAATTCTGGCTATCTCCTTTCCCTTTCCAGGCTCATGAAGAGAAGCAATATTCCCCAGAGAAAATTGGCAAGATCTCACTGTTTCAGAAAAGATTTTTTTTTTGTTAACTGTATGTATGCTAACTGCCACTAACAGAGAATTTCAACCGTACCCCAAATGCTTACCAACCCTGTGCTGCTCTTTTTGTGAACTTCCTTTTTATATTGTGAAATAAGTTGATGCAGTTATAACTCAGGAGATCAACAACAATTTAGTCATAAGGAGACAAAACAGTCACACACACTCTAGGCAAAGGCTTAGAGAAAATGACCTTGCATTACACATTAAGACGAACACATTTGGAATTTACTAGCCAGCAGTAGAAGCAAGTATCAGAATATACAGACAACCATTGATAATGCTTGTCCATCAACTTGGAAGCACTACTGAAGTCTCTGCTTATCTGCATATCCTTTAATACATTGCTGCAACTATGTATTGAATTTGAGAAAAGAACTGATTTCAGACTGAAAATAAGCATCTTACACGTAAAAAAATAAAACAACAAAATCTTAAGCTTACATGTAGAATCCATCCCTGACAAATCATGCATCTAGTTCTCCCACTGAAGTAATATTTTAAGACCTCTAATTCAGCTACTTTTTTTTTACATAACAAGTTTTGAAATGTAGCACTATAGAGGAGAAAGACAGCAGTCAAATCACTTTCCTGTTCAGCACCTCAAACTTCATTAGCTGCATCTGATTAAAGGTTAGATTAGATGATCTTAGAGGTCTTTTCCAACCTGAATGAATCTATGATACAACAGATCAGAGAGCACACTAATAAAATCATCTTGTTCAAAAGTTTATGCTTTCATCCATTTTGTAAGGATGGAAAGTTTCTGAGCATTCCTCCCACCTGAGGATTTGCTAATGTCCCCAGATCACAGAGATTTTGCTTACCTGCAGCAAAGTGCAGCTGTGCAAGTTAGGGAAAGACAGTGGGAAATTTACATCAAGCAAGAAATCCTTGTTCTTTAGACAATGTGAGCCCTGCTGTTTCTCTCTTTCTGGTTCCATCCAAGAACGCAGGTGATGGAGCCTGTATGAGGCTTTCAGAGACAGGAAAAGAGCTAACCATCTGAAATAAAACACAGTAGATATATTTATTCACTGTTTTGTGAAAAAAAGGCTTGAATTTACTTAACAATAATTCTATTTGACACAAACATTTTTTTTTCCAGAAATTCAGGCTTACAATGTTCTGACTTGAGAGAAATACTTTTTACTAGACATTTTTGAATTATATTACTGTTATTTTCATCTTTTCTAAAGTGGCTTAATTGAATCTAAATGATGAAATACATTTTGAAGCACTTCATTTAAAAAGGTCAAGCATGATTTAGCCATTACTACCTATAATTGCACTGACTTCTCTGTAAATTGTACGTATTATTCATAGCAACCTGTATAACGAAGACAGAATTTTATCACAAAGATCAGATAAAGAGCACTTTGTACTGCTATTAAAACACAGATGAAAAAGAAGCTGTCCACAATAATCACAATGATGAAAGAATATTACAAAGCCCTAAAGAAAACACATTTATTGATAAAGACTTGCTTTCAATCTGATTTTTTTACTGTAGTTACTGAATGCTTTTTACGCCTATCAAACTTGCTACACCACCAACCTACAGTGTGATCTTAACCAAACTCTTATCTTGCCCATTGACCATCTTGTATATTTGGAATGTAAAATCATTTTAACAGAGAATTTCTCTGACAGAAGCATAAAAAATATCACGTATAATGGTGTCCTATGCCTGCAGGAAACTCTAAAAGTTATTATATTAATGTCAGATAGGTGATAAATACTAGGAGGCACAGAAAATGCAGATTTAGAGAGATGCCTCTAACATCACCTGCACTATTCCTTTAATTAATAAGGGAGATAAAAGATAAAAAGTTGTCCTCACCTGGCTAAATGTCCCTGATTCATGAGGTTTGCCATTTCTGCTGGAGAGACATCAATAAACCGGAGGAAAGAAAAACAGCTTTCTTCATTGATGCCTATGTCACAAAAATACTAGAGTTAGGCCAAGACATTACACAGAAACTCATAATTGAAAGTAATGAGTATATTTCAATAGTGGTAAATTCTATGCAACATACACATTTTCTACAATAAGAAAAATCTAGCAAATAAACAGGAGAGCCTAACTTAACCTAGATCTTTTAGAAATACTGAAAATTTCATCCTAATTGCTGTTCCCCTGACTCTAAGTTCCAGTTTATTTTCCAGTAAGGGCAACAGAAGGATATTTACAAAGACAGACAGACATATTCTGTGCCAGAAATGCATGCAACAACTAAGCACATTTACTTGACCTACAAGAAATCAACAGACAGTTGTATGTTTGCTAATGCCATCACGTATCTCCTAGACAGCTGATACGAACATCAGGACAGCCTGCTATAACATGTTCCTTTTCACTGAGCCAGTGAGTCAAACGTGTGGGAAGGAGACGTAGGAACTGGTAGGGCATCATGAGTGAGTGTGGGTATAAGGATGGATCAGATATGGTGAAGATGATGGAAACACTGCAGTGAAGCAGAGAAATGTTCCACTGTTAATCAAAAAAGCTTTTCAGGCCCATCTATGTGTCCTGTATTCCCAATACCATTCATACCTTTTTATGTTTAACTTCTACACAAAAATTGTATCTCCAAAATTATTCTCCATTTCCTTTTATGTTATGCCAAAGAAGGTACTCAGGAAAAAGTTTATGAATACCAAAACAAACGTAGACCAGAATAATCACCAAAACACGCTAAAGTTAGAGTTATAGACAAGTGCAGACTCCTGTTGTTTTTGCATCTGTCTCTTCTTACTTGAAAATATATTTGCACAGTTGAATAGATCCATGCTAAGAGACTTCAGCATAGCAATGCAGCCATTATCTTTTTTGCTTTTTTCTCCTCAAATTTTCCCCATTAAAGCAGCTGAGCAATCTAGTTCACTCTTAGCAAAAAAAAAAAAGAACAAATAATCTATAACGATGGATTATATTTATCAATAAAAGCTATTTATGTGTTTTTCTGCTCATCAGGTCCCAGATCATTTACATTCTCCTACTTTTTAATTGAAAGAAATTGGCAGTGTAACATACAATAGATTGTACTAAAATTAATCCAAGATTTCTCTGAATCTCTGAAAAACTTACACTTGACTAAAGAGGCACCATTAATCCCTTAAAGTAAGGTAAAACAAGACAAGAGGAAATACAACAAGAAATTGAAGTAGGGTTAAGCAGTGACTGAAGTTGTCTGTAGAATGTTCTTTCACCTGCTTCCATCCTTTCCTTACTGAGGAAATGAAATATACGTGCGGACTTCCCTTCAAGTACAAAGGCTAACAGAATTCTAACAAGTTCTAATCTGATTATCTCAGAGGACAGACTGATCTGGCCTTTCAGCTCTCCCCTAGAATAACACGTATTACACCACACATACGAGTGTTTAACCCAGCTTACTTCTCAGGACTATAAACCTACCCTTCCTATGGAAGAGAGACTGCTGGATGTGGTCTGGTGCAAATGGCGAAAGTAAAACCCGTAACCACCTGAAAACAAAGGCAACAAAACAAACAAAAACGCTCAGAAGGTGTTAATACATACAACATTCAATCACATAGACAGCAAAAAAATGCAGAGTAACCAGTAATTCAGTTCTTTATGATAAGTATTCCAGCACTCTGGATGTTTGGAGTTGCCTGGCATCATCAGTTCACGTGCACTAATGTTAATCTGACGCTCAGAAACACCATTGCTTTGGGATTGCATTTTATGCTGTAGATAGTTAGTCTCATCTTCAAACGTGACTTTCGCATCTCTGCCCTGAGCATTTCTCATAATTTAATGAAAATAGCATTTATCAGGAACTGCCAGAATCAGAGAAAACAGCAACCTTCACTTGGGCAGCTTCTACTCATTCAAGGTAAGCATTAAAAGCTGTCAACACACAAGTAGATGCTCGCAACATATCATGTCACAGCGGGCAGATACTGATAGCTTCCTTAAACATGAAAAATCACTGAAGGGAAACCAGTGCTTTTCTAGAATTCTATTAAAGGTAGTTCTATTACACATCATCAGCAACAACTGCAAATTCCTTTTCCTTACTTTCTCATTCAATCAAAGGGACATTTGATGCTCAGGATTCCACTAAGATGGATCATCAGATATCTGAGGTTTAACAGTTGAATAAACGAAAGAGAAACAGGAATGCATTGCTTGGCTAACACCATTCAAGTACCTCAGGTAAGGAAGTTAATCAGTGCTTACAAAGCTAAAATAAACCTAAATAATACTACAAAATATATTAAGCTGGAGAGGAAGTGGAGTTGGCTTGCCTGTCCCGTGAGTGGTTGAAGACCCTGATCTGTCCATGACGGTAGATGAACTTTGAAATCTGGTATGGCTTTAGGGAGATATGAAATGGAGACCAAGTTTCCTGTCGCTCAAACAGCTCTGGGTGATTGCACACCTATAAGAAAACAAAAACATTAGGAAGGGATGAATTTAGTCTGATATAGCATTTACATCACAAATCAACTATGACTATTGATCACGTTAATATTGGCTAGAATTTCACAGCTGTTTTAGTATATTTGTTCAAATTGAATACTGAATTATATCTTTTCCTATTTGATTCACAGCTTCCACCTCTTTTTCCCAAGTGGATGACTTCAACAACCAATCTGGAACCAAAAGTTAGCAGATGCATGCAGAATTTGGCAGAAGCTCTTCTACTCCAACATCATACCACACTGCACCAGAAAGAGAACTGAACTGTATGCAAATCTGCATGCATATGCCATGCTTTTTTTTTGGTTTGTTTTCTAGAAGCCCTATTTTAGTGGTGAGCTAATGAGTGAATATCCTTTTTAATTATTACTTAAAATAGCCTTACCTTCCTGAACTGCATGACTAGATTCATGAGACTACTAGTGGTGTTCTGCGCTTGCTGAGTAGTGCCCATTGAGGACTGCAAGAGGTCATCAATAGAGATCTTATTTTTCAGAGCTTGATACAACAGCTTCTGTCGACTTGTCTGCTGGCAGTACATAAGAATTTCAATCTGCAAAATAGTAATGAAGTTTTAGTTTTTTCTCTCTCTGAAATGGAACATGACCACATCAGTACAAACAAAGAAGGGAAAATGCATATTAAGGTAAACTTAACTTTCTCAAAAAAAAAAAAAAAAAAAAAGATATATATATATACAGGCAGTTGTGTTTGTATCTGTATTTCAGGATCCATCCTGGGAAGCACTTATGCAACAACTGTGTTTTGGAAGCCTTAGGTAATCAGATAGGAGACAGACCTTTACAAATACATGAACACCGTTAAGTCAACAGAGTCTTAAGAAACTCTGAAAACATCAAATCTGCAGACGAACAGTTTAAATTTTGTCCAATTCTGCTATTCCACTGTTAAAACACTACCTATTTGGAGTCATCTTGAACAGGTGTCAGGAAACCATGATAAAGCCAACTAATACATCACATAATAACAATGTCTGTGGGAAGAGTTCCAGTTCTGAAACTAACAAGTACATCAGAACAAAGCTGATGTCTCTCTGCCAGTAGTCCCAAAACCAGGGCACAAGTTATCCACAAGCCCATTCAGCATCACTAACATCCACAAAAAATTAAGACACTAAGAGAGAAGAATATGATATTGCCAATATGCATATCTTGCTCAGTACAAGCAAGCAGAAACAATCTTAAATCCATGCCCAATCTTTCAAAAGGGCCTGCCAATCATGGCTGTATCAATCTCCTTTACTTCCATTACTGATGATACTGTCAGTATAACCCAGCTTAAAGACTTTTTATTTGCAACTGTGAACAAAATATTTTCCCTAGATTAAAAAAAAAAAAAAAAACACTAATTAATTAAGGGGTTCTTAAGTTACATTCACATCTAATGAGATTGCTGAAATGTGATGCCAGAAATGTAAGGTCTGTGAGAAGTCTACAACCAAATTTCAGGTATGGAGAGTGACAAATGGGCCTATAAAAACTAGGTAACAGAGCTATGAAAATAAAGTTGAAATACTCTAAAGATAAATGCTTTTTCTCACCTTATCTGAAAGTTCATTTTCCACATCCTTCTTGATTCTTCTCAGCATGAAAGGTTTCAGGATCATGTGCAAGCGGGATAGCTGGTCTGGAACATAGTGAAACAGGAACAATTACTTCTCTGAAGAAGAAACTGTATTTTGTTCTACTACAAATGAAGCCTATTACTGCTCACCTATTTCCCCTCATATGAGTTCTTACAGCACAGAGTTTTGGGTATTTAAGAACTCTTAAAACCTTTACTTCTGCGGCAAGTTTCAACTGTGCTGGGTTCTATCTACTCCGATTACAAATCATCTATTTTATCTAGCTAGATTTTTCAATGTAATTATCCCCTGGAATTTACTGTGAATCCTTTTCTTTTTTTTTTCTTTTTTTTTTTTCTTTTTTTTTTTTCCCAGCAAATGAGTTTTGAACTTGTCTCCTGAAGTTCAAAAGGTGTTTAGTGCTTTCTACTGTAATTTTTAGAGCTTGTAACATACTTGAAAGGCTTGTTGTTTAGTGCTTTCTACCGTAATTTTTAGAGCTTGTAACATACTTGCAAGGCTTGTTAGATAATGTGCTCTATAGAAACTTACAAACATTTAAAATATTTGTTCTCTTGTGTTGGGAGGGAGGAGTATTAGAGACAAGTATCAAGTCAAAACCTTCACCACATTCTTCTATTCAATACACATGATGCATTACAGTCAGAAACAAAAATTTCAACATGAACTATGGACATCAATCCACAATGTTCCAATCCAATTCATGTACCATCTGCTTTATAAGGCATTCCTCATACACAAAATGAGAGAAAGTTTACGCACTGTTAGTTGGGAAAGGCCACAGATTTTTCATATACAAACTACTGTAATCCCACACTGCACTCACTCTCATCAATGGCGGATTTGTTCTCTGCATGGCTCTCTATGTCCTTAGAAAACCACTCATTGAACTCTTCATGGGAATCAAACAAAGTTGGCATGATAAAATGCAACAGGGCCCACAGCTAGAAAGGAAAGGAAAAAATAATATATCAGCAAAAGTCATCCAACTGTGGACAAGGTAACTAGGGATCCCAATCTCTTGCAGCTCTTTCTGAGTGCAAGAGAGTCACTTTAGCAGATCACAAGACATGGCAAACTCTCACCTCTGCCATATTCTCCCCTGCCAGATATATCAACACCATCAGAAAGCAGTGAGAAATATAAGGCAATGATTTCAGCCAACAGAAGAAAAAGCTACTATAATTAAATTTTATCCTGTAATCTAGGCATTACTAACCATCAGCTATCTTGAGTTTTACTGTTATTTGAATGCCAGGCATGCTTCCAAATTTTCCCCTCCCAAAGTTGATTCAATTTTATTTTATTTATTTATTTATTTATTTATTTTTGCCAGTGGTGAGATACAAACACGATCCCACAACCATACAAATCCTTCTCAACTCTTCACAGATATTTACGATATACTCCCATGATAAAGAAAAGTCAGCTCTTGTGAGCTCCTGAATACCTCAGCCATTGTGTTCTGGATTGGGGTCCCAGTCAATAACAATCTATTTCGACACTGGAACTGTAGTAGGATCTTCCAGCGAACACTGATGAATAAAATTGAGAAAAAAAGGAAATAATTAGATTTTTTTTTTCTGTTTGTTTTTTAAGAATATGAATGCAAGAAATTTTAAGACAACTGCTTCTAGTAACCTTCCCACATGTTTTTTTGGAGGTCACTGGGTAAAACTACCAAAGCTACCACCCAGTCTTTCAAAAGGCAACTACAGGAGGAAATAGCCTCATACAAAATAGAAAGAAATGTGCATCATTTATTTTATTTAGGTATGTCTTTAACTCACTTTTAATACAAATGCTTGGATACTAATAAAATCACAGTCTTGTCATCAGAATAATTAACTTTCCAAAAGAAACGGTTATTACTAATTCGAATTGTGTATTTTTCACACTTTACAACACTAAGTCCATAGATGACTGTAGAAGGAGTGCTGAGCTGTACTTTACAATCTTAGGGGGCAATTTCCAAAGAATGCTGAAGAGGTAGACTTCAGTCTGAACAAGTCTGCAAACAAAGCAGTCCTCAACTAACATAAATAGAGATTTGATGTGAATAGTGGCAACTTGGGGAAATGTTAAGAAAAAGCAATGAGAGAAGTAAAGATGCACAAATCTATTACTCGGAAATAAAGAGCAAACTTTCTGGCACAGAGTATCGTGACTAAGATTGGGATTTATTGCAGCTGAAAGTATTCACCAGGTTCTGACCTTCACTAGTGTCTGGAAATGCCACTGAAGAAGGAATCAAAATACCACATTTAATGGAATAAGCTGAAGTAAAACACATTAAAGACTACAGATTGTTCACAAGGCAGAATTATATGAGTAGCCAGGAAAGAAGGTGAACAGTATTTAACACCTTTTTGTTTCATTGTCCTGTACTCTATGCATATTTCTGCTCCATAATTACCTTTTAAAATGTTTTATGTATTTGGAAGAGGAAAATCGAGGATAATTTCACTGTCACCCACCATTGGAGTTACACAAATACTTAACTAGGTTAAATACTTGAAGTCTCATGTACTTCAATTTTAAATTCTGACAGTTTTTGTAATCTTTATGTTATCTTGATATTCCTTTGAAAGGTTCATAGAGAGGAAAGATTATTTCCAGCTCACCTGGAGCTACTCTTGAGTGCTTGTGCTTCGTCCAGTACCATATATTGCCACTTCACTCGCTGGAAATACTTCACATCCTGTACAACCAGTTGGTAACTGGTAATCACCACGTGGAAAGGAGCATCCTGAGTGTACAACGTCTTCTATAACCACAAAACAAGAAACAAAAGTCCACATAATGTAAATACATTGTGAAGAGTTCACCTGCATATACTGCAATTTCAGATTTCTGTTGCATAATATTTTCTCATTATCATTGCATTTTTCCCCATATGACTTTAAGTAATTACAACAACATTTTTCAACTGGTACATCTGGACTTCAGCCCATTAGTTCCTGAATAATTTCAGATGCTTCTTAACATGTCAGACAAGACCCAGGCACTGAACCCTATAAAATCCTGTTTACCCATGCTAAATCAGGAACAATCTGACCAGCCTGCAGGGATGCTAGGGTTGGACACTGAGTTAGATTATTCAAATAGTATAAAGAGTTCTTGACACTGGAACTGCCTGCTTCATTTGTAGGGACCTATTTTCTTCAACTAACTTCATATGACCTTAAATTGCCCTACACTTTACTGTTCTCCAATACAAGAGAAGCCGATACAGAACTCTATTATCCACACATTGTTTAGCTTAGTAGGTTGTAGTAATAGTTTCTGTTTCACTTTACACAAGTAAAAAAACTGGTCCAAGCATGTGGGCATGCCAGTATTACCTGACTCCAGAACTTCCTGATCACCTTTCTGTCATGGGGATTTCCCCAGTAAGGTAGCACCTATAAGAGTACAAAAATAAACATGTTATTTTCAAATAAAGACATACTTGCTCTAGAATTTTATACTACGCATCCTACAAAATATAAGGACAGTTTTTTTTTTTCCCCAAAACAACCAAAAGGAAATGTTCTTAACATGAAGGAAAAAAAAATACTTAAAACAAAACAAAATTTAAAGTATCATACTAAGCAAATATATCAAGCAGCTTATGCCTAATATAGAGATATAAAGAGAAGACTCTCAGTTTGATATAAAAATGCCCAGAAGAATGTTACAACTTCTAACCTGATTTTTCTAAAAATGAAAACTTATATATAGTTTATGGAAGAAAGAGGTCTGCTTCAGTTAACCCTACACAACTAGTAGGCTTGCTCTCCTGTTTAACATTTCCTGTTCTTCTCTAATCACACTGATCCTGTTGGTTTTGTTCTTCAAAACTGTCCCCAGACTCTAAGATCAAAGTTAATAATATTTGGTCTAACGCAAGAAGAATTTGCTCATCAATTTATTACTCAGAATTTTACAGATCCTATTGCTAAGAACAGATTTTTGCAGTGAACTGAAACCAGGCCGAGTCACTAGTTAATCATACTATACTGCCATCTTCTGTCTGATGAAAGGACTACATTCAAGTAAGAGCAAAAGTAGGGAATGGTGGTTTCTGATGCTGCGAAACATCTCCATCCTTCAACAGACAAGCTCTGAATTACTACACACAATGTGCCTTTAAGTGAATATTCTTCCAACGTTTCCAAAATACAGATGATAGTAAAAAAAAAATCATCAAATTAATCAACAAGTGATTTGCCTTTTACTTTACATACTCTGCTATGGACCTAAGAAATGAATTTACTGTGATTTACTTTAAGTATAACTGACTACACACCTGATTACACTGTATGATTAGAAACTGGAACAAAACTGGTTCAAAAAATTGATAAAACTTATGAGCAAATAACAATCACAAGTTCAGAGAACTTTTAAAAACATGAACGGTTCCAGGCATAAGGTAAGCAAAATCATGCAATAAATCCGCAGAACAGCTATACAATAACAGAAACAAAGAAAAACATTTTTCTTATATTAAAAAAGTTCTCTATTTACAAGCATCCTGGCTGCATTTTTTAAATGTTTTCTGTATTTCACTCCCAAAGAGAAAGCATAAACACTGCTCACCTATACTACTTGGAGGAAATGACAGAGAGTAAGTAGGTAGAATGGCCAACTGCTCTAATGTCTTCTACTCCAGGCTTTAAACTGGGGTCCCTACTGTTTTGGGCTATGCAAATACATGGTTAATTAATTTTTATTTTGATTTTTAAAGTCACTCCTCGCTAATTAAATATTTTTTATTTCTTCATCTCTTTCTTTGAAGTCTGAGTGATCCCAATTTATGCCAAAATATAAGCCACTCAAATCATCCATTATTGTACAACATTCTGCACAAATTCTCCTCAGGCAGGTACCTCAAAGTATACACCACCATAACCAACAGTATAGTCTTATAAGTGACCTGTGCAGCAAGCTATTTCATAAGAGGTAAATCCTATAACACTCCAGATGAAGAAATCAAATATTACTTACAGCAATACTTCCAAGTCTTTTCCTCAACCTCATTAAGTAGCCAAGACACTCAAATAATTAGCCTGGGTGTTACTTGTATACTATCTACTTACAATCATAACTACATGGTTTTTATTGTTTTTATATATTATTTGTAAGAATTAAAATTGGATGTGTTACAAAACGTCTTAAGATTGCCATGCCAACGACTCAAGCATTTGAACTGTAATCCTTTCTTTGCAGATATAACTGCAAGCCTTTGTCCATCTTGAAATCTAAAATCTTGTCACTCTTTCAGTAATATATATTCCTTTTAAATCTTCCTTTACAGCACTCAAGTGTTTTCCACTGGGAAATAGGTAAGCAGCTTGTTTTTCAGTAACTGACTGTTCCTTAGTTTCTACATTACTGATTTATCACATTCACAGTATAACTGGAGACCTTGACTTATTCCTTTGTTATCTTCTTGATCTTACCCATTTGTGTCCCCCTACTTTATTTTTTCTTGATTGCTAGCTCCATTTCTATGGTTCTTCTACTTTTCTTTCATAACAACTGCATTTTCTCTCCTGATCTGTTTACAGAGTTCTATTTTTGTTTACATACAATCTTTATCTTACTCAGACTGATATAAAGGACTGAAAATACTGCTCTAGACCTAAAGAGAGTACATTAGACTGAAACATTTTTGGGTCTGCTGCCAGGCCCACATACTATAGAACTGAATATCTACTCCCTACCTCACTTCAATTCCTCACTGAGACTGTGTCTTCAAGCTGTTGCAAAATGAAAATCTTACAATCCAAGAAATAACATTTTCAAGCCCTAGATAATTTAATGCTCCAGAAAGACAAGATGATGGAAAAATTCAGAATCAGCCCCAATACAGAGTTTCAAATTTCAAGATGAGGCACCCAGATGTGGAAAAAACAAAAACAAAAAACAGGGGGGTTTGCTTTTGAGATAACAAAGAACTTTCTTGCACATGCTTATTACCTTGAATTTAGGAACAAATCTGGCAAACTCCTGGTGCCAGTTGTTAAGAGTAGAGGCAGGTGAAATTATTAAAAAAGGTCCCCAGATGTTCTCTCTCTGCAATAGACACATAAAAAAAAAATCACATATTAATTAAAAGCCCTATGCAGGCTTCCAAAAATCACAGAATCACAGAATTTCTAGGTTGGAAGAGACCTCAAGATCATCGAGTCCAACCTCTGACCTAACCTAAATCTCAAGTTGCAGTGCACCAGGAAAACAAGCCTTACTACCTTTTGTCCTTTCCATACATATGAGCTCAAGAGCTTTTGACTCTGCACTCCCTTCCAGTATCGTGGCTGATAGTACCATCAAACTGGTATCAAAAGGAATATAAACAGCTACAGATAACGGTCATTTATTTGGCCACAACTTCAGCTACTTCTACTCTCAGTACCATTAGCCTGTATCCCCAATTTAAGGCAAGTGGCTGGATGCCAATCAAGACTTTTTTTTTTTTTTTTTTTTTTTTTTTTTAAATCGACCTACATGTCGATTTCTCTGTATTTCTGCATAAAGAAGCAAGCTCCCATTGCTTTTTCTATTTTGTTTGTCTGTCCTGGAACAGAAGAAACAGTATGTTTCCTAAAAAAATAAAATCCAGCAAAGTATGGAAATGCATGCTAATTGCCACGAAGTTCAGAATTTGTGCTTCATTTTTACAAGTCTATGATTTGTAAAGCTCAGTGAACCATTAAGTGTGCAACTTGTTCTGTCATCACGCTTTCACAATCAGTGCATATGAAAAGGTATTACTCTGGGAACAAAGGAAAATTCTCTCTATATATGCACACAGATATATATAGCTACATATACGCACAGCCTTGAAAAGGCACAGCTTTGAAACAAAAGGAAAGGCCATAGCTAAAACGTTTTTTAAGACACTCAAGCTTTATAATCTAGAATTCATTCCAAATGTGAAAAGTATGCATCTTCTATCAAGTATACTGAACCAGGAAAAAGCTGTAATCCACTTACCTCAGCCAGATGTGCAAGGAGAGCAATACTTTGCACTGTTTTACCCAGACCCATTTCATCTGCCAGGATTCCATTGATGCCCTGTGAAAGATCCATAAATTAACACCTTACTACTTTTTTTGATCCATGAAAGATTTGAAAAATGCTTCCCACTGAATTTATGATAAGCAGCCCCACTATGACAACTCTAAAACACCCTATCCCCTTTTAGGTCTTCTACTGAGAGATAATTTATCACAACCACACTTTCACTCATTTCTAGGTCTGATTTTTTTTCCCTCAGCCCATCTGCATTTCGTGATCATATTGTCAACTGGATATATACACAAGGGTAACACGTTGCCTGCAGTTTACAAGCTGCCCAAAGCATGAAATTGTATATAACATGGAGCAGCAGAAGTCTCCTCAGTGTATAACCTAAGTAATAAACATTTGTATAAACGTCCACATAAAGAATCTCAAAATTAATGTCCCATTCAAGGTTGTTACTTCCTAAATAATTCAGGAATACTGTTAAGTGGTTTACATAACATTTTCTTTTCTTCTAAAGACATTACAAATACAGTATGTGGTCTATTTTTTTAAATTGTATTTTTTTTTAACCAAGTTACATAAATTCTTCTAGAATTTTTAAAAATTTGCAAGAGGTACTAACATACCTGCTCATATAGGTTGGCCAGCCAATTCATGCCTTTCAGTTGGTAACCTTTCAGTTTCCCATTGAAAATTGTAGGCTGTGGAATATCTTCCCCTGCACGGATAGATGGATTTGCTAAACTGTAGCTCTCTCCAAAGCCAGTACCAGACTTGTTAGCAGCCCTTAGAGCAGCTGCCCGACTTTCCTTTGCATCTTCATCAAATGATCTGGTCTAAACAGGAAGAGGAAAATATGCATAAGATGATGAACATATTAACTTAACAATAAATTGTACAGTAAAAGGCTTTATACTTCACATTAAGACATAGGGTACCTCAAAACAAGATGAACCTGCTCCCATACCCCAAACCTTTCTCTCTTGTTTTTCTACCTGTTCAAGCACAAAAAGGGGCAACAGAACCAAGTTTAGATCTGGTACCCGAAATCTAAACTTTTATCTACTTGACTTCGCTGCTATTAAAGATCCTGGTTTTGGGGTCTCTACCAATTACTCTGCTTTCTGTTTTACTTGGATCCAAAAAACACATACCCGGGCCTGATGAATCTGGTAAGCATCCTCAGCATTCTTCAGAGCCTGGGCCTTGTAATAGTTACTATCTGAAAACAACATCTTCATGTTAGAGCTCTGCAGAATTAACCACCCAAATTAAAAAAAAAAAAAAAATCACATAAATTACAGTGATTACAGGAGAATTTTGCGCTTGAAACGGTAAATTTGCGTAAGAATTCACATAGTACAGTAAATTCCAAGAGTGCAAAAGAAGGATTGTGGATGAATTGCTTACCATAATCTTCCTGGGTGATGTTGACCACTACTCCTCCACCAATATCAATTTGCCTTTGGGTAGAGCTGTCTTCCAGTTTGCGTAGGATTTCTTCCTGTATTCCATCATGTCCAATATCTCGTTTACGACTCATAAAATGGGCATATAATTCAGTTTGTGTGATCAGGAAGTTAAGTTTTCGCTGCTGCCTCTTAGCCTAAAAAAAGAGCATTTCAAAAAAAAAAAAAAAAAGATGAAGGGGGTAAAAACAGAACAAAATATAGTTCAAGAAAAAAAAAGTTTTAATCTAATAAAATATCAACAATTAACCTATGTTGTATTATACATCACTTTGATATCAAAATTATATAATATTAGTTGAAAACAGAAACACCACTAACCACAAACACCTATATTAAAATATAAAATTGCTGTAAATTAAATGTTCTTTTAAATTTTAAAGCAATCATGGCAAAGAATACCATAATCTCCTGAAAGAAAGTTTGAAAGTTTTTTGTTTTTGTTTTGTTTTTTTGAAGTTTTATGCACACTGGAAAACATTTACAAAACTAAACAGCAGCAGAGGTCTACAGTAGATGAACCAAGAAACTAAAAAAACCCTCAAGACAATCACAGCAGGTAACTCCAGCATTCTGTTTTTTAGTAGTACAGAGAACTGTGAAAGAACACGTGAAATGCATACTGCTGAGATATTATCATTGTCCAGGGTTCAGCAAGATGTTGCAGAAACTGTTCATTCTTAGGTTCTAGCTTAAAAATGATACAGTAAAATTTGTCCATTAATTTACACCAGTTAAAACCATCACAAAGTATCTACAAATTTTCAAGAACTGAGAGAAGCACTATACATAAAAACATGATCTAATGGCTTAAGCATTAAACTAACCATAAGGTATTTTGAAGATTCAACCTCAGCTCATCACTGCACATGTAAGGTAACAACTGTAACTCCACCAGAGAGCTTTGGCAAGGAAGTTTTTTTTTCTTAAATTATAACCTTACCACTCTTTAAAAGAGTCCATGAATCAGTCACTCGGCCAACCCAAAAGTGATCACATAAAAATTCTCAATTCTGTATGCCCCAACAGTTCTGCTAACAATTTCTGCAAGTACCATACAGAAGGCACGTACAAATTATGATGTGTTTACAGTAGGGGGGAAAAAAAAAGTGAATAAAAAGATGGTTTGCCTTCTGGATTCATAATGATGAGCAAAACATCACAAAAGGCTGGCACTTAGTAACACTGAGTTATGTATGTGTCAGTGAGACACATGCTGTTTGTCTAATTCCTTCCTCTATTTCACTCATTTATAAAGAATTTAAGTAGTTCAAAGGCTTCTTACCACTTCTGGCTAATGTCAGAAGAATTATGTAAAGAATTTTAAGATAGCAGAATAGATGGAACACCACTGAAACTGAGTAAATATCTGAATTTGGTGGCCCAGATTTAGAAACTCAAATCATTTAATCACTTCTGTGTCTCCTCGGGAGATTAATTATCAGCAATTTGTGATTTTGCTGTACCTCTCTCATCTCCTCATCCAGCTTGCGTTGCTCCAGAGCCTCTTTCTCAGCTCTTTTTCGATGTTCTTTTTCTACTTTTTCATACTTTTTCCAGTAGAGAAGCATCTCCTTGGTAAGACGACGTGCCCGTGGCAGAGTTTCCTTACAGTTTTTCTGGGCCTGAAGAGCAGCTCGACGTACCTCCCTCATGCACTGATGGGCAAGCTAGGGAGAAATAAGATTTGAATACATAAGAAAAATGGGCAGACTTAGAGAAAGACAGCAATACAAAACATCAAATTTAATTACAACTAAGTTTTATCTTTCAAAAGAGAAAAACTACAATACTTTGCTCAGCAGTAATGCTTTTGAAACGGTGTGAGAGAATATGAACTTCCAAAAACTTCTTGAGATGCATACAAATGTGGAGACAGCTGCAGTATGACATGATACTTAAAGGATTGATCTGGTAGATAGGTCCTTGAAAGGAACTCAGGAGACCTGCAACTCTGACTCCTCTATTCCATTTTTCTGTGGTACCCGCTCTTTCTCGCTGTTTTAATAAGGCTGCTACAATGGCAATATTGGCAGTACACAATTGCGTTTACACATTAATACATTGAAAAGTGGGGGAGTATCCTACAATTTTCTCACCGTCTCATAAAGAAGCATAATACAATGCCATTTTTCATTCTAGTACACATAAATTAATGTCACTGTCATAATGGCCAAAATTGCTGGGTTTGATGTTTGTGACAGTTGTTTCTTTTCACCACTAAAATTTGCACATCAACAATTCCATCACACAGATTTCAAATGATCAAACAAAATGAAAACAAAGCAGAAAAGAGTACAATTTCAAAACCTTTAAGTCTGCTGCATCACTCATTTGTATAATATGCAATTTGTGATACCTACAAACACAATAATCACAGACTATTTGCTCAGACATCAAAAAGAAATTCAGTCTCTGGAAAGGATGCCCACAGAAGAACCTACCTACAGTGAAGGAGGCCCTGTTTTCTGCATCCCTTGCATAGAAAATGCTCCCTTTCTTAATAATGCATATATGGAATGTAAATTTCCTACATCATCTTACATCTGATGATTCTCAGCCATATACTTGATTACTTTTTAATTAGCCATATAAATCAATCAGGCACTTGAACATAACACTTGAAAAATGCTCAGGAAAGTATTACTAAATGTTCCTACAATAAAGCCTTCTAGGCAGAAACAATGACACTTTTCAGAGAACACTCTGATGAGGAGACAAATTTCTTTGGCAATCATTTAAGCAGATTTTTTTTTCTATTTTTAAACTTATATAGGAGTTGAGATTATGAACACATTTAATACTTCCAAGAGCCCTTTTGATTTAAACAATGTTTAAAACAACGAATTCTAACTCGTGGATGGGCAGTTCAAAAGCCAACAAAGCATACCAAAGTCTTTAGTTTATTGTATCAAAGATAAGTTAATTACAAATTAATAACCTAAATGTTATGAAAACCAAAAATACTTAAGAAATTTATGTGGCTTGTTTCTTCTATTGCTTATTAAACACACCAAAATAACACATCTACAATTGAAAAGCTGTATACATATTACTTATATACAGTTCTTTCTCCTATACTGTCCCGCCAGTATAGTCAGTGCTGTAAGAAACAAAGAGGTTACAGCTTCCTTATTACATTCAATACAAGAGTCACTATAGAGCTGAACACTTACCTTTTTGCTGTTGGTTAGGAAGAGGTTGCGTGCTGAGGCTTTTTGTTTGTATGCCTATAAAAGAACACCAGCCTAAAATTACTTAAAGGGTAATAGCTTTAGAGTATTTTAACATATCACTATCCATTCTTTAGCTGTTACACCTGTCAACCCTTTATTGTATAACTGCATACATGTTCTGTAACTATTTTTCATTTTGATGGAAACACCTTTCATCCTTCACAGTCAAAGGCACATAAATGTACTCCAACTCCTAAAGGAAGCATGTAAAACACCTCCATTTTCAGGAAGATTTCTTTAATTATTAGTTTTGCAAAATAGGGCTGTCCTACTCCACTGTCATCACTTAAAAGATGTTTCCACTGTTTCCCAAAGATTTTAAGAGTTAATGTAGATCCCATGTTGTTCACATCACCAAAATCAGTCTTTTGAAAATACAACGTCTGGCACACTGCAGCTATCCTCTGCCTGGTGTACAAGTCCATAAAGGATGATACAGCCATCAGTCATACTCAACTTGCTAGAAATTCAAAGTCTGTTAACTGTGTACTCCAAAAAGCAGGCTTTAAGATCCACTGACGACATCTCAACTAGTGATAGAGAACTGAGCTATCACAAATGTGCCTAAAGCTTCTCCTGTAAATGACAAAGTTTTCCCTAGGCTGTTTCTGAAGTAAGTTTCAAAAAATGTGCAAGCTGTAATGATTGAAAGTGCCTCTCCTGAACTTAGCACAAGACAAAGATACTGGTTTGCATTACATAGCTATCCTGCTGATTAGTGGGAGTACTTGCTCAAGTTTGCTGTTCACAGAAAAGGGTTGGATAGCCAAATGAAATTTGGCTAAAGCACTGCATGACCCACTCAGATATCATTGGTGATAAGAAATTAGAACTGCAGTTTGCTTACAGATAACAGCATATCAGCGTGGCCATTGACGACCACCAGAAAATCAGCTCTCACTTTACTCTGATTTTCCAAGTGTTACCTCTCCACTGAATTAATTTCCTATCTCCTTATCCTTTCTCGTTATCATCACTAATGCAGTGCCACTAGCCAAGCTCACCTTTGGCAACTCCTTTTTAACAATGCTAAGCCAAACTTTCCGCCGACGAGCATTAAGTTGTTCAATAGTCAAATGCTTTTTCTTGGACCCAGGTGGTGGTGTATCATGAGAAAACTTGGCAAAAACTTTGGTCTGGTGATGGTGGCGTCGTGGTGACTCCTCTGAAGAGAGATCTTCATCCCGTCTCCTCTTTTTCTTTACTTTTTTCAACTTGCCTGCATTAAAATAATGATCATGAAAATCTTTTTCTTTTTCCTCTTTTTTTGGGACCTTCCACATTTAGTCAGACATTTGTCCTAAATAAGCTATCCTAGCTGATTTTTGCATGGAACCAACAAAAAGCCAAACTTATCCCTGCTTGCCAATTCTAGTACCATCCACTTAATTCCTTGTTTTGAAACTAACTCCTATAGCATGTTTCCCTGCATAGAAACATACCCTAGGAGCTGGTATAGTGCTTCTCGTTCTGTGGTAAAAATTTATTTAAGACACTTAAAGGTAACACATCTAAATGTAACAAAATCAGCATTTGGTAGGGTAAGTTTCAAACCAAACTTGTCATTAGTTGAAAGAGACTGGCATGTTATCTCTTACTGCAGATACAGCTTTCAGAGGGAACTACCAGACAGTATTATCAGATATTAAAAATGCTCTTTCAGAGCATGCAAAACCATGGATAATACAAGATTAGAGAAGAAGAAGAAAAATCAACATTAAAGGAACTTGCAGATAGACAGGAAGGAAGAAGGCGAGTCCAAAATAATCTCCTTAAAACAAACAAACAACAAAAAAAAACAGCTCAAACTAAAGTACTTGCACTAGAGAGAATCTACGTTACACTGACAGTTCACAGCCTTTTCTTCCTTCCTCCTTACAGATCAACAGATGCAGCCAGCACAAACAAGAAAGGAAACTGTCCTTCCCACCATACATGCATCTGAGAAACTCCAGCTGAGAGGTTACAGAAGTAGTTCTATTTTAACTCATTTTGGACATCAATTCTGAGTTCCCTCTAATTTCCCCAAACAATCTCACTTCCTATTATTTCCATGTCACTAGAATTACTCATTCATGAATAACTGCATCGGGTACTGCATAGCTTATATTTTTTTCAAGAAATTATCACGTTTTCAAAAAAAATGAACAAATGGACATTGATACATAACAATATTTATGAATTTTGAAACTCTGCCAAGCACCATTGGGAACCATGAAGTATTTATTACATGAAAATTTCATTCTAGATCCAGAGGTCCACAAAGAAGATCTAAAACCATGAACTTTCAATTTATACTACTCTTTTTTACCCTAACTCTAGAGGCCAGAAGATAAAGCTCAGTATTTTCTGATGATTTCTCCTTGATACAACTGTCTATTAGCTTTCCATCCAAAACTTAAAGGTTTTGAGCATTTATGTTTATTCAAAACAAATAATACAGGAAAGGAGTTTAAATCACAGCAACCATTTAAAAAACACAAGGTTAGTGACTTTACCTTTTAATTTTTTCTCCTCTTTAAACTTCTTTTTCTTGGGCCCTAGCAGGTGGCGCTGCTGCTCATAGTAAGGGTCATGTGTAGACAGCAATCCTGCACTGTAGTACTGATATTGCTGCAACTGAAGTGGATGTAAATGAGCACACTCATGGAAACCAGATATAGCAGATAACAGAGATAGAAGATAAACAAGTTCACATTTTGATTGTAAATAAGAGATCAGTAAACATGCATCTCCATATTTAGCGTTGTTATCAAGGATTGAGGTGTCCAAAGTGAACCCACTTTGGGTACAGAGGTAGCTCCAATGTTCTACGTAGGCAACCAAACCCACCCAGTTAAATAAGAAGGGAAGAATGGGCAGTGAAGCTTACACTTGCAAAACATACTGCTCTATACAGGTGCTGCCCAGCAAGGCAGCACGTTATGGGCAGCGGCCCAATCAAGGACTTCCTCTTTGTTTTGCTTGCATTCCCAAATCACATACACATCCTACTTGATCATGCCAAAGGATAACAAAGAATGGGTTTAGATAAAAGGCATTTAAAAGATTTCCACCGTATATTCAAAGCAATATTTAACTAAAATATTAAGAATTATATAGAAGTTACATATAAACATGAAAATTATGACCTATCTGAAAACTGGATGTATAAATGTTTGTGTAGTTACATAGTATTTCAAGAGAAGCCAACACAATCTGGGTTTAAAAGTTAATGAGAAAGCAAAGGAAAGAAGTGGACACAAGCAAAGACTTGGGTGGGAAAACTATTTCTCCACTCCTCTGGAGAAATTTCAAAGCAATGACAAATTTTTGTTTCATACACATCTTGTGATAGCAGAGTAGGATGACTTCTTTCATCTGAGACCCACTTTCTGGCATAATTCAAAACAGCAATTATTTTTTTTTGCCAAAGCTCTTACAATTCAAAAAAAATACATTATTAGAATCAAAATAGTCAAAACGTGGCACAACTTTGAAAAACACAGAAATGGAGCAGGATGGTATGTTCTTATAGGGAAGAGGAAAAAAAAAACATAAGAAGAAAATCTAAAATAGAAAGTAAAGACAAAAAATTAAGTAAAGTAAAACCCAAAAGAATTACACAAAACAGTAAGGAACTCTCTTTCAGGAAGGTAAACATCACGTTATTACTTGCTGCCTCGATGATGATGCAAATATACTGCTTTATGCTTAATTTTAGACTTGAAACCCAAGGCATCTCAGTTTTGGTATGTATTATCCAAATCTAGCACTCTACATTTGCTCTAATGAACACAACAGAGTGTTGCAGAAGCTTTATGTACACATGTCCCTATACAATCTATGTAAGTTATCAAGAGGTTCTCAGCATAAGGGATCAACAGCTTTTCAATCTGTACATAATTAATTAAATAACCCTTGTCTGAAACTGTTATTAGATTGTTCTAGTTTATCAAACACTAGGGTATTTCCTAGTCCACAAAATGTTACCATTTTTCAGAAAAAGGTAAAAGCAATTAAAATAATGCAACCGAAAGAGAGAATAAAAATCAAGGAAAATACAAAAGTTCTGGATTTTTACCTCTTTGTCTTTGCTATATTTACTTTGATGTAGTTTCTTATATTTGTGTAATCGCAGCATATTGTGAAGCTCCTCCCTTGAAAGAGAAAACTCTTCTTCATCCTCTCCATCCTCATCACTTGGTGAATCTGTGTCACTGGAGTCATCGCTCAGAAGGATACTCTAAAAAGAATAAACGGAGACTAATTTAACAATCACAAGTCCCTGTACTGAATTGTTTATTTATGCAGAATGCTCTTAAGCCTTTATCTAATAAAGAGCTGGCAGACCTGGCCCAGCCACAATACTCAGCCTTTACAAAGTGTCTTAGATCTGAAATGCCTCCAATGGACAATCATTTTCTGACATACAATACTGTTTAGTAGCTAATCAAATGCAGGTTTTCTGATTTTCAGGGAGGTAGTTTTCTGAAAGTTTAATGAAAATTAAGATATTTCAAAAGTCAGTGCAGATGCTCCTGATCGTGGAAGATTCTTTCCAGTAGTGAGAAAAATCAGCATATAAGCAGGGGTATTTTATGCTGCATGGTTATAGGTGCTTTGCTACCGCATTTGTAAAGCCTGTCCTGCTACATGTATTCCTGCTATTCTACCACGTGCACCAGGTTTGGCTCTCAACTGACCTCTAGGCAAGCTGTTTTTGCTAACTAGAGAAGGCTGCAGTACAATGAAAAGGCAAAGATGGCATAATGCCACCTTTCTACTCTCTCTTTCCTTTCTCATCTGGACCTTGTACTGAGTACGTCTTAGGAAACAAACTTTCAGCTCAGTCCCAAATGTCCATTTAATGTACTTCGTAATAGCTCACTGTAACTTGTATAGTGCACTACAATTACTTCATGCTACTGAATGTATATTCTCTGAAATTTAACTTAAATGCTGCTGCTACCAAAACTGAAACGTCTACTGTCCATTTCATTACCTGATGGAAATGAAAGCCTTAAATCTACACAGACTATAATTCTATTTTGTTCTACTCAAGATCTTAACAGTACTTATTATCAACCATCACATTTTCTTCGTTCCCCATGTTTCTCAGATGAGAAGTCTCTGTAGAATGTCTTCTTTTTTCTTTTTTTTAAACTTTGGTCAGTGTTTTTTTTATGTAGAAAGGAAAAAAAAAACACATTCGTTTCTTCTTAGCAAGGGACATTAGTCTAACTCCAGGTACTTAAAAAGATAGTGCAGCAAACAGACCAATATAGTACAAGAGTAAAGAAATCCTTTGAAGGCCTCTTTTCAGCAAGATATCAAATATTAATACACTTCTGTATCACCTTAGGCTTATTCTTCAACATGATATTTTGCATCAATTAAAACTGCGTCTGATCATTTAGGGCAGCTCTTAAACACATCTGTCTAGCTTTCTAAGCTCTTGATAGCACATGTAAAGTAAAATTAAATGGACTACTGAGATGAGAACAAATAAACTTACTGTATTTGCCAATTTCATGTGAGGTAATGCTCTGACCTGCACTCAACTTTTTTTCTGCTATCTACTTTCTTACATGTTTGGATCTCCATGATCTATACTAAATGACAAGACAGAATCCCTCATTTACCACTGTCAACAAGGGATTAACTGGGACCCTCCTCATATTTCCTAACAGCTGCATTTCTTTGCAATATTCTTACCTTCAGCCACTTTCTGCTTTTCTTCAGCTTAGAAAAGTTATACAAGCTCCCTTTTTCAGACTTTGGTTCTGTTTAGAGAAAAAAAGATAACAAATTTCCTAAGAAATAATGCTTTTTCCAGCTTAAAACAAAGTAAGCAGAGATTCAATTTAGTGGATGACTACCTGGCTGCAATACTCCATTCAGGGAATGTGTGTTCAGCATCCCAGAATTTCCTACTCCAGAAGATTCCCCAAGCAAAGAGTTTGGAGGCTCTTCTTTAACTTGCATCAGGGAATCCCCAGCTTGAGGCAGCAAAGGATTGTCATCCAATCCATCCTCACTTTCATCACTGCAAGAAGAAACATAATATGGTGACAACGAAGGGAAAATGTACAAAATAGGAGGCACATACACAACTTTCCTTGCATGCAGCCATTTGCTTGGAAGCCTGTGAACTGAGTCAGCCTCAGCTTTAAGTCCACACGTTAGAAATAGGACTGTTAATAATCTCCTTCTCAGCAGCAGTTAATGATCAGACCAGTCTGGCTACGCTATCAACCCACACCCCCAGTCTCTAACTAGATTATTTAATTTGAAAAGCATGAACTAACCGAGAAGCTAAGTGTTGAGTCAAACCAAAGCACAACACTGTCATTCTCAGCACTCCCTTACATGTGAAAGATATAAGGCATTTTTTTCCCCTCTGTTCCTCGTGTGGATCTTATTACATGCCTGTAATACACCTGTTATCTATTACTCACACACTTTACAGTTCGGTAAGCCTGCAGTTCCAAAACACTGATGAAATTAAATGTAAGTTGTTTTGAGACAGAAGTGTACCTCTGATGACTCACTTCTCAGTGGTACAACCTACTGTCGTATAAATGCTGCATCCGAGAACACAGTCTGCATTTTGCTTAAGGCTACATGCCAGTTCCCTGAAAAATCAACTTAATGCTTGCTCATCCTATTTTTTGCTGGCAAAGAAAGTTTTGGCCACTCAACTACGAAAGAGCTTTAAAACATCTTGCCAAGTTGAACCTGGGCTGACAATATGCTGATTATCAATGTGAAGTAAAAAGTATAGTGCAAAATCTTTACAGGGAATGAGTTTATAATGAGCAAATCACTAATAAAACTCCTACTGCAGTGTTGCCTGGGAACAATATTATGAAAATGCTTGTCTGTCCTTGGTAATCCTAATGAGAAGGTTTTGGTACCTGGATATACTCCTGTTAAAGATGGCAGACGTCTGTCGTAAAAACTGATCCAATTGCAGAGCTTTCTCCAGATATTGCAGATAGAGGGGTTTTGCCAGCTCTGAGCAGCTGCCATCCTCCCTGGCGCCCAGCTCCGAGGCCATAGAACAAACTTCTCCTCATGCACAGATGCCTCGGAACACACAGCTGTCAAGAGGAAACAACAATCATCATCATCACCACCACCTCCAACAAGGAAGAACTAGGTGAGTAGGCAAACACATGCTACACCAAATGCCAATACTTAACACGTACCCAAAGAAGTGTGGGGCAAAAGGCTGAGGTTGCGGTTAATAGGTATGTTCACCAAACAAGCAGAAATTCAGACTAAACTCTCCACCACAAAATTATGAGTTTATGGATGCTACTTGATAAGAATGAGCACCGCACTGACCTAGCATGATAATTCAGATGCCTTAGCAAATGAGGACATAGAAATGGAAGGTAAAATGAATCCAGTCCTTGAACATCTAAAGCAAACTTTCTTCACTGTTAAATACATTTAACTCTTACAAAAAGGCAGCCGTGTATCATGAAAGTCAAATGAGTGCAATTAAATTATTTAGTTGAATTATATATGTATATAAAGCTGTTTTCCTCCAGAAAGAAAATACTAAAAATACTTTTCTTATGTGTTGTTTTTTTTTTTTAAATCGTTCAGTTCACAGCTGCAGTCTACAGAATACTTGTAAGACCTTTCCCTTAGAGGCAACACTAGCCTTACAGCCCTCAGAATACAACTGCTACCTGTTGCGCAAGCTACAATGCTTGACCAGAAAACCTGCCCCTCTGAACTGTTATCTTCATTAAAGAAAAAGGAATACATAGTTGCAATGTATTACAACCCTTTTCCATTTACAAATTTAGACTCTACTCCAGCTTTGTTTTTTCAACTAATAAAAATAGCCTTCCTGACTTTTTTTCATTTGTTCCCAGGACTTTGGATTCTCAGATTCCCCCACCCCCCCCCCAAAAAAAATACCCCACAGTATTTGCATTGTATGTACTTTAAAACCAAAGCTATCGTTTTATTGTTCTGTCAACTGTGGTTTTACTTTTGTTTATTGCACAAGATGTCATATCAATCGTTACAGTAATATTCAATCAACTGGAATTGTAGTTTTCTTTGATTAGGAAAGATGTCCTGAGTGATACAGTAACAGCAAGATAATTTTAACTGATCTCCAAACTCAGAGTTGTAACTGCAAATGAAAATGCTGTCAATGCCATAAATATGGTATTTACTAACAAATAAGTGCCTTTAACCAAAGCTTCTGCACATGTTGGATGACAAAAATATAAATAGCTTTTGAAAGACTTGGATTAAATGTTCTTCTAAGATTCTTCTGGTTTATATTAGTTCTTAAAGATGCTACAAATCTGAAGTAAACTTCACATTATTTTACTGCACAGGATTTCGTATCTGTTCAATTATTGAACTGTTACTGACTGAATTTTTTTAAGCTTATCCAAGTGAAAACATGAATTGAGCATCTGCTCTCCAAATTGTTCTCTCCATGTACACAGTCCAAAAATCAGCATCTAAAATTTTCCAAGTCCGTTAACCCCCCCAAAAACAATATACAAAGCAGACTCAAAACTTCCAATATTACAAAAGAACTGCAATTACCACCTTGAGACTATCAGCAGTGGTTGAACAAGAGCAAATCTTATTATTTCTTAATAAACACCCAGCCATGATTTAATGTCTTTACTCACACAGAATAAACAGCAGCATGCCAGGAGCTGTTAGACAGGATAACAGCCCTCAGTTAAAAATGACTTCTAGACTCAGGCTATCTAGGTTCAATTTTCTATATGCTAGATCTTCTTACACCTGACAGAAATAGAATAGATGACCTCTGTCACAAAATATGTTTCAAGCAGAGGTTAACAGAAGGAAGAAAGGACCCAAAAGCCTTCCATAAAAAAAAAAACGATTAAGATTTGTGTTTTCCAAGAAACTATCACCTATGTGTGTCACATTTTTTAACAACTGTCTGAAAATAAAACCAACCCAACCACCCACAAACAAGCACTACCTTACATCAAAGACTGTCTTCTAAGAGACAGGGTATAGTCATGAAGAAAATAAAGAGGTTAGAAAATGGGAGGAAACGTGAAATTTGTGCTTCTGGTGGAAGAAATCATTGTGGGAGGGGACAGAAAAGGACGTCAAAAAGGAAGACTTTTCTTTCCCATTAGTAACACTGATTTGTATCATATGAGCAGCTCAACAAAAAATTATATATAGTAAGGAGCAAGACTCAACACCTAGTATCATACCAGAAAAAAACACGGTGATCCCTTTACAGATATGTTTTGAAAAGGAGCAATAAAACAAGAACTAGCATGAGTTATGTTAATGCTGTATTATCCCAGTTTCCCAACCAAAACACCACGCACAACCACTGTTTAATGGTTTTGCTCAGAAGCACAGAGCATCCGGCACCTCTCGGCTCTTTGCAGAAGAGCCCTTTCCCCAAATTCAGCATCTGGTAGCACTGCAGGAAAGCAACCTGCCTCCTCTGCCTAGAAGAGGGCAATAAGCACCCATGAGTTCAAATGGATTCATCACTTCTGAGGACAACGACAGACTGAACACGCTTTTTTTCACCCCAATGAGACTTAACCTAAAAAAACTGTAAGAGCTTAACAGCAAAATGAAGGGAAAATAATGGGAGAGATTTGAGGTGAAACCCTTAACTGCCAGACAGCAGGCGGGTTGGAAGCATGGCAAACGCAAACATTTACCTGATCTAAAAGGAGCAGCTGGATGCTCCTCCAGCTTCCCGGGAACCCCTGGCCCAGAGCTGCCACCAGGCCGCATCCCCAACCCGCCACAGGGCTCATGGGGCTCCGGAGATGGCCCAGCCGAACACAGCTTCCTTATCTGCATGGCACTAAGGGCCCCAAAAAAAGGGGATGCCATCAAATGTGTTCACTAACCAAAAAATTCTGAGATTTCCTCAGGAGTGGCTCACTCCTACTGTATGGGCTTCGTAGGCAAACGTGAAAGCGAGTGGTAACATCCCGTCTGTAGCGACCGCAGTCATTCCTTCCCTATCCTAACAAGCTAAACTCCCCCATTGTGTGCTAGAGACATGCCAAGTACCTGTCTTGTCTGCACTTTTTCCAGATACCTGTGTTCTGAAACGTTATTTCCCAGTCCTGGAAGCCTTACGTTTCCATTCTCCAAGTCCTCCTCGTGCTGACAGTGTAAAAGGGCTCTTCGTTTCACCCCAGATGACAAGCTTTTGCTTGTCTTCCTATTTTCCTTGTCCCGAGAGGCTCCTGTACACACAAAGTTAATTACTCTTGTCTTCAGAACAGTTACTGGTTGGTATCCCGCCTACTGAATAATCAAATAATCACAGGCAAGCCTAACAATATTCTTAAATATATTAAAAATGCCCAAAACAAGTTCAGTGTTATAGAGGCATCTTAAATACAGGATGGTTCGGGCTTTCATTTATTTATACACTAACAGCCACTCAGGGCTTCTCTGCTGATCAAAGTAATAACCTGGGAAGCTAACAGATCCATTCCATCTTTATTCTCTGTTCTTTTTGTTCCCATTCTAGGTTTTAAGAAACAAAGATTTCCAAAGGCAAAACCTGCTTGTATACTGATGCAAGAGAAGGGGGGAACAGCCAAAAGGGATGCACCCAACAGCCCTACTCACTGCAGCAGGGAACAGCGGTCAGGAAACTGCACCGACACTGTTTCAGTGGATTTGTATGGTGAGGACATGCTTTCCTTGTCATCTTGGAAACAAAGCTACCCTTCTGCTTCCTCAGTTTAAGGAAATTTTTCATTACTGGTGGCAACATTTAGGTAAATACTGTGTTACAGGTGGTAAAATGACTGGATGCTGCAGGGCAATCCTTCTGCCATCACACCTTTCTTACCCATGTACTCCCACTTGATAAGAAGTTTCTGTATCAAATTCAGTAGTTATTTGCTTTCTCTCTTCTCCCTTCATCTCCCCCTGAGCAGTAACAGCCTAGAAAATGCGCACTTGGAACCGAATAGCTGCTGCGCTGGCTGGCTCGCACTTTGAATCCTTCAGTGTTCTTACCTAATCAGAAGTTCACACTGAAACTATTTAATTGCATCACGTGGCCCTTTGAATTATTAAAGGCACAAGTCAAACGCCACCACAAGGTTCTGAGTTCAGCTACCAAATCCATAAAAATAACCTTCAAAATGGTATGTTTTTTTAAAGAGCTAAGTTCACTTTTAAGACACCCTCCTCGTCCTTCTTTAAATCACATTGCTCAATTCCATGTTAATGCAGGTGTGGGGTTTATTCATTTACTTTGCTTTTCAGGTCTGTCCATCACAATGTCTAGTCAGTAAGCAAACACCCAGCACTGGAGAAGAACCCTTCAAGGACACCATCAGAAAGCAGAATTACACAAGGTTTCTAATTTTTATACCCATCAACGTGCACAAACGAAGGAGCAAAACCACTGTTTTCATGAAGCAGCCTAGCTTTGAAGGTAGACTCTCCCAGTTTAAATAAATAACTACTGGCCATTTCTGAGTGAAGCCCAGCAGATTTTTGCTACCAGTATCAGTTTAAAGCCCCGGCAGGGGCACGCTGCAGGTCAGAAGTTCTGCCTGCCCAGCAGTTGGGAAGGATTTTTGCTTTGGATGGGTTCTCCAGAGTCGCCTTCTCCTCAGTCACTGGCATCTCTACATCTCAGGTAAGGCCCAGATTACCTTTTTTTTTTTTTTTTTTTTTTTTTTATGCCTAATGCCAGCATCAAACATTATAGCAAATACTGACAGTAATTGCACTCCTGAGGGCACATGCACAAACACAAGCTACCGTGCAGGTACAAGGCAGAGCACAGCAGCTAATCCACAGTGCCTGTTCTTAGCCTCTGACTAAGTCTAAGATGCAAGGCAAATCAGCAAGGTAAAACTAATCCAAAGAGTCTCAGTTGTCACACACTACACATATGTGTATGAACTGTTACCAGCTGGCAGGAGAGCACACTTACATACTCAAATATTTCAGCCCACAAAAGCAGTTTCTCACCTCTCCTCCCTCTAACTAGTGCAAGCACACGGGCAACACGATTAAACGGACAAAAAGCTGAAATCCCAGCTTACCCAAGGAAATTATGTCTCTCTCAAATCCCTTTTTACATCATTCAAAGTTTTATCCATAGACCAGGATGAAGAAGTAAAGCCAAGGGAGCAAGAAAATAACCTTCTATGCTTTTTTTTTGTTCTCTCACAACTTTAGCAATCCTCTATTTTTTCTTGTGTGGTCTTCTCATGTTTTGCATTTTGGCACCAACTCACCAAGACTTTCCAAACTGAAACGAACATCTAAAATCCTGTTTTTTTTTTTTCCTTGAAGAAATTTACGAATCAATCAGGCAAACTCTCATCAAAATAGCAGAATACTGTAAGGACATCTTAGTAACATCTCCAAAACAACTCCTGACAAACATGTAAATCTACACAAATAAATCAAGATTTACATGGAAAATGTACATGAGTACAGTACTATCAGTTTGGTATATTTTTGTCAATTTCCTTACATGCATGTAATCTCTAATACAGGCAATTGCGGTGGCATAAAACAGCCTGAAAAGGTATTTTGCTTGGAAGAGAATTAAAACATTGAGAGGGAAAAGACGAGCATTTTATTTGCTTTGATAAGCGTATAGTTACACTGACAACTGTTCTCTGTGGTACACTATATGCCAGATCTTAAAGTAATACATAATCCCTGTCTAGTCTTTTTATGGCAGTAAGTTTCTTAAGTATAACTTTGATACACAAGAGATTATTGCTTTTCAAAAACTAGAGAAGGATATTTATATGAATTTAAAGTCCTCGGTCTCCACTAAATTCAAGCTGAATGAATAAACAACAAGCACATGCAACTGAAGACACGTTTGCACCTTTTTGGTTTGAAATGGATAAGAAGTCATTTTTAATTGCTTTTCTGAGTAATTAAATTAGTTAAACCTAGATACTGTTCTATTTATGGTACTTTGCTGATTTGCTTTTGTGGCAAGGTTTTATATTGCTTTCCAAGGAATGAGACAGCACTTCATTGATCTCCGCTCCACTTTTTAATTGCTTTTAAACACAGAGAAGAGCCACTGGGATACAAGCCCTGCATTTTCTAATTGCAGAAATAATGGTCACAGACTATTAAAAAAGAAAAAAATGCTGTACAGCTCTGCAAAAACCTTACTGGAAGCGCACACGTAAGCAAACCACAGAACACCTTGAGCGATACCAAGCGCAGAAGCTGGCATGTCACGGCTCTGCTTCCACGTTTAAACTAGCAGGAAACCAACCAGAAGAAAGCAAGACATCAAACTATGTCATAGTAGTCGCTCAGGGAGATTACGTCTTGCCCCAGGAGGGCAGCCTCCAGCGCTTAGAGACCTCTGATGGCGCTTCCAGACCCTGCACTATGCAAGCACACGCCTGTTACCCTCGTACTCTGACATTGCTTCACCCCTGGCTGTGTACACAGAGCACGAGCTGCAGACGGACGGTTTGGTTTTTGCTCCCTCCGTCCCAGCCCACGGAAGGGGAACTATGCCCAAGCAAGCTCTGAGAGGACCATTTTCTTCCTGCCATCTAAAATAACCCCTAGCATGTAATTTAGCTCGTCAGGCAGCGTGCTTGCCGCAGAATTTACAGCTTGTTACGCTATCCCCAAGCGGAGCACAACTTGCTCGTTCAGACAGCCAAGAAACGCGAGGCAGGGTTTGAAGCAACTTTAATCAAGTACGAGCCAGAGATGCCCAGAAGGAAAGGCTCCTAACCCCTGGGGAAGGGCTGGGGGTGCAGGCAGGCCTCCTGGGGCTCCCTCCCTTGCTGCTCGCTCCCTCGGCAATGGGGGGCAGCAGTGGCAGTCGGGGGGGGATCAGGCGCTACGCTGCCGTGTAGGCGTGAGAGCGGTGACAGTGCAAAGGCGATTATTTTATTTTATCACGTTTTGGGGAGCTGCGAGCGTTATGAGGTGCGCCGCACAGCTCCACGCGACAGATTCATCTGAGAATAAAGTAAAGCTGTAGAAACGGACGTTAATATCACTATCAAAACGAGCTTGAGTTTAATTATTTCGCGAGCACGTGGCCGGGGTGCCTGAAGGGGCCAACGGGCCGGGGCCGGGAGGGGCCGGGCGGGCAGGGGCCGTGCAGCGCCCCCGGGCCCACCACCCGCAGCGCCTCCCTATCCCCGGTGCCCGCACCCGCCGCCTCCTTCCTCCTCCTCCTCCTCCTCCTCCCCCCCCGCTCCCGATCCGTGCCCGCGGGCACCGCCCGCTCCCCCCCCCACTCCCCCTCCTCCCCCCCCCCCGCTTCGCGCACGCGCCGCCGCCCCCCGCGCGCACGTGCGGCCGCAGGTGCCGGCGGCGCCCCACCCCCACCCCCACCCGCCCCAACCCCCCCCCCGCGGCCCCGGTGCGGGGGATGGGGGGGGTACCGGGGAGCCCCCCCCCGGCGCTGCGGGGCCCGGCGCCTTTAAGAAGAGGCCCGGCCGCCGCCGCCGATGATGGGGGGGTGTGGGGGGGGGCCTGGGCCTGTCCCCGCCGCTCGGCCCCGGCCCGGCCGCGCTGCCCCCGGTGCGGGCGGCGCGGAGGCGGCGGCGCCGCGCGGCTCACCTGGGCGGCAGCGGCGGCGGTGGCGGCGGGGGGGAGCCGGCTCCGGCTGCGGGGCGGCGGCGGCGGCGGCGGGAGGGCCGGGGGCGTCTCGGGGTCCGTGCGCGCCGCTGGGCTCCGCTCCGCCCGGCCTCTGGCCCCGCGCTGCCGGGGCTGGCGCCGCCCGTGTCGTGGCGCGGGGCGCTGCCGGCTGCCGCCTCGCCAAGATGGCGCCCGCGCGGCTGCTGCTGCTGCTGAGGAGGAGGCGGCGGCTGCGGGCGCGGGGACGGCGGCGGCGGCCACTTTGGCTCACTGCGAGGAGAGGAGCAGGGACACGGGGAGCCATGGCGGGGGGGAGGAGAGGCGCCATGCCCAGGCCTGAACAATCGAGCCCCGCGCCGCCCCCCGCCGCCCCCGGCCCGCCGCCCGGCCCCGCCGCCCCGCCCGCGCCGCCGCCGCCTCCCCGCCGCCCCCGCCGCCCCCTCGGCGGGCCCCGGCCCCGCGGCCGGCCGGCGGGGGGCCCGCGCGCATCGATGCGCTCCGCCGCGCGATTGGTCGCGTCTGGCGCTGACGGAAATTGCCGAAGGGACTCGGCCGAAGCGGCCGGCTGAGCCGGCGGGTCTCGCGGGAGGCGGGGGAGCTCTCGCGATGCCTGCGGGACGCGGTTGGGGGGGGGGGGGGCGCCGGAAGCGCAGGGCCGCGCTCGCCCTTGAGCCGCCGGAAGGGCGGGGGGGAGCGGGAGGGGAGGGGGGCGCTGCCGGCGGGCGGCACCGGGGAGGCCCCGCGGGGACCCCCCCAGGGACCCCCGCAGCCCCGCGCGGCCCCCGGGGCTCCTTGAGGAGGCCAAGAGCAAGAGCGCGGCTCGGGCTCCCCCCTGGGAGGCCGCCCGTGGAGCTCAGGCTGGGTCCTGCACCCAGGCCGGCCCCGCCTGGGCCTCCTCGAAGCCCTGCACCCAGCGGCCCTCCCCGCCCCTATCGGACTCGCTGCCGTGGGCCCTGTTCTGAGGGGAGCGGGTGGGCCCAGGGGAGTGCAGCTGTGAAATGCGAGGCTCTGAGCAGCCCGCGTGTTCCACAGCATCCACCTGCCTAGGGAAGTCTTGTTCCAGATGAACGGTATGAAATCCAGTGCTGAGAAGGGGCCCATCTCCTAGCAGCCCAAGTGAAACAGACTCCGTCTCCACATAAAAACCTGTATGAAACTTGTTTCAAACCTGGTTTATTTTTTCTACAGCAAACTGCGACAAAGTACCTATACAATTTAGTTACAGAATACCATTAAGGTTACACCAAAAAATGGTCCAAGACTCAGGCACTGCCTGCACGTCCTTTGTCACTGTGGCAGAGCACTATCAGCTGGAGAAGTTTTACTTTTACTGAATAACAGCCAAAGCAAGCACACCGAGAATAAACTAGTTTTGCTGTTATATCTTACTTGGAGGAAAATGCTAGACACCTTTGCAACTAATTTAACTGTTCTCCTCCCACTTTCAGAATACAGACACTTGTGCATATACACACATTACTGCTACTGCCTTATCTACACAAGTCTGATAGAGTAGGGCTGACACACAATGGCAGAGTGCAACATAATAAGCAGAATGCTTCTTTTGTCAGCTAGCCTAAAATCTCCCTGAGTTGGCAGAAGAGTCCTTTTAGTGAGTACACCTCTGCCGTTTTTGCCATGACAGCTGTTGGTTAGGGCGGGATCCTTTGCACTCTCCTAATCGTGGCTGTTGTTTAGATATACCAAGAGACTTATCTGTGTATAAACCAAGCCCACGTTAGTTGGCCAGAACTCGTATTTTTTTTTCCAAGCAATCCCTTTCTAATCTCAATGAACAGACACGTTAGGAGCTCCCCTATTTAGATGTTTGGTCTGTGTGGGAGTTTTACATACGCTGCAACAGTTGACAACAAAAGAACCAATACAACTGAAGACACTTGTCTAATAAAAAAGTCAAGAGCAAAACCAGCTCATAAAAAAAAAAAAAAAAAAGATCTCAAAATCTCAAAACAGATCTTGACAAATCACACAGCAGGAATTGCCTTAGCATTAGAGAGACCATCATTATTTCCCATCAACAACCTGTTTATCTGTCCTTTTAAAGAGAGGAGTTTTCATTTGGTACTTCTACATGGGGAACAGCCCCTTTTCATTCATTTGGATGTCCTCAGATTTGCAATTTGAGCTCACCAAGTCACCTGTATCAAAGATTTTTTTTACAACTAGTTTGAGGTTGGTTTGAAGTTCTCCCACAGTCTTGCCACTTGATTTTGATTCTCATGCTTTTCCTGACAAAGTAGATCCTGATTGTTGAAGGATGTTCGACTCATTGCTCCATTTGGGGAAAGACAGTCCCTGTCATCTCTATGCGCCCCATCCTTCTGTGGATCGTTTTTCTCATTTATTTTCATGGCTGGCCTGATCAAAAGCCCATCCTCATTCATCCTGTAGTCTTTCACTGCTTTCTCCCTTCGCAGCTTCTGGTCGCCTGCCAGCTGACGCAGCTCCTTTGGCAGCTCCCTGCAAGTGGGCTGATAAGGGAAAAAGAAAAGAAAGAGAAAAGAAATCAAAACAATACATATGCATACACATGCTCTACTTTTGTTAATATCAGATAAGAGCTCCCTCTGTAATTAGCCAATGAAATAGAATAATCATCTCCCATTACATCTACTGAATGCATTAACTACCTGCAAACACTATCTTGGGGGGAGGGAGGGGGAGACACTCCTCTCCCTTTCAAAGGCAACCCAAAGATTAGGCCTGCTTTATTGTTTGTTCCTTTATTACGCAGATCTTCAAGATTTAAGTAATATTTTGCATATGGGATTTAGATTTCTCCTGAGATCTTTTGCACTATAAAGGTGTGAAGACCCCATAGAGGCATGACCAGTTCAGGTTTCCTGGTAGGAGCCACTGCAAAGGCAACTTTTCTGGCTTTTCTTTAAAAACATGGTATTTGTATCCTAAAAACAGATGTATATATATAAAAAAACAACAACATAGTTTATAAATCAATAGAACAGCTGCTTTGGAAGAACATGAGAAGAAATGCTCTCCTTAAAGGTTGGACTAGATGATCTTGGAGGTCTTTTTCAACTTGAATGATTCTGTGATTTCTTGACTTGGTTCTGAGCAGTGCATGGAACTCTGTACAAAACATCACACTTCCATTCATTTTCATTCAAAAACATTTGAGGATCTGCTATTAACAAGGACTGCTATTAACAAGGACTGCAGTGCTCGCCGTGTTTGTAGGAACAACAAAAACATCCACAACTGCTTTCATCTATAGAAAGGGGAGTTGCACATAAATAAGAAAGCTTGCTAACAAGCAGCCAAGCAAATTCAGTTCTAGCAGGTTGCATGGGGACAACTTCAAGACAACACACAGGCAGCACAGAGCAAACATTACTTAACGGCAAAACATCACAGAAAGTGAAAGGAAACCGGCAGGACTGCAGAGCAGGGGAACAGAAACTATTAAATAATTACCCTTCAGAACAGTGAAGCCCCATCCAAATGAAGAAATCAGGAAGGATGAAGTTGCAGAACAAACAAAAGGCAGGCCAGAAGAATTTAATTATTATTTAGCAAAAACAAAACAAAACTTTCTGTAAACACAAGAAGCACATAAAACATCAGCCATGCTGCTGGGCCAAGCGATGGTCAGAACACAAAAGCAGCACAGGAACAAACACAACATATTTTCACTTCTGCATTCAACATGAAAAAATGTGGAGGCTCCCACCCCAAAAACACTTGTTGTGTATCCAGAATGTTTCAGATTGTTGCATAAATATTTGTCCTGATACTTTAAACAGAAACAGCGAGGTGCATTTCACCCAAGATTCCTGGAACAGTGATGAAACAGCTGAACAAGCAACTGTAGTAACTTGCTTAAAACCTGCCTTGATATCCAGGGACTGGACGATGGTGCATGTTTAAAGACAGGCCAGGGGAAGACGGGAAAGCTTCATGCTGGTTCAGGCAGCTGTCGGTATGGGCACACTGGCAGAAACACCAAGAGCAGAAGAAGTAAAAATACAGGTAGGATACTCTATGGGAGTCATCGTAGCCTTTGTAAAGGGAAGCCACGCCTCACAAAACCTGCATCTAGAAGTCCGCACAGATCCAGAGGAAGGCAAAATAGTTCAGACAGCATTAAGAAAAAAAAGCAGATGAAGCGCTTAGTTGCAAACACCCCACCTTCAGTTCTGTTTAGCCAGAAGAACTTGCATCCAGCTTCCCGACTGCCACAGCTGTGCTACAGTACCAAAGCTCTGCTTGTGAACAACCACCAGTTAGAGTGCTGCGCTTCTAAGAGATCACTTGCTTCTTAACACCGATGTGCTCCCAGGCAGCATTTGCTTCTTTGAATCTAAGTCCTACACATCAAAAGGCAGTGATACTTCCAAACCCCTAACCACATACAACAGAAATCTACAAGGACAATTGGAAATTTCACACACAGCTCCTGTACTAGCTTATTTCTAGAGACAGCACTGCAGAGGCACAGAAATCCATTTTACTTCATTGCTGCGTCCACAAAGAGAGTAATTACTCCTGGCAGAAAGCGATGCTGAAAATACAGGAAATAGCAGAGACCCAGAGTTGGGAAATCTAGGATGAGCTCGCTCTCAGCGGTGAGGGAAGATCACCACTTGAGAAAGACAGAATCACACAGAATCACAGAATTTCTAGGTTGGAAGAGACCTCAAGATCATCAAGCCCAACCTCTGACCTAACACTAACAGTCCCCACTAAACCATATCCCTAAGCTCTACATCTAAATGTCTTTTGAAGACCTCCAGGGATGGTGACTCCACCACTTCCCTGGGCAGCCTGTTCCAAAGTCTAACAACCCTTTTGGTAAAGAAGTTACACTTTACAGCACAATTACATTCATCAGCCTAATTCACACCTATCTTTCCTCATCTTGTACTGGATGCAGCAACCCCTAAGGGAACGCAGTGACCTCGCTGCAGGGCAACTGAGGAGGCTTGGCTCTTTCTCCTTGATTATGCATGTTCACTTTTCCTTTCTTTTTCTGTTCCTGAGAATAGGAACAACAGAGGGCCCCACCCAGAGGCAGAATCTGCTCCCAGAGGCAGAATCCCCTGATTAGACAGAGAAAGGAGGGAGTTGCTAGTTGCCCTGATAGCCATTGTTCAGCATTATTCCTCAGTACTCAGCATTACTCAATTCACAGGCAACCTTGGTCTGGAAAGCCAAAACATCTTTTTCACCGCATGTATCCTGATACTGTTGTAAGACACACAATAGCTGTTGGCATGATGAATTTCTGGATGCAGCAGTGACCCAGGAAAGATTAGGAGGATGCTACAACACTAGTCTGAGCTGAAGTTCAATGGTGTCAGCTCTGATCTGGAAGCTGCAATTCACCATGGCAGCTTGTGCAAAATAACTTTATGGTCCCGGAGCATTCATGGGCTTTGCTGCAGTCCTGCTTCAGCAACTGAGGACTCACTTCTGGTTCTCCACGGTTGCCATAATGCATGAAGAGAGCACAGTAGACTCCTATTTCATGTTCTCAGAGTGTTTCCCCTGCACAGGTATTTACTTCAGAATCTAAGGAGATCCACTGTTTCTCCTGAAGTAGCATTAGAACTGCGTCAGATGATGCTTGGAGAACAAAGTCATCAAGCACAGGGACTCTGCTGCTGCTGGAGTCTGGCTCCAAGATAAGACAAGCTCATCATACCAAACTGCTGTACACCAGGAGTCCAGCAATGTTTTTGCTACAATGGTGATTGAACAGTTAGAAGATCTACATCCAGCAAATTCCAAGTAAAAATGGGCCCACTTTACTAATAAAGAAAGGCAGCTACATTGAAGAATTAGGATGTTGAACAATTAAGTACAGTAGACTAGAAGTTAACTATGGAAGGTCAAATAAGAAAGAAAGGACAATGTCCAGCCATGTATAAATCCTGCTAGATTCAGGTCACCTTTAAAAAAGAAAAAGGTAACTTCAAGAGGTTGACTCTCTTCATTCAGTGCTTTCAATCAGATTGCTCCATATTCTTTTAGTTGGTATGAGACCTCTTCAAGTGATATTTGGTAGAACTATATCCCAACTACAAGCCAGTAAATCCCACAGAGCTTAACTTAAATTTTAACTAGTCGGTATAAGAAGTAAAATAGCTCTTTTACAGTAAAAGGATTTTCCAAGTAGCTTTATACTTTAGCTCCACAAGAGAACCGGATCTGAATAAACGCTCTTTGATTCAGGGAATTAATAAACAGTCAGAGAAACTACAAGTTGCATAAAACTATTTATTATTTTTAACCAGATTTAGTTGAACTTGTCAACTCACAAAGGATGTCCTTAAAATTAACTTTGATTTCTTACTTTATTGAAAAAAATCAAAAAAATAAAAAATAAAAAAAAAAACACAAACAAATAACAGAAAAAAAAAAAACACCAAACCATGGAGGTTTGCTTGGGCTTTAAATGCGTATCAAGCAGATTTTTGTTCTAGTATGGGACTTTCATCTGTGTGATCCTCTTACAAGATATAAAAAGGAAAATGATTAACAGTGAAATGATGGTAAAAATGGCTATTCTTACTGTCCATACTACAAGATTCCTAAAGCAACTGCAAGTATGACCATCAGATGTGATATTAAATAAGCCTTAAAAATGCCATTTGAAATGCTCATGATCAAATTAATCCCTTGGCTAATCTTATGCAGTAAATGGATTTAAGAAAGGATTGGCTTCAGCAACTGTTAACCTGACTACTGTTTGAAAATTCTACAAACAAATAGCCCAATGTTAAGTAGAATTACTCTGTAATCTTTTCACTTTTAAAAAACACTTATTTTCCCCTCTATCCGTCCTATGTTTGCATGCATTTTACACTGGAAATTCAGATGTCATGCTCATTTTTTTCAATGAGGTATACACAACCTTCTGTTTTTGAAAACTCTTCTTTCAAAAGAAAAGGTTTTCAGATATGATCTGTGAAGCAACTGTGACCTCTTGTGGTTATCTACATTCATCTCCTCTTAAATCCTCACTAATGGGATTTACTGCTCTGAGCCCTTACATAGTTCTCAAAGGATTCAAGTCTGCACTCAAGTGCTTTGTTAAACCAGGGCAAAGAAACAGATAAACCTGTTCCTTAAGATAGACCTGTATTCACTTTTCCAAACAAATATTTCAAGGTATTTACAACCGCAAAAATGAGCTAATGACATGATCTAATCATGTTAGTTCAGTCTCCTCATGATGAATGAAGATATCTGGCAACTTACCTTTTGCTCTATCTTAACAGCAGCCATATCTTACATAGTTATTACAAGCCCTGCTAAGATTTCTTCACTAAAGACACTGAAAAAGACCACACCATCACCACTGCCTATTTGGTTTGCATGGAACTTTCTTCCCATCAGTGAAGAAGGTCAAGTTCCTTAACCAAAAATCCTGCACCCCACCACCTCCATAAATGAAGAAGGAATTACTGAAGTGTCTGCCATACAAAAGCCACTAAAAGTTATCTGGACAGCAATACTACTGGCTCTACGTAACCAAAGATTAAAAGTGTTACTTGACTGGATTTTTTAGATAACTCAGATGACAATAGATTTGAAAGAAAAAAGTAACTCATGTCCTTACGGAAATAAAAACCTTTGGGCAACAAAACATAACATTTTTCAGAAACACACAGGATATTCAAATAACTCAGCAGTAAGGGTGAACAACTGAAGAAAAAAAAAAATTAACAACTTTTGGGGAGTAAAACTTCTTATCAAACCAAAGCAACTCTGGCAGCTCCAAATAACACCACTTTGCAACTGCCTGTTGCTCTTCATGTCCACAAACACACATACCCTCCACTGAGCCCAGAGGTTCTCAAACTCAGATCAGAATGAACAGAAGGCATGTGTTCATTCCTTAACAGTTGCAGCTCACCACCCACAGTACTAAGTTAACGTGCATTTGTGCAAATAGACTGACGTGAAAGGCAGGCAGATCACAGAATCACAGAATCTCTAGCTTGGAAGAGACCTCAAGATCATCGAGTCCAACCTCTGACCTAACGCTAACAGTCCCCACTAAACCATATCCCTAAGCTCTACATCTAAACGTCTTTTGAAGACTTCCAGGGATGGTGACAGACACCATCACTTCTGCTGCTGTGCTACAGAAGCAAGATGTGGCATGAAGTAGGGTGCACAGCTGCAGAAGAGGAAGCTAATTTAACTATGTCCTCCAGAGTTCATCCATCAGAGCCTTAGATCATATTACCAGGCCGAAATACAAGCTAGGACATACCCACCTTTGTGCTCCTAAGGTGATCTCCAGATCCATTCCGATAAGCATTTAAGTAATCATTCACCACAGCTGTTAGGTCAGACATCAAATTACCCATTAGAGATGAGTGGACCATCAGAAGGTACATAGCCTTCAGAGCAAGCACTTGAAGCAGAGAAGGTGGAAAGGGTCTCAAGAACCATATATTGGGATTCTCCTGTGTATCCCAATACAAATGAAAACAGTTATTCCAGTAGCAAGAATTACAACAAAACTTTTCATCACGTTCTACTGCAGTTTAAACAATATTGCCAGATCCTGATCTCTATTTCAGTACTATTGAACGCTTGCAGTTTCTAAGGCCATCTGCATACAACCCTGGGGATATCAGAGAAGAGGAACTCTGGGAGGAATTACTTCTTAAAAAACAACAGAAAAAACAACGTACACCTACTACAGTGTGTAAAGCTAGTTTGTCTCTCATCTGTCTAAAACAAGGTAGGAAACTAGCTGCATCTTTCAAAGAGTGAAACCTAAAGATCAAGTTGGAAAAAAATCTCCCATCAGGGAAGCAGCCAGGGATAGGAACAATTTCAGTCAGCACAACTGAAACTAACTCTCATGTTCTGTAAGTCCCAGTGAAGCAGCATGACCATGATACTGTGAGCAGAAGTATCGCTACAGTCCCTTATGGTGGTATACTTACTATACACGTATTACACAGTCATTTTTTACTTTTCATCTTCAGACCAATAGAATGACTTGTGAAAGCTAAACATGGAAGGCAAGCCTGTTGTCATTTGGCTTAGATTTGCCATACAGAATTCTCTAAAATGAAATTCTGACAGACGCTATTGGAATTCAGACACCAAAGTAAAAAATAAAGACGTGTTCAAATTTGAGATTTCACTGAGCAGCTATCAGTTTAAAAATAATTTGCCTGAACAAATTATAGCCATATCAAAAGATATATAATTGAGGCTTTTGATGAAAACTTCCTATCAATGAATAGATTGTGCAAAACCACTCAGATTTACTCAGGAAGTTACAAAACTAGTATAAAGGCAGAAAAAGATGGTCTGGCAGAACAGAGCTTGTTCCCATTCACAAAAGAAATCCTGTCTGCATAGTGGGGTCTCATTAAGTATCTAGCTCCTCCCACATTTAACAGTATCTTTGGAAGTCCTCCTCCCAGCCCCCTCAACTAAAAGAAAGGTCAGGTGATTAAAAATTCAACAAAGAGATATCACACATGGCACCAGCCTATTTACATGCTATTTATCCAGGTTACACTCCCCAGATCTTGGGAACTTCTTGCCTATTAAGACTTCCCTTGCCTGTCCCTCTCTGAAAGATTAACAAAAACACGGACAATTATATAGCAAATGACACTGAACTGTGCTGTTACTCTCATTTTTCCATTCTCGCAGTGCTGGCTAGAGTGTTTCCTCTTTCCCTACATGACTCAGGGTTCATTTTACCCGATTTGTTCTTTTGGAGCTAGGTTTCAGAATTAGTCAAGTATATTAAGATATCCAGACCATTTTTTACCAGTTACGCAAAACTTCTATTGCACAAGCTTTGTGTTTCTTCAATACTCAATTTCAAATGTACTATTAGGAAATACTAGCATAAGCATTGACGGGAGCTGAAGCATGCATCTGTCTCCCAAATGACTATTACGAAATGTCCTTAACTACAGCAATTTGACTACTAAAGAGTGCCATGCTCTTAAAAAAAAAAAAAAAAAAAAAGAATCTGAAAAGGGGCACAGCACAGCTCACAATTCAGTCTTCAGAGGTGCCTCACTGAATCAACTCACTGAAGCCACTTCCTGCCTGCACTTCATGAGGGCATCCCATTTGGAAGGTATCTTCAAGTGCTGCATCAAACACTCCTGCAACGTGCAGACACGGTGTGGAAAGTAGCCTCCTGTTGCCATTGAGAACTGCAGAACATCAGCCACCTGTGATGGAAGAGATCAGTATGTCCTCCCCAGTGTCTGATGAGCAAAAGCAGAGAATGTGGAGATTTGACAGAGGGGAAGCATATTACAATACAAAAAATATACTGCAGACACATTAATCCTCATTTTGACTGTATACAATTGCAGAAGTAGTAGTCTGACTCCTTAAAGCCATCAAGTTAAATGAAGAGTAAATCAGGTTATAAGAATGATTTCTCCAGACAGCACATTAGGAATAGTATCAGAAGAGAGTAAGCACACAGTGATACTTCCCCTACTTCTTGTTGCTTTTTTTTTTTTTAAACACAAAGTAGTGACGCAATGCAAGGAAAACACGATGAAAGAATATGTAAATGGTCTAAAACCTTTTGACAAAAAACTGATTTTGCCAGTAAAACTTATCTTTGACAGCATACAGACCCAAAACTGAAAGAGACAACAACCTACAGCAGTAACTGCATGGCATATTTTTTGCTTGTTTCCTATGCTGGTTTTATCCTTTTTACCCTTCACAGTATCAGGCTCCAATTTTTGCTACTAATTAGGGAACACTAGGATGACTGGGACTATTTTAACAGGTGCAGAGCGGTGACAATGGAAAACAGAAGCTTGGAAGAGAGTCTACCCACCAGGGAAGCAGAGAAGAGAAACTGAAAAGGCTAGATCCACCTTCAAAATCTAATACTTGAGTGATGCATCGTTAGAACCAAGTTCTCAGACTTTCTCTCCTACTCAAAACCCCAGACTCCTACTCTGGTCCTCTGGAATCCCCGCTGACCTCTCATAATCCTTGTCTCCTTTCTAACTTTGTTACGAAACCTGAAGCCAACACTCTTAATGCAAGTATCTACAGACCTGCCAACAAAACCTGGAGTTTACATGCTAGCCCAGTTTTACTGCAAGCGTTACAGCTGAAGCTGCTGTTTGAGCTGTTCTACCAGGAGCTGTCCATGTGCTATCCAGACCAGGCCATACAGCGCTTTACAGCCCCAGTCCAACCCCTGCAATGGTGACAACAGGATTTTCTAGCTTTGACTTCTTCTGGCCACTTACACTGAGTGCAAATGCCAAGACTAGCCCCCCAGTTCCTGACTTATCTAAGTCTTTTAACTTAACTAAGTCTTTTGAAAATACATCTATTTTCCCATCCAATAGCAAAGGCAAACAAACTGGTATGATTTACTACTGAGTAAAGCTGACTCTAAGGCATCAGCTGCCTTCTCTGGGAGAGAAGCCATGTATTTACTGTGCTTATCAGAAGAAAGCAGTAAGCAAATCCATTTACTGAATTCCCAAGGAATAAAAGCTTTTACTAAAGTATTATGAGGAAGATGAAAAATGCTAGTGCACCAGAAGTAGAACAAGCCATCTTGGACTAAGGAAAGAAATGATGTCAGACCTCCGATGCTCTGTAGTAGAACAAAGGATCTAGGACTGCCTATACTTCTGGTATGCTGACTACGCTGCTGTAGTCCAAAGTCTACAAGCATCAGCTAAAAAGTAACAGTATACATGGAGAAAGGAACTGAAGTAATCCGATCTGATTAATTCACTGAAGACAGGAAAATTAAGACCCAGTGAAAGCTGACTTTCACTGGTTTGTAAGCACAAATAACCAGGTAAAGAGGGAGTTTCCATCATTTCTTACTGAACAGACCTTTTTACTGTACCTCTGACCACTAAAAACTCATTTGGCTTTCAGCTCTCAATGGCCAAATGCAGATGAAGAGGAGCCTCAGGAAAGACCTTCTGAAGCAGTCAGTTATTTTTACTCAAAGTCAAGATAAAGACTTTCAAATCTATGGAGATGAATATTCCATTCCTCCAGAAGGTTAGAGAGGGAATTACTAGTTTTTTTTTTTAAAAAAAAAAAAGTCAATGCTTTCCAAACAAGAAGATAATAGACTTAAATATTTAAACAAAAATGCAGTCTATTCATAAAAAGCCTAATCTGAATGCACAAGATTAGAAAACAAACTTAACAATGAAAACAGTGTTTTAGCTATCACTGAACTCTCTCAGAAAATCTTAGTCATTGCATGCTAATGGCTTGGATTCAAGGGCAGAAACTGACTACTACATGCTAAAAAGGTGTGTACGTGTGTTGATCTGTGGAACCAGACTGCAAATACGTCACTTTCACATTTTATGATTAAACTTAGCATGAACCTCTGTTTTATGGACAGTCTCAAGTTGTTGTCCTTTCTTTATTCTTCTGGTACACACATCTAAGAAGAATTGCATTATTTCATTTAATTGTAAACAACTATGCAGCCAACAACATTTTAAAAGAAGCAGAGATTTCAGAGCATGAGAATGCTCTAATCTGATGGTGCAGCACAGAAGAGTCTGAGAAGGCAGCATTATGGATGCACATTAGAAACCTTTCACTGATGTGCACTACATGTATACTATTACAAGCAACAAACAGTTACAGCAACTGCCAAACCATGGGTTAAACTTTTCAAATGATGCAGGCAGAATCCCATTTAAACCAGAATTCTTCAATTCACTGCTGTGTTTTTAAACAGTCTCACTTGCACATGCACTTGTGTACGCAGCCTGCTCCAATTTTAAGAATTGCTTCTCAGTGTTAAGTGCTTCACAAAGAGCCTCTGTGAGAGTTTGCTCACAGGAATTTCCCAGTTACTGTCTCCAGACAGTAGATGACAGCTCCATACTGCAATAACAGGCACGCTTTAGGGCAGTCAAAACCAAACTGCTCCCCTAGCTTACTTATATTGGATGTATGATTCAGACTCAGATCAATGGATCAGAGTAATTGAATCTAAGCCTAAAGATCTATTAATGCAAGAAAAGCATGCGTGTCAGCTCACACTGAAACAGAACTATGAGAGCCATTTATGGGCCTCAGAGGTCCTAGCATGGGTCGGTCTGGTTAGGCATTTCCACTGTACCAGTTACATGTTCTAGGCAGCACAATTGCCTAGTTAATACATTAGCAGCACTGGTAGCAATTTTCTTCTTGACCTTTTTCATGCAGTCCAGACTTAACACTGACATTGATTGATACTTGACTTGTAGTAGAACACTACAAATTTTTAGGGGCAGAAGGCCAAACTAACATCAGAGAGGGACTGAAAGAAAGTTTTGTTGTATAACATTTACTATATAACCCAGACTAGGACTTTGAAGAACTACTACAGACAGTCATGTTTATGACACGAAAAATCAGTGCACACACAAGGACAAGAATAACACACCCACACCTACTACAAACAATGATAGACATTCTGTTATTTTCTTCTCTGAAAAGGCTCTAATTTTCCACTTAGTCATGCAACATTTTAACTACAACAATTACCAGAGCTAGCACTAGCAAAAGCAAAGATCAATTCCACAACTGTGTTTATTAACAGACACTTCCATTCCTAGATACCTGTAAGCCTGACTGTTTTCTGCACTTGTGAAAGGGTCAGAAAGGGTAACCAGAAATATAAAACACAAGTCTATCTGGCTCCAGTTAAAGCCACAGTAGCATCAGGTTGTGCCAAGTTTTATCAAGACCCATTAACATATATTAAAAAAAAAATAATAATAAAAAAATGCTGCTAGTATTAGATATTAACAATCTCTTAAAATGGGGATTTAGAGATACCCAAAGCACCTCTCATAGATTGATGCTTCTCTTGACTAAGATAAAAGCTTGTTCTGTGAAAAACTAGTATTTTTAATCTATTCTGGTCTACACAAGACAAGCTCTAAATAGCAGCCTTGCCTGGCAATTCTTACCTGGAACAAAAATACATTTAGAAGGCTCAACTATCACCACATTCCACTGACATTAAACCTTCCTTGAAAGAAGGCTCTGAATAAGGCTCAGTTTTCTCTCATCAAAACTTTTGTTGCCAACCAGAGTATGTGAAGCGTACCTGTGTATCAAAGACATTGCAGAGAAGGACGCTGTACTGGTGAAAAAGGCAGTCTGAGATCCAACGGCAGTCATGTATGACCTGGAGAAAGAAAGAGCTGTCAGACAAACCTGTATCCAACTGCAATTTTTCTGGTAATCACTACATCTATATGCAACCCCTCCTACCTCAGATGTCCTCACACACCCTTAACCCTTACCTTCAAGATGTTTTTATCTTCCAGCACCATCTGTAATCCATTTTTGAAAGCTTGAGGTCCCAGAAGGAAAATATCAAACAGAAAAATACGGCTCTTTGTTGCTATCTACGACAAATTGAGTTAGAAAGAAGATGAGTGAGAGAGACAAGAACAATGGATTTTAAGGTAGGAGAAAGCACACTGTCACATACAAGACAACCTTATATACAAGTACACATTAAGCAGCACACTTTCAGTTTCCTTAATGCTAATCTATGAGAAAGACTTGCTTTTTTCACAGATAACTCACAATAATTAGGAAAAATGACCTAGCAGTCTACTATACACATTTAAAGGTAGCATTTTGCTGCATTTTAAGAGCAAGCCCTATCCAAAGCACTTTGCATAAATTCCTACATGTACCTCAATGTCATTTCTAAGGAATCCGATCAAGAAAAATTATTGTTTCCATGACATTCCTTTAGGTGTCAAAAACTGCTACAAAAAAAAAAAAAAAAAAAAAAGGACATTGTTTTCCACTACACCATTCAACATAGGCCATAACATTTAGATGTTGTCTATTCTCAAACTCATAAAGGCTTAACAAAAGCTGATATATGAATACAGTTTAGCCATGCCAAAGCAAACATTCTGTAGACACTTACTTCTGCAAGTTTGAACTCCCACACAAGTTTTTGCTTTGGATTAACCATGCCCACTTTAAACCTCCTTAAAAATAAACCAGGATACTTTTGAGTATATAAAACAATATTAATTTCCATCCCTTCCTGGTCAGATATTTATATCATCAGAGCTAATCAAGATATTTTATCATCTTTACCTGCATTTTACTTCTCCAGTTATATTGGCATTGTGATTAGGTGGGTTTTGCAGTTGTTCCATAGGCAACAGCTGTACTATTGTACTACCTCTACCTCTATTCAAGTAAATAAAGATGGCAAACCAACCAAATTATTTGTTATATACAAATATATGTGATATACAAGTAATTATTATGTTGCCTTACAATGGCATAATTCTTCCTGTAACAGGTAGTGCATGAAAACACTTAATTGTCTCAACGAAAATCATATCCCTTACCAAAAGAGTCACATTAGTACATCTTAAGCACAGGCTAATCCCCAAACATTTATTAGTTTTGCATCCATTTAGGGGCACATCTGGGGAAACACCTGCTTCTTACCTGAAGCCAGGAGAGTTTTCCATGACGACATAAATTAACACCTTCCCCAACTACACTAACAACATGCTGCTGTTTCAGGTGTAGCACCTAATGAAAAACAGGGACAAAAATAATCAGTGCCAGAGAACGATAAGCAGAAGGACAAATAGTAAAGCTGGATTTTTCTGGTCACGATCCATATGTAAGATAAATACAAATCAGGAACACAATGAATCCTGCGGATATAGCGATCCAAACAGATGCAGGATCAGTCCAGTTACAGATAGATAGCTGGGTATTCCACAACTAGAAACAACACATTTAATAGAGATCATTAACTAAAGATTATAAACTCCCCATATCTCCTCAGAAGAAATTCTCTTAACTAGGTTTAAGGAACTTCCTCAAGATCACAAAGAAGGCATTCCTGTTAGATAAAAACAGGAACTCATCTTCTAAGGTATTCAGATAAACCTGTTACCCTCACAGAGGCAAGAAGTTTCAAGAGAATTAAGATAAATTAACCCATACTGCACATGCTGCATAAGAGTGGCAGAAATAAAAAGTCAGCTTCTTTTTCAAGCAAAAAATAAATTAATCTGTAAGCAGGGAAATCTTGCCCTGTGGTAAAAGAGCTTTTTCCTCTGTGTGCGCTCTCCATTTATCATAATAAAAACCCAAATCCCAGATGATGTAACTGCAAGAGAAAATGGCTTGGAAGGCATAGCATTGCTGGTCTAAGTCAGACTTAAAAATACTATTAGGTTCAATAAATCTATCATGGGTTCTGAAATTCTTCCTACCACATCCAGACGCTTCTAAAGTTCTAAACACCCATGAAAACGATTCCCTCTCCAAACACCAACAATTCCTCATGTTGTTCTCTTTCTAAAGAAAATAATTGCTCACTAACTAGTAATACTGACTCCTCATCACAGTTTACAGGTGAAACATTCTGAAAACAGCAACCAGCACACAATGGTACAAATTCATATCTGCTACAAACTCATGTGCACTGCACTCTTTCCCTGCATGTACGTGTATGTACAAGTTAAATATACTCTAAGACCACCAGTGACACCATTTCTACTTGACTTAAGAAGTCAGTTACTACTTATTACTGAATTTTCATTACAGTCTGCAGAAACAATTTCCAATACAATACCTCATGGAGCAGTGCTCACCATCTTGCACCTAACAGCTACTGACAAACCAAACAGAATGGGCTTAAAAAGTCATATATGCTGAGCAAAAGCTTTAGTTAATACTTACTGCTGGGCCAAATTTCTGCTGGAAGCAGTCAATAACTGTGTACTCTACCTTCTCTTCTTCTTTCTCTAAAATGAAGTTAAAAAAGCATTAGAAGCTTCATCTGATTGAATGAACTCTGAATTGAATGAACACAGAGTATGTATTTCAGTTATATAATCACTCTACTTCTCTGGTTTAGCTTCTCAGCTCTTCTCTACTCCCTGAACACATCCAAACAGACCATCGAATCACAGAATGGTTTGGGTTGAAAGGACCTTAAAGATCATCTGGTCCCAACCCCCCTGCCACACGCAGGGACACCTCTCACTAGACCAGGTTGCTCAAAACCCCATCCAACCCAGCTTTGTACACCTTCAGGGATGGAACAGCCATAACTTCAGGTTCAGTTTACTGGACTGTCTGTTTCAGATATACATAGTCTTGAGCATGAGCCAAAATTCTAAATTTTTCACAGAAATACTGACTGTTCAAAAGTTGCAGTGTTTTGTTTTGTCTTTGTGAAGTATAAAGAAAATAAAGATTTCAGTTCAAGAAACTGCATCTGTTAACAGAGGGCTAACAGAATTTAAGCCAGATTTTAGTATTTCAGAACACCTGCTTAACCAAGTCTAATGAACAGATAAAGGGCTTTCAAAAGATTTTCTTTCCTTTTAAATAAGATGCAAACATTAATAACACGCACCCATGACAACACAAGGACAGTCTTCCAAACTCTGAAATAACATCCTATTGCAAAATCACATGACAACATTTTAAAAGGCTCTCCCAGAGTACATCAGTCTCACTCATTTTCTTCCCCCCCTCCCAGGCAAAGGCAACCAACCTTCCTTTAGCCTGTACAGGCCCTGCATGCCTGTCACAGCTCTATGTGAACAGGGCGAGCCAACTGCGTTTTAGATCTGCACCTGTGGGTGTGCATACAGCAGGAACCGCTCAATCAAATCAATGCAAGTGCCTTCCAAGCGTAACAGCCAGTGCAGTACAGAACAGCAAGAGTCTTAGTGAGCTTTCACTTATTTGTCGTGCCATGTACATTTCAGGTACAAGGATAAGATTAAACAGCCACCACAGAGGAATGCTCACTGGCTGAAGCGCTTGACTTCTCCAAAAATTAGTTATGCTGCTCAGCCACTTTTACAGCTGATGAGAACCACAGGATTAACATTCTGGAAAGCAAACAAGTTTTTCTGATGTTGTGTACATATTTGCAGGCAAAAGGCACGTGTGCTGATACCGAGCTCTGTGCCTATCTGCCTGTGACCACTGTTCTTTCAGAATACAGCCTGTCCACATACAGGCGAGCCAAGAGCCCACAGCTTAGGGGGAAGATCCTGTGTGACACACACTAACTACATTGCTTGACTAATATTCATGTTACCTGAGAGGGAGTACTTTAAGCTATTCAAGGCTCTGGGCTGGCTCTCGGGGAAAATGCCTGGAGAACTCCATGGGCTACAATCTGCTTGTCCTGTGTCTGCTCCTTTGTCCCCATTCCCCTCAGCAGCTGAAGTGCACCTGCAGGAGCAAGACAGCCATACATAGCACAAAAGTCAAAACATTACACATTTCACCAGCATGGATATTTTAATAAAGAAAATAATTCCATCCAACACCATCTACCTGCATCTAGACAATAAACTGCTGCACTGATGCAACTTCCTAACCCCATGTACATGATTCTTATGGGAGACTTTGAAGCTAATCCACTACATGGTTATTTTGCTCACAGGATCTTTATTTCACATGAAATTTCAGATTTATTTCTAAAACTAAAAGGTGAAAACAGAACCTGAACAGATTCACCACAAAGGTCAGCAATGAAGGTTTCAAGAGAAGAAAGAGCTAAAAGTACCATGAATGAAGTACCTGATCTAAGCCCGAGAACCACACAGTTGAAAAATCTGCAAACTTTTAAACTGAAACTTTAATATTCGATCCATTATTTAATCATTATAATCACCCTCTGATTATAATCAGAGGTTTCAGTTTTCAAGTAATGAGGTTTCAGTTACAAGTTGGATTACAAGTTAATAGATCAGTAAAACAGCTTTACCCACTGAAACTTTACTATAATCAAGCTGAAGTTATTACATATTTAGTAGAGATGGTAGCACATCGAGGCCAGAAATTGACGTTTCAGTAAGGTGAATGTTTACCAACTCACGTATAAGATTTCTAAATTCTTAAACTCTAATTTCTAAAACAGGACAATCCTACATCAAGAGCACTTTACTGTGAAATACACCTTATTAGTATAAATTTCTGTGTACTGATATAAAACCCTCCCATTTTGATTATAGAGCTCCTACAGTGTATATCCCTACCTCAATATAATAAAATATAAAAATAACTATTTATAAAAATAAATGATCAACACTTAGATGTAGCTGAAAAATCTTGCATCTAAAATGGCATATTAAAAGATTAGTGCAAAAATAAATCTGTCACACAAGTGAGCACAGTATGTATGTTATTTAACAGGGAAGAAGGAGACGAGGCAGCAGCAAACAAGACAAGTGCTGCTAATCACAATTCTATGTGCTAACTATATTTGAAGGACTATACAATAGATATCTCTTCATTCCTACTTTTCTTAGGAGAAAAAAAATAAATAAATGTGGTTTTGTGAGAAGACCCAAAGCAAAGCCATTTAAGAGCAGGACACTGTAGAAGTCTGAAACATAGCCTTACCAGCTTCCTAAAGTCATGTTTATAAACATTTTACAGCATGTATATAAACATAACTTCCATGTACAATTCGCCTTCAACTATTCAGGCAGAAGAAATGTTCATGGGAAACCCTCCCTGAAACCACAAGCTGATCTGCAAACAAACCATGAAAATTATTCTACTCTGGAACATTAATGGGAACTAAAAAAAAAATAATAATAAAAAAAGGAGAAATACTAAGTTATAGTTTGAAAGAGTCTTTTAAACAGTGGAGGCCTTCTACTCATCACCTTATTAAACTCTTTAGAGCAAATACAAACTTTACACAGCTGGGTCTGAACATCTGTAAGATATTAAATGCAGGTGGTGCCTCCCCTACCAATTGCATTCCTATCCCCATCTCCTACCACAAAAGGATGCAGGCATTTCAACATACTCAGACAGCAGTGTTGCTCCATTCCCTGAATCCAGTTCATCCAGCACTTCCACTACAATAGAAATAAACAATTTATATTCTGCTGCTGACAAGCAACTTTCAGGAAATAACAAGTGTTAAAAAAGGAGAACTATAATGAATAATAAACAGCATAGGACAGACATATATACAAGAAAAGAAAACAAACTCAAAATACAGCTTAAATATTTTTAAATTCACTCTGATGTACAACTTATATAAAATAGCTCATATAAGTAACTTACAAAAAAGGTATCAGAACTTTAATATTTAAACAATAAGCTGTGGGCTTAGCATCCCACCAAAAATGAAGTCAATATTGAACTACAACTAATTATGCTACTTACTATTAAAAACATAAAACAGTACAGATATAAAAACTACAATGGAAAAAGGCAGTACACATAAGTACTTGATAAGCTGCCTTCTAACTACTTTCCCCTCAGCACTTTGCCCTTTGTCCCCAAAGCAAAACTTAATAGCAGACGCCCATAGAAATAAATGCATAGGACCTTTAAACACTATAATTTTTTTTTTTTTTTTGAGTAATTCTGTATTTTATGACTAGTGAATCACAGAAAAAGGCTCACATAAGCAGACCACTTAGTGGAGATTCCTTTCACCTGTGCAAGTAAAAGCAGAACCAAATTAACTAGAACTTTCAGCAATTTAACTTCCTAGCACAGAACATCTTGCACTTGTAAGAGAACGCACAATAAACGTGTAATTACGCCTTCCACCTTCAGGAAGTAAACAGGGAGCATGCATAGCTCAACTTCCTGATTGTTATTTCCATTAGTGGTCTTACTGAACTTTATTAATTAGCTCATCTACTTGTAAGCCTTAATGCAGTACAGTCACAAGACCTTCACGAAGCGTGCGATTACTATTTCACTAACAGGTAACTGGGGAACAAAAGGTGTGTGATTTCTAAAACATTCTGATTCCTACTGACTTTAGAAAAAAGTTGTGCAACTGAAGACTCCAGCAGTGACCAAAACTGAAATGCTGAACCAAGTGTCCATGATCCCCGTGTCTTAACACACATTAGGGCCTCACCACTGACTATTTCGTGTTCAAAGAACAGTTTTACTCCTGGGGTGCTTCTGCCAGTTTCCAAGTTCTTCACTGCAATCAGGGAGTAGAAAAAATAGGTTATGTCAAGTTCTGCTGTACAGGTAAAACTTAGCATTTACTGAACAAAGCAAGAACAGAGGACCAGCTAGTTCTATTAATTACAATAAAGTCAGTAAAATGGGGATTTTGAGGGACAGTACGTTCACTCTATGTAACAGCACTTCCATACAATTACTCTGCATGCTTAACAGGACAGACTTTTGGTCTGCTATACCCACATAATCTCGAACCAGAGAGCACAGGCAGATCCAGCTACTTTTATCTCAGCTTTAAGGCTGTGTTTTATTTATCCCAGGGCTGTTTAGGCTCTGGGGAACCACACACACGCGTTGCGCTGGGCACAGTGAGTGCTGGACAGGCTGTGGGCTGGAGGCCGCACACGCTGTCCCTGGGCAGTCCCTGCAGAAGTCACCCACGGCTATTTTCAGACCAAGGGGTTCAAACAGCAGGGGACAGGAGCGTCAAACACCGCTTTTAACGACGGAATGAGTTACTGGTGCTTGTCCCCCAGAAGTCAGGCTCACACAGAGCTGCTTTCCTCACAAAAAAAGAGCGGGAGCCCCCCCGGGCAAGCCGCCCCAGGGCTGTGAGGCACCAAATGCCCACAACAGCGCCTCAGCCTCCAGCCCCACACCAAGCCGGGGCGCTGGGGAACCACAGGCGGCCCCGACCTGTCCGCAGGAGCAGCCTCCGGTCGGGGCTGAGGTACTGCAGCACGCCCTGGAAGGCACCACCACGCAGGGTGAGCCTGACGGGCTTGCCCAGGGCAGCACCGAGCTGCGGGCTGCTGAGCGCCATGAGGGCGGTGCGATCCCGCCGGCCGCGCACCTGAGGCGCCACACAAAATGGCGGCGGGGCGCGCGTGCGCGGGGCGGCCGAGGGGCGGGCGGCGGGGCCGGGCCGGGCCGATAAGAGGCGGCTCCGCAGCGGGGCCTTCTGACTAAACGCTGCGCGGCCGGGCCCGGCCCGGGGGTGGCGGCACCGGCACCGCTGTGGGTTTTTAGCTGTAGGACGTCTTGTGGGTGCGGAGCGCCGGTGAGGTCCCTGCGGAGATGGGTTCCCGGGCGTCTACGCTGCTGCGGGACGAGGAGATCGAGGAGATCAAGAAGGAGACGGGCTGTGAGTGCGGGCGGGCCGGGGGCTCCTCAGGGCGGGGAGGGAAGGAGCCGGCGCCGCGCTCCCAACCGGGCACCGGCGGCTGTGAGGCTGCGAGGCGCCTCCCGTAGGCCTGTGTGGAGCGGGGGGGTGACTCCTGACCGAAATCCCGGCTCGGGGGGTGCCCCTCGGTCGCAGCCGTCCCCGGGAGCTGTCACCGGCCGGCCCCGGGCTGCCGCAGGAGCCATTGCCGCGATTTGAGGCGGGCTCTGGGGCTGGAGTTTGTTTCTAGCAGCTACCGGAGCCTCCCAAAGCGTTGTAATTCTTTCAAAAAAAGTTGCCTTAAGGGTATTCAGAGCGAATACCCTCGTTGGCAATGGGAGCATAAAGGAGGTAGTGACACTTGTGTAAGTTGGGCATGTTTAACAAATCAAAGAGGAAATTCCTGTTTTAGTCAGAAACTGGGAGTATTATTCTAGTTGGACCAGAACATATTCACCCTTCTGCTGTATGGTACTTGAACAAGTTGTTCTTCATAAAGTACTTCAGAAGAGGTAGAACTCAGATTTGCTGCTGTCCATTCCAGTCAGATGGATTAAGCTGAGAATTCTGGCAAACAAATTCTATAAACACAGGGTACCTTTTAAACTAATCAGATAGGAAGGTCATGACATCATGGTATCACTTTGCTGCTTGTTTTTTCTTCTCTTTCTTCAGGTAACAATGTCTTTCAGGTCATGTGTTTGTCCTCATGCTTGCCCATCTCTTCATGCTACATAAATAATTTAATTTGTTTTCTTTTCAACAAAAGCGTCATGTATTTGTTTTAGGTGATAGCATTTTGTGGGTCAGGTAAACAAGTGAATACAGAAAAGGAATGCAAGAAAATTAAGACTATATTGGCCAGTGTAATGGACAGCTGAGTGAGTTAACATATTTTCCATCATGACTGTTTTTCCATTTGTCAAGGGAACATTCTACAGGAGGGTCACAATAAACAAGTTGGAATATAGAAGTCTGCTTATTCAGCAAGAACTGTTTTTTTCTTCTTAAACAAGAAAATTATAGGGTAAAGGTAGCCTGGCTATTAATCACACTTTAAAAAACAAACACCAAATCTGGAATGCTCTTTCAGAAGGCTGCACTTATTTCTTCCCTTGGTTTATTATTGATGCAGTTTGATCTCTAGAATTTTGCATATATGATGGCTAAAGAAATACTATTAAGATATCTGCATAGACTTGACATTCTAAGCAATAAAGCTACTCAGCTCTAAATGCTTTGATCATATCTTGGGATCATATCCCAAATTAGGGAGGGTTAAGATTGTGATCAGCACGCTTAAGCCTTGTGGCCTGAATTTTACTTCATTTCCCTGTGTTTTTACTATTCAGTTCTATCAGTTGTTAAATACAATTTTGTTAATCAAGTATTGCTGTTTTCTGACTCATGCTTATAAGTCATCATAGGGTGTCTCTTTGGCTTGATCAAATCTTTTTTCCTATATCTATAAACAGTCCAGGAATGTGATTCTCCTTTGCCTTCTGTACTTTTATAGGTAGATGGAAAATTCCACCAAGCTTTAGCACTTAAACACTTCACGTAAGTGCAAATATTTAAGTAAGGTACAAGATGGGAGAAAAACAGGACTGTAGGTTATCTGGAATGAAGTTCACAGCAGGAATGCTATAGTAGTTTTACTGAATAGAGTATCCTGTAACTTGTTAGAAACCTAATGCTGATGATACTTCACCTATTAAAGAGTTTGAGAAATGGTCTTTGTAGAAGTGACCTGATTTGGCAGTAATACATGTCCATCTTGAATTGATGCTCTGGTAAACGCTACTAAGGATTTTTTCTGTCTTGGTTTCTTTATTATGGAAAAATGTTTTTTCCAGTTTTTCTGGGGTAAGTACAACAGAGTGAATATTACATTTAACCTATTGGAATGAATTTTGCTATCCTCATGCTTCATTTTTATATAGCACAAAACTGAATAGCTGATGATAGTAATGGGTGATAAACTATTCTTTAGCTGAAGAGACTAAAAAAATCTGAAAGCTCTGAGAAGCATAGCGTGTTACAAGCCATACAGTGATGTCTAAAAATCTCTTGAATAAACTTACAAATTTGGAGTCAAATTCTATGCTACTTGATTTTATTGTGATTAAGAACACTTCTTAGCAGAATAAATTTAGAAATATCTACAAAGGCAATGCTTCCAAGAACTGAAGAATAACGTGTCCATGAAAGCCTCTACTTAGTGGCAGGTAATCTTCAGTAGGCTCTCAGTTATAAGAGTTAAGTCTGAAGTTGACAGTCTGAAATCTTACATGTGTTGTGGAACTTTTGTTTTGCATATAAGTATTCTGAAATTTGAGTTTGAAAAAAAACCTCAAGTACTCCTAATTATTTTTTCATTTCAGTATGACTATAAAAAACAAATGAAAGGACCAAGATGTTACTTGTCAGCACTCTTGAAAGCTTTTTTGGAAAGCCTTTGGAATGTGACAGTATTCAAACTCTAATTCATAGCCTTTGTTCCTATGCTTTGAAACTGTTCACATAATGTTTAATAATAAACTAATGCTCAATGACAGCATAGGAGAAAAAATATTTCAGTGGCCAAAGGTGATGGATTTTCTGATGGTTATTTACATATTTAGAAAATATGTAAGTAATAAATGTATCAGAAAGTACAAGCAGTCTCCCTGTTAAAGATGCTTTAAAAAACAAACCCTGAATCTGGAATGCTCTTCCAGAAGGTTTGACCCTTTTTCTCCTGTTATTTTATACTCTATGGTGTATTTAGGAAAAATATAAAGATATATCTTGTGCTACTGTTTTGGACAAAAGTTTCAGAGTATCTAATTAGAAAAAACTTGCTAATGATTTTGGCAGAAGTAAAATAGCATACAACTACTAACATAGGGGGCTTGACTTAAATGTTTAGAAGGGCCTTAATAACAGCAGAATAGATAAAATCCTGTTTCAAGTAGCTTTAAGCCTTAGCTTTTGATTTTAAGAAGCAGTCATAAATTGCAAATCTTGTTCTGGTTTTCTTTTGGTCAGCAGAGTGTGTCAGGAATCTTTATTTTGCATGAGAAAGCTTTGAAAAGTGTCCAGTGCTGCAACTTATGTGAAGGATGGGGGTTGAAAGGAAATTTTGAAAATACAGTGGTTGATCTGAATCATCTTCCTTTGTCATATTGCTATGATTTGCTGTTTGTCTAGTATGACGTTAACAAAAACACTGCTTCTCCTGTCAATAGCTGCAAATTCATCCCATTCTAACTATTACGGAGGTGTTCAAAAAATGGAGTTGCATACACTGGCTTGAAACTGGTAGATGAATGGAAATCTCATCACTCTTTCCAGGAGCTGTGGAAGTGCAAGGCTTCTTACCAGAGGTGTAACCCCAGGCTACTCTTGTTTCATAATCCATTGTTGTGTTTGCATGTAGTATCTAAAATAATAAATTAGAAACACAGAAATTAGAAGTCTTTAAAATAGTGGTGTCTGCTTTCTATGTGTGTGTTGCTTAACTTGAAATTGAGCAAGCTGTCTGATCTGATTGTAGAGAAGTTGCCTTATGTGGAACTGAGCAAATTGCCCAACCCAGTGCAAAGAATGTAGGTTGCTGAGTAGATATGGGAAAAAATGTTACTGGCAGGTCATCCTAAAGGAAGGAACAGTTGGAAGGAATGTTTGAACCTAAACAAATAGGCTAGAGAAAGAACAAACCTGATTGAAACAACAAAATTGCCTCAGTAGTTACAGGTCAGACAACTGCTGTGCAACCTGTTCCCAAATAAGTTTTATACATGGGCTGGTGAAGGCTTTTAAAACAATTGAATCCAAACATTACACGAAGTACTGGTTCAACATTGTGTGAAATCACACCTTTACTGAGTAAACATTACAGCTCAATGCAGTCTTACTCCATCTAGTTATTAACTTTTGAAGGGACTCTGAAGAGCCAGCATCTTCTGTTAGACAATCTCCTGATATTACAGGAACTGATGTTCTAGACAGATTCCCCCCTGTTCCCACCATGGACTAATCCAAAAATCTAGATGTCTGGTATATTTTAATCATGATAATATCGACACCACTATGCTAAATCTAACAAGTGGCTTTGGCATCTTTATTACAAACTGGAGATTTAGCCTGCAATAACTTTCTGCTTGTTTTGTCCAACTTCCTCCTGAACTTGTTTAAAAATAGACTTTTCAACTTTTAATTCATTGTCCCAGAAGCCTGCAAATTCATTTTGTGAAACCTAAAATGAAAAATTGTGTCTAGATTCAGGCAGTTCTCTAAAGGACAAATGGTGACCAGGAATAAAGTTTGACCATTTGCCAAATGCAGAGAAACAGTACATTCTCCATCTAAGGACAGAAAACAGACAACAGGAGTAGAGATGAACAAAAGAGAGAAGGAAAGATGCTACAGGAAAGGTTTTAGTGTTCTGAATGAAGTAGAAGAGATTGGTAGAGGTGTTACAACTATTTCTAGCCACAAAGGAATGTAAGAAAATACAGTAGAACTGTAATTCAAATATTCTGGTAACAGTAATTCAATGTAATGGGTTCTGTGCCTACAAGGAAACACTGACGTGCTAATCTGTTTCTTCTTTTTCGTCCTTCAGTCTCCCACAGTCAAATCACTCGCTTGTATAGTCGCTTCACTAGCCTCGACAAAGGAGAAAATGGCACTCTGAGGTAGGTACCATCACTAACTTGGCTCTCCTTGTGTTGACACATCTGTAATGGTGGCTTGCTGTTGCAGGATGCCTGCGTGTTTTCCTCGTATGGTGAATCAGTGAGGCTGTTATAACAGGTTCCTTCATACCTACCGTCTATGTGGAATTTCAAGTTTGTTCTTTTATGAGAGGTCAGGAGAAATCTGATGGTTGAACTGAGTAAGGGTGCTCTAAATATCATTTACCTTTACTGTAGAGCTGAAGGCTTGTAGTAGTTAATACCAGGAAGGCCAGAGTTGATTTCAGGGTTTCTCAACAAATGTTCAGAAATGTTGAACCATGGAACTTGCTCTTATCTAACACGGGCAACTGCCTTTGTTTCACATTCACCATATAATCACATCTGCCAGAACCAGAGCACAAGGAAGCTTGAGACAATATAGGACAGAGTGGAAAGCGGAAAGGGACCTTGTAACATAGCATATGGGGTCTGGCTGAGATGGAGTTAATTTTCTTCATAGCAATTCCATCCTGACCCAGTGAATACAGATTCAGGGATCACCCAGGGTTTTGTATGATATGATCTTGCGAAATGTGACTGTAGGATGCACTATAAACATACAAAGCTAGACCTACCTATAAACTTGGCTCGGCAGAATGCTAGAATCACTGTTGAAAAGGTGAAAGTGCAAAGTTGTAAGATATACTCTTTGGCAGTACCACTAGCTGCCTGCAGTTTCCTTCTGACTCATATGCAGTTCCTTCTGGTGCCACAAATTGTTGACTTCTCAGTTAACATTTAAGTAACTGGTTGTGCAGTTGTTATACTGTAAACAAAACTAAGTGATTATTTTTGGTTAAAAAAGCTTTCCATCCTTTTTTGGCTTGTTCAGATATTCTTCAGTCTGACTCCAGTGATTTGAACTGTGGTTGCACTGCGAATATGTGGACTGCCATAGCTGAAGGGATGAAAATGGAGTGTGGGTGTGGAAACAATTGGCTTGCGATGGCATGGGCAGGAACTTCTTAAGCCTGCTCTGCCACTGAAGCCAATGCATCATAAATTGTAGCATTGGCTATTGTGACATACAGACCAGCTGACTGTAGATAACAAGACTACAACTACTCTCAGAACTAAAGAGAACGCTGACAGCCTCTTCAGACTCTGTATGTGGGTTTAGCTTTTACTGATTATCAAAGATGATGGCTGCCAGACTAGTCTAGCACAATTTGAAACTGAATGTAGGCACATGCTCTTTCTCAGCTCCTCCCTCCAACTTTAAATTCACCTAATGCGGACAAAAACTGTATAAATTTCAAGTGTTGTACTCAATTTATGTAAGATGGATAATTAATCAAATATTTTATGAGTATCTATTGCACAATGGTTGGCTTCAGTGTTAGGTATCAGGAGGAGTTTAACTTTCATTGTTGATAATCATGTGATTCTAGGGAAAGGAAGTTCTTTTGGAAAATCCCAGCAAGCATGCAAACTGTAATCTATTAACTTGCAGTCTGGGCCTCTAAGCATAGCCAGCACCCAGCCATGGCTGACTTAGAGTGGCATTTGAATTTTGTGTCCTGTCCTAGTACCCACAATATGTGGAAACAGTCATCAAGTTTAAGTAATGGAAAAGTACTTCCTGAAAAAACAATGGTGGGGTGTGGGGGGTAAGAGGTTGAGAATTACAGATCGGAAGCTTAGAAATTATGGTTGGTTCGGAAATACTTATCAAAGAACTCGTTACTTTCACATAAGCAAGATGAAGTTATGTGCTTACTGCCATCAAACAATTTGGAAGCAGTATCTTCTGATTGTTCCCTGTAAGCAAGAATGATTTTCTGTAAGGCTCTTATACCTTTGACTTGTAAATCTGACATAGCTAAAATCACTTTTTCTGATCATGGTCAGGTGTTATGCAGTTTTCTGTGGCATGAAACATCCATAAATATGGGCCATGCTTCTGAAGAAGGGGAAGAGCTGTGTTGTCCTTACCTGTGTATCAAAAATGGGCAAAGTAAAGAGCATTGTGAGCAGGTTTGGTAAATGATTATTGCTCATGGTAGTTAGAGAAGGTAGGTAGCTCATTCTGGGACTATAATCCACAGCGGAGATCTTTCCTAGCTAGATGTTTCCATCCATTGTATTGATGTGCAGTTCTAAGTTGGTGTCTTTTCAAAGATATATGAGATATAAAGGAAGAGTATTGATGGAGACAGCTTCATGTGCCTTTTGGCTCTTTCCCCTCTTTATCCTCCAATTACAACTTCAGTTACTGATCAAGTGCTATCAGTTCTTTAAAAGTGTAGAGAAAATTATATTTTTCTTTCACTTTTCCTAAACAAAATAGCTAAACTCTGGCTTGTACTGTATGAATGAAAGCAGGTTGTAAAAGCAAGGACAAAACTTCTTTTGATTTCAACAGTGTGGCAGGCAGAGTTGCCAAAACAAAGGGCTGATGCCTTGGAATATCTGTAGCTACATACAGTTGTGAAATCTGATCCATATCAGTGCTGCCTACATCCTGACTGTAGGCTGGGAGGAAACCAGCGTGCGCACCTCTCCTTTTCATGTTGATCTCAAAGATGAGGGTACTGGAGTATGTGAACAGGATAAGCATATGCTTGATTCAGTGAGTCTTAGGGTTGTTTTGAGAGCTGGTACTGAAGTGTGCACCACACATCATGCACCTGCTCCAAAACTACACCCTACGTATGAGTCAGTATAAGTATCTCTAGGCAGTCCTGTAGTGAACTATAAAACAAGACACTTGTCTTAACTGCTACTCTTGCATGTAACTATTGCATGGAGCCTCCCACTTAGAATACTTTTTTCTGCACTGAGGAAATGACATGTTAAGCACTTCAGAGTTGTTTTTTTTTTTTTTTTTTTTTTTTTTTTTTTTTTTTTTTTTTTTTTTTTTTTTTTTTTTACTGAACAGCAATTAGTTTACCCTGGTGAGTATAGAAGAGGAAGGGAAGCAAATGCTCTGAAAGCTGATACTAGGAGAATAGACACAGTGCTGTTTATGTATGTCTTGCACTTATAAAAACTGTTCACAAGGCAGTGTATCCTAGAGAACTTCAGAAAGCCTTTGGTCCTGAGAGCAGGGTAATGAGCTATCAAAGCCATCTGCTGATCTTTGTCAGTAAATGGAATCAGTTCAGTCTGGGGAAGTGTTAGGTTTGTTCTTAATAGTTCAAACTGATACTGCATGTATTCACGCTAGAATGTGCAGGTTAGCTACCTGAACATGAAATTCTTTACCTTTGCTTAAGAAAATGCAAAGGATTTTCAGCTTTGTCTAAAACACACAAAACAAGCATCATATGGTTTGGGTTGCTGAATGATAGGATACTATACTAATTCACATTCCTGACCTTGCCTGTGCTTTCCTTTATTTATGCAAGTTTTTTTTCCTGTTGCTTTTCTTTCAATTATCACTTTTACTTTTGGTATACTTTGGAATAATTGCTTTATAAACATCAGTCACGGTTAAACTTTTAAACTCCTATAGACCATGTGTGAGGATGAAGTTAGATGAGGTGGCTGACACAACTATGAGAGGAGAATGACCACTCTTTATTACTTCTCCAGGCTCCTAACACATCTTTTCAGCTGTGGTGCTGTTAGTAAATTGAAGCAATTCAAAAATTAGTCTAATTCAACAGGAAAATGACCAGGAGAATGGAGAGGTCTCTTTTGGGTTAGTGAGGTGCCTGGACCTCCAGAAAGTCTGATGAATGATAAAGCTAATGTTAGCAAGGGAAGGGAGTAGTGAAATAATAGTATACTGTTAAATCTGACCATCTTGCCACCCTACTCTTTGAATTATTTCCCTCTTTTGAATTATTTTTTACTGCTTATACCCTGTGGACACTTTTCCTTTCTTCCACAACTTTCGTTATGCGTATGGCTTGTTTTCTTTTACTTGCCCTGGGCTCAAGATAGCCCCACGCTCATCCCCATTAGGTAATGGTGCTTGTGACTTAGTATTTAGAAGTAAAAGGGCAGCCAGAAATAAAGAGGGTCCAGTAGGTCCCTTGCAGCCTTTAGGATAAGACAGCCACCTCTAGCATAGGGATCTGCGATATGCCTTGAAGGGTATACTCGTGCTTAGAAATACGTATCTTAAAATCCACAGATTCCTTGCTGCAAAGTATAAGTGTGAATGCTGTGGCGCATATAAAAACCATTTGGTCTGCATAATGATAACATGCAGTTAAAGGCTACTTTGTGTTATGTTTAAGTAAGGATTTAGTAATCTGGGCCCTAGAAATACCACGTTAGAAGAGCCTTGTTGCTATGGCACATAAACAGAAGTACAGGGCATCAGATTTCCTATGAGCTCCAGCCTCAGCCAGGTGAAGTTTTGTCCCAAATGCCTGCAGGAAGCCTGAGTTTATAAATGCATCATGCATTCATTTACTTTTATGGCTATTTGAGCTATTTCAATTATAACACTCACTCAGTAATGTGCTCTTAACAAGCAAAAATGGTCTACTGCAATCCTGATAATGACAGGACAAATAGATTTGAAACCTGGAGAGTTATTTGTGGTTAATTGTTAATCTGCTATAAAGCAGAACTGGAGACTGAAATGCTGAGTGTAAATTAAGGCTTAATACTCAGAAATAGTGATATGCAAGTAGAAGTATGCTTTGAAGTGTTAGGATTTTGTGCTGAATGTAATCTGAGAGCAGTTGCTGCTTTTAGCTTGTAAATATTAGCATTGAAGTCATGCACTAACAATAATATTTTAGCAACATAGGTTTTCCACATCAGTGCATCTCCTGCTGAAGTCACTAATGCATACTGTGCCCTTCAGCTGTAGCTGAAAATGCAGCAGTCCTGAAGGGTATTGTAACAAGTTAATCATGTTATGCAGATGGTAATTTTGCCTATTAAAAATAATTCAGACCTGATCAGAGTAGATGTTCTCTGGACTAGATTAAAAAATACGATCAGGTCACTTCAGTAGAAAGTCAAACAGTTTTAACTCTGTTGTATCAGATGTACTACAATTGAGATTAACAGTGCTGTGGTGTAACTAGGTGCAAGCAGTGCTTCAGAATCCATTTACGGTTAGAACATCTTGCTCTGTCTTAGGCTAAACTAGTAATAAGAGAGGCCAGCAGGTTCCTTTTTCCTGCTTTCTTTAAGATCACAGTATTATAACATGGTAGTGTACTTAAGTAAACAAGAACAAGCAGATTTTTTTTTCTCTTCCAGATTCTTCAGTGCAAGCTTGTTGTTGATTCATTTAGTGAGCGTAATTCTTAAAGTAGCAAGCTCTCCATGACCACATTTGAGACTAAAACTTCAGAAACAGCAGGATTGCATTTCTATTGAAGAGAATAGCCAGTATTTCTTGAGATCATGCAGGAAGTGCCAAGTTTTGCATCCAGACAAAACAGGTTGTGGGAGGCTGGGTTGTTTTTTCTTGTGTGTTTTTTTTTTTTTTTTTCCACAGCCTTACCATGTTGCTGTTACCTTTGTACTCTAAAGCCTAGATGATTATGAAGTATGCCTTGTGCTAGCTGATAAATTGCTATGATGTATAGTGCAAAAAACAAACCCTGTTTCCTGAAATACTCACTAAGACATGAGCCTACCTTGGAAACACCAAGATTATCTCACTTTCCTGTTAGTGAGATTCTGTTAGGTTGAAAGAAGAAGAATTAGAGCAACTCTAATAATAAAATGAACCCTGTGCTCATGTCTAAAATGTGTTTACATCAGTACAGCTTCTGTCTTCCAGATCAGAAGAAGCTGTAACAATGCAAGCATTGCTATGCTTATACTAGCTGTGTACATCTAATCATAAGTAGAGAAGAGAGTGACTGGTGAGAGAGAGCAGTGAGTCTTTGCAATGACCTGGTGACGTTGCATCTAGTATACAGGCCCCTGTCAAAGACTAAATTTAAATTTTTAAAATAGGAGTGTTTCTTGGAGGAAGTTAAAATCTGACATTTGGCATTCATAATGTAGGAAGTTCTTACATGAAATTAAAACAAGTGGATTGCTGGCAAGTATACTTGGAGAAGCATAGCATGGTATTATCCTAGAATCTGGAATGGGCTAGTCTGGGAAAATCATTCTAACTCAGAGGATGTGGCTCCTAAATATGTATGAAAGAGCTTGCTTTCATTTTGAAGCCATTTCAGAAGCTTTCCTTTCCTTAAATTGAAAACTAGCATCACTTCAGGAAGATTTGTAGCACAAAGAATTTAGATGCTAAAGTTATTTGTTTTTAAGCATTTTTTTCCTTTGACTTGAAGACTTTATTATATAGATTTGTTGTGTTCTTGCTTTACTTAGTCGTGAAGACTTCCAGCGGATTCCAGAGCTTGCTATCAATCCATTGGGAGACCGAATTATCAATGCCTTCTTTCCAGAAGGGTGAGTTCTGACTGGATTTGTGAACAGTCTCAAAACTTGTACTTTGTCAGAAGGTCTATTAGAAGTGAAATGCTGACAACTAAAACACAGAATTTGAATTTAGTAATAATAGAATACCTCAAATTTGTCTTGAGTTGTGTGTTGGCACATTGTTTCCTGTGTTTTCATTCTTCAGTAATGGACTTCCCTACCTCATGAGTTTTGCAGCTTTATTCATTGACAAGATCTGGCCGTGTGTCACTGTTTTCCACTCTTCTTGCTATGCCTGTAAACACTTCTAAAGAAAGTCAAGGGCGTGCATGGACTTTGGTTCCTACAGCAAACTTGTAGCAATGCTCTTTTATATGAAGCTGCATTGCAATTAATTCCATTCTTTACCTTTTGCCTTCTAAGTGTACCTTTGTCAACAAATCAACTTCTTTTTAGTTTGGATCACATTTAAGATGTAGCTTACAATGCTTCTAACATAATTCCAAAGAGACAATCATATTTCCAGTACTGTCTCCCTTCACTGTACGTCTCTAGATAGTTCTATGGAATCTGCTTCTGTTCTTGAACACCTCATTACTGATTTGACGAGGAATGTTTTCTCATCTACTCCTAATGTGAGTTAATACCACACAGGTACCTAAATGGAAAGTAGGAGACCTGGGAAGTATGCACATAGCTGCTTTCCATGCTTTTTTGTAGAGAAAAGTGAGCAACTTGTCAGGGAGCAGCAAGAGGTGGCTGCCCCATGGGCAGGAGCCCTAGATGACAGCTGGTAGGGGCAACACAGTCATCAACAGAGGGCACAGCACATGAAAATGAAAAGCAGAGCAGCAGCAGGTCTAGGGACAGTTGTCACATCAGTCAGTAGTGCGCTGGTTGCCAGAACACTTTGACAGTGGTGAAGCAAGTCTTGGGTCAGTCCAGGAAATCACTCCATAGGCCAGGTTCCAGATCAGCAAGACAGGTTGCTGGTCTCAGGCATAGTTGCAGGATAGCTCAGGCAGGGGCAGAAAGTGTGAAGGCTTGAGCTTAAATACAACTTGCAGTCAAGGAAACATGTAGCTCCCAAAAAGATGTCTTGCTGCTTTTTTCCCCATGCATCATTCTTCACAGCAATACGATCCCAGGTTACAACTGCATTCTGTCAGAGCTGGTTTTGAGCACAGGCTGCCAAACCCTGGGGAGGTGGAAGTTAGTTTGCATTGTGTGGGCACTTTAAACATTCATACTGTTCTTTACTGAAATTAAAAAAGTATAAGCTGTGGTGAAGCTGACCTGCTAAAATGCTTGTGCAGAGAGGACCAAGTCAACTTCCGTGGATTCATGAGGACACTAGCCCACTTCCGACCCATAGAAGATAATGAAAAGAGTAAAGACCAGAATGGACCAGAACCACTGAACAGCCGAAGTAACAAGCTCCACTGTAAGTAATGTGAGCCTTCTTATAAAAGCAATTCATTCTTTCCTTTTTCTAGGAAAAGAGTAAAGGGTTTGGGATCTTTTGCGTGGTCTCTTCTTGTGGAAAGATATTAAAAAAAAAAAAAAATAATAATAATAATCTTGTTTTTAAATCCACTTGCAAGGTTCCGTGTTCAGAATATCAGTCAACCTATACTTGAATTGGAATCTGATGAAATTGGTTAAATTTTGAGTTCTAGATGTCTTTTCCAAATGTCTCATAACAAAATGTTTTGAAAAAAAATGCAGAGTTATTCTGTATTGAGCCACATCCCATACATGAATGATCTTTTCTGTTTTTCTCCAGTCTTCTGTATAATACAGCGCTCACTGAACAACCTTGGCAACAGTCCTCAGAGCACTTAAAATTTGTCATAAATCTCAGCCAGAACATAGTCAAAGGTAATGAACAAAAATGTAAAAATGGTTGGCTCTGAAGTTAAAGGACTGAATATATCTTTGTGGCAATTATACCTCTGTGGCTCATGGCTTTGAAGAAATAACTCTAAGTACAGTGCTTCTGAAACTTCTCATACTGAGTACTTAAATAATATTTTTCTCTTCTTGGCAATAATGTTATTTCCTGTATGTGGGAATAACTTCTTGTGGAACTGAACATCAATTGTACAGTGAGTTAAAAATTTGTTAATTCTCTTTTATAGTAGTTAGTTATTTGTAAATTTCCTTTTCCTGGACAAAAGGAAGGAAAACAGTGGCACTTGAATTCAACTGTTCCTCTTTTTTTCCTGTAGTTGCTTTTCGGTTATATGACCTGGATAAAGATGACAAGATTTCCAGGGATGAGCTTCTTCAGGTAATAACATGGGGCTGCTTTGGATGATCCCATCATGACCTTCCTTCTTTATCAGCTCTTCATTCTGAAGAGTATAAAAGGTGTTTCAATAGCCTTAAATTCTTGTAGGAATTTGGCTCTTTGTTATCTCTGGTTTAAGGTTTTAGATATGGTATGAGACCATAACCTCGTTTGGTAGTCCAGATTGTTTTGTTAGACTGGGGTGCAAGTTTCACATCTTAAAGTGTTAAGCTAAACAAGGTCTAATTGTAAAGGATTCCTGAAAGGTCTTACTGGGAAAAAATGGTTAAATATCCAACAAATACACCAAGCCTCCTAAGAGCTACCTTCAGCGACTTCTGAAGGTGCTCCTAACAAGACTTCATAGGGACATTGAGGTGAATGAGGTCATTTTTCTAGTCCTCTGTGTATTCTCTAAGTAGAATAAAACTTCTTGAAACTGCAGCAGAGGTAATCAAAGTTCATCAGTGGCTGCATGTTTAAACTAGGCTTGAGCTAGGAGTAATTACATACTACTAATCTTGAAGTAGACACGGCAATTTGTGGTTCCTGATGTAGGGCAAGGATTTGCTTTTAACTGCAACTGCCCACTCCAATCTGCACAGAAAATGCTTTACTAAATGTAGAAAGTAATGGCTGTTAATCACCTGACTGTATACTTATAAAATTCCTGTAGGAAGTATTTCAAACAGCAGATAGTTAAATCTAGAGTGGGTATGTTTTATATGGAAAAATAGACAAAAGCATTGGAATAAAGCATTAATTCCTAGTTCCATAAACTTTCTAATACTCCTGCGTCTTTGTGCTGCCTAGTGAAAAAGGTGGCTACAGAAGGAAGATGTTCACTGGAAACATTGATGTATCAGGAGAAAAATCTGTCGAGAAATGATTTCTGTGCTAATCTTCCTCTGTTCTTGCAAGAAGTTATCTGGACAGTATGCATGAGAAAAACAGCATTAATTTTTGTTCCAATATCATCAGCATCTTTTTTTTTTAAATCTTCTGGGGCCTTCTGTACATTACAGGTGTTACGGATGATGGTTGGTGTAAACATTTCAGACGAACAGCTTGGCAGCATTGCTGACAGAACAATCCAGGAAGCTGATCAAGATGGTGATAGTGCCATCTCCTTTGCGGAGTTTGTAAAGGTTGGTAAATTACATTTTTAACAAGGGTAAATGAAACTGCTCAGTAATGGGCAAGTCATTCAGGCTTAAATGCAGACAGAACTAAGAAGCTTTTTGAGTATTCTTTCTGCCTACATTTGGCTTATTAGAACAGGTCATATATTGTCAAGGTGTTAATAATTAGACCATATATTTCTCCATACTTTAGTGTAAGCTACAGCACTGAATAAATATACTGGAGAATTTTCACACCATGCTAAGAAGACTTCGGATGCTAGGTTCTAAAAGGTATTTTCTACTAGAGTAGGGTGTTCAATGAAGGGTGACAGGGAGCTTTAGAGTTACAGGCAGGTAATTGTCATGTACTTCCAAAGCCTGCTGCTGATGAGGTGATGAAATAAGACTTTCAATGCAGCAGTCAATCTAACTTCTCTTTTGCAAGCACTTCTTTCTACTCAAGTAGCCTGAGAAGCAGCAACTGAGTAATTCTGCTGCTGTAACTTCTGCTGATCCATTTTCACTTATAGATTTTTAACCATTAGTGTGTGTCACTAATGTGAATTAGAGCCACTAAGTTTCTGGCTCTAGTCCTGTGAATTGCATCTTCTGATAGTTGTCAGAAATATGTAGTAGTAAGGAACCATTATAGAGTCAGTGGAGAAAGCTGTCCTATAGAGGAGCAATTTCAGCTGTCTGTTGGGATGACATTGACAAGAACCATACTCACCTCGGAAGTGGACAGATGAGATGTGGTAACAAAGAAGTTATGTGTGAAATTCTTATTAGGCATAAGGAAAACTTTTTTTTGCTGGGGGATGGTCACAGGTGTTGAAAAGAGAGCCTCCTTCCTTGGAGAGATTTAAAACTCAACTGGACAAGGCCTTGAGCAGTGATCTAGCTGGCCCTGCTTTAAGCAGTGGTTGAAGGAGTTGAACTAAAAGACCTCTAGAGGTCTTTTCAAACTTGAATTACTCTGAGCTTAGAACACTGAAGTCTTCCCAAAATTGTCTGAAGCAGACGATGTCATCTTATTTCAGTGTTGATGGCAATTCATTGCATGAAGTTGCCACCCCAATTTTAAAACGATCTATGTTAGTGATGCTGTGATGTTTATTTTAGCTCTTCATTGACTGCTTGTGCCCTTTTTCTCTAGTCCGTTCTTCCTTCTCCTCCTCACCATGCATTCTCACACTATCTAAATGGAATAGTCCAACCCTTTCTGGGCTATTGGCAAAGTGTATCAGTTGCATATTGGTTGACAGCTTTCTTTGTGCTTTAATGGCTAAAGTTTCTTTCATCAGGAGGACCTCAGTCCTCAGAGCAAAAAATAGCACTCTAGGAGAAAATGTCATGCCAAATTGAAGATACCCCATGTTTCTGCGAATTTCCTTTATACTGGAGTAAGAAACCTGTAGGAAAGAAATATTATGGAAATTAACTGAAATAGCTGTTTATGGATTTCATTGCAGGTTTTGGAGAAGGTGGATGTAGAGCAGAAAATGAGTATTCGTTTTCTTCACTGATGGATGGAGAACCTTTTCCTCTCTACCCTTCCTATATAATGACTAGAACTTCATTTTTTCCTTACCACCTTTCCCCAGAGCATTGCTACTGGTGCATATAAAGTACATCATCTCGAACCCTTCACAGATTTGTTCTACCAATGTGAACAATCCGTGTGCATCAGAAACAAAGGGAAATAGCTGCTGTGGAACTTGGAAAGGAAGGAAAAAAAAAATTTCCTTCCATTTTTAATTGCTTTCTCCTGTGTCTCCTGCATTACCATGAGTAAAAATGTTTCTCCTTCCTATGTACTGCTGTTTAATTTACAAACTGATTCTTCTGAGCCCTGAATCTGAGAATTTTAAAAGGGGAAAATACCACATAAATGCCTTTTGAAACACTTCTTGGAGACAAGTGTCTACTCAGATACTAGGTGTAGTGATAATTATTCACCGTTGCTTCCAGTAGCAATACCACATTAAAGCCACCTTTATTTTTTCTTCCCCAGTTGGCTCTTTACATGCAGATTTGTTTCTTCCCTGCTTCCAAATCTGCCTTTTGCATGAGGACTTGAGTTCCTCCTATGGCTTCATTGTAAAACTAGCACTAATTGCATGATGACAGTCCAGAGGTATGGTGAAGATTTTCTTTTTATTTGTGGGATGAATTCACAGGGACAACAGGAGAATCTGGTGAAGAGACAGGCAATGGTGTCCTTAAAGGAAATAGGAACTCTGCACTAAGTCACTTAAACTGTTCCTGTAGCAAATGCACAAGCTTGTTTCTTTCTTATGATTAGCTTCCAGGCTTGACAACTGGTGGACCACAAAGTACCTTTTCCAGGTTGCTTTACTCTAGGTTGCCACTTCCTATCAGGGTGGTTTTTGCCTCTGAAGGTATAAACTTGTTTACCAGCTTACATAATGCAAGAAAACTAGCCATGCCAAAATCTGGATTTGTAGTTCTGTCACTGCCCTCTGATAACAGTGTAATGAAACATGACTGACTTTTTTTTTTTAATTGTAGTGACCTGGGCATTAATTATTTGCACTTTCCAGTATGGAAGTCCTGGTCTGTTAGATTTGTGTTGGTGGTGGTAGCCATATTTATGAAAGCTCAGGCATAAGAATATCATTTGGGAAGTGCATATTATCCCAAATTTGAGTAATAGGGATAATTCAGAATATATTAATCTAATTTCTATTAAAAGAACATATTATCTCATTTCTGTTCAAGTCTCTCTGCAAGTATAAGATTAAATGAAAGGATGATTGACACAGTTAATATAACAATCCTGATCAAATAATAAAAGTATTGAAAATTCAACACCAACGTAATCTTCTGTGTTTGGATTGGCAACTCATCTCGTTCAGCTGAACATCTCTGGTCTGGGAGGACCTTCCAGTAAAACAAACAAACAAAAAAACAACAACAAAACAAGAGCCTCTTTACTGAAGAATCGGTGTTATAACTGCTTCTTTGTCATGTGTTAACACTTCTATAAATACTTACCAGTCTCAAACTACTCTCAAATGTGTATTTCCTTTGTTCTTGGTTCCTTGAATCATTACTTGTGTTCAATAATAACATGCAAGTCTCTGAAGGATTTTTGATTTGTTTTAAATTAAGGACTTGCGAAGTGAAATGTTGCACTTTGTTTTGCAGAGTGCAGAATAACAAGTCCAGAAAGAAATGTAAATTAAAAACCTCTGCGTGTGAAATGGTTTTGACTGTCATGTAAAATAGGAATGTAACAATGTTAACAGAAAAGTTTTAATTTTTTTTTTGTAGGCATTGTGATCTGCTTTAAAGTAAGTGTTGCACTCTTATTTTCTGGCTATATAGCTGTAACCTACAGTTGTGCCTTATTGTCCCAGTGAGACTGGATATTGTATTTATCAATCCATAAATAAAACCTTCCACTGTATAAATAAATGAAAATAAAATCCCTGTATGGTAACTGCTGATTGTCTGACTAAAGAGATTAAATAGTACTAGAATAGTGCTAGTTGGCCTTACGGTTCAGTTGTTAAAACTTAGTGTGTTCTCAGTATTAACAAAAATCCTTCACTCCACTAGTAGTGTGGAAGAAACTAGTGCAAAACAGGACCTGCAGAAGAGGACATGCACTTACGATACTACAGTATGGATCCCATAACAACACGAGCTTCACATTTCTCCATAGTTCCAGACAAGGTGTGTGGCTTTGGTTCTGTTTGTCTCCTTAGTGGTGTTCCTACAGAGGACTATACAATGCCAGAAATAGTTTGTGAAGAAGTCTGTCCTCTTAAGTCCCCAGCTTAGAGATCAAGATATGTTTGCTAACATGCTTTTATGTCAACTCAGACTCTAAGTGCATGGGAGCGGAATCTAACTTTGCTGTTAGCTCTACAAATTGTCTGGAAGCCACAGGGACTGAAAAGCTAAAGGAGGGCAAGCTTAAGCTTGTAGAATCCTGTGTTGTTTTTTTTTTCCTCAGTTTTCTTCGAAGTCTATAGACTTCAAACATAGTTTCAAAGATAGTTAAGTCTTCAAGATGCTAAGATTTTTATCTTGCTTTGAGAAGGTGCTGACAGGAGTGTTGTTAGTAACCTTCCTGAGGAAAAGACTTGAAAAAGAACGTGCCCTTTAGTAGCCAAGGATAAACTACAGAAACGTGATGTGCTGGTTTCAGAGCTCAGGCTGCCTGCAACTGAATATCTTATTTACTGTACTAGTCTGTGTATTTGACTTGTGAATTAAAATGTGGTAGTTGATAAGGGGGTTTTACAGAATAGGTGTTAGTTGTGATGGATTTTAAGCTGAACATAAATGAAGCAGTTCCCTAAAGTCTAATTTCTAGCATAAAACGAACGAATTTGATCACAGGCTTGGCTTGTAAAGAAGGGAAGTAAAAATAATGTTAAGTTCCCTGACTTGTAAAGGGAAAAAATAAAGGTCTGCATTCGATGCTTTGAAGGTACAACTTCAGTTATAACTGCTGTGTAGATGGGATATGGATGTAATGCTGCCGTGGTTGTGATGTTTAAGTTGGCAGCAGGGTTTTATTTGGGGTGGGGATGGGCACTAAACTGCCACCCGGTAAAGCGGGCGTTACAGGGCTGAGGACGTCAGAAGGTTCCAGCAGCGCGGGCCGTTAGCACCGCATCGCCGCTGCCTGCGGGTGGTCCTCGGCGTTCCTCAGGGGGTAAGCGCAGCTCAAGTATAAGATTATTGCTGCTCTAACCCAAAATAGATAAATAAAGGCAGCAAGTGCCACAGACACCGCCGCCGTGACGGGAGGCGGGCCCGCGGGGCGCTCGGAGTGTCCCTGAGGGGCCGCAGGGCCCCCTCAGCGCCTGGCGGCCCCTTTAAATCCCCTCAGAGGTCACCGGAGGATTCTCCTCCGGCCGGCCCCGCCCGCGCGGCTGCAGCCACTCGCTTGGCAGCCGTGTGCCCGCCGCGCGGCCAATCGGAGGGGAAAGCCTCGCGGAGGGGCGGTGAGCCTCCGCGATGGACGGCGCTGCCGACCAATCAGCCGCGAAGCCTGGCGGGTAGACGCGCGGGAGCGGCGCCCGATAGGCTGGCGGCCGAGGGGGCGGGCCCGGCGTCGCCTGGGCGCCGCGAGCCCCCCGCCGGGTGGCCGGGGTGAGGAGGGGAAGATGGCGGCGTGAGCGCAGCGGGCGGAGCGGCCGGGGCCGGCCGGGCCCCGCGGCTCGGGCCGCGCTCAGGTGAGCGCCCGCCGCCGCCCGAGGGGCCGGGCGGGGGCAGCGGGCGCGGCCGGGCGGCTCCCGGCCTCCCGCTGCGCTGGGGGCCCGGGCTGCGAGCGGGGCCGGCCGCCGCCCTCACCCCTCAGGGGCCGGCCGGGAGGGCCGCGGGGCTGCGGCGCGCTGAGGGGAGCGGGGGCAGCGCGGGGCGGCTGCCGGGGCTTTCCCCGAGGCAGCGCCTGCACGCCCGGCTCTGGGGCGCCCGGAGGTGCTCGGGCGGCACGCTCGGAGTGCCCTGCGCCACGGAGCGGTGCTGGTCGGGTCCGTGTTGTGAGCGGGGGGAGCCCTCCTGAAACCGGAGGGATCCATCCAGCGTGGGAGTCCTCGCAGTTTATGTCTTAGAGCAGTGCTTGAGAATTCTGGTTCATCGCGTTATCCTGAGTGGCTGCGTTTTCAGTGTGAATGTCAGGTAAAAGTTAAAAAATAATAATAATTAAAGCACCTAAACGAGAAGCACAGCTTCAGATCCTGAAGAGACGTGGTCTGTTATCCTACATAACCGATAAAGAAGGTGTTTGTAACCGATAAAATAACGCAAAAGAAACGTAACAAGTGTGGTTGTGGCAACTACTTCTGAAAGCGGTAGCCACTTAAGAGAAAATTTTCCAAAGGAATATTTTACCGTGTGATATATTACATATCTGTGCCTTGTGCTATGTTATTCACCTGGTAATAGCAGCTCGCGGGCAACACAGCATTAAGGCACAGTGTGCTGCTGCTGGTGAATGCCTACGTGTACAGGTCTGCGTGTGAGCTGTTAGAATATGCCAAGGGATTTGCCTTTGGCACGTTACATACAAAGATAACTCTGCTTTATGCTATAGTTAGAAGAATAATAAGCTGTCAACTTTCTTTCATGTGAAGTTATACAGTATTTTTAGCAGTAAGTAAGTACACTTGGATTAATATTTATTCTTAATTGCTTTGAATGCTTAAGAACTGTAAGAATTAGCATCAAAAAAATAACCAGAGTTTTCTGTTACCCTGGCTATGTCAAACCAACTCTGTGCACTGCTTTAAAATTTTGCTCACAGTGCTGTGAGCCTGTGCAATACAGAGATTTGCAGGAGTAAGCTGTGTCTCTTACGATGGTAACCTCTCATCTCAAGGGTGTCAAAAAGCAGGGGCCAACTAAGGCTAAGCATTCTGCCTGAATCCGTGAAGAGTCTGGAGTCTCTCTTGAACACCTCCCACGTTCATTCTTAAAAACTTGAAACGGAACGAGCTTTGAAAGGAGTCTTGATGTGTTGGCGGTTAGCTGAATGCAAGATACAGAGGCCCACACAGTCTTTGGAGGATTGATTTAAAAAAGAACCACAAAAACTCTCTAAAATGGGATGTGCAGGTAGGGATGTTTCTTTGCTTAAACAGCATTCAAAGGGCCCTTTGGTGTGTGTATCGTGGAATAGAAATCTCAGCTGTAAAATGGTCATCTCCTGCTGTAGGAAGTATTATTATTATTCCTACCCTATTGTGCTAAAAGCATAGGAAATATGCATTGGAAACCTCATAGGAGGAGAGGGTGAATTTATTTAAAATAAAAAGTGAAACAAAACAGGTTACAGTGTCTTAGGCTCATAATCTCATAAGCAATGCCCAAGACATCTATCTGCCAGCCAGGCATCATAGCAGAGGTGTTTAAGCCATATGTCCAGCAGTCAGGGGCCCCTTGCAGAGGACAAGGGACATCAGCGTGTCCTCTGGACTCCTAGGTTGGTGACTTCTGTGTTCCCAATAAGCCCTAGTGTACACTGTTGGAGGTGACGGTGACCTGTGTCTCCACCCTGTCCCTCTCTGTATCCAGATCTGTGCATCTTCTAAAATTGCAGGGGGATGTGCTGGGGTTTGGAGGAATTGCTATGTGGGGTCCTGGCAACACAAGCCCTCCTGAGAGCCCTGTCCTTCTTCTGTGTCCTGTTTGGAGCCTCCGTGCCCAGGCACTCCCTTTCTTTCTCCAGTTCTACTACAGTTTGCTCTAGTGCTGCATAGAGTGGATTTATATACCTTTTTAAAAGTAGAGAGAGAGGTGGGGGCAAGTGACAGTGTAGAGAGGTAACACTGGGAAATTTTTGGAACCATTTTGGAAAGCCAGATCTGTTGGGTAACTTAAAACTGTGTTAGGGGTGTGGTGAAACTTAGTAGCATAGCTGCATACTCTTCGTTGTAGTATCCCTTCCGTTTCTCATGTGCTGGTTGTGTCAATAGATTGACTTTATTTTCCCCCCAAAGTTCGTGGAAATTAACTTGTAGTTACTGTAGAGCAAAAGAAATATGACTGCCCAATAGGTCAAAACAAGACTTCAGTTATTTTGAAGGTGTAGAATGAGTAAAAAGAAAACCTAACTTTTCAAAGATTGGCACTGGGAATTGTCTCATTTCCATCAGCCTGATATGTAAGCTTATGTATGATATGTAACTGATAATTGTCAAATTAATTTTTTTGTGAATCGTTTGGTTCCTTAATGTCTTGAGGTCTCATAGTGCTTGTCAGGTTCTTGGGGGAGGACTTGAATTGGGTGGGTGAGAACTGACGACAAGAGGATGGAACAAGATCTTGGATCTTCGCTACTTAGGTGTGACTCACTTGACCATCCTTTTCCTTATTCTGAAAGAGGAGCGTGGCTGTAAACATTTGAAAAGTAACATCAACATGTTTAGTGTAGACTATCTGACAATATTAGCTGGTTCCCAGAAGGTATAGATAATCTTCTGTGCCTTGTGCATGTAATGATCTGTTATCTGAAGAGCTTCATAGATATGAATTTAATTTGTTCATCTCTTTCTTTCTAGGTTCCCCAAAGAGAATGTTGAATGGTGAAAAATGATGGTGAGTAAAGCCATAAGGTTATTTAGGTACTAAATACACAATACTAAACTTGTCACTTTTCTTTCCCTTCCCCTTCTTTTTTTTCTTTACCAAGAAATCAGTTATTGAAATTTTATTTTTTCTTAGGACACTCAGAGAACTGGAATGCTGCCACAGTGTCAACTTTCAGCTTGTGCTTGACTTGAAATAAACCTCTACTTAACTATATATATTTTAACAAAAATAAATGCTTCAAAAGTTACAAAACACCTGTTCCATGCTGTCATTTTACTTTGCTAAGAGACACTAATTGTGCAATTGCATTAGCTTAGAGTAGTGATCTTAAAGGTTTGTTATTTGTTAAACACTAGGAGTGGAAGAACAATAATGTAACCAAATGTCAGTTATCAAGTCAAAGAAAGTAAATTCAAAAATTCTAAGGATAACGATCAAAGTCTAAAATTTCAATTTATTTATTTATTTCCCCAGTAAATTAAGCAAAGATATTCTGGTAGTTAAGGTATATAACAGAGTGTTAGATTCTATCCTTGGCTCTGCTACAAACCTTTTATATGTTTTGTTGCAGCTCCGCAGGTCTGCTTTTCACCATCTTCATATCAAGAGTAAGACCCATCAGCATGGGCATGGATGGTCAAGCTTATGATCAGCTGAAGTATTTGAGTGCCTCGGAGAGCAAGTGATGGTGACGTGTGGTGTTTTGCCATTTCCATAGTCTACTCACTACTTCTAACACAGGAGTTGAAAATTATCGCCAGAAGATTATTTCTGAACTTGATCAACTAAAGGATTAAGGTAATTAGAATAATAAAAGGAAGTCAACGAAAGGCCAGAGAAAAGAGAGGAAGGAGGTAGAAAATATGATGTGTCCTCATGCACTTATATTTGAGAAAGAGAAACCAAAGAAAACATTTCCTCTTTCACATCACTCATTGTTGTACAGGAGAGTGGTAGTTTGTTTTTTTTTTTTCCTGGCACTATGCAGAATTGCATTCATGTTACCTTCTAATCCAAGCTGGCATCAAACTTAAAGGAAAAAATCCATGTCTTAACAGTTTCTGTGACTAGGCAGTACCAGGTGTGCCACTGGTGAAAGGCCAGGAGGTCAGTGACAAGACAGCGGTTGTTGAAGTATGTCTACACTGTGGACAAGAGGGGAGAAATAGGTTTAAAAAAAAAAAAAAAAAAAAAGGACCTAATCTGTGGATTTTACAGCTGTCATAAGTGTGTTTTTCCTCTACGGCACTGACAGTGTTGTAGTAATTAGGTGATTGTTTGTAGTCTTTTTGAATTGTGACCCACTATAGCAGAACTTATTCTCTCTGTGTGCAATGCCATTACACATTGTCCTATCGCCTCTTTTAGGTACTGGAGGACCATTATAAGGTCTCCCCAGAGCCTTTTCTTCTCTGGGTTGGGATCAACTCTTTATCAGGGAGCGTAGTGTTAGGACAAGGGGTATATTCGGAAGAAATTCTTTACTCAGAGGGTGGTGAGGCACAGGAGCAGGTTGCCCAGAGAAGCTGTGGCTGCTTCATCCCTGAAGGTGTTCCAGGTCAGGCTGGATGGGGCTTTTGGCAACCTGGTCTGGTGGGAGGTGTCCCTGCCCATGGCAGCGGGGTTGGAACCAGATGATCTTTAAGGTTTCTTCCAATCCAAACCATTTGATGATTCTGTGTGTGTTTAGGTGAATACCTCAGTATTGCCATGTTACGTGTCAGAGCCACAGTTATGAAGCCTCAGAGCTTGTTAACACCAGTATATTTTTGGGTGCACTGCTTCTGAGTAGGCGTATAGTTCAGCATTTCTGTAGTATTGCATTAGCCAGCTTATGGACATACACAGTTAGATATAAAACCTTATAGAACAGGGGATTATTGCAGTTTGTGAAGCCAACTTTTTTTTTCCGTTAGGCTCAGATTTTTAAAGTAATGAACCAGCAGGCATTTTAATGTGTAATGTATTTTATTCTGTCTCCTGACCTCTCCTCTCTTTCATTTTGGAATTCCAGATCCTTGCTGAAATTTAAGAAGATGATAGTCCTGTTGCTTGCTCGTAGGCTGTGAGATGTGGACATGTCTCTCCTAGCAAGCAAAAACTTGTCCTTCACTTCCATGGAGCTGCATGAACAAAGATCTCTTCACTTCCTGCGTCAACCATCTCACCCAATGCTTAATTCCCCAGATGACTTCTCCCACAAAAGCAACCCTGCTGCTGTATCAAAACTCAAAAGCAGAGTAACAGAAATCAGCGTTTGTTTCCCTGAAGAAATGTCTTCTGTGCCAGCTCTTCATCCAGCTTTCTGCATTCTGTTTTAAAATGAGAAAAACTTTGAAATCAGATGGAAGTGGAAGCTGATGTTCTGATATCTATCTCCTTCTTCATTTTAGGAAGGATAAGTTCTTCACTGTGTCATACTGGAATTCCTGGCATATATAGTGTCTGCATGCATTGCCATGCCAAACTTGACATGTATGAAAAGTTTCAGCAGGAAACGAGGACATATTTTCTGCTCTGACATACAGAAGAAACTTAGCAAACAATTGGAGAAGTCCCATTACAGGTATTTTGTAGCCCAGGAACCTGGCTTGACTTTGTAGATAGATGTCTTGATGTCAACTCACATAAAGCAGCTAATGCAGAGGAACAAAAGCAGAATCACCTTGTCTATAGCGTGTAACAGCATCATCCCAATCTGTGATCAAAATGTAGATTTGCATGTGTAAACCCACGTAAGTGCTGGATATGAAGAGCTTGCACCAGAAGGAGAAATTACTCTGCACCACTTCATTTTTAGCAAAGAAAAATGAAGCTTTAAAGACCTTCAGGGTTACAGGATAATGATTAGGTTTGTGTTACATCATTCTCTCCTTCTGGCTTTTTATAAATCCTTAGCAGCAAAAGGAACATTCTACAGTTGAAAAGATGGGGCAGAATTTCTTTCTTTATTTAAAGAAATTAACTGGTGGGATGGAAGAGACCGGAGGTGTAAAGTTGCGGTTTGTCCGCTCAGCTTCCTTTCCACAGTTTCAGCTTTTCATACTGCTGATGGAATCAGATACTTTTTATTCTTCTGTGACTGAGAACTGAGATGACCTGTATGTTTCCATCATCTAGGCCCGGTAGAACGAGCTGGTAGCCATGTAAGAGGTATGGCTTGACGGAGAGCAGAAATGCTTAGGCCGGGCCTTTTTCTGGTTCCCCCTATTCCTTCCCAATCTAAGGCGCTATCTGTTGTTCTTATGTTTACACAAGATTCTTTGTCTACATCATTTGTGATTATATAGGATATTCTCGATCATTCTGAGGTGGGAGTTTGTACTGTTCACATGCTCCTTGCTATGGTATGGTATATGGCAAGTAAGGTTTCTTGGCAAAAAGAAATCTCCATTTCAAGTCTGGAGCTCTTACTGCACCTTAATCCACACTTGTGATTTAGAAAATGTGATTTACTAGCTTAAAATATTTTAAAATTTGGATCAAATAAAGATATATAGGTTCTGTTAATAGGTTTGGGGAAATAATAGCATGGTCGGGGGGTGGAGTGTTTTTTTGTTTTGGTTTGTTGTATTTTTCATTTTAGAAAACTGCTGGAGAGAGCCAGACAGCCTGAAAATGGCTGAAAAAGCCAACAGTTGAAATCCTTCTTAAATCTTCATGGTAGATTGCGAGGGCAGCATTGCGATACTTAAAATGTAGTGGAATTTTATGGGGACCACGTTCCACAGCAGAGTAAGGATGAGTGTTGGTGGTGATCCTGGTCTTTGGGGTAAAGTTAGATCTGTGTATAGACTTGCATTGTAACTGTAAGATTTAATGCCAGCTTTATCCATTGTTTGTTTCCAAGAAGCAAAGATCAGACATGAAAGCTAAGGAGAATAGGAAAGGCACTGTGTATCAAAATAATGCCAACTGTAATGAGCAGAGAGGTGCACTAAAATTGTATGCAACATTGCAATGAGCCGTTTCTTTTATTAGTTTAGATGAGTTACGTTAATCCTGGTGAGGCAACCACCAACTTGGCCTGATTTCTTTTAAGAATATAGGATGTCTTTGCTGAAAATGGTCTGAATTTTCTGGTTTTAGATGCAACTAGAAAAGCACACTTAATTTTAGGTCCTGCTTTTGTTGAAACCAATAGGATTTAATGTAGATGTCTGTAGAAGCAGGATCCATCTCTAAGTGATGGAAAATACTTTTAATATCATAGGATTATATGTTGTTGGAAGGTATCTGGTATAGGAAACATCTGATCCTAAATGTGGGAAATTCCTTTTCTTCCTTTTGCCCATACTTGTCCTTCCGACATTAGAGCTAGCAGTTGTTTCTTGCATAGCTGGGTGACAAAATACTTGGGGGACAGGAATGTATTTTTATCTTCTGTGGATATGTACAAAAACTAAGAATTTTTCTGACTAGAGAGTGGACAATTCACGTTACTTGATTTCCACATCCATAAGAATAACCCTCAACATTTTGTAACCCTGCATTGTAACAACAACAACAAACCTACAATTTTTTCCTGACTCCTAACCCAGATAACGTAAGAACATAAGCTTTCAAGTTTACTTTTAGAACATAACGTTTTTAGCAGGGCTAAAGATCTGTGGCTTTCACAGAACCAATACTCCAACAATGCATGCCCAGAAGACCCCCACAGCCGTACCTTTCCAGCCAGCTTCTTTATAAAAGTGCTGTGTTAGGAAATGCTGCCTCAGCCTACCTACTTTTTCTTGCTCCACTTTTTCTCTATGTTGGTTGGAAATCTTCCCATGTGAAAGATTACAAAAACAAGGGGCATGTGCAATAGATCATATATATATACATATATATATTTTAATACTTGTGGACAAAATGATGTTACAAGTTGTTTGAAAACAACAAAATCACCAATGTCTTCCATTTTGAGATGTGTATAGTTCCATAAGCATTAGTGCTTTGTAGCAAACAGTAGTGCCATGTTAGGATCAGTGCATGAGCCTAGTAGTATTTTTACAATTTCAGAGTGACAAATTTATTAATAAGCAGTGATGATAATGTAATTAACAATAGAAAGGATACAGTAGAAATGTCACAAACATGGTCTAAATATGCAGTATCCTCCCTGTGACAGTGGTAATGCTATCTTTAGAAAGTGAATGCATTCACTTAATGGGCTTCATAGAGTCATATTTAACTTTGTTTTTAGTATTTCTGTCCAACTGCAATAGTAAACTAGTGTATGTAAGCGTCCAGAATTCTTATCTCTGTCACCAGTGATTCTTTTCATTTTAGTCTTTGTTGAAGGTGTTTTCTTCTATGAGCAGCATTTTCCATTTAATTATTACCCATCCTACGATATACTCAGAATTAAGAATGTGATAAAGAGTTTGTGTGTGTTTTGTGCACATCTCTACTACCTTAATATTATTTACAAAATCTGTTAAGTAGGAAAAAAAAAACAACAAATCCAATTACATAATTATTAAAACCAGTTAAACATTATCCTTTTCATCTACTAAGTTAGTTACTGGTTGCAAAATGCTTTCTTCCAATTATAAGTAGAATACTTTTGTCCATTATTGCAGGAATGGAAAACCTTTTTTTTTTTTTTTTTTTCTCCTGAAGTCCTATTGAATCTTTTAACACCTTTGGTGGATCCTGCATTTACACACATCTTAATAAGAGAGAATATAATAGGATTAAGGGCTGTTGAAAACCAACATTGCAGACTGCATCTGTTCAGCAGGCTATATCTAGTCATAGATTCCCCACCCCTGTATTGTTGAGAATTCAATATCCTGTGTTTTGGGTAACTTCCAGTATTGCTTTCCAGCTCTAATCTCAAATTTAATAACTTATGTCTCTCCCTCTGCTTTTTTCAGAAGGAAAGTTTAGACCAGGAAATGTTCAAATGATTTAGCACGCAATGGGCAGCTTGGACTGGTGAAATAAGAGACTGGTATGATTCCTGAGATGAGTGATGCTCTGTGGATGGCATTCTCTCATTTCCTAGGAAAAAATAAGTCTTATTTGATACCAGTGTTGCTCTTCACACATTTCTTTTACAAGAACAAAATTCTCTGTCACTTTAGAGAGGATACTGCATCTTTTTTCCCTGAGACCTGCCTGTAAATGGCCACTAGGAGGAGGGAGGGAATGGGTAGCTTGGTTTTGTAATTTTAATAGGATGTATCGCTAAAGTAATTAATCAAGTAGCATGTTCTTTGGTGCAAAACCAGTAATCCTTGCAGAGTTAATGTATGTAACAAACCCCCCACCCCGACCCTCTGCATCTAATAAGTTTTCAAGAAAACTGGGTGGTTGGGCCATTTACAGCAGAGCTCTGGGGGACCTGTGCTCAGAGTTAGGTTCAATTCTGAACAGAAGTAGCTGTACCATTGAATAAAGTAGTTTAGTGCTTGGGAGAATCAATTGAAAAATACCTCTGAAACTGGAATGCAAAATAGCACAGTATGTAGGGGGAAGAATCCCTGATGCAAACAAAGCCATAAGATGATTTAATAAGAAAATAGAACTTTAGTAGCAATAACTGTTTTGCATGTGATAGTAAATAACTTGCATTAGCAAGACTGTACAGTAGAGTAGGTGGGTAATAACCAAATAAGTTTGTGGCGCTCTGTGCTGCAGGGAGTTGCATGAAAAGTCTCTTTTCCTAAGATGGGTGAATTCCTCTTAATGTTCCTCTCATTGGAGGGAATTTGGCACTTGAATACTTAGTTAATGAACCTGATATTAGAAAACAAACTGTTTAGCTTTGTCACACATCTGAAGCACTGTCAGGGAGTGCTGGGGGAAGCGCAGACAGTTCTTTCTGAAAGGGTAGCTTGTTTCCCTTTTTTATAGTCTAGCACTTGCTCAGTTTTTCTGAGGGGAAACTAAACCCTTCCAAATACTGGACTGTGGAAAGAACTTGGTTCTGAAGTTAGAATGCATTTTATTGCAGGTGGTACTTATTTTTGTTTAAAAAGACCAACCTGAAATAGCAACAGGCCTTTTAAAAAAAAACACACATTATCTAATTATTTGACACTGAAAACATCTGTTCATTCCAAAGGACAATTGTAGGATACTAAAAATGTTACCCTGCAGCAAAAATAATTTTAGACTTGCTAAACACTCTGTTTCAAGCCATTGATTTCTGTTAATGCCTGAAGTTTTGCAGAGACAAGTACGGTGAAGCCTCCGGTAACAGAAAGGGATATTGATCTACAGCTGTAGCCTCTGCACCAGCAAAGTATCTGCGATCAAAGGGTTACATAGAAGAGCCCCAGAAGTGCTAAAATGTCCATAGTTGATGCTGTTTTCCGTGCAGATACATGATCTATAGAGACAGCATGGCCCAGCAGATAATAGTGTGTTCCTAACAGAAGTGTCGCATCAGAAGTTGAGATCTATCTGGCTAGATTTCTTCTAGAAAGTTGAAGGAGTTTGGAATGTAACTTCCAGCTGAAGGGAAGCCTCTGATGTTCTGAAATTCCATAGGTGAAGCCTTCTGGCTCTTTGTAAGTTGATAGTGGGACTGGTAAGGGCTGTGAATGTTTCTACAGCGTAATGTAATTAAGATAAGCATGAGCATATCTAAATTAAGTGTTGGCTAATATGTGTATGAAAAACTAACTGATCTGGAAAGTTATAATCAGCTTAAATTCCAGCTATTGCATTATTGATAAACTTGGAAGCTGGCCACAGGGAACCTTAATTTGATTGTGATCTGATTACATTAAATAAATTATAACTTTCTTGTAGTCTGTGGTCAGCAAGTACATTTACATAATGAATTAATAATGAAAACATGGTCACGTTCAGACTTCAGAAGTATGAACTTTGCGGCTGAGTAGAAATTTTCAAGGCTTTATTCATTTAGAGAAGGGGGTAGGAAGGGAAATGGAGACTGATGTAACCAGGCGAGCTATCTGCGTATTCTTCCCAGTTCAGATTTAATAGTGATCTGAATTCCATGGGGTACTATATTAAAAATCAGTATTCACAGCCACAAAGGAAACCCCATTGCCTTTCAGCTGTCATGCTATGGTATGCCTTTTGCTCCAAACCCCTTGATTTCACTGCTGCTAAAACTAAGTAGCAGTGCTACATGCTCCCACACTGCAGCGTGGGGTATCAAAAGTGCAGTGACCGCTACTGCCATGACCCCGCTGGCATTACTGAATGCAGGTGATACGTGTGGGTACTGTCCCTTACCCAGTGGTTCTGCTGTAGAAGATGTAGCCAGTACTTGTGTTGGGAATTGCAGCTTGAGGATCGCAACTTCTGCAACTGAGCATAATTATCAAATTTAGGACAAAAAAAAATGGTTTGCAGACAACTTGATAGTGAGTGACAACAAATTGTACCTTGCTTCAGGACATTGACACTTTATGCAAGGGTTACATTGACAAGAGCTGACAGTGGTTTTGAGCAGAGAAGGGTGGAAGAGAAGAGTTTTTGATGGATAACCAATTTTACCAATAACAACTTCCCTAGGAAAGAGTTTTGTCTTCCTTCAAAACCTAATAATCCTGCTTGCTGTTCAGGTACAGAGCTGCATAAATGGCAGTTCGAGTTAGATTCCCCTGCTTTTCTTTTACTGAATGATCCAGCGTATTGCCCCTATAGCACTTAGACTGGCACACAAAAGCCAGCAGTTGAACCAGGGTGTCTCATTTAACAGAGCAGAACACTACCCAGGAATTCTGCTTTCTATTCCCTTTCAGTCTGCTCAGCACTTACCTCCTGAGTTTTAGAGAAAGCGTAGGTGTACTTGACGTAAGCAAGGAGCGTGTTTCCGTCTCTGAGCCTATGTACCAGGTTATAGGATAGACAGATTCCCTAAGGCTTTACATTTAAGGTTAAAGATAAAAGGTAACTTACTGTTCAGTGTGTCCTGTGTAAGTCTTATCTGCTTCTTTCCTCTTCCCCTCCAAACGAGTGTGTTTGCAGGTCAAATAAAAGAAGGCCAGTTTGTGATGCCTTAGGCATAAAGAAGTGCATGGAGAAACTGAAGGAAAGTGGCACAGGCCCACAAACCAAATCTTAGAGCTAGTATTCTAATTATGCATGATTCAAAATGTCTAGTGTAATGTAGTTATTACCAGTAAATTGAGATATGCATTTATACATAACGAAGCAATAGGAATTAATATACCAATAGCTTGAACTTCCTGCTTTGATTCTCAAACTTTGATTCTCAAACTGTTTTTTTCTTTTTGTCGTTATTTTTTTTTTTAGAGAATGTGCTGCCTCTGTAGAGAAAGGGGCAGAATGTATAGATAGGGACAGAAGCATGGCACCAAAACTGTAAATCAGGAACCAGGATCAGCAGAACTCGCCTTTATAACCTCTTGCCTGGTTCATTTTAGTGCCCTGAGCATGTAAAAAGCAGGGCATGGACTAAGCATGTTTAAGGGCGAGATGAGGTTTCTCACCTGCTGCAGCTGTAGCAAGGAAAAGGGTGCAGAGTTTCTTTCAAGGTGCAGGGGGGGAGCAACTGGTAAAACCCACAGTAACAGAAACAACGGACTCAAATTGAGTGTAGTATTTGCCAGACAGTAGGTGATAAGCTTGTGCATAGTGAGAGAAATTATTTGGAGAAGACTGAAATTAATAAGCACAGTACAAATATTTCAGGTGTTGAATAGCTTTTTAATAGACAGTATTTTCAGGTAACTCTCTAGCCACATAGGCAGCTGTACTGAAGCATACTGGTACCAGCCAGCAATAATGGCACCTGCAGGAACGAACCTGAAAATACTGGTAATCTTGTATATTTTTTAAGTTCTTTGACAAAGAGATTTTTAAAAACAGAAAATGAGATTTGATCACTGAAGGTCTTTATCTTCTGCAACACAGGTTGCAATATAGTCTTTTTTTTCTTTATTTCACATATTAAATATAAGGGAATTTGGGTGCCATTTTTCCGTAAACTTTTACTGTGCTCTCTGTAATATTTTCCAAGTCTTTTAGTGGGTACTGCAGTGAATTTCTGCTGGCAGTTTGAAAATAACATAGAATGTGTGGCAGTGTCTACGTCACTTACACTTTTCCTAGTTTAAAGTATTCAATCACATAGAATACTAGCATGTTACTGCAGAACTCCATTCTTTTAGCTTAGTTTAATTTTGTAGGTGGGCTTAACTTGTGCAGAACACTTCTCCATGTACAGAGGCTCAGTCCCCTTTCTTAAGCAGAAAGAGGAAGTGTCTTGGAGGAAGAAATTGTGTGTCGAGTTAAATCTTGATCATGCTTCGTAGCCAAGCATCCATAAAGCACCATGATTTGGGTTTAGAATGGGGGCTGTGTTTTTCTCATGAATGCTTTCTAGATATACAAGAATTGCCAAATGAAGATAGGAATATTATTAGAGAATATTTAACTATTTTACAGTATCAAAGTTAGGTTAAATGAAATCCTTTGAGCCAACTTCTTCAAGCTAAAAGGGAGTCTATTTCTAAAAAGGGCTTGGCGTGGCAGTTAACCATGGCCACCTAATGCCTAGAGGATATTCTTTTGAACACTTGATGTGGTTTTAAACCCTGTTACATGTTTTCTTTTGTGTGGTGAGTAAGCACTTGTATCTGTTGTTAATGCTTATCCCTTTCAATATAAAACCTGGGGAAGTAAGCTATTGTAGGACTTTAGTGAAGATATCCTCCTTTTGAGAAATACAACAGCAAAGGAGAAGTATTAATTATAGTTTCTTAAAAATTATCTTAATACTTAAAGTGGTTAGAGAAGACTTCTTATACTGAACTTCTGATGGCATTGCTCACATGGGCTAGTGGAGATTACTGGTATCACTACATACTCCCATTGCACACATTTTACATGGTAACAGTAAAAGAATGTTTCCCTGCAAATTCTGATTTTTTTTTTTTCCAAAAGGCAGCTTGCTTTTATATCTATGCATCTTTGAGGATTTCAAGATAAGATTTTATTCTTTTGACGCTGTAAAGAGGAACTGTTTAAAAATGAACTTGGAAACTCTGCACCTGTATACAAATTTTTTTAGCAATAAAGCAGCACAGGCTGAGAATGCACTAAAACCTGGTGTGTCATTTGTTCAACAGATAGATTAACCAAGGTACAATGCACTGTGTCTTCATTGAGGTGCAAACTGCTTCCGCTTCTGAGATGTACTTGCTGTGCCTTTGACAAAGCTTAACAATTTGAGCTAAACTTGCATATGTTGAATATCAGCTTTGGATCCAGCTGTTTCAGCAATTTTCAGACACAACAGTCTACGACTTCCTCGAAGGCAGCTGAAGAAAAATTGGCACTCCACTCAAGACAGGCAACTCACAAATAGAAGCTTCAAAGGTTGTTTTAGATGGTAGCAGGAAGCTTCTGTTGCTTGCAAGATAGACAACCTAAAAGGAGTAACTCTCAAAACTGTTTCACATATATGTGGATTGTTTATAGTTTTGGCAGCTCAAATTCCTTTGGTGGTTGGCATTTCACAACCTACAGGGAGGCACAACTTTCCTTGCTGCTGAAAGCGGTTTTGGGAAGTGCTGTAACACAGCAGCAAGATGCCACCTCATGAGGACTACGCTGAAGAAGCCATGGCTCCCAACACCACCAGCTTTCCAAAACCTCTTATGGGATTACTGACCCTTATGTGAGCTTATAAAAGATTCACTGTATGATTGCTACTTCAGTAACCTGCTATACCACCTTCAGTTGTTCCATTTTCTGCTTGCTTTTCTCAGAGAAGACAGCTGCTCTTTAGCTCACATAAGAATAAAGAGAGCTGTGGCCTGACCTTGAGATGCGTTTTTAAATCAGGTATTTATTTAAAGAGAATCCTTCCTTCCTGAGCCAGACTGACTGTGGCTGCACTGAAAGTATCAATACAGCCCTCAAGATGCCTAGCTAGAGGAGATTAGGTTCCACAGTAGGGAAAAAAAAAAAAATCATCACTCAGTTGTAGATTCAGGTGGAATTTGAATCTGGGACAGACTGTAGGATCAAAATCTGAATCAAATCTTTTAGGAAGAAAAATTTAAACATCACTTAAAACCTAAGACTACAGTTTAAGTTGGTGTCTTAGTAACTGTTAAGCCTAAACTAGTAAAGATGCTGTTGCACTTATTTTGCATTTTGTAAGTTAAGGTGGGTTGCTTCTTGAAACAGGTTTTATTTAGAACTCTACTGCTGTGAGTGTCAGCAGATGCAACAGGCAATAGTGCCAACAAGAACCATGATTTGACAGACACAAAGGACTGCAGGGTGACTCAATGGAACTGAGGTCTTCCCAGTTCAAAGACTAGTGAAATACAATTTAAAAGCTTACAACTCACGCTATTACACAAGATATGTATTTCTGAATTTCAGCATTTTTATTCTTTAAGTCGTCTTTACAACAGTAAAGATAATATAAAAAAAATGCAACTGACAACTTTCTTTTCTTCTTAGGGGTGCATACTTTGCTAAATAAAGGAAGACAATTTTACGCTTATTATACACAGTAGAAATGTGAAGTGTATAACAAGAAAAACATCAATGCAGAAACCAGAATGAAAGGGCAGAAGTGAATAGTACCATTACCTACCATGTTTCTTGGACTGATACAACAGAAGAACTGACACCTAAAAAGTAGCACAAAGGTGAAGTTTTACAAAGGAAAACACTTATATGAGATTGGAAGGATATTTGCACGAGGTGAGTTTAGTCACAAAACCCCAGTTAAAGACAAAGAGGCTGTTAAACATAATGCAGAAGTATTATAAAAATAAATTAAAAAAAAGTCTTGGTTCTTAATAATGAGTTAATATGCAACTCCAAACTTTACATGAATGTACAGTGACAACTGTTGAGAAGAACAGCTCTCCAGTTAAAGGTTCATTATAAACATAAAGATTCATAGAGCACATTTTGGAGAAGATGATAGCATTAGTCATTACAGGCAATGAAGCAGATCTTACTAGAGTGTAACATTTATTTCAGGTAGTTACTTTTGATAGCCCAAATTTAGCTGTCATTGAGAAGTACTGCATTTCTGTGCTTACACCTGTCACAGTTGTAAAACACTGATGATGACAATCATCATTTAGAGAGCAGGTACTGTTAGAATTTAACAGAGGGAGCTACTTCTCTCCCAGCAGAATAGCTCTTGATATTGTTATTGCTTAATCAGAATAAATGGAGACAATTGAGGACTTTTAATCAAAAACCAGCACACTGAACATAAGTAGTAGCATAAATACCAGCTGTCTGCATAAGCCTGCAAGATGCCTTGTAGTGAGTTTCATCCCCTCTGCTCCAAGCCTGTTACAGGAGTTATTTATTTGTAAAATAAGGCCATGAAATGCAGAGAGCGCTCGTATCATCAGCAACACAATGCAATCTGCCAATCACATATGGAAGGCAGAAAAAAGGCAATGGCAAACTGAATCACTGGAATGAATCTGATCAAGTAAATACAACCCTCTCCAGACTGCTACATGAACCTATTAAATTTTACAGACAGTTTCAAAAATCAGCCCTTTAGGCAGCAGATGGAGGAGGAAAAGGACCCCCCAGTCTTCCAACAAACAGGAAGTAGGGACAAAGATACTCTGTCTCAGTAACTAGGGGTAAGTAGCCTTCTTTCTTTTCCATCAAATTACTTTCTAGATGCTTGGAAAAAAAGCACAACCCAATCAAAAAGCAAAGCTAATAAATACCCATTAGGTAACTTTTACAAGACATCTCAACAGGCCATGGGAAGGCAGCAGGAAGATCATCACAGCTTCAGGAGAGCAGTGTTCCTGTGATGGACCAGAAGTAAAAGGGAAGAAAAGACTGTTCCTTGCTTTCACAGCTTCAACCCCAGACGGAAAGGCTCACATCTATCAAAGGCAGTGGCTCACAGCCCAAGCTTCGTGGAGCAGCCAAAAGCTACGCGTTTTTCTGAGCACAGCTTAAGAACGTTAGGTTTTCAGCTGTTCCCCTCAGAAAAAGAGGTGCATTTAAGTCCCAATTCTTTCTGTATACAGACAGAGCAAATGATCAGCTCTCTCAAACCTGTTCTGCTGCATTATTTCCTCATAACGAACAAACTCAGTAGAGATGTAGAAACGGCCCAGGTAGTTCTTCAAAATGGCCTATTATTTTTGGTCTTGACTATTGCATATCCTGGCATTAGGGCAACTGCATCTGATGCAGAGCCATAGTTTTGTGCCATGTCCTTTTGCTTCAATTCCTCCATCTTCTTTATCAGCAATTCTAGGCGCATGTGGACCATCACAAGCTTTTCTTTCAGCTAGAAAAAAAAAAAAAAAAAGTAGTAGTAGTAAAACTAGAGAAAAATGTTATTCTAACACTGGATCTTTGAACAATCTGCCTATCTGTTATGATAACACACTTGAGGATGACAAAACTTAAGTAATGTTGTGGGCCCATTTTCATGCTTAGAAAGGAAACCAAAATAAATAAATGAACAAAAGGAACAAGTAAGCATATAAACACCCAATGCATTGGCTGTCTCCTATATACAGTAACTATATTTGAACTATGGGACAAACAATTTACTAAGTTATCAAATAACCATATTATATAATAGAACAACCAATTTAAATATCAAAAAAGAAGAGAGGATCTTGTATTGTCTCTGAAACTACAACTTGATGTTGTTGTGCTGTTTTGAGTTTACATAGCTGTAAATACAACACTGCTAGAATCCTTTTCAAGTTAACAACAGAGTATTATGTTTTTTTATTATTATTATCATTCAACAGTGACTTTTCAATTCCAGGGACAGCACAACTGGTAATATTTAGAAGCATTTAGAAAAACATTATTTTTGTTTTCAAAATCTAAAGTCCCATTCCCTCATGACAGCACTGAAGTAGCACAGAACATATGTATTCACTAAGAAATAACCTTTTGTCAGAAAGTTAGATAGAACTTGGTAAGTTCTAAGCATTGCAAATATGGTAATTGTATCCATATTTTTGGCTAATATCCAAAAATAGTATTTCTTGCTATTTTCCATACAAAGTCATGTAGAAACCTTACTTTCCCCAGTTGTTCCTTTAGGGTCAAAGCAGGAAAATTCACCTTAGATGCTTCTATTGTTATATTGTTTTTTAAAAGATAGCTAGAAAACAAATAGGGAAAAGGGAAAAAAAAAACAACAAGAACAACAATTAAAAAGATCACACAATTGTATTCCTTGTTTATAAAGATTATTTAACAAGATTTTAAAACAGATATAAAATTATTCCCTGAAGTACTCCATTGTTTACGAAAATATTTAAAAAACAAAAACCAAAAAACAATATGTTACTTTCAAATCATAAGATCCCCTCATTACCAGCCAATCATAATTTACAGTTTCTATAATGAAGTCCATTTATCATGGAACTGTTTTGATATCTTACATTAGTTAAATGGATCTGGAACTGAAGGAGATTTCAGCACTGGAAACAACTAAATTTAAACTTTTAATGTAATGTGAGGACATTCAAAAAGTTTAAGGCAAATCACATGGAGTCATGCCAACACAAACAATGTAAACACAGAGAATATTAAAATCCCACATCAATGCTCTCAGTCAAAAGTAAAGCAGCTTTGTAAACTGCAGACTCGTCGTACATCCTGCTTTAAAAACTTGCAAATTCCCATGAAATCCCTGACCATCAACATACAGGACACTCACCAGAGGATGCTGTCCTTGAAGAAACAAAATAAGCCTCGGAGATGAGCCAGGTTACTGAACGCAGAATAAAGAATGAAGCCCACCATCAAGCCACACGACCGACAGTATAATGCATTGTAGGCACTAAAAGGAAAAATGGAAAAATAACGTTATTAAACAAGTTATGACACCATGGATACTGGGGAGACGTCAGAGGACATCAAACCAAAGAGACAGTAAGAGACAGTATTGAGACAGTATATTGAGACAGTAAGATAGAATATAATGCTTTATGCTTAAATAATACAGAGTGTATGAACACGGGACGTTGGGCATGTTGTCTAAGAAAATCCGTGTAATAAGTGAAGTCACAATTAGAGATAAAAATCCACAGCGCATTGTCTCAAAATGAGTTAGGTTGTAAAGATCAAACGTGATATGTGGAGAAATAGATTTAAGTTGTGAAGATCAGGTGTGGAGTGTGGTGAAATCGGGGCGATGCCTGCACCTCTGACAGGTGATGGGAAAGCTCCCCCTGCCAACGCCGAGCACCGCCTCGTGAGGAGGAGGAAAACAATCGGGTTTTTACTGAAAGCGCTGTTTTATCGTGACAGAAAGCAGCAAGAAGAGACCCGGTAATCCGGACGCGACGAGGCGGCCTTGCTACGCACCAGCCCAGCAGGGCTCCCTCCAGGCCCACCAGCAGCGCGTCCTCCCAGGCCACGTCCCCGGTGACTCCTGAGGAGAGAGGAGAGACGCCGGGATGAGCACCGCGCCCGGCCCGGCCCTGCCCTGCCCGTCCCGCCCCGGCACTGACTGAGGCAGGCGAGGAGGCCGAGCCGCCGCTCCTCCTGCGCGCACAGGTGCAGCGAGTCCCCCAGCACCGCCCGGCACCCGCGGCACTGGAACACGGCGCAGTCCTCGGGACGCAGCCCCCGGCGCCGCAGCGGAGCCTCCCCCGGCGCTGGGGATGGGGACGGAGGCGCTGGCGGGGCGGGGGGGGCCGGCGGGGGCCGCTCCGCCGTGATGACGCCGCCGATGAGCGGCTCCTGCAGCAGCCGCCGCCGCACCGCCATCTTCTCCCGCCCGGCGCTCCGGCGCGGCGCCCCGCCCTCCCCGCCTCGCGATTGGAGCGCGCTCCGGGAACGCGCGCTGCTATTGGGCGGCCGTGCTGTCAATCCTCGCTGCCTGGAAAGGGCGGCGCCGCGCCCGCTCAAGCGGCGCCTGAGCGCGTTTGAAAAAACCGGCGCGGAGGCGGCCGCGCCGCTATTGGTGGCTTCCCCTCCAAAAAACCCGCCTCCTTCTCCCCGCCGAGCCAATGGCGGTGCGCGGAGGGCGAGTTCGAACGGCGTGGGCGGGGCGTGGGCGGCGGTTGAGCGCGAGATTCGAAGTGTGGCGGTTGAGGGCTGCGGCCGCCATGGCGCTCCCCGCGCTCCAGCACCTTGAGTCCCTCAAATATGCGGAGCTCCAGCAGCTCGCCAAGGCCGCCAGCCTCAAGGCCAACCTCCGGGTGAGGCGGGGGGCGTTGCACGGCTGGGCTGGGGGTGGCTGAGCCGCGGGTGTAGGCGAGGGGCGGGCAGGGGCAGCGCTGAGGGAGCCGTGAGGGGACGTTTGGTGCCTCCTCAGCTTCGTGAGGCGGCGGTGCCCCGCCTGAGGTGCCCCGCGCCTGTCAGTGCCCAAGTGGTATTTGGCAGTGCTGCCGTTAATGCTTGTCAGCTTTCGGTTGGCTCTGACGCATTCGGGCAATAACTCTCTGGAGGTCGCTCCCCGCTGAGCTGTTCCGTGTTGTTGTTGAATGTACGCGAGGGGTGTGGGGTGTGCAGGGTGAGCAAGGCAGGGGCAGCTGCTGCCCAAGCCTGGTGCGATTTTAATTCTTGCTCAGCTGGGCAGCGCTGCTGAAGCGGGCTCGTTCGGCTGTGAACAGTTACCTCTCCTTTTGCTCAGATGGACCAAAAGGAACCTGGCCAGGGAGACTTGTCTTTGTGCCCCCGTGGAAAATACACGTTGCATGTTTACCTGGGGTCTTAAATATGCTCTTCAGTTAGAATTGTCGAATCTTAAGATATCTTGAGTTGGAAGGGACCCCAAGGAGTATTGAATTTAATTCCTGGCTGGAGGAGAACCACCCAAAAATCAGACCACGTGTCTGAGACTGTTGTCCAAACAGTTCTTGTACCCGGTGGGCGTGGTGCCATGACCACTGCTCTGGGGAGCCTGTTCTGGTGCCCAACCACCCTCCTGGTGAAGAAGATTTTCCTCATATCCACCCTGACCCTCCCCTTCCCAGCTCCATGCCGTTCCCTCGGGTCCTGTCGCTGTCATCAGAGAGGAGAGCTCAGCACCTGCCCCTCTGCTCCCTTCGTGAGGGAGCTGCAGGCTGTCAGGAAACCTCCCCTCAGCCTCCGCTGTTCTAGGTTCAACAAGCATAGTGACTTCAGCTGCTCCTTCTACGTTTTGTCATTTAGATCCTTCACTGCCTTTGTAGCCCTCCTTTGGACACTAATAGTTTCATGTCTTATATTATGTTACTCATACATGCACACGATACTCAAAGAGAGGCTTTGAGTAGAGCCAAAGAGAGAGAGCAGAGTGAGACAGTCGCTTCCCTCCAAGCATGCCTTAATCATTCTCTTGGATTCAGCAAATATTCCATTTATTTGTTGGATTGGTTTGTAGACACTAATTGGGTTTATGCAGTTTTTGTTTGGTGACTTAATGCAATGTTTGGTTCATTTGTTGTTTTGATTTCTCTCCAGGGAGACAAACTGTTGAAAGCACTGAAGCAACACTTTCAAGGAATAAAAGAAGAAAGTGAAAATATGGTAATAGATGATAAAACAGCCATTCTTATTCAGAAAGAAAGATTTAACTTTGTAACTAGTCTAGCACAGCATGTAATGAACATTGGTTTTAGCATGATGCAAATGGTAATAAAAAAAAAAAACACACTTCTTTTTAAATAGTGCCTTTAGTTTAATGTGCTTGCACTGCTAGAAACAGCTGTATGAATACTTGAAGTGGCCTACTATATGGCTGAAAGCTGGCTCCCTTCCAGCTGTTAATTTAATGATGTATTTTCTAGCCCTTCCACCTGTTAAAATTAACAAGGTATTTTCAGCATGCATACAAAATTATTCTCTATGAACAATAATGTTTACATTCCACTGAATGAATCTTAATTTTTCCTGTTTATCTCCAGACACTAGTCCCTTTCATTTAGGCATGCAAAATGAATTAAAATACTTACATGCCGTACTGACTGATCTCAAAGCATTTTATATATACTACAGTTTACTTACGTTGACATAACGAAAGCAATACAACTGTGATGTTTACTTTCCATGTATTGTTTTTTTCAAGATTTCTGTGAACTAAATTATTTCATTGCGTGTGTTTTTTTTTTAGCTTTTGATTAAAGAAGTTGGTAACCACTTCTTCTAAACCAACTATTTTTAAATATTTCGCTTATAACTTGCCTCTCTAAAAATCGTGAGGAAATGGTGTAATCTTAGCTAATTTTTAACTAGCATGGAAAAGTCTCCCTCTTACCTCACCCTCTTTCCTCTCCTTATGTGTGTACCTTTTTATGTGATAATCTTTACAAATTTGGGAAGGGCTGCAGCATCATTTCAGTCAGGTCTCAAATATTATTTGTTTTTATTTTTCATAGTCTCTGACTGAAAAGAAATACAGTTTCATTCTGTAGCATTTTAAGGCTGGAAAACAGCTGGTGTTAAGGAATTTAGATACTGCCGTTTTTCTAATTACAGTGCTACTTAAATGTATACTACTGTGTAAAATGCCTTTTCCAAAGGTAATGTTGAAGCTGTCTCTTTGGAATATCTGATATATATCAGATATGTTACAAGTCATGGTACTTCTCTGATACAGGATGCTGAAAAAAGTGCATCTGCTTCCATGGACACTGAATTGAGCTGTCAGAAAGAATTTAAACCTGATCCAGCATGCTTTGTCACAAAAAGATCTAAAGAAAAGAAAGCAACCAGAAAAAAGAAGAACTCCAGTGAGAAAATTAAAACCAATGAAGAAACTACAGGGCTCTCTGCTGAGAAAAAGGTGACTTATATTGCATGGCTTTGTGTGTGTTTGTGTGGGAGTTCCCAGTAAATAAGTGAAACATGCTTGTTTCATTCTACTACCATATTAACAGGTAACACCTGAGATTTTTTATGCAGATGTACTAGTGCTATTAGACTAATTTAGTCTACTTTTACCATGTGCTATTCCATAACAAACAGAGATAATTTATTTTCTTGTACTAATGACATAAGTTAAATTCGTCAGAGAGATACCATCCCAAACACTGGAAGTAGGATTGCTTTCACTGGTTCATCATGGTTTCTGTCTGAACATTAGACTGCTTGCACAATTTATCTAAAATGAAGCAATTGGCATTTTTTGATATAGAAAAGATTCTCAGAAACTGGATGATTGCCCAAACTTTTTTTTTTTATTCTTGTTGCTGTCAGTGTTTTAATGCAAGTGTATGTATATATTTGTGGGTTGTATGACTGATGGAGGAGAGATTTCAGGGTGATATGGGGTTAGAATTATTTTTTCTCTAGTATAATGTGCAAGTGGTGGGTGAGCTCTGAACTATGTGAAAAACATAACAGTAGAGTTAGAGGGAAATGGGAAAATGAGAGGTGTTAATCTTTCAGCAACATGTCTAAATAAGCGAAAGCGTACAGTAACCAAAGCTACAGAAATAAAAAGCAACATAGCCAGTGAATTTATTTTTACTTGCAGATAGTTGTACTTTGTCAACAGAGGCAATTTATGCTAAAATGTTAGAACTGTGTGGGTAAAAGCTTTCTAATATAGATCCGTTTGTGCAATAACAGAATAAGTATTTCCTAGGTTAATTCAGGTTGGACTTCAGAAAGCCTCTTGCTCTATCTTCCCCTGAAAGCAGGGTCAGCTATAAAGTTGGGGCTTTATCTAATCCTGTCTTGTAAACTTCTCAGGTTGGAGACTATACAACCTCTCTGTGCAGCTTATTCCACTAACCAACTGCTCTTAGAATGAAATCTTTTCCTTATATCCACTTGTAACAAACAGTTAAAATGAAGTATGCTTAACTGTAGGAATATTCTGAAATGAAAGAAAATGAAGTCCCCCATGGTGAGCAAGAAAAGGGACAGATGGTATTCCAAAATGAGGAACCAGTAATTAAAAAGAGAGCTATTGAGGATCCAGGGATGGCTACTGGAGAGAAGGAACAACCGGAGAAGACTTCTACTAAAGGTACTAGAGAGGAATGTGAGTAATAACTTCCATAAAAGTAACTTTAGTCATTCATAGTAATCCAAATACATTTGCTGGTTATTTTGTTGTCTGCGAATATATTTTTTTTTTGGTGACATTTCTGGTGATCTGAACCTTTTTGAGGATGCCAGAGAAGAATCTGACATTTGGGCCTGTTTATTTAACACATCATAAATAAACTACACAAACTCTCCAGTCTGGTAGTTCTGCTAATTTTGACTTCAGAAATCTGGACCAATGAAATATTTTCAGTTAAGGCGTTCTTGATGGTCTGAGTGTATTTAATTCTTGTGCTTTGTTTAGGATCTGTGCTTTCTGGAATACCCTTAAGATGCCACTTTTTAAAGGAACTGAGTAGCAAGAAAGGGAGAGTTCCCTTCCTCGTGCTTCCTTCTTTTTCTACTCACAAATGGGTTTTATCACTTCCTTTGTGGGAGTAATACGGGTATTAAAAGGCATAAAGACAGCCCTTGTTAGTTTGTTTGCCAAACGTTATCTGTGTGTGTTATGGTGGACCACTTTTATATCTGGTAGCTTTTTTAGACCTTCAGACATGATGCTGACAAAATATGGACTTGTTTTCCTGCTCCTTTGTGCATGCAGCTGACCTAAAGAGGAAATAAGTGTCTTCCCAATTTTATTTGACATATTCACAATAAGTTTTCAGATACATGCCATTATTTTCTCCTGTTAGACTAGATGTAAATAGTCATTGAGATGTATTAAGTATAACATAACCTTGCTGTTCAATAGTACTTAAAGAACATTCTTATTGGAGGCTATTTCTAAAGCAGTTTAAAAATTACAGAAATGAGAGTTTTCAATTAAGTTTCTTATAAAAGCAGATGCAATAAAATGTGTAGAGGATGCTTTGGCTGAGGCAACATTATAATGAATTTGACCCTGACATTTGGTATAGTGCCTGTCTCTTCCCATAACCATAAGTATCCATATTGCTTTGACTTTTTTTTTAACAGCAATTTCAGACAGCAAGAGAGCTGTGTAACAGAAAAATACTATTGCTACATTTAGTGCAGTTTTCTGTATGTCGGCTTTATGGTGTGTTTATGCTAAAAACCAAGCTACTGGCAAGATTAAAAAAAAAAAATAAATAAAGCAGACCTGAGGGCAGAGATAATCAAAATAGCTTAGGTTCTTGTGCCTATATTTAAGGCAATGGCAGAAAAGCTGGTCAAAATTTTTACAGATATAAAAACTTCAAATATTAGGCTCTAAATATTTTTAGATAAAGACCTGTGGGTTGTACTTGTTTACCACAAGCAGAGTTTGCTTGTTAACTCCTTCTGTAAAATACTTTACTACTGAAAGTAGTGTCAGGCTATTTTCTGTCAGACTCATTCTGGGTTTGTAGTATGTCATGACACGTTGTTACTGACATACGATTTAAAAAGCTTTTGAGAGTCTTATGATGTACCTATTCCAATTGAGATTGTGATTTCTAAAAACCTAAAGCTGCTCTGAGGAGGTAAGGTATATTATGGAACAAAGGTTTTAAAGACATTTAAAGTATTTCCTATTAGTTCTAATCATTTTGTCTAATCTTATTGTGCCAGGTGATATTCATCCTGTGGGAGGGAAGATCCCTATACATGTAGGCCGTGCATCGAGGTCTGGGAAAACAGGAATGAAAGCTACTACACCAAGTAAGAGAATCTACCACCTTTGTAAATAGAACGTACTGCCTGTGTGAAGGGAGACTTACAGGTTTTACGAACCAGACTTCCATTTTTTGCTTGAACCAAGAGACCACCTTCTCTTTAAAAAGCGAACAAATGAAAATGCCAGAAGGTTACGTGGAGGTACAGCTTCCCACTTGTAAATTCACAGCAGTAAATGATTTAAGTATAGGTTATAAAACTGGCTTATGGAGTGCTTTGGTGTCTTCTGGATGTTATACTTGCATTCACAGTTTTCATAACAAAGAGTAGGAAGACATGCTATGACTCCTGCGTATTTAGTTCTCATTTTATAGTAATATCGCAACTGTAGTATTTATAAGTTAGCTCACTTTCATTACTTCATAAAACACGTTAACTTAAAATGGTTGGATTACTAGAAAATTGAAGCTTTGGGTTTTCTTCCTTCTTTGTAGAATTCTCTAGAGCAGGTACCATGTGACTATGTAGTTGAAGTAGATGCTGTCTGAACTGTTTAGGTACCTGTGGATACCCAGAGGGATACTTTCTGGAGAGAAGTTGTAACAATAAATGTTGCAAGCTTTTTCTGTTAGGTAGCAAGTTTCCTTAGGAGCTTGTCAGATGTATGACTTATCATTTTTGGAATTTCTTAGACTTTAAGAAGTTACATGAGGCTCACTTCAAGAAAATGGAGTCTATTGATGACTACTTTGAGAGGAAGAGAAAAAAGATTGAAAACTGCAGCAGTTCACTCAATGAAGTCAAGGTAAGTGCTAACACAGGACAGACATCCATTGTTCCTGTATTTGTTTATTTCCAGAAAACCTCTAAAAATTCCTTCAGGGTCTCTAGAGCAGTAAGAAGCTGGTTATGTATGCATGCAGTGGAATATCACAGCATCAGTGAGACTTTGAATTGGAGTCCTATATAAGTAGTTCTATAAACTTATTTGCATATAAGTTCTATAGCAATGTTTTTAATATTAAAGTGTATATTAATGGTGTATGGTTATAAATGGCTGTAGAAACCAATAAACAACTTGTCATTTTTTAAGTAAAAATAACTGCCACAATTAATTTTTTGTGAAGGATTTCCTAGAACATTTGTTAAAGTGTCTGAATTGCTGCAGAGCCAAAGGTGATGGATTGTTCTTCAAAAAGCAGGGATTAAACAGTTTGTGCCTTAAAAAGCCTTTGTCCAATGTCTCTGTACGACTCCTTTAAAATACTTGTAATGTATATTACTTTCAATGTCCCTGATTTTTGGTTCTTAATGTGAAAACTACAAAGGGGCCTCTTCCAGCATGTGGTAGATACTATAAGAGCAACTACAATGTATCAATGAATGCCAGTGTATAGATCAAAACGTAACACAAACACCTGAAAGTTGCATTTCTCCTTTCTATGGTATATGCTTAATGCATGCTTCAGACGAATTATTTTTGGCAGGTGCTGGCCAAAAAATCTAATCTTCTAAGGGCATCAGAAAAAGGCCTTCCACATAACTCTAAGGTATATGTTTTCAAACCACTTTAATAATATAGAAAACTGTGTGTAAAATGTCTTTCTCTTTCCCACCCTTCCCACTTTAAAAGCATAAAAGACTGTATGCTTCTGAGTCATTGTGTATTTTCCCTTCCTCTTAGATACATTCCTGACTAAACATTTAATGGAGTATGTTAACTTGTGATTTGCTTTTCCCTAGAAACGTACTGCTGGCAAAACATTCTTATTCAGCCCAAATCCAGAAAGAGGTAGATTGTCTGCCACCTGCACTCCCAGTAACCCGCGACGCTCACCACGTAGTTTGCTGAACACTGCAAGTCAAAGTATTTTATCTAGGAAATCTTCATTTAATGCTTCAGTCCTCTCCACAACCAAAATGAATGTCAGGTAAAAAGAACAATCCCAAGTTATCAGGGAGCAATTTCATATGATACACTTATTAAAATAATAAACATTGACTGTGATTTGACTACTATATTTTTGTTCCAAGCATGACCTACACAAGATTAATTCTGATTTCTACCTTTTGGCCTAACTTTAGGGCTGTTTTAAACTTTATTATATTGATGTTATTTTGATTCTTCATCTTGATACCTGTTAATCAGAGTAGGGCCTCATCTTGTAATCAACTAACATAAGCAGATTTGTTCCCATCTGCTAGAAGCAAACTGACACCAGAAAGTCACGAATTGCTAAATGAATGAGCTCATACTTGATGCTATTATATCTGATCTCGTTTCCTTTTAAAATGTTACACACACTTCATTATTCCTACACAGTAATCTAATACACAATTATGTTAATGTCTTCTGATTTTTTGTTATCAGTAAACTTCATTAGCTTATTAGTAATAAGCTAATAAGTCTTGAACAAAAAAAAAAGGAATTGAAAGCATAGTCCTTAATGGTATTCTATTGAAAAATGTTCTTTTGCCCAGTTTTCTCTCAGTGAAAGTCATTCTATCTTCTATTTTCTTTGCCAGTTAGCAATTGTTGATGCTGGCTTTCCCCCATTTACCTGACTTTTCACAATAGCTGAAGTTCAGATTTAGATATTCTAAATTTTACCCTTGTCCTTCTCACCCTGCTAATAGTATCAGGTTAATCTTGTGTCTCTGTTGCATTACTTTGCATTTTTCTGATAACACTTACTTCTTAACACTTGTGTGCTAAGTTTATAGTTGCTGGGATGCTTTTTGTCTCTGAAGAAAGGATTTTTTTTTTTGGTTTCTCCCTTCTGCCCTATATGTCAGTACAACTAATAAATAACTATGAGACCTTTAATCTTTCCATGATAGTTCTTTTGCTTCTTGGAGATCAAGACTGAGAGTCCTTTGCAATAACTACTTCATTCTTGCTGGCTTTATTTCTATTTTGTATGTGACAATTTTGATTTCCGTGGTTTCCTTCTATTAATCCAATCTTGTTCTCTGTTGAAAAATGATAGTGTAATCATCAAGTGAAAATAATATTCTACCTTTTAGTAATTGCTTACTTTTTTCCACTGTAGCCCTACTTGATTCTTTAGCACTATGTAAAATGTAACAATGCTTTCAGAACTTACTTCCATTTCACTTGTCCAAAAATATGCTGTGCTAGATCTTGCAAGCTACACTTCATCCATAAACTTCCTAGCCCTCAAAATATAGGTCTTAATAATAAACTTTTGCAAGATATGGAAAAAGCAGTGCTTTCAGCTCAGTAATGTTATTGATGAGACTTATTAATTCATGCAAGCTTTTGAATTTTCTTTCACATGCTCACACATTAAGAAGTGTGTGAGTATTTACACACACAGACAGCATATGTGTGTCTTGGTATACAGGTAGCTTGTGTTTTGACTAGAATATTTTTTCTCCTCGTGGATCTAGAGTTCTGTTATTTTTTTAACTTCTGAATTTGAAAACTCAATAATGTTTATAAATCATAGTGTTTTACTAGAGAAACTAAAGATTAAGTAAGCTGCATAGGCTGGTAAAAAGATCTAGCTTATTGCACTCAAATACTTTTTCTCTCCAAAACAACAGTTAGCTCTAATAGCTGTAAGTAATAGTAAGAATTTTAATGTTTGATCACAACCTGAGAATTATCAGCAAAGGTATTTTTAGTGTAATTTGTGTTAGCTGTGAACATCTTATACGTTGGAAGTTTTTCTATATATAAAATGCAACTTTTGCTCCTTTTGCGTTCTGTAACATGGCTTACTTTCCTTGTAGGTGACTAATTTTTGTCCTTACGCTTCTAATAACTTTCAGGTTCTCAGAAGCCACAAAAGATAATGAGCATAAGCGCTCTCTTACCAAGACTCCATCTAGAATGTCTCCATACTTAAACGAGTTCTGCACACCTGATAGCCAGAAGAGCTGCGAATGCCTAAGTATGAAAAGCAGGAAGAGGGATACAAGAAATAATGATCTGGCTGCATCAAAGGGTAAAGTGGATGGCGATTTTGTTTTTTGCATCAAGACTTATTTGTACTGAATGGTTATATAATTCTTATAACACAATATAATGTAGGTCCGTGTTTTAATTTCAATCTCTAATTTATGACTGATTCTTCAGAAACTGCAGCAGTTTATTTCCTTCAGTTTCCAGTATTTAAATTTAAATGTTTAGCTGCTAAAATCTAAACAGGTAGTAAGCATAAAGACTTTGAATGCCTAGCTACCTACAGAAAAGCCTGTGGGGGATAGAAAAAGTTCTGGACCTTTATGGATCACATAGGAGAAGGTTGACATAACTCATATGGGGAGATTCCTATGGTGGGAGGTGTTTCTGATGCCTTCTCAAAGGTCTCATTCTCCTTGTGGGATGGGTTTGCACCAGTTATCTAGCTGTGTTTTAGGACAACCTGATATTATCAGCCTCAGCAACCTTAATTAGGTCAGGATTCAGAACCCTGTATGTAGGAAAGAGGAATTCTTCTGATCATTCATACTCTGCACCACCACAGCTCTGCTAACAGTTGATATGATATCCTAGCATCACTAGGTACATCAACTCCAAGTTCTTGACCTATGCTACCTATCTTGCTATATGATAATTCTGGTATTTTTTTGGGGTGGCAGGTCCAGTGAGCTGCATCTGTACAATATTGATTTCAGTGGTAGCAGAAGGTAGCATTTAATGGCTCTTTGGTCTTGAGAGTTGTACCGTGGTCCTCACTGATCTATTTACGTAGCAAGTTGTAAAGTATGTTCTTGCTACAATTAATAAGTACAACAATTCAATGTTTTTTTGTAGTTGTTACCCCCTTCAAGTTTGGAGTTCACTCTGCAGAGCCTACAAGCACAAAGAAGACATTTGATCTCAAAGCAAGTCTCTCAAGGCCACTTCGTTATCAACCACATAAAGGTACAGTGATCCTTTATTGGTCATATCACTTATTAAATGCTCATAAAAATAAGGCACTGAGCTACTTTGCTACATCATGTTGTGTATTCATCTTTTATTTATTTTCCCTGTCCCTTTCTCTTGAGATTCCCAAGTAGTTTTTGGGCTGTTGTTAAATTTCTACATGATGCATGCTTTAAGAGCCTCATTACTGAAAAATATCTCAATGAACAAAATCTCATGAATACAGAAATAAACGTCCATGTATTGCACTGAATATGTGTATGCACAAGGAATTTGAGATAAAAACCTTATTGTGTAAAGGATCGTTTCTTTATTAAAAGTGCATATTTGTGGGAGAAGCAAAGCATCCGAAATGTTCTTTGTGTAATTACTGTTACTTGGAAAACTACTCATAAGAAATGGGCTGCTGAAACTAATAATACAACTGAAGAGGCATTTTGTCTCGCAGGCAGACAGCAAAGAACAAACTAGCTAGTATAAAATTCACAGTAAGTTAAGCACATAAGTACTAAAATGTAGTAATTCAGTAACCTGTCTTTGCCTCTGACTTGTAGGACGATTAAAACCTTGGGGAGAAAGCAAAGAAAATACTGTTATAAATAAGTCTGTCAGTAGCAACATCTCTTCACGTAAGAAAGATTACAAACAGCCACGTCTCCAGACAAGGTTAGTATAACATTAGCTCTTTATTAATAGTGTTATTTAAAATAATGTGATAGCTCACTTACTTTTTTAGTATTAACATGTACAGTTCACAAAAGAATACTTCTGTATTCACTTTGGCCTCCAGTACCTGTCCAGTAAGACAAAGGCCAAGGAAGATGCAACTGTGAATCTGATAGATTTTTATTCTATGAGAGCTTCCAATTCTAGCATTTGGATACTTGCCTTCATCTCAAAAGAAAATGAATATTGACAAGCTGTGACCTTGAATGTTAGACCTGTACATCTAAGCAGAAGTACTAGTCTGGTTAGATTTGATTGAAAATGGAACTGTTCTCTCTGCGCATGGTTAATGTGGCATATTGGTTAAATAGATGTCAAGCCTTGGTCACCTTCATATTCCTTGGGTTGCTTGTGTCTCTGCCTTTAACATAACTTGATGTGGTCTCATTCTTTTTTTTTTCCTTCAGGGAAGAAAGGCGGGAGAAGCATGAGCAGGAGAGAAAAAAGAAAAAGGCTCAGGTTCTTGGAAACCGTAGAGGATTATCTGTAGATTAAAAAGAATCAGAAAAAGCCAGGATCTGACTGTAAATACTGTCCCTCTCGTGTAAATATTTGTCTGTACTTTAGAGTATAGGTCAGGTTGCTTATTAGTAGAATCCAGAGAGCTTTGAATGAGACCTTACAATGCATCTGAGCATAAGGCTTTCATGATCAACTTCTCCAATGAGATGAGAGTTCTAACCTTTTAGGACCTTAGAACCTAATAATACTTTAATGTAAATAACTCCCTTAACTAAAAAAATGTTAAAGCAGAAAATATAAGTGGAAAAGAGATGCTCAAGGAGCCTCCTTGTGACTCAGTATAGACTTCTCCACCAGGATGCATTTATTACCCACTGGAGTGTATGCTTTGAATTGCAAATGTTAAAATGTTCCACTGGTAAATTGAAGGAGATATCTGCATGCCCTGTTCTCCAAATCAATCTTTAAATCCTGTAGCAACTGGAAGAGCCAGTTGTTCTGTATTCCTAACTGCAGCTCCGTGAAATAGTAGGGAACTTCCAGAAGAAAAGTATTCATGCTTTCTGGAAAGCTACAAAGCTTACAGCATAGCATAGTTGTGAAATACCCTTTTTTAAAAAAGGGTCGTAATCAAGAAGTGGCTTTACAAGTTAACAGCTCTGTGCTTTGAACAGTTAAGTTTGGTTTTGTTCCTTTCTATGGTAAATAGCAGATGTTAATTTTTTTGTTCTCTATGATGCTTAAAGGATGTGAATGTAGTGCTGAAGAATACTCAATGCCTTGTATTCAAAAACTGATGTTACTTAAAAAACAAACAGAAAAGCTGTCTGGATTTGTTATGGATGAAACAGTGACTGGAAAGGTAATGTAGCAGTTGTAATCTCAGCTATTCTAGTGAGCAAATACTGAAATGAATTTAGTATTGTCATATGCTGAAATGTCAAGCTCATTTTTTATAAATAACTATAAAGATATGTACAAAATATTTGTGATCTACTGTGTATAACTACCTCTTCCATGTAGCATGTTTTGTTCACATTTTTCTTTATTACTCAGTCTCTCTTTCTGTGACTAGTTTTCCTTACTGATTTCCCTGCCTACCCCTTCTTGAATGCATGTGTCCAATACCTTTAGAAAGGATGAATGTTACCATTCTTCTGCTCTTAAATGATCTAATTCTGTGCAAGAAGAAAAGGATAGTACAAGACAACTTCAGCTTGCATATTTGTGGTCTCTTCCATATACAATATAGATATGTTCAGCATTTTTAAGGTACATTTAAGTAACAAGGAAACTCTGAAGGATGTCAAAGCTTTGATTGGGCTGTTTGTGACATCTAAAACAACGATTGAGCAATTGTTCTTTAAGAGTTATTGAAAGTTACTGAAAACCAGACTTCTCAAAAATGTTTTACAATACACATCAGAAAAACATCATCTGCCTACTCCCCAGTAATGGTGCTAATTAAGCTAAGGTATGAGTTTGCAGGCACCAAACACTAACAGGGACTTCCCCTCAAACCACCACTGGAGTTTTCAGTGTTGTAGAGCTAAAGGCATAAGGCTATCATCAACAGCTCTAAAATAAGAGCTAAATCCAGTTCATAGCTACTCTTTCAATCTTGGCAGCAGCAGCAGCTTTTTCTTTTTTTAGTTATTCACAGGAGCCAAAAGCTAAAGGTTAAAATACTTTTAGTCCTGCTCTCTGTAAGTTTCAGACTGCACCATCCTTTAACCATTGTCCTTCACTGTATTAATTCCCAGCATAGTTTTTCCACTTTAAAATTATACAGTTGTAATAAACCGAGACAGTTGCAAAATACTTGGGTCTATAAACAATGCAATATAAAATGAAATTGCTGTGTACTGAGAAACAACACTGCATTCATGACATTTTTATTTCTGTGAAGGTCAGAACAGAAGTCAAAACTCAGCCAGTCAATAGTTACTACTTTGTAACCATGTATTGCAGCTCCCCTTGGGCTGTGTAGGTGCAGTCTCATGAACTCTGTATTTGGCAGCTGAAAGACACCAACAGTTTGCTACAGTCAATGCTTCGTGCACTTAACTTTTTAATGTTTCAATAGAACCTTCAAGTTGTTAGAACCCACACCTGAAGTATTCTATAAAAATTAACTAGGCAGCTGAAGAATGTTCCAAAGGACGTGAGCCGTTCAAATTTGAGGGTTCCTATCATATATTTCATAGGCAAATTCTTCTGTATGAGCTCTATCATTTATCAGGCCAATAAAATCAATTTCCAGCTGGAATGGACCATTTACTTTATCTCCCAGGGTGAATCCAAGGGTACTAACCTAGAAGATACACATATTAGAGTACTGGTTAAAATAACATTACAATTTAACAGTTATCTGCTACTTGCAGCTTTTACAGTTTGCAGCCATTCACTTCAGTATTTGCTTGAAATGCAGCAGTATTTCTTAAGCTGTGAGGGCTTTACCTATCACATTTTCAACACAGACTCCCAAGGGGAAGCTATTTCACATTTTGCTTTTCTACCACCATGTTGAACTGTGCATTACAAATGGTCTGAGCCTAGAGCAACACTGTGACTTTAATCTTTTAAGATTGCATAGTGCCAGTTTTGTCACAATTAGGTGTACAAACATTTTCATCATGTCTGTTACAGTTCTAGTGTGAGCAGGAAATAAAAATGTAACAAAAGAGGGAACTTTCATTCTAGAGCAAGTCATAGACTTGGCATAATGTGAAAGTGCACCAAAACAGAATTTTTAAAACATAAGAAGCTTTGTTGCTGAGTTTTATATTTCAGTAAGTGACCTAGACACATTTTCCTGTTTAAAATAATGTTCTTAAATAGAATACCCCTCGTTCCTTCCCCACTGCTACGCTAGTAAAAACAACCAACCATCACCACTGTTTTATTCCAACTGTATTAGTAAACTCCATAAAATCCCTGGGGCTCAGGGATGTTTCCCATTAGCCTATGGCTGAAAGCTTTCTCAGCTCTTGTATGTCAACAATCATCTTTCAGAGACTCCAGCGTTATCGCTTCTCAAAACAAGTTGGGTAACTAGTGGTGAGTCACCTATTAAGCTCTCAGTACCCCTAAACTCTGCTAAAAGTGCAGCTCTGATCTGTACTCATGGTTATAAGGACTGCTGTACATGCAGAAAAATAATGCCTGGGATGTGTCAGATTAAGGGTGAATAACTGTAGGCTGAGAATTGAGGATAAACATACATTGCAAACGCATGCTATATAAGTAAAAGAGCAACGCTAAAGTGATTAAATGGATCACTTTATCACTCCTCTCAGATTGATCTAGGGTTTCAACTACTTTATCTTCCCCAGAAGCAAGCTATAAAGTCAGGCCATTGACTTGCAGAGCCTGCAAAGGTTTTAAAGCTACATCTTTCTGGTTATGGATTATTAGAGGAGTCACCTAAACTGTGCTCTGAAGAATTTATCCCTTTGTAAGCCCTAGATACATTGTCTATGATATAAGTTTGCTTTTAATGTTTTTGGCAGTACTGTGCCAACTTGTACACTAGATTTCTCAGCCATCACTTTGATCATTCCTCCAAAAAAAATATTTTTGAACAGCCAAGTAAGTAGTGAGCTGTTTCTTGGTTATCTAAATATCTTAAAAATATCTTTGGAGCTACTTTGAAGTAAACTGACACTGTAATCACAAAGCAGGATAATTTAAATGAAAAGGGTAAGCACTCAAGAATAATTAACTTATAACAGGAAGAGACCCCTCAATTTCAAATTCACTAAAATTAAATACCTCAAGGATTTCCAAGTCATTTATAAATGACAAGTATTCATAGAAAGTAAATTTCTGACCGATTAAGCCTACAGAAAACTTGCCTTGTCTAACCAGATAGGGTGCTGGTTATCCTGGACTCTTCCTCGACTGGAGAGAAAGAATTTGGAGAATGGAATCTGACAGGAAAAAAAAGAACAAAACCAACAAAAAACAGACTTCAGTGTCACTAGTATATAGAATAAAAACTTAGTAAATGAAGTCACACACTACATTTGGTTCCAGCACTGTTCAGGTGCTTACAAGTGGCACAGAGAAAAGTTCATGAGCTTACCCTTATTTCCTCCCAGTATGGCCCTCCTCGGGTGAACATGAAGTAGTTGTACAGATCGTCCTTGTGATGAGAGAAGTAAGGGTCTGTATAAATGTTTACCATCCAAGGTCTGCCATCACCACGGACACGTAAATGCAGACTGTTGAAGTTCGACCAGTCGTAATACTTCTTCCTAGCAAAAGATCCCTACAAATTATTAATAAACAGAATTATTCCTCCTTCAGACTTGAAGGGAAATTTCCATTACAAAGAACACTGCTACTGCTTTGATCGCTGCCCTTGTTCTCGCTGTAAATACTATCTCCTGTGACACGCTGGAAATGAGGTTTCTCTTTCATCATACCAGGCGCTGATCTCTATGAACTTCCTTCAGCACTGCACGAGAGCCTGCAAAACCTACTATCACCGCTCTGAAGACCCAAGCTAATTATAAATCACAGCCTCATAACTATCAGAAATGAGATCTCTTTCCTCGGACCAGATTCCCTACCAGGCACACACACAAATGCTACAATGGCAGATCAGGCCTGTAGCTCATTACGTTTAATATTCTGCAGTTGGTACCAGGCTACTCAGAGGAGGTTACAAGAAATTGCATATGTGGAATAATTTATCCCCTGTGGTAACTTATTTCCCTTACTAAAGACTGACATGATCACTGAAAGCATTTATATGCTTTCCAACACTTTTTGTCATTAACTGTGCATAATGATCCAGACTACAAGCATATTGAATCCTCAAGTGCATTTTTTCCAAAGATCTTAGAAGCCCCAACGTTGTGATTTGCACATGGGCTGACCAAATAACCTTCAGAGAGTTACAGAGGTCGTTGGAGCCAGAGGGGGTTGCCAGGGCTATTCGTGACCAGAACTGCTCAAACCAAGTCAAAATTAGCACCAAGAAGTAAAGGTTTCCCCTTTACTTTACAGCACCACTACGGCTACCTATTAACCTTTCTTCTATGAACTCATCTTGTAAGTCACAGGATCAGCAGATAATCAATTTATGGTTTTGCCAGTTTTGAGCGTTCTTACTTACATAAAGTGGAGCCTTTGTATTTATGTTTTTACCATCTAATCTCAACCTGTATTATAAAGATGGACTGATGGACCCTTCACTACCTCAGAATTAGGAAATGAACATTTGAACCACATTTGCACAAGTTCGTAGCAATCTTGGGAATTCCGGTAAGATTCAACCCCCTGTTCCACTCCCCTGACCTGGTGTCACCAATGTAAGCAGTGTTCCTCTGCCTCTCATTTGCCCATTGATTTGGCTTGCTTAAGTCCTCTGCTATCCAAGTTGCAAATAACAGAAGAGTCTATAAAGGGATTTTTTTTTTTAACATACTGACTCGAAGTGTTACTTTGCTTTTTGAAGATGTTTAGATATAAGAAATGAAAAAAGCAGTACCTATAGCAAGCACATAAATTTCTGGTTCTGATTTGCTCAATTTAGATCTATCAAATATTTGTCTCGCTTTTTCTGATACACAGTAGGAGTCAGGCCTTTAAAACAAACATTTCAAAGCATTATTTTCTGTACCTATAAGGAAAAAAACAATGAGCTCGTTCACCTAAACCACGTTTGATGAATAGGCCAATATAAAGCCCAGAAAATTTGCCCTTACAACACATTCAATTAAATTCCAGTTTAGAGAGACTCATCTATTTTAATTGTACCAATTTTAGATCTAATGGTTCATTACAGATCCTTCACTCGTAAGGAGGCAGCAAACAGGGCTGTCTTAATGACGTCCTATTATACATTAGCAAATGATCAAATGTATTGTTCCTTTTCTAAGAAAGGAGCACAAAATCTGAGTAAAAGTTACTGCCAAGTCAAAGGACACAGCAGCAATCACATCTGAGAAGGAATGTCTAATATTCCTGAAGGCAATCAGTTACAACTGCAGTAAACCACAAATCACAGAAAAATGCTCTCTGATTAAATAACAGATGCTATGATAGCACGAAGCTGCACTTACCACTGGTGGTTTGGCTCTCATGCTACAATATCCACTGTATTTTGTCTCCCCATCGCGAGGTACTTCAGTATTGAGAGTTCCATACAGCAGAGCAGCCTGGTTATTCCTACCCAGTTTTAGGTAAACTTCACTTTTCCCTCCGATCTCTACATCAGAGGAAATAACCCATTTATTTATATCTTCCTGGCTCCGAAACTCCCACAACACCTTCGTCTGTTGCAACAGGTACTGATCAAACCCACGGCCTTCGGGTCCTCTTAAGTGATCTTTGGTCTCCTTCTTCAGCAAGCTTAGCTGAGTCTTTAAGGCATCGATGCCCTTCTTAAAATTGAAATCAACCTTTTGCCAAGACGGCGTTTTCTCAGGCGGTGACCCTGGCCTCCTGTAACTGCTGTACAATTTTGACGTGGGATCAGCGAGGATTGGTCCAAGCAGGGGGTGCAGGACCTTGTGCCTGCAGCATCGGCCGCGTAACCCAGCGCCGTTCAGCACCGTGGCAGTCAGAGCCATCGCGGTAAGGCTGCGGGATGCGCCCCCAGCGAGGCAACGAGCGGGTTTGAAATCAACTCATCAACAAAACCGGCATCCAGCGCTATCCGTAGCTACCGTAGTTTATCTTCACCTTCAGATGAAAAAGAGAAAAGACAAAAATTAGAGTTTTACAAGCGTGATGCGTTCATTTTTAAACGAAGCTTTGAAAAAGAAATCTCCGCAGCACTGCTGGCCCGAGCAGCTGCAGCACACCGCTACCCCCTGACTCCCCGCGGGAGGCCACCGATCACCCCCAGGCTCCCGGCAGGTCGTTCCTCTCCCTTCCCTTCCCCTCCCCACCTCCTCCTCCCCGCTCTCTATCGCGACAGCGGCCGACAGCGCAGAGCCCGTGCAGCCTCCCCGTGCTCCCGGCGCGGCCGCCTCACTCCTTCCGGGGCAGGCGGGGCGGGACCGGGGTCCCCCCGCGCTGTGCCCGGCGCTTCAGCCCCTCAGCACCGCCACCGGCAGCGAGCCCCGAGCCCCCTCCGGCCTCTCCCTCAGCCGCAGGGCCCGGGACCGGCGGCGGAGCCCGCGGCGCTGCCCCCCCCCCCCTCCCTTTCCCTCCCCCTCCGCCCCTCACCTCCCCTCAGCCGCCCCTCCCCGCTTCCCGCCCCGGCGCGCTGCGCATGCGCCGTGCCCTTTGTGTCCCGGGCGGGCGGGCGGCGCGGGGCAGGCCGGGCCGCTCGAAGCGCCGCGCCGCCGCCGCCGCCGCCGTTGGCGGGGAGGGAGGGCGGGCGGTAGGGGGGCAGCCGGCACCGCCATGGTGAAGAAGCGGAAAGGCCGCGTCCTCATCGACTCCGACACCGAGGACAGCGGCAGCGAGGAGAACCTGGACCAGGTGCGCGGGGAGGCCCGGGCCTGGGCCCTCCGGGCCGCGCGGGGCTCGGTGCCGCCATCTCCCCCCTTCCTCCTCCTCCTCCTCAGGGCCCCGGTGAGGGGGGGCCCCTCCGGCGCTGAGGGCGGCGGGGCCGGGCCCTGTGCTGCCGGGCGGGACCGGGGGGGGGCCCTGGAGGGCCGGGGAGGTGCCCGGGGGCCTCCCGGTGAGCCCCGGCCGTGCCTCAGGCACCTCCCGGGGGTCCGGCACGGGGCTCGCAGGAGGAGGAGCCCCCCCTCTGAGGAGAGTGCTCCCCCCCCCCAGGGCTGCAGCTCTGGGCCGGGCAGGGGTTGGCGATGTGCTGCATGTGGTAAATGAGGGCGGCAGGGCTCTCAGGGCAGCGCCCGGGCTGTGCAGAAGTTTGTCTGGCTAACTGTGCCTGCACGGCTCAGGGGGTGTAGTGCTGGGCCTGCGGGGTGTGCAGCGGAGGAGCTGGTGCTGCGTTGCGGAAAAGTAAAAGCAAAAAGCCACCCACAAGCACTCCAAAATGTTTTTGCAACGTGGAGCCTTAGAAAACTCAAGCTGTACACTCCATTAAACCAATACAGAAATACACACAGCAGAGCATGCCCCTTGCGTCCCTCTAGGGTTGCCACCTTCCTGCCATGTGTGTGTTCGGTCTGAAAACACGAGGAGCTGAGCTAGCCCCAGAGTGGTGGTGGAATAGCTGCACGGTTCTGCATCTGTTCTGTTATGTGCTGGAAGCATGCATCTGCTACCCTACCTGAGTTGCTTGGGGTTGTTTGTAGCCACTGTAACATATGTATGTGCAAGGATGAAGGCTAGGTAGCAGAGCAGTGATGTTCTTGACATGTGATTTCAGGAGGAGAGCATGCTGAGTGAGGCCCTTGTAGGTTAAATGTTTGACAGCTTCCCTTAGTGACCTGAGCGGGTTGAATCTAAAGGAGCAGGAGCCTTTCTCCTGTAGTGTGTTGGAAAAGAGAAAAAATGAGGGTAGAAAGAAACAAGGCAACTTGCTTGCAATAAAAGCCTTAAATATTGACACCGAGGTATCACGCAGGAAGGTAATCTGGGTTCAAGTATACTTGAAGACACTTGTGAGAGGGGGAATTTCAGAAAGTTATTATAGAAAACATCAGGAACTTCCTAAGGAGAGCCGTTTGTTGTTCTGTTGATGTTGCATGTCGTCTTCAGAAAACGGTTTGTAAAGTGCCATTAATAACTGAAGATTTCTTTGTTGGTAAGTAGCTTAGGCCATCAGTTTCTGCAATGTTTATGTTCTCATATGAGGTACTAAATTCAAATCCCTCTGCTGTGGAGATAATCTTCCAGTTTTGAAACTAATGCAGACCAATCCAGTATTGTTTTCCCAAGACTGCAGAAGTTGGTGTGGCTTTATTTCTCCTCACAGCTAAGATTCATCAGCCCCAAAGCAATGTTTTTAAGACTAAATTATTTGTCATGGATTATGAAGACAGTAATGCAGCTTCAGAAATGATTGCTTTAAACTACTGCCTCCCTCTGTCATCTGAACAAGCTGTGAACAGCAAATGATGAGATTATTTGCAAGCCATTTAGCTCTTTCTGCTGGCCTGCGTTGCCTTTGAGGGTGATTCCACTAGAGAACAGCTCTACTTAGTTTTACAGCCTTTGAGCTTGGTGCCTGCTCTGTGTCTGTCCAAAGCTTTAAGTGCGTTCTGTGGCAAGTAGGAATGGTGAAAAGGAATTGAACGGTCTTACTAAATACATCAGCCATGATATTTTGGTGATACTCAAAGTATTTCCTTTGTAAGTGTATAGTTGCAAATGTCTTCTGAAAGAAAGAAAGGAACTGATCAAGTATTTATTGTACTAGACTCCTTAGTGGCATTCGGCTTTTTGGGTTAGTGCTACACAATGTATTTTTCTTTTTAATTATCATCTAATAATGTTGTATATAAATACCAAAGACCTGGAAGTAATTTGTTGTATCTTCTTTATATCAAGAAAGTGATGGCAGTAGCATTTTCTCTTTATGGCTTGTAATTTTAAAAATCCTTTCATAATATTCAGCTGTATTACGCAGAGTTTCGTGTATGTATTTATGAAACATGGTAGACTTTGTTCTCTAGGTGGTAGGGATAATTGTGTTACTGGGATGTGCTCAAATATCACAGAGAAGGTATGTATGCGTTGACCTGAAATGGTAAAACTAATAGCGATGTTTTAAAACAAACATGTTTTTTTCACACCAGGAGCTCTTGTCATTGGCCAAACGGAAACGCAGCGACTCTGAAGAAAAGGAGCCACCTGTGAGCAAGCCTACAGCATCTTCAGACTCTGAGACGTCAGACAGTGATGATGAGGTGAGTAGGTTATGTTGTCAGTGAATTTTCTATGGGTTATTTGTCTGAGTGTATCTATGTGATGGACGTATGGAAGATATGGATGTATCATACAGTATGTTTAGCTTGCTGATGTTACAAAGTGGGACGAGCTGTTGATTAAACTGATAGAGAACCATTTTGCCCAGAGGTTATGTACTCAAATTCTTCTTGGTTTCTTGTAATTAATAAGCTTAGAATTGTAACTGCACACAAAATAGTCGGTATGGCTGTAGAAAAGTTGACTGCCTGCTCGTAAGGTCTGAATCCTTACGATCCTGTGTTCATAAGGTCTGAATGATTTGGTGATCTGTCTGCTTAAAACTAGTGTTCTTCCTGTGTGAAGTTTGTGGTTGAAGTAACAATGAAGTTGCTGAACCTGGACTCTGAGTTCAAGGGAGTGGGTTTTGGCTTTGGGAGAGAGCTTTCCTCCTCGGAGAGGAGGAGGGTAGGTGGGACTATTAAACGTTAGAACTTCTACTTTGCTACTTTGAGTAGCAAAAGCATATTGTGAAGTAGCTTGTCTGGCCATTTGCACATAGAACAGTGTGTTTTTATTGGCATTTCTGAAGAAAGTGAAGCAACTCAGAGTTTAGAATTACTTTTGTTCTAGGGTTTTCTCAACTTATTGCACAGGAGTGCGTATCTGCTAGATCTGTTTTTATTATTTGGTCTTGGTGCTATGTTCTAGAGCTGGTTAAAAGCCTCTGCTTCCATCTATAAGCAAAAATTGAAATTGATGTGTTAAAACAGAGCATCTGACAAACTGGTCATGTAGCTATTTGAATAAGAAGATCTTCTTGTAGTGTTGCAGAAAGCTTGCGAAGACATCTGTACTATGTAGAGGTCTCTTACTCCATTTGTTCTTAAAAACTTAGCTGTGCTGCTTCCCTCTGTTCCCTGATGCCACAGCAAGAGTTATTCATTGTGGCAACTCAAAGACGTGCAGGGTCGGCCAACGATAAACTCTTAAACTGAAGAGAATCCAAGATTCTGGCGAGAATTCTTCCAATACACGTGAAGAACGTTCGCGTTCTAGTATGTTCAGTGGTTTAGTATTCTTACTGAGGTGCTTCTGGAATAAATATAGTTTGAATGCTGTTTCAAGCACTTAGTTTTTAAAAGAGAAATAATAGCAACTGTTGTATCTAGTGTGTGCTTCAGATGTAAGGGATGAGAAAATTATGAACAGACTATAGACATTACATGTGTTATTGGGTGACCACTCAGCCTGAAACTTTGTTCTGATCTGACAGCACACTGCCTGGGGACCAACTTGTCTGGAAATGTAGACTTGAGTGTGGAGAGCACCTTGATTATAAACTCTTCTGTACTATGTTTATCTCTGAAAACAGACATATTTAGCATATGTAACTACAAATGAGGTCCACCTTTCTGTTAAATGTGGAGTATGGCAATGTGTGTCTTCATGAATGCACTAGGAAAACGTGATTTTGAAGTCAAATCTGATATTTATACCCACAGACTTGCAGATGCAGTAATATCTCTGTTGCAGGGTGTGCAATGGAAACTTTCTCATCTGTGTATCATTTCTCCCTGATACTGTTCTCTTTGGCTTCCATGTAGCAAGAGGGAAAGGTTTAGAGAAGAGGTAATTAGGACACTTGCTTCTATTCCTGTGCCTAAAATATGTATTTTGAACTGCTCCTTGTCGTAGCAGGGCGAGACGGGCTGGGTTATGACAGTTTTTCTTCCAGCCACTCGGGTGTGTACATCCCTACACTCAACTCCCCGCCTGGTGTTCCTGCATGAGTGACTTTGGTTTTGCTCAGTATTCTTGTGGTTGGTCTCAAGTTTGCTCAATCTCAGGCGTTAGGAGCAGGGGTCTAAAAGTTGAAACGGTTTTACTGGATTTCCTGTAAGATGAGGACTTGGAGGCAACAGCATGGAAATTGTTGCCCTCGGCAAATATGCTTAATCATGCATTTGCTTCCATGCAGGTATTGTAGCGTGTGCATCCTTTGTGGTTCCTGGCAAGCACAAAATGTTCTGGGATAAGCAGTATGTTGCACGTACAGGAAAGAAGTCTAAATCTCTGCTTCGGAAGCTAAACACTGCGTTTTGTTTTTCTGTAGGGAGGAAAGTTTGGGGGAACATAGTGTAGAGAGAGACGATGCATTTTTGGAATTACAGAATAAGAACTTGTACAAATTATGCCATGTATACAATGGTGCCTAAGGGATTTCATGAGACCTTTGTCACCATTGTGTTTTTAGTGCAAATGCGCTTCTGTGAAATCTCATGGCCACGTCAGATGTTCATGGTGCAGATACTGGGCTCTATAACATTTCAAAGACCTGTGTTGTGTGAGTCAAATCACCTAGCCAAGGGACTGAAGGTGAGTTGCAGTCAGCAAAGTAGTAGATGTGTACTGATCATCTCCTGGTGTCTGTGGAACACACATGACCAAATTGATTGAACTGCTGTTCAGACAACAGATGAGTAGCAATGACTGCAGGCCGTTGCAATAAGAAGTGCCACCTTCTCAGAGACATGGAGACAGACTGCTCCTTTATCTGTGGAGCAACGTGTGGCCATGACCACCCCAAAGCCCTCTGTCCCAACTCATTAGCTTGCGATGAGTAACCAGTTTGTGTAACCAGTTTGGTGTTAGCCAAACTGCTGCTGGGTCTACTGTGCTAGGGACGTGTGTGTCAGCAAGCTACCCTCATGGCATCTTGAAGACATTGTATGGATGGTATTCCTCAGTTGTGGTAGGCTAATTCTGGGTTCTTGCTCTTCTTTTTATCCCAGCAGTGTTGATCACAGTAAGAGGATCCTCTCTGTTGTGCAGTGAAGCCTGGATGACCGTTGAAACAGCTTTGCTAACATCAGTGTAGATTAGACAGAAAGCAGCAATACACTTTCTCCTGAAAGGTTTGTTGTTGGCAATGCTGGTATAAGACTGTGTTCTTACACACTCATTCTAACGTAGTGAAGGGTTTGTCTGTGCCTTTTAACATCTGTAGGATGACAGCGGAAGGTACCTCTGGGACATGAAAAGTTAGATCACGAATGCTTGTTACTAGGTTGGAGTTTACTGATTATCTGGTGTTAGGCCTTTATTTGCAAATGTGCAGATTCAGGAGGAGGTGGCATGGCTGAAGATTTTTCAATAGCTATGGGACAGAGGAAACAGTGCCTAGAGTTTGTGCAGGCAGTAAGTCAGTCCTGAATAGCAGTCTGCCTGGAGGAGGCTTTGTGCCTCTATTATTAGGAGAGGAGTTGAAAATGTAGATCTTCCTGCATTCAAGTTTAAGCACTTTGGTAAACCACAGATTAGCAGAAATCTACATGTATTCCTTCTGTTTTGGGGGCGTCTTTTGTGGGTTTATAGAGATTACTGTGCTAAATGTCTTCCCTGTGTGCTTTTATTTCATAACACTGCTTAATTAGGCCTCCAAGACTGAGTGGGTTCTCTAGTCTGGTGGGGTCTTTGCCATACGTACATTTTTCAAGCTTAAAGAATCTGAAGCAGTGTGTGTTTAATCTTCCTGTACACAAGTGTCCAGGCTGTGTGCTTTGTAATTTTGATTTCCTTGGAGACAGCTTTCTTTAGCTATTAACATGGAGAATAATAAAGCTTTCCTTAAAGAGGGAGTTGCTGCTGTTAGCACGCACACCCCAAAATGTGCAAGTGCAAATCTGGATCGTGCGGACTAATTGTGTGGAGGCTAACATACACACACAAGTAATGTAAACCAGCTGGGAACAAAATAGGTATAAAGTTTGGTCTGCAAGTAACTTCAAATCCCAAGCTAGTGAGGGAATAACTTCTGGGGGTGTGGATTACAGGGTATGAGAGTCTGCAAGAGCTCAGAGGTGGAGCAGGGTGCTCCAGATGCGGGCTCACATAGCTATTTGAATTGAATATGTGATTTTATTTATTTAATTTTCAGAGAAGGAACTTCTTCCTTTGTATCAAGAAAGCAACTTTTTCTGAAAACAATCCATTCATGAGGCACTGTCATATCTAGAGCAGTGATTAAGCTTTTTTTGGTCTGGATGATGGTAGCTTGGTGACAGCGGTGCAATGCTTGCTGTCCAAGTATTTTATGGCTGTCACCATCTCCAGCTGTTTGGTCCAGGTTTCTAAAATAAAACTTCCTGGGTTTTTACAGGTGGTAGCATCCCCAGGTTTGTTTTGATTACGTGTTATGTGTTTCTTCATTGGCATTTGGGATCTACTATCTCCACGCTGTTATTCAGTAGGTCTCCATGTTTCTCAATACATGGACATCTCAGAATAATTATAGAGTAAATGGTAACTTGCAGCTTAATTTAAATTAAACCCATTAAATGTATACTTTTTTTCTTAGTTACCTTGTTGTGAGTTGATTTGAGTGCTGTTCAGACAATAGGGGAGGACCAAGCGAGTTGTGAACCCTGAAACCTTCATTCAGCCAGTTCCTGGCAAAACCTCTTCTGTGACTTGAGAACATCTTTCCTCTGCCTGCTTGTGTCTCCTTTTCCTTTTGGTGTTGACATCTCAAGTCTCCTCTCCCTGCCTAGCACAGCCCTTTTAAGTTTCCTAATTGCCGGACTGTTGTCATTGTGGAGTTGTTTGAGGCCCCCTGAATGACAGGTGCAGACTGAAAGGCAAGAGAAGTAATGGGGGTTTTCTATTCACTTTTTGGTTTTAACAATAGTTGCAGAGAGCATTTTCTTCCTTGTAGTTCTTGGAATTCTCCAGAGATCTCCCTGCTTTGAGAAGCCCTGAAGACAGTAACTGCTGCTGTATCGTAACATCTCAGCTGTCTGATGTTGTCTGCAGGCTGGAAATGCAGTGTGATGGCTTGCATGGAGGACTGCCTTTTTTTTCTTCAGGTATAAATGGAGAAGAACAGATAAGAGTTCGTAAGCTGGGCTAACGCTAGGTACTTTCCCACACATAAGCTGTTGTGTTGTCATGGCGTGTAAGTTTATCTGGCCAAGAAAGGAGCATGTTGGTAAGGGATCTGTTTCGTTTTGAAGTTAGGGCTTATAATTTGCCCTTTATAAAAGATGTATCTAGGAGGGAAAAATACAGCAAGGACAGGCTGGTGATATCAGTTGTGCACCTCTGCTCAGTTTGATGTAAAAAGCAGGGAGAATACCTGCTTGCAAAAGAAAACTTCAGTGGATAATACATCTGGGTACTGTGTGAATAGAAGAGAATAGTGACTATCTGAGCAGCATCAGTAAAAACACTACTGCATTCAGGCTACTGTACTGTCAGAGCTCACTTTTTTTTCCCTCACCTCGATCTCATTTCATCTCCCTAGTGGAAATGTGTTCTAGGTTTGCTGAACTATAAATGATTTTCCTCAGTCATCTTGTGTAGTTGCTTTTGTAGAAGCTAACTACTAAATCCAGTGGATTTCTAATGGCATTTTGTTATTGACAGTCCATTCTGGGTACTATGGCTTGACTTGGACAACTTGGGGAAATATGTGAGTGATTAGCACTGTGAACCTTTGAAGCAGGAGGAGAAACTGAAATGTTTTCTGGCTGCTTCCTGTGACTGAGCCATAATGTTCTGTTGTTGAGTTGTGCTGAACAATAAGCAGAAAGCAATGTTACAGCACACTTCTGCCTAGGTTTATTGACTTGCTGTGTCTGGAACCATGGAGGGTTCCAGCTGGTGGCCGTGGAGGCAGTGGTGACCAGAGGGGCTGTGCAAAGAGGTATGGCTGTGGACAGCATGTGAGGAGCGTTGACTGGCTCTGCCTGATCAGAGCATAGAAGAAGGAGCCTGGAGAAGCTGCAGCAGAGGACAGATTTTTGGAAACTATGGTTACTGTTTGCTGTTTGAGATGGAGGGAAGAGAAGCAGAACAACCAAATGCTGCCGACTCTTAGCTGGGTGTGCATTTTTACTTGATGTTACATGTGAACGTGTGGCTGCCTTTCTGATCTCTGCAGGTGTGCCTAGAGCATGAGGAAGGGGCTCAGGACTTTGGTTTGGGCTGCAAGCTGCCAAGCAGCTCATGGCTTTCCTGTACTGCTTTTTCTTCTTATTTCCTCCTCACACCCCCTGACCTGCTAAACTTTGCTATCTCTTCCTCTGATGTAAGAAGAAACTTGGTGTTGGCTAGTCCTATGCTGAATAACACTGAGTGGCCACTCAGTATCCAAATGACAACTGATGGTTCCCGAGTCTGCAGAGCAAACTGTGAGCCTAAAAGAGCCCTTGCACCGAGTACGTCCTGGTTTAAGTGACTTATTTGTCCTCAAGTTTTGATCAATCCTTCTTTTTGTCCTGTAGTGGTTGCAGGAATAACCAGGCATTCATGAAAGACCGGGGTAGCTGAAAAGCCCCTGAAGTGTCTGAGGCAGTTGAGGAAGAACTTGTCTTTATGGCAGCACTGAAACTGGCAGGTTTTGTGACTTGTTATTGTAACTTGAAAGATGCAGTTGTCACTTGCACAGCAAGTTAGTGTAATCTCCAGGGTCTAATAGAAACCAAAGTGAAAATTCCTAGGTGAGGACAGATTTCTTGATGTTGCTCAGAAGTTGACACCCAGTTTTCTCTTCAGTTCCATCTCTTAGGCCCTGAGGTCTCTCCACAAGCCTGCTTGTGAGTCGAAGGCTGAGAACAGCGCTCTGTAATGCGTGTATCTACAGCTATTAAACATTTTCTTAACTACTGAAGTCCTGCTGTTTCCATCTGATCTTAACTTCTTTCATCTCAGCATGACCTCTCAAGGTCTTGATATATCTGTGTGCGTATAATATGGCTTTCTGTGTGCTTTTATTTTTACTTGCTAAAGAGCAAGCTATAAGTCAGTGTTGGAACACTAAAAAAGTGACAGAGCTCTGGGAAAGAAGCACCTCTGCATCCCTTGTTCAGAGGGCTCTGCTCCTCCCTAGTGAATGCTCAGTCTCACTTTCTCACTCTTGTGTTTTCATCGGTCTGCTAACAGTAGGTGAGCTGTTGAACTAATAGTCAAAATGCACTTATCCTAGTCCTAGGAGGTGATTCCATGATGTTGGGATCTGAGCGTGTTTGCGTTGTGTACAAGCTTGGTCTTCATTGATTTACTTGGGCATGATTGACCAGGAGAATTATTGGCAATACTGGGGAAGCCAGGCAGCAGCACTGGAACACCGAACAAGTGAAACCTGAATATGGGAGCCAGTAAAGACTTGAATGCAAGCTTAGGCTGATATAAAGCCAGATGCTTTGTGATCAGAGTTTCTCACCTGTCCTGTGGAGCATAATGGATTGGGGAACAGATTGCAATCAAAGGCTCACCACTAGGTAGCTCTGCTTTTACCACAGAAAAGAGAACTGCTTGCTCTTTGGCAGATAAATTTGAATGCATGTCTGACACTTAGAGGTGATGATGACGTCTGGAGGGGAAGACGTACGAGGAACGGCTGAGGTCACTGGGCCTGTTCAGCCTGGAGAAGAGGAGGCTGAGGGGAGACCTCATCACAGTCTACAACTTCCTCGTAAGGGGGTGTCAAGAGGCAGGAGACCTTTTCTCCATTAACACCAGTGACAGGACCCACGGAAACGGGGTTAAGCTGAGGCAGGGGAAATTTAGGCTTGACGTCAGGAGGGGGTTCTTCACAGAGAGGGTGGTTGCACACTGGAACAGGCTCCCCAGGGAAGTGGTCACTGCACCGAGCCTGTCTGAATTTAAGAAGAGATTGGACTGTGAACTAAGGCACATGGTCTGAACTTTTGGGTAGACCTGTGCGGTGTCAAGAGTTGGACTTGATGATCCTTAAGGGTCCCTTCCAACTCAGGATATTCTATGATTCTATGATGAAGTGAGCGCTAATATGGACGGTACAAAGCCAGTTGTGAGTGTAATCAAAAGCTAGGAAATTCTACGGGTGCTAAGAGATGAGGTGGTAGCTTCTGGGTTGAGTTTTATTTGGAGAACCCCAAGGTTCAAAACAATCTAAAGGTGGTGCATCTTCAGAAAGTAGTAGTCAAAGGTGATGGAGCCTGAGGTTTGTATGCAACAGAGGTCAAATGTAAAGAATTTCTTTTAACTAAACTATTCTTCAGTGCAAGATTTCAGTAATGCAAAAGAATCTTTGCTTATTTAAATTATGATTTTTTTATAATTTTCTTGGGGGGGGGGGGGGAGTAGACTGCCTGCTTGAACAGGTGATGTGCATGAAGGGTGAGAGTAATATACAGGTATGAAGAAGATAACATTCAAAATAGTTCACTTCAGAATAAATACCTTATCCCTGAAGAGGGAATCTAGGCTCCCCCTAGAAGAATTTCTAGAAGTAGTGAGGTGCAAAATATTGTAAAGCCTTAAAATCATGCATAAATAGTCTTTACTGCTTCTGTTCCCTTCTGGCTTTACCCAGGTGGTTAGGACAATGGAAAAATATAACTAGGAATTGCATGGTAAAGTGAATACTGCCTCCTCTCCTGGGACTCTGGTGTTTAAAGTTGATGCCTGTGCATATGTGCTGGCATAAAGTCTGAACTTGGAAATTGCAGCCTAAATTGCAGATGTGATGTTAAGACAAAATTAGAATTAAGCCTAGACTTTTTTTTCCTAACTGTGATTCTGATTTGATTATTGACTTGTGCGCTGTACATAAGGTGCAGAAGGTGGCAGTACTGTCTGTGAATGAGTATCCTACTGGTTTGTTGCATTAAAGATTACACAGGTACTGTGAACTCCTGCCAAAACTGAGATTTATGAAAAACTCATGCAATTGGTGTGCATTCATGTAATCTAAATTTTGCCCTTCAGTGAACTAATTTTGGAAACACATTTGTTGCTTCTTCCATTTCACAGTATTTAACTGAAAATAGCCTTTACAAATACAGTTAGACTCCTATTATTTAAGTTGTTTTCTTAGGAAAACGTTTTCAGTAATTTCTTTCCCCAGTGGATATTGCAGACTGAACTCTGAAGTCTTCATTGTTTTCAAAAGGACTCTTCTGCCAACTTTTGGGTTGCAGGGCTAATTTATATTAAAAAACAAAAAAACAAAAAAACAAAAAACCACACAACAACAAAAAGCCACCATAAAATGCTTTCATTTAACAAGTTACCTGTTGGCATTTTTTTTTCCTTTTTGTGTGATTGATTTGTTGCTGTCAGATATCAGACTGTTTTTCAGTCATTTTTACTCCAATGTTTTTGGGGAGGGAGGAAAGAGTGATAGTTCTGTCTCATGATCTCTTTCTTGTTTTTTTTTTGTTTGTTTGTGTGTTTTTACCTTGCAGTGGACTGTTGGAGGTTCTAAAAACAAGAAAAAGGGAAAAGCGGGTAAGGCAGAGAAGAAAGGAGCCATGAAGAAACAGACAAACAAAGCTGCCTCTTCAGGCAGCTCAGATAAAGACAGCTCAGCTGAGAGCTCAGCACCTGAAGAGGGTAAGATAACACCTCTGCCCCTACTTAGAGCATAATTCCAAGTGAAGTTACCTCTTTGCACACACTGAAGAGTAAAAGTAAATGGTTATGTTAAAGACTACCCTCAGAGAGCTTTCTTTGTGTTCCTGGTAGTCTGGATGACTTGAACTTGCCACGGCTTGAAGTACGTATAATGTAATTCCACATTGCATTGCTGTAAGTGCACCATTAAAAAAGCACTGCCAAATACTGCTTCAACTGAAGAGTGTACAACATACTTGATTACTTGACTTTCTCCTGGAGAATTCTCTTCTTATTTCAAGCTTGTACCATCTGTAGTTTGGGTAGCATTTTCTTCTGATTGATGTATTTTGCCTTCCCAAAATTGTGACAGCAAGGAGAAAGGTGTATGATACATAATGCAAATAAGAGCTTATCTTACGTTTTCTCTGAATCAGAATACTTGCACGCTTATACTGAAATTGAAGAAGAGAAATCATGACAACAACTGTCATTTTTTTTTTTACGTGACTGATGAATCTGTTCCTATGCTAGGCAGACTTCCTGTGTTCTTTCATGTTTTTATCGTGGCTATGACAGTTTGCAGGTGGTTAGTTACGATTTCAGTTGATACTAAAAAGTAAAGTTAAGACTGTAAGATCCTTCACATGCTTTAAGTGTATTAATATTAAGCACAGTGGAGACAGACCAATGCATGATGTGACTGAACCTGTACCTATAAGCACATGTAATCAAAGCTGTTGACAGAGTAAGGTTACAAAGCGGGAAGTTTCCAGAAATACTGAGGCTTGAATGAAAGTGGAGGAAAGAATTGTAGTATCTGTTTGCTTTTGGGATTTGGTGTAATGCGGTTGATTAGGTGAGATAATCAAAGTGTTTGGACTTGGATCAAGTTTAAAGGTGGTGTTACCCAATATTGTTGGGGACTCAGCTGTTCCGTGTGTAAATGGGGAGGACTTCTTAGCGTGATGGAGCTAGCATCGTGACTTTGCCAGTTACAAGAGTAGTGTTTTTTAACTTCATCTTGTGATGTAGCAATTCATATTGTTGCAGTCTTCAAATGACAAATTTTGGCTCCTCAAGTTGTTATAAAATAAGGAATATTGGTGGTGTTTTGTACTGGCATTTGAGGTGCACATATGCACTTAAAAGTTATGGGTGTCCAAGCAACTGCTAAGTGATGTAAGTATGTAGGCATAGAACTCTAACCTCCAGACCCTAACACTAATCAAAAGAGCTCCTAGAATCTTTTTGTTCTACTAAGAGTTTTTACTTAACATTTTCTAATGTTTCTTTTTAACTACTTGTTTCATTATTTTTTGTAGCAGGTATGTCTTTCAGTACTAAAGTGTTTTGTAGGTTTAATTTTCATGATACGCATACTTTTAGGATAGAGAAAGACAAGCACAGAATTCATTCTCAATACCCTTTGCTAACATGCTGCACTGAAGTGGTTGGGCTTTGCCCCAGCTGAATTTCACTGTCTTGTGACTTTGTTTTAGGAGAGGTGTCTGACTCAGAAAGCAACAGCTCCTCATCTAGCTCGGATTCAGATTCTTCATCTGAAGATGAGGAATTCCATGATGGCTATGGAGAAGATCTTATGGGAGATGAAGAAGACCGGGCTCGATTGGAACAAATGACAGAGAAGGAGAGAGAGCAGGAACTGTTTAACCGGATAGAGAAGAGAGAAGTGCTAAAGAGAAGGTAAATTTGTCTGTCGGTATTTGATAGTAAACTCATACAGGGTGTACTGTAAACAGCTCTGAATTAAATCCTTAGCAATGTACTGCTCAGTTAAACAGCTGAAACTAAATGCAACACTAACAGTGATATATAACATATTCTGTGTATTTCATATTGTACAAAATGTGTATTTTCTCATTTCTATGAAGTAGACATGGAACTCTAACTCAAATTTCTGTTTCTGTGACTTGCAGACGGCCTATTTAAATGTTGATTGTTGTTTTTTTAACGGGGTGGGGGCAGAAAAATGGGGAAAACAGCTAGGCAACACATCAGACTGCAAGCAGTGGAGTCTGACTAACGTTTGCATAATGTCAAATTGTAAAGCAAAGAAACTTTGTGTGTGTTCATGTGAAATTGCTGTTCCCCGCATTATTTTTCATAGTTATTGCTGTATAGGAAACTGAGATGGAAGTGTCCAGTGTTTTAGGATAAATATTCTCCAGCTGAATGCTTGTTCTATTTCTCTACAGACATCTTTTCTTTATTCTTAATTTGGACTTTGCTGTATGGAGGCTGTGCTGACTGGGCTCTCGTGTTTGGGGTTCAAGCATTCAGCATGCTAAAGCAAATGATGTTTCATGGTAGATTTTCATATCAATTGTCCTTAAGGCTAGTTTAGAAGTGTGTAACAGAAATCCTGCATGTTCTAGGAAATGTCTGTTTCTGGAAATTTCTTAGGTGTTGAATGGGTGCGGTTGCCAACTACTATTCTAGCTGTGTATATACCATTTTAGATACTAGGTGTCTAAACAGAATCAGTAGGACTGCTTTCTCTTCTGTCTTTTCTGTATTGGCCATCAGATGCTGATACTTTAGAAATAGACAAAGCGTAAGGCGCATAAGAGCTTTGGCAATTTTTCAAAAGACAGTGGTGAAGCACGGAATAGTTTTAGGGTTTACCTCTTTGTGGATATGAAATTGGTTGGAAGACTAATAGAAAAGAGAGGGATGTTGGAAGAAGAGTGAGTGGTGTTGGACGTCATATTCAAGGGGTCATTTGTGGATTTCTACCATAGGTGTTGTAGTTTTATTTGTTACTATAATATTGCCCTGTCAGGCAGTTTCCTTGTAGTATTTTTTCCTCCCCATACATCTAACAAAAGATTTGGTGAAAGTGGGGCAAGTCTGGGCCAATTTCTTCCCTCTTCAATGACTTCTTTCTATTAGTTGCTGAGAAATTTCCCTAGAGGACTAACATCTGTTATGTGAATCAAGCCAGTACAATTAACTACTCATTTGTCTAAACCATAGCTAAAGCACTGTATAAATATGCTTCTAATACTACTTTCAGCTTCTTCTCTAGTCTGCTGCCCTCCTCAAAGGGATTAAAATAGGTGAAAGGTTGGACCTAAATCAGGTAAAAGGCCACCGCTTCTCTGATTCTCATTCATAGGTCCATGGTAACAGAATATTTTGGTTTTAAGATGACCACTGGAGAACACTTGATACAAATGAGCTAAACAATTTAAGCTTGAGTTTCTGATTTAATCTTAAACAAGTTTGTCCTGTTCTGTGTAAAGGAGTTGGCAGGTAGAAATAAGTGGAGGCTGGGAATGACAGCAATTTCACTTTTTATAAGTTGAATCTTTCAAAATGCTGCCTATATATATGTCTTCCTGGCAGTTTATTGGGATTACAGCAGACTTTGTATGTGGTACGATGCCTGTGCCCTGTGTGTTATGCTTCATGTTTAAGGCATAAAAGGGCAACAATCTCATCTGGCACTTCAGTTTCTTGTCTACAAAATCCAGTTGTAAAGGACTGAAAGGAATGCACCATGTAATGTGCATGTGGATAACACATTTGAAATTTCAGTTACTGGAAGATAAGTGGTTTTTGTTTGTGTTTGATTGTTTGGTTTGCTGCTTTTTTTTTGGTGTTAGTTCACATGCACACTTCGCTAAAGCAACATCTCATCCATGCTGCAGTAGAATCTGTCATAGGACGGTTCCAGTGGAATCACTATTTTTCTGAATACAGGGGCTGAAAATGAGATTTCAGGATGACAAGTTTAGGGAAGTTAGAAATGGAAGTGCTTAAATCACAGAAAGAAACTTCCTGAGCCTGATGGAATGTGCTGTAGCAGCTGAAGGAGTACTCGCTATGACTTCTTTTTCTTATTCAGACCAAAGCCAGTAGAAAGGTCAAGTTTAAACAGGAAAAAGCTAGCATAATAATGGTTTTAAAGAACCAAGTTTTTAGCTGTTAAGATTCAAGTTACATGAAATAGCCAAATGTTTTTATAGTTGGAGGCAGCATGCAGTGATCGTTCTCCTGGCAAAGATAAAGTATGGGTTGGTTTCTGGGGATTCTGTTATGTGATCTTCCCAGCCCTTCAGGTTAGCTCTTGCCTTCGGTAAGCCTGCATCTTTCTGTGGTCAGCTTCTCTTTGTATTATCTTGCTTGAGGAAGGGAGGAGATAGAGATGGGGAATGGGGAACAGCATAAAAACCATCATTCCTAGCAGTGGAAGTGTTCCTTGAGGTTTACTAACCATATAAGATAGCATAAATTGTTCACATAGCATCTGAGTGGTATTTTGCTCACTCAGGGAGGGAGTGTTCTCTCATGTACTCTTTTTGTTTCAAATATCTGCTAATAGGTTTGAAATCAAGAAGAAACTAAAAACGGCAAAAAAGAAAGAAAAGAAAGAGAAAAAGAAAAAGCAAGAGGAAGAGCAGGAGAAGAAAAAACTCACACAGATACAAGAATCCCAGGTAGGAAATGAAACTGCCTGTAGTAATAAACTCTTTTTTCCCTTGGCAGCAGGGGATGGGATGCTGCCTCTCCTTACCCCTGCCATTTTACCCTTAATGTCAAACAGCAAGGTAAGCAGGTCAGAATTTGGTTCATTTAGATGCTTGAGCTATCTTTAGCCTTTCAGTTGATTTAAAGAGATTAACATCTTTGGCCTGCTGTGGAATGCACTGATAACTTAATGGAAAATGCAAAACAAAGAAGTAGTTGTGACTACATCTAAAGTTCTTGGGACGAGACCTGTTATGTGGTCTGATTTTTTTTGCATGCAGGCTTTTCTACAAGTCAAGGTTTGAGAGAGCAGGCCAGAAATTTCTCAGCTTTTTAAATGATGTGTGAAGGCAAAGCTCGAATGCTAAGGAAGTAATTATAAGAAGTCATACTAAGTAGTAATTCTATAGTTTTTCCATCTGTAGCATAAAGGGGACGATTGCTTTTTTTGGGGGGGGGGCTGGGGGGTGGGTTGAGGCCTGTGTAATTGAACTATACTTTCAAATAGCTGAGTTTCTAAGCTGAGATCCCACCCTTAACTTAAAAAGTCTGGGCAGTTACACTCCCAGAATAGGATGGGATTCATCTTGCCTAACTTGCAGTCAACGAACTAGTTGTTAGCATTTGTCACTTGTCTCTGTGCAACAGAGGAGGACATCTCCAGAGGGCAATTCAGCGTACATTATTTTCTAGTGAAATAGAAGTTTAACACTTAAATAAGGTTGGATAAGATTAATTTTCCTTCAGGCACATATTAGGTAGAATGAGTCTCATCTCTGGGCACCTCTTAGCTCCACATATGTATGTGCATATATATGTACACACATATAATCCATATATATGTATACATAGTATGTAGTGCATGTGCACACATGCAGATCTAAATATAAAACCATTGTGTGCAGGGTTCTTTTACGGTGCCTTACAGAAACAACTTGACTTAAATGACTGCATCCTATACTCATTATAGAAGCTGCATTCTGTGTTACTTGCTTTTATTGACAGACCTGTAAGAAATTGAAAATATTAGAAGACTTGCATTGTTTCTGATTTTAGTACTCTTAACAGATGTTTTGTCTTCAGGAAAGACAAAAGAAGTGCATTGGCCTTGCAGAAGTAGTAGTCAGTGAGACTAACGTTTATCCAATTTTTCTTCATGATTTATTAGTTATGTAATTAGTTCAATTTCATTTCTCTAGTCCTTTTTAATTATCTTAAGGAGGAGTTTGGGGACTAAAACTTGGTGGCAGAAATGTTGAGGAATAAATGTTTATTATTTTTGATACAAAATACAAAAAAGAAATAGGCTTCAGATCAATTTCCCCTTCTCTAGACTATGAAAAAACAAACTTCAAAAAAGCCCCACAGTTTTAAAATTGAGTTTGTTGTTAGCTTCCATTTTAAGTTTTCAAGGTCTGCAAACAAGCTGTTCTAATTCATTTCAATTTATGAATTGCACTTCAATGTGGAGTGACTTTCTGTGCGTGTTTTTAGGTCATGTCACATAACAAAGAGCGGCGATCAAAGCGGGATGAGAAACTAGATAAGAAGTCTCAGGCAATGGAAGAGCTAAAAGCAGAAAGAGAGAAAAGGAAGAACAGAACAGGTATGAAGGCTTGTTGCATTAACTATTAATTTTTGAGACCTTATTACAATATTTTGAGTGCTACTATCTGTTCCTAACTAATGTAGTAATCCTGCGTCTTGGATGAATGAACTTCTCTGCATCTTCCTTGGTCTTTTGACCAACGTAATTACCTAGTAACGTAATTACTTGGCACCTTTGGCTCTTTATTCATATTGTTTTCCCCTGTGCGGAATGGTCTGAGAACAAAGCAAACTTTCTTAGTAGTCCACTGAATGGCACTTACTAAGTTATATCTAGTTCATGTGTTTGAATTGGCTGCTTAGCTTCTCTTATTTAATCTCTGAATAATCCAAACCATGTTTATTGTACTTAAGCTATTTTGTATACATTTGATTATTTTTTCACTGGCACGTCATCTTGTCCTTCTTGCCATGGACTTTTAACATGACCTATTTTGTTTTACTGCTGGGTTTTAATTGTGGTCCACCCCAAATATTATACACAGGAAAAAAGTCTCATAACAAAAATGTGTTCAATCAAGATAGTTTTAACTTGTATATATTCAATTCTTATGCCTATCTTGTATGGCACATGCAGTTGTGTTGGGAGGCAGAAGATAAATATAACTGAGATCTAAGATGCATTTAAATTATTTTAGTTTCTCAGTTTGAATATATATAATGGCATTCTTAGCCTATCAGTGACTTTAATCATGTGGCACTTAGCTGTCAGTTTTATATTTGATATATCTGTTTTACTGCTGCTTTCTAAAATTCTTTAATCAATGAGGTTTCATCTCTAAAAGAAAGCTTTCATAAAAAAAAAAAAAATCACACCTTGCTTTTCCTTGTTCTCTCTCCTCCCTTCCCCAGCTGAATTGCTTGCAAAAAAACAGCCATTAAAAACTAGTGAAGTATACTCTGACGATGAAGAGGAGGAAGAGGATGACAAGTCTAGTGAGAAAAGTGATCGCTCATCCAGATCGTCATCCTCTGATGAAGAGGAAGAGTAAGTAGTAAATGCTGGACTGTGATTATTGAGTGCGTTCATTAACACAGGTAATCACCTTATGTAGGTACATACTACTTTAGAGAATTGATTGGGAGCAGATCAGTGTGTCTAAGGTGTTGCCTTGAGCCCCATTTACACTGTTTACAGATTTGTGTAGTCCTGTAGTTCAGCAGCTACAGAACCCTGGCATATTAGCAGATAAGAAAGATATGCTGACTTATTTTAAAGCATTAGCTTATAAGCTGCCTTGGTGGCAGCTAATAAGTCTGTTTTGTGGTAGCAGAGGTAGTGGGTAACAAGTGTAGTCACTAGGACTTAGTATTCCTTAAGAAAAGTTTAATGCGAGATTCATATATCTATGGTCAACTAGAGTGTGGTGAATTACTTCTTTTACTAGTAATTTTATTAAGTAGAATTTACGCAGCATCTCGCTCAGGGCTCCTTTTTGAAAAAATAGAGACATAATCATCCTTCGTCCTTCTCAACTTTACCAAATCAGGAAAGAAGAAATTCCTCCTAAATCCCAGCCAGTGTCCTTGCCTGAAGAACTGAACCGAGTACGGTTATCACGACACAAGCTGGAACGCTGGTGTCATATGCCCTTCTTTGCCAAGACAGTCACTGGTTGCTTTGTCCGAATTGGTATTGGAAATCACAACAGCAAACCTGTTTATCGGGTGAGTTCAGTTCCAAAGGATTTAGTTCTTTTTCTGTAATACAGTATTTGCAGCTTAGCATAAACTGTGGTACCTATGGTTGCTTGGGTGGTTAATGTAAAAAAAAAAAAAAAAAAAAATTAAACGTTTATAACCAGAAAGCATAATTGGTGCAGGAGTAGTGGAGACTGCATTAAAGGTAAATAAATCAATGGGACCAATGAGGCCAGTAAATTGTTTCCAAGTTTTCACCTTTAAATCAAACTAATTGATGACAAGACATATACATGTGTGTATGTACAATGAGCATGGAGCACTAACAAAGCCTGTTCTTTCAGCTTTGGTTCATGCTGTCTTATCTCTTCATTTGTATTGCAAACTAGAGTTCAGGACTCTGTTTGACTAAGTAAGGATGAGTAAGAGTCATTCCTTATTTCTGGGTATATTCCCAAGTTATTGTGTGGTCTCAGTTCTCACTTTACAAAGGGTTTCTAGTACATCAGTGAGCTGCAGAATAGAAGGTGATTTAGAACACAGTTTTGTTTTTCTGCTTCATTGCTCCAACTGCACAATCATAGGATGCAATAATATCATCTAAAATCGCATTAAAATGGTCCCCAGAAGGGCTGCATTTAGTATGTGGATAGCTATGGTGTATTTCATTTAGAACACTCAATTAACCCTAGTTTAGTTTCCTGTAAAGAAAACAGGAAGGTGCACATCATTTGGCTAGAAGTTAGACTGAAAAGATACAAAAATGCATCAAGCTTTTTATAGAGCCTTCCAACTGGAAGGTGATACATGATGAGCTGATTCAGTACCTGATAATGTACACTGAAAAGTACTGCTTTCTTTGATATAGTTAGAATTGTTGATAAGAATAAGGTTTTTGATGTGTAGTGAAAAGGCTTAAATGTGTCAGGTATGTTCTAGGAACACACACACAAAAACCTCTTGCATCCTTTCTTTTGCATCTAGGTTGCTGAAATAACTGGTGTGGTAGAGACCGCAAAGGTTTACCAACTTGGTGGTACCCGGACAAACAAAGGACTACAGTTGCGGTAAGAAACCAAAGTAACCGTCATCAGTTCATGAATCAGTGTCCTTATAGCATTCAGTGCTCCCTGGGTGGTTTGGAGATGAGAGCTAAAAAAACAAATCGGGCGGTGCAATGACTCTTACTGTTAGGATGCTTTTTTTTGTGTTTTTATTGCTTGTTTTTGGACTCGATGACCTTGAGGTCTCTTCCAACCTAGAAAATTCTGTGATTCTGTGATTCTGTTTTCTAACACGTATGCATAATTAAATCATAAAAAATCTCATGCAGGGACTTGTGTTTGTGTTGACAGCCGATCAGTTTATTTGCACTAGTAACCCATGATTGCTCATATAGGCCTATTGAACTTTGCCATATTCTTTCCTATGTTTTCACCACCATTGCTATAATCAGGTTTTAGAAATATGCTTCATTCAAAAGGCATACATGACGAGGTCTGGTGTATGTGTTACGACAGAAATAGTACTTTGTAGGGAAGAAGCTGAATACAGTATAATATTTCTCAGTTGTTCTTACAGCCCTTTTAAGGATTGTGTGATGAGGTTTAACAGTTCCAATACAAAACATCCTGGTAAGATAGGTCAAGAAGATATTAACCATTTGGGAGAAACATAAGTATGTGGAGAATAGATGTGGGTGCACATGTGGAGTAACAAAAAAAGTCTTATCTAAATCCATCATGACATAGAATAGCTTTTTAGGCTACCTCAGGAGAGAGCTCGTGTTTTGATTGAAATTTACACTATGACAACTACGTTTAGTACTGGTTAGTAGCAGTATGGTAGTTCAGCTGGTAGTGCTCCACAGAATGTAGTCTCTAAGGCTTACTGGCCCTTGATTAGCCAATGAATGAGAAATTATGCAGGAATTGGCTCCAGCAATGTATAATTCAGTACTGCTTACAGGGGATTTCTACTGGTCCAAACATGAAATAACTTTGTGTTTCCTAAGATCATGTGATAGGTCACCAAACAGGGTACTTATCGTCCAGGTGTGAGATAAGTTGAGGATGATAAAAGGGCTGGAACACCTCTCCTATGAAGACAGGTTGGAGGAGTTGAGGTTCTTTTATTTGGAGAAGAGAAGGCTTTGAGGAGACTTTACAGCATCCTTCGATTACTTAAAGAGGGCCTAAAAGAAAGCAGGAGAAGGGACTTTTTGTCAGGGAGGGGGGTTGGACCTAGATGATCTTTTAAGGTCCATTCCAACCTGACGCATTCTATGATTTTAAGTCTGCTTCTCTTTACTACTGAGCGTATTACTTGCTTAACTGTTTCCTGCAAACTTGCTGTCAAGTATTCCTTTGTATTGCTGTTTGGTACTAAGAGCTAACTTAGGTTCCTGAACTCTGTCAGACCTTACTGAAGTTAAGAATATATAGCACATGAGCCAAGAGTAGCCTTAAGTGTCTGTTTCAGGACTTCATGGGTCAATTTATTACTTAAAGATAAAATATCACAGCTCTGTACCATAAGAAAGGGATGTTGCATTTTTCTTGTTGCAGGCATGGCAGTGATCAGCGTGTGTTTCGTTTGGAGTTTGTCTCAAATCAGGAATTTACTGAAAGTGAGTTCATGAAGTGGAAGGAAGCGGTAAGTTTGCCAGACTTTAATTTCTTCTAAGCAGCCTTCCACCAAGGGTATTCGAAGTGAAAACTAAACTTGTTATTGTATTTAGATGTTCTCTGCTGGAATGCAGCTACCTACACTAGATGAGATAAACAAGAAGGAAGTGTCCATCAAAGAAGCCCTCAACTACAAGTTTAATGACCAGGACATTGAGGAGGTAAACAGTGTGTTGTAGTGAGGCTCTTGCAATGCTTAAAGGTGGAAAGAACGTATGGAGTAGAGCACTAGCTCTTACGAATCACAATTACCGTGGTATCTTCTTCCTAAGGAGAAAACTAAATTGCATAACTGGATAGAGTAGCTTGGTGATCCAGCTGTTGTTTGGTTCTGATTGCTGCTTTACTTCATCCTTTGTGCCCTGTTACCTTCCTCCACAACTTGTGTTGCAGAGCTTTCAACTCCTAACCCAGGTGTGGCAACTTAGTTCTCATGTTCTGGAAAGCTAACAGCATCGTCATAGATGCATTTATCACAGTTTCTGCAGCTTGATATTTGCTTCATATTGACCGAATGTGATTAGCATCAGATTTTTATAGGTTGTAAGTGTGGGGAATGGAGCTGTAACTCATTACCAACTCACAAATTAAAAACAGCAGCAAAGAAAGAGCATGAGTAAAATTCTGTGGCAGTAAGTACATTTCTTAGGTGATACTGATCTGTTGCTTCTACTGTCTAAGTATTAAAGTAGACGTTTCATACATGCATATCCTTGCTGTTTCTTCTGGTCTTACAGATTGTGAAAGAGAAGGAAAGGTTCAGAAAAGCCCCTCCAAATTATGCTATGAAGAAAACTCAGCTGTTAAAGGAGAAGGTGAGAGATGAGATGATGCCTGCAAGCTTAATGCAGTCTTTGATTTAGAAGAACTGGAGCTCATCTGGATTTTGGCAGAAGTCAGCAGTAAGCTCGACTTTAACTATGCAGTTAAGAAGCGGCTCTCAAGGTTCACTGCTGGGTTCAGAACACTTAGAATCCAGTTTAAGCTGTTGCATTCCTTCATTAAGGACAATTGCCAACGATACTAGCTGATACTAGAAGTTAAGTAGTTCTACTTCAGGATCTAATTTTAACTTTTTTGCAGGGTACTCACTAGTAACACTCAAAAGTTACTAGGCTTCAAATCTAGTGTTAAATTGTTTTTGCTCAGTGTTGACTGAGTTTTTACTTTGTTATGACCAGTAATTTGTGTTGAAAAGAATACACTGAAGGGTTTTACTTGCCCCTAAACTGTTTTATGTGTAAACTTCCTGGAATGCATAGACCTAACAGTTCTGAGAAGTCAAAGCCCAGAAGACAAGTAAACAACCAGTCTTAAGTATCTCTGAGGACAAAGATCTAAAGCATTGTTTTTGTTTGTGCAGACCTTTTTCAAGACCCTTATGCTTCATGCAGAGTAAAAACAAAGAATTGTTAATCATTAGTTCTATATTCTTTGACTTAACTGTAGTGTTTGATCATTTTTTACTCTGCATGAATTTGTAAACAGTTTGACAGTGCAGAGGAGTGCAATTGCCTCTTGTTGCCACAAGGTGGCATAATAAGCTACTGTTGGCTGTCTGATGTTTTCGTAGGGGACCCTTCAACTTGCTTAAATAAGTGGCGACTCACAATCGAAGAAATAATCGGTCTCTTCCTGGGCTGACAAACAGCAATATTAAAACTTAATCTAAATGAGTTGTCCTAGTCATGCTGAGACTAGTGTTCCTAAGTTGTCTTTACTTTCAGGGTTTTCAAAGGTTCACGGAATTCTTCAGAATGAGAGGGCCAGGTTTGCTTTAAGTTGAAAGGAAATTTTAGCTCTCCACTATATTCTTAGTATATGGGGTTAGAACATTTGCAACTGGAGTAGGGTTAGCTGGCTGATTTGTGCGTCTATCACTCATTTCTCTGACTGGCACTGTGGTAAAGAGTAGTGCCTAATGAATTATTGTTTGGTTGAAGGCCATGGCAGAAGACTTGGGGGACCAAGATAAGGCCAAACAGATTCAAGATCAGCTTAATGAACTTGAGGAAAGAGCAGAAGCCCTGGATCGTCAGCGAACAAAAAACATTTCTGCAATCAGGTAAGAAACAGTTATTGGGAATTTTCTTTCTAAAACAGTATCAGCCAACACTCACAGAGAAATCAGTTAAATCAGTAGTGATCTGGCTGTAAGGCTTTGTTTCCTTTTTTGTATAGTGTATTCATGAAGCTTATATCATGATACTTGTGAATTTTGCCTCCACTTCCTTTTATGTGTCAGTTAAAACTGTCAAAAATAAAAACTCATAACCGGGATAGCAATTGTGTTGTGTAAGCATAATTTGTAATCGGACAGAGATGTGAAAACACTGATGGGCGTTTTGTTTTATAGAGGTTGATAAATGAGCCACTTTCTTTTTCTTTTTCCCCTCTTATTTTTTTTCTTCTGCAGTTACATCAACCAGAGGAATAGAGAGTGGAATATCGTTGAGTCTGAGAAGGCTCTCGTGGTAAATAATGGCAAATTAATACTTCTGTGCATAGAGAGATGAAATGACGCATAGCAAGATAATTGCATGATGAAATTACTCATTTTTAATGATCTTATAACACCTTTTATATAGGCAAGTGATGTGATTTTTTGTTTGTTTTAAGCTAATTGCTTTATCTTTATGATCAACTCAGTCAGGAGATTACTGACTATAATAGTGACTTTGCACGTTCTGTAAGGGGGAAAAAAATTGGAAAGGAGACTTCAGAGAATGAAATAGCAGACAAAATAGTCAATTCTCTGTGGTGACACTTCTATTAAGAATAGTTAAGCTTCTTAATGAATACTTAAGCCTCAGTTACCTTGCAAGTTAGGTGGCTATATTCTGTTGTATTCAGTAAGGACAGTTTTGCTCTGTGAAGTGTAGGACTGTGGGTGTTACACAATCTTTTTGGTCCGTAATGCTGTTACTATTTTTGTCTCTCTAACCTTGATATTATATATTGCTGGTGAGTACTTGCATGGGTGTGGTGCTTTGGGAGGATTTATAACCATGCAAGTAGCTAACTGCAAAACAATGTGCTTCTTCTTCAGGCTGAAAGTCACAGTATGAAAAACCAACAAATGGACCCCTTTACTAGGCGGCAGTGCAAACCCACAATAGTGTCTAATGTGAGTGCAATATTCAAGTTCAACTGAAGCAATATGCGGAAAAATGGTAACCAATGCAATGCAGGGATTAGGAAGGAAAATGTTATTTGTATTCATTCCTAACTGCCATATGCTATCAATGCTCAGGGGGTTCCAGGGTGAGATATAATTGAGTGAAATCCTAGTCTCACTATGCCCCAAAAAGGAAAAAGCAATACTTTTTTTTTCCTCCATAAAACTATAAAAGACATGAGTGATATGAGCATGTACATGGAGGTGCAACTCTGCCTTGGATTTTTGTAGCAAATTCTTATATGTAGAATTACCCATTACACGCATTTAGTTAGCTTTGGCAAGACAGCTTGCTTTAGGTGTGAGTTTTGCTTCTAGTTGGTTGAGATTTTCTTTAAAGATACGTGAAAGGAAAGAAGAGACTAGACATTTCAGGCCTGTGATGAATAAAGTAGTTTAACACAAACTTCTACTGCGGTAGTGGCAAAACCTGCTATTGTAATCCATAGCTGTATAAATGATGGATAACAAAGTTGAGTGATCAGCTTTTACTTCTAAATGATTTGACTTGAAGCATGTTCAGAAATAGTATACAGTTCTGGTATCAGTACTTTTAAAAAAAAAAAAAAAAAAAAAGTCAAGTGAGATCTTTTTGGTCTCTACAAATTAACAAGGAAATAGATTTTATTGCAGGGCCTGAAATAAATAATTATTAGAAAGAAGAATCATAGTTGTTGAGTAGATTTATTATGGTAGACAACTATTACCATGTAAAGAAAAGTCTTTTAATAATTTCATCACTAGTAGAGTGTTTCAGCCAGAACTGTAAGATAAAAGCAATGCTACCTGAGGACAGTTTTAAGACCAGTCACAGGATCAGATCACATCAACAAGAAATGTGGTATCTTCTCAAAGAAACACTTTCTGAGGAAATTTTTAGTTTAGTAGTACCAGATGCATTACATAGGTATCAGGATGTCTTAAAATGTCTAAGATCCTGAAGACTGGGCTAACTGATCTAGATCTTCTTTTGGCTTTATATTAATGGATATGAGTGCTGTCTCAAAAAATGGCAGTATAGTTTTTCACCACTTTACATACAGTGTTTTATTTTCCCCTGCAGTCCAGAGATCCTGCTGTACAAGCTGCCATCCTTGCACAGCTAAATGCAAAATATGGATCTGGTGTACTACCAGATGCTCCAAAGGACATGAGTAAGGCAAGTTTCATTTTCTGATTCTGTTTCGTGTTCCCTCCTACCATCGCAGCTTTGCTCTAGAAGCTTATGACTAATAGAAGATGTGCATACTTCAGCTCTAGAAATAAGTATGCTGCAAAGCATTATTATAGAACAGCTCTTTCTTCTACAGGGAAAGAAACTTAAGTTTCTCCAGCACTGTGAAAGCTAAACTAAATATGTTTGTGGTGAAAGCTGGAGTGAAAAGTATTGTCATTACCTTTGTCTAGACACATAAGGGCTGGAAATTTACTTATTTTTCTTCCAGGGTCAAGGGAAGGATAAGGATGTGAACTCTAAATCAGCCAGTGATCTCTCGGAAGATCTTTTCAAAGTACACGACTTTGATGTAAAGATTGATCTTCAGGTTCCCAGTTCTGGTACGTTTTCTAGTTGAGTTTGGGGATGTGATTGCCCAGATCATTATGGTAGAACTTGACTCTTTCAGAGTCAATGGTGGGCTTTTGAAAATGGGAGCAAAGGACCTGTGTTTGTCTTCTTTGCAAGTATCTTATTTTTGAGGAGGAGAGGTATGTGTGCTAGTGACATTCACTGAGAAAACAAGAGCAGCTGGATTGTGGTACACTGAAAGCCTGTATATACTTGTATCCTTGCTCCAAATGCCTAGGGAGAAAATGAGGTAACAAGAGTTTGTCTGATATATTCTTCCAGTATCTGTGGCTGCTGTAATCCTTGAGGAACATCTAAATGTGTTGTATTTAATAAGCTTTGATATCTGTTCTGATACTTACTCTACAAATTTGTCTAGTCCCTTTTGAAACCAGATAAGCTCTGGGTATCTGTAATGTCCTATTCCATAATCTGTGTATGCACTATGTGGATCAAGTATTGGTAAAGCAGCAGGTTCAAAAATCAAGCTGCTGTTCACTGACTTTTGTATTCCCCATAGTGCTGAAGCAAAACTTAATGGGGACCAAAATATTGGGAAAGGGAATGAAGGTGTACTTAGACATACATTTAAAATCTTATAAAGAAGGGAAAGTAGAAGATGTTGAGTCTTTCCAAACTAGATCAAGATTGGAATTCTGGATGTAAGACTAGAATTTGGTAGGGTGGCAAGAATAGGAGTGTGAATGCGAATTATAAACTTCAGGAAGCTGGCAAGCAGATAGAGGCTAAGCACAGAAGAACACTGAAAACTAGAAAGGAGGCTGAAAAGAGTATGAGAGAGAGACAATATAGATACAGGTTTAAGTATGGATGGTGTTTTTGTTTTTGCCAACACTTTTATCTTGTTTAGTGCAGTCGTCTTTCATAATGGAAGAATGGGGATTATTTAGTGTGTGTAAGGTGTGTGTTGTAGACATCGGTAGGAAGTCTTACTTCCATCTCGTTATTTGTCTCTTTTGTGCTTGCTATTCCTATGAGATGGTGATCTATCAAATATCTGAGCTGGAAGGCTCCGTGTGTATTGTGATTTCAATATGTTGCAGAGTAGTTTTCTTAAGAAATGAAAGTACTTTTCATGGCAGAAAGCAAGTTAACAAATGGAGTGAAATTTGCATGTGCTTTACCTTGGAAGATAAGCAACCAGATACTGGCTATGTTAACTTTTAACCTGATGCATACCAGAGAAGCCAAATGTGATTTTGTGGTGAAGTTGTCAGTAAAAACAAGAAGTAAAAATCTGTAGTTCTCATTTATTTTAGTCCTCACTCTTCTCTTATCCCCAACAGAATCTAAGGCGCTGGCCATCACCTCCAAGGCTCCACCAGCAAAAGATGGTGCCCCTCGGAGATCGTTGAATTTGGAGGACTACAAAAAGAGGCGGGGGCTTATTTGAGCATGCCCACTCTGCTGCTTCTGATCCTGCATGCTCCATGATGATGTCCTACCTTTTCTTCCTCCCTTTTCAGTTCTCCCTTCTGGGTTGGAGCAGCAATGGAGCTGGGAAGAGACTCTTTAAAACTGCCAGTCATCTGTAACATAAACCATTCAACTATTTACTGTATAGACCTCCCTTCTTGCCCTTTCCTCCTGCCCCCTCACAAATGTGGATCTGTGCTATTTGGGGTCTTCCCATTTCTTTTAGTTTGAGTTTTGTTTTTTTATTTTGTTGATGCAGCTCGTTGGTCTACTCTGTGTTCAGTATTAGCCTGAGGTCTGGATTTCCGTAGGAATCTCTTGGTGGTCGCAGAATCAGCACTTGGTGATCTCCCCTTACATACCACCACAGGCACAGTGAATAAACATTGGCGCAAGACCTTTGTGGCTGGAAGGTCATCTGCACTTTCTTCCTCCTCTTCTTCCTCCTTCATCCTAGCTTTGGAGAAGGGAATCTTCAAAAACTGGCTTAGGTTCAAAGTGTAAATTTTTTTGGGAGGGTTGTGTGACTTTTTTTCAGGTGTTTTTTATCATTTTTAAGCTGCAGTACTATTTGTATCCGTCTGTCACAGTTTACGGCTGTTTTGAATTTCTACCAGCTGTACTTGAGCATCTGAAATTGCAAGAAAGAAACTCATTAAATGTGATTCTTCTTACTAAAACGGCTTGGCTGATATAGCTGTTTAACTTCATGTTCCCTTTTTTACTTTCACTTAATTGATGAGAGAGAGGTACACAGCTCTTGATGTGGGACTTGTCATCTGTACCACATCTGGAGTCTCCAGCTTTAGCTGAGTGGAGTAGCTCTTTCTGGGATGCCCCTGGGGTGCTCATTGGTTGGGCTTTAGTTTCTTCTCCAAGCCTTCAATATTATGCATTTGTTAAGTCATCGTGTCTTCACTGGGCTCTAGCTCATGTTTGTTTCTTGCTTTGTGAACCATTTAAACCAGGCTTCTATGAAACAAACAAAAATTTAAAAAGTAAAATCACTTTGTGTGAAAGGGGAAGGACACAGTAGAAAGGTCAGTGGGTAATGTATGAGAGGTAGCTGATGTGCATTTTTCATATCTAAACTGGTACAAGTGGAGTGCAACACTAGCACGAGAATTGTATGGCTTTATGGAATATTTGACTGGACACAAAGTGACAGCTCAATTATCACTCAGGTGTTTTAAAAAAAATTAAAAAATAATAATAAAAAAAAAAGTGTAAATATAAGTGACATTTAAAAAGAGCTTTTCCAAACAAGATACAACTGAATATATGGAGCTAAGAACTAAATTAAAAGAGAATTAGAAGTCTAGAAGGTTAGAGGCCCTCGTTCAGGTAAGCGTGCAAGCACGTGTTTGTTCCTACTCAGGCCAGTACGAATATGCTAACTTAAGCACTGAACTGGATAGGAATGTTTCTGGGGGACCCCGAAGGAGGAAAATGCTGATGCTCTTTTTGTGTCAGAGCATTACTATTTTTCTGAAATCATACACTGGTTATGTCTGAACCTGTGTTTGATACTTTCTTGTTGGATTCTTAATGAAACTTTAATCTAGTTCTTATTTAACTTTCTCTTATTCCTTTTTTAACAGTAGCTTTAAAGAAACATCATGTAATTGTGTGCAGATTGATACTATGAACTGTGTATAAAAAGAAAATCGACCTATGAAGCAGCTATAATCTACCATGTAAACAAATTTGGGATATTTCAGTACTTATTTACTGAATAGTCCATAGTTCCAGCACACATGGATTATTCTGTAAATATGTAATCATAGACTGCTTTATTTGACGGCCTTTTTTAGCAGCTTCTCTGGAGTTGTTGTAGGCTCTCACGTATATGTACTTTTAACTTTTTTAGGAGTGGATTTATGGAATCCATGGAATACCGTGATAACTTCATAGGAGACATTGTGATTCACTGTGTAGATATGCATTTGACATGATTTCATTTTCTCAACAGTTTCAATGATGTTAAAGATTTGTAATAAAAAAAAAAATCAAAACTTATTTTGCAATAGCCAGTTTTCAAAATAATCACTCTCCAATGCTTTGCAGAAATAATTGCAAAATCAAGCAACTCAGAAATTGGTTTTCCCATGGCAATGCCTCAGAGCTCTGGGGTGCAGTGAACAGTGGTCTCTGAAGGTAATGTTAACTCAGATTCAGTATTTTTAATATGCTTGCCCTTGATGCATTGGTATTAGTGAACTTCTACGTTTGGTAACACAAAAGTAGTCTGTACTGCTGTCAAAAATATCACTGAGACCCGACCTGTACAGTGTTGCGAGAAACTTTTAGTGGAGACAAAACAGGAGATGTAGGGAGTTAAGAATGCAGAAATGAATGATGGGCTATGTCCTATTTATCTGCAACTATCAAACTGCCACTTACCCTCTCAAAGTCTCTGGATGCTGCTGAAATGCTGTTTTTGAGAGAAGCAACAGTCAGCAAAGTATCATGCAACTCTCTTATATTGAGGATAATACATCAAGAAAGTACTCTGAATAGTTACAGAACTGTGTATGAAAGTTGTAATCTTTTTTCCTTTAAGTGCATGTAAAGGTGAGTGACTACACCTCCCGCTCATTAGGGAGAGATTTGTTTGCTTTGTTTCATTGGTGTCCTAGCATAGTTCATTACAATTGTACAGACTTCTATAAATAAACTTGGTTTGTTGGTTTAATAAGGTTGATTATGTTTATCCCTTGATCGGAGGTGCTAAGAGCTTCCTGTTTGTGGAAGTTTGATTTTTTTCAGAAACAAACACTTCACTGGAAATTTAAGAAATAAAATACTAACACTGTAAAATAACTAATGAAAAACAAGGCCTTTTGCAAGAGAGGCTGTTTACTCCTGGATCTCCCTGATGACTGGAGTTGCTCCTTACCACTAGAATCAAACGGAGCCCGTTGGAAGGTCAGTTCACTTGCATTTCTGCTGCATCTTGTTAAATATACAAACTTTGCTTGTCTTGTAGAAATCCAAGCTATTCCTGTAATCAAAGCTGCTAAAGCATGTAACTGAGCTTAGAAAAGCTACTGATTGAGATGGAGTGAGGCTATACTCAGGACTGTAACGGAGACTTGATTAGCTAAGTGTTCCTTTGATGTACTTGAACAAAATGCATTTTGAAGTTTTCCTCCTCGTGAGCTTTTTTTAAAATGAGTATGCTTTTAAGCTGCCATGCCAGGTCACAGATTTTAAAGAAATCTTGGCATAAACAGTCTTGCAGGTGGGTTGTTAATTTTTAACTGGCTTTGGGAGGAATAGTCCCTCAAAGGAAAATATGGGATGTGCTCTTATCCCTCAAAGGAAAAGGAATTAAATTTCTGTGAGGAGAAACTGCTTTAGCAGAAGGTGAGAACTGAAAATTAGGGGCTTACAGAATACTTCACTAGTTTTACGTACTGGGGAATAAACAGACATGTAGAGGTCATCTTGGATTTTGGCTTTTTGCCTTTTGGTTTATTGGTAAGCCTCTGTCAGCTTTTTCTACAGAAAACAAAGGATGGATAGGGTATTTAACTTACATTGCAGGTGTAGTTTTAACAACTGGCAACGTTACTTGTTTCAGATGATATTCGTAAGTACAACCTAATGCTAAGTAATGCACACAGAAGCAAAGAATACAAGTTATTTTCTGTCACGAGGCTGTAGTCATATAATGACCAGAATATGAGAGGTCTGCCTTTGCAGACAATGTAAGTAAGATTATTGTGACTTGTTCTATGGTGCAAGTTGCAGTAAAGAAATCCTAAGATGTTCATTTAAGAGTGCAGGAGGGAAAGGGGGATTTCAACAGCTGTAAAACATGCCCCAAAATCAAACAGATAAAGCTTTATCTGAAATCCCTGATTATTGTGACTGTGTTTAATGAAAGGACCGTTATTGAATCATTTGTTTGCTCTCCTTCATGACTGCAGATAAATGTGTAATTTCCATATGCCCCAAATGGGGACAAAAGTGTATTGGACTCCAGTGCAGCAGCATAAATATCAACTTCATCACTTCTTTGTAATTCTTGGTGGCAGGTCTGCCAACAGGTAATTCACTAGCATAATTTATCAAAGTGAAATTGCTGTATAAAAATAATAATAATAAAAAAATCAGCTCCTAAAACCAGATGCATGGCTATCAGTTTTTAGGCCTTCCACTGGAAGCTGTAGTGGAGGAGTAGAAGCTGTTGGGAAGCAGCAGCCTGAATGTGAATGACTCGGCAGCTCACATGTGGGCACTGCTCGAAGGTGGCAGTTCATCCTCAGCTCCTTACCTATCCCAGGTATTTCTCATTTTATTCAAGCAACAACTGATTTATTTTGATGTTTGGTAGTATGACAGAACACAAATGTTGCTCGCATCCCAACTATGCTTTGGAACATCATGATAGAAAATAAGATCTTATCCCAAGAGTGTCCCTAATGCAGTGATTACTTTGGCTGCAGTTAGCCCAAATACATGCTCAGCAGTTGGTGTAACACTGTAGACTCCCCTTGATTTGGGGGAAAAATGACCTCTGTGACTAGAAAAGTAGCTTGTATGTAACATAAGCACTAAAAAAGCAAAAAGTTTTATTTCTTTGGCCTTGAAGGCATACCAGTCATGAAAAACAGTAGATATTTGTGTAATGAGGTTCTACACCACGAAGTATTATAACAGGCTATAGAGGCAAATCTGTTTTTCCATTATCACGGCAAACTTGAAGATTTGAGTAAATGCATTCTTCCTCTGAGAAAGAATAAATGAAGTTCAAAAACAGCAATCATTTTCAGTTTTGTATCTGGATTAGTTGATCAATTCAGTTGCTTTTTTAATTTCCATGGCAAAGTTTCATCATATTTTGTGAAGTGATCAAAGATAAGAAGCTGAGGATAGTGAAGTAAATAGAGAGAATGGAGAATATTTTCATTTGCAGGTGACCTGAATTGCAAAGTCACAGTTCAAGACTGTCCCTTGGTGCCTATTTTGTGCTGTTTACTGGAAGCTGAGACTGAGGTCTCTGCAGACTGCCCCATGCCAAAATTTTGAATGGTGAGCAGAGACAGCCTGGGTGATTTCTCTGGTCCTGCTCTCTTCAGGAAGTGATTCATAGTGGGATCCACTGTTACCCAGCATAGAATGGGTCATAATGAACTTAGTGATGCTTGGTTGTTAACTATAAGTTATGACCTCAAATTTAGAGAGCATTTGCATTCTGAAGGCTGCTTATTGCCCCTTTGTTTTTTTCTGTTCCTCAACTTCCACCTTGAAACCAACTGTTTTATCACATCCAAAAAACTGGACTAAGGGGAGAGCCTGTCAGTAATGCAACTTTTCCAATGGTCCCCTTGTCCTGTATGTCCCTCTGTGCTGGGGCAGCGCTGGGCTCCATGAAAGCAATGTCTGTGGTGCAGGGAGCATCGATCCAGCAATACTGGGGCTGCAGTACCTGAGTCACAAGGAGAGTGACAAGCAGCGTCTCAAAGGCTGACCTGTAGAAACCTGGGAACTGTTCTTCTCTAGCTCCCTTGACTTGTTTTTCCAGTCACCTGAGTTCAGGAGGATGAGGAGTCAACTTTTGCTACTGAATATGCTGAACAACTCCCTCAGCTTAGTGGTGGTTTCTAAGCACCCCTCTCCAACTGCCTTCACAAGCTTTTTGGCACTGGTTTGTACAGTGTGCACAGCTGTACCTGATTAGATGCTGGAAAAAATGGGCTTGGATTTTCCTATTGCCTTTCGTTTCTTTATAAAACTATATGCATATTTTTGCTCTTAACTTATTACTGTAGCTGAAAATTAATCCTGGGAAAAAACCAACATGGTATTGTAGAAAATCATTCAGTATTAAAAAGAATCGATTTGTCAAGCTGAACCTGACAAATCAGAGGCAAAGCACCGCTCAGCCATGTCAGGTAGCCTTGGTAACCATCCACCTGGGCAACCACACACAAAAATGTCACTTTGAGGAGCCTGTGGGGCTTTGCAAATCTTTTTTTTTTTTTTTTTAAATGAGTAATAAATGGCTACAGCATGCACATCATCCAGGAAATCAACCACATCGCAAGCCTGTAGGTTCTTCAATAAAACAATTCACATAAAGTTGATGAAAATGTCTTAGTGTACTTGTGTCTATAAATGGAAGACAATGAAGGCTCAGTATTTAGAACATCGAGTGGCTCTGGTCCAAAAGTTCTGTGGCTGAAACTACTGCTCAAAAAATTTGAGACAATAGAGTAGGTATTAGTAAAGAGGAAACAAACATGTACAAAAACAGAATCAAGGGAGGACTACTTTTTTGAAAGTGAAATGAGCCACATGATTTGACCAATCTCCTTTAAATGGATTAGCTCTTGGGTTATTGTTATAAGGCAAGGTGCTTTAATGCTGACAGAGGACAGTGAATGGTCAGCTTTTGAGGGGATTTCTCTTGGTGTGGGAGGACTAAGACTGCAGTCTCTGGACGTGAGTGAAATCGTTCCATTTGCTTGCTTGGTTGTGGAAGGATCTGTTGGCTTTCTTGCTGAGTGAATTAGACTGACGCTCTAGCTTACAACCAAAGAAATGTTTAGATGTTTTATTTTTGTCTCTGTCTCGATCCTAGGCTTTACCTTCATAGATGTGAACAGACCTAAGAAAAAAACGTAATTTAATCAAATAGCCACTTCTTACATTATCAAGAAGAAAAAGAGTAGGAATGCTTATTTGTTATTGTACAACACTTACCAAAATCTAAAGATGAAATTTTTGTTTCTGGGCAATAGCGGATTGTGAAGGGAGAATGCTCTCTGCTATAGAGAGCACTGCGTTCAGTTTCCACAAATTAAGCATGGAGAATCTTGAAGCTGTTAATCAGTCTGGAGGGTCAGAAGTTTTGCAGAATATTCTTTCTGCAATCGATCCTTGTAAGGATCTCTCTGAAAAAGTAAAGAATTCCTGCAAGGGACAGACATACAGCCATCATAAACGTCTCACCAGGCTGTAAGAGACTGATTTTTCTTTTCTATCAAGGGGCTGGATATTTCACAGGAAAATTTTGTGGTGAGGGAGAAATAGAGTAGGTTTTCTAATAGATTACCAACAGGAGGGACTTAAAATCCTGCAAATCAGTCAAGTGGAGAAAGAGAGATGCCAGATGGGGAAGGGCTCCCACAAGAAGGCAGTTACTGTCAGAAGTTTTGCCAGGGAATATTCCATCACTTTTTTTCTAGTGAGAAATAGCATTCCTCTTCTAGGTGGGGAAGGGCAGCAGAGCCACGATGCTGAGTCTAATCAAATATCCCTTTAGGCCGTTATCCTGTCTAGGGCAGTGTTATAAGAAATAGGGCACGGAGTTCTCTTTCCCCCTTAATATCTTACTCCAGCTTCTCAACATCCGCAGTTCAGGGGCATCCGGAACAAGAGGTGGTTTTGAAATGGTTTACACTTAATCCCTAATGGACCAAGCTTTTCTGGGTTTGTTCAGTCTCTTTTGGAACCAATATAAGAGCAAGTGACACAAACAACTGCAGTTTTCCAAGTGGGTAGAAGCCAAGAGATGAGAGAGGAGCACTCTAAGACTCACCAGTAAGAGCCTATGGGAGGAGGAGCGAAGTGCAACAACAAACTGTGATGGTCTTCATTGCATCCAACATTTGCAGAGGAATTGTGGGATGGGTTTGTAGACTTTAAAGAACCTGACTTGTTGCTAAAGATCTTGATGTTCTCTTTCTTTTGCCATGCAATAAATGCCTGAAGAGGAACTAAGAGGAACAAAGTTTCTGATAACTGGGGGAAATGGAAGTTCAAGTATTTCTCAGTTTGGGTAGCCCAGGTATGTTTCTGGTGAGCAGATGACAGTGATAGTTTTCAAAGTCTCCACTTCTTATTGGGAACAAGACAGCAAACTGCAATGTGAGCAGCGTACGGGCTGAGCACCTGCCTGGCCATCAACCTCAGCCTGGCTGCTTTAAGCTTAGCTGGCTGCTGGCCTGAGCTGCTTGCAGAGGTGTGAGCAGAACCAGTGCGGGGCTTTTGCTGATGTGGGAGAACGAGCACCATTCCTCTGGCAGGTAGTTGTGTTCACCAGCTCCTGTGCTGCCGGGCTGGCTGAACTGTGCTGTCTTGAGAAAAGATTGTGGGGAAATGGTTAGAGAGCCTGTCATGCTGTCTGTGTGACACTGCCAGTTTCTTTAAGACAGTTCTGTTGGGGATGTGTCATAAAATCTCATTTCTTGCAGTCAAGCTGATAATGTATGATCCCTTTTTTGTTTTGATTCCTTTTTTCTGGCATATACTTTTCTAAGCACATCGAATGTGGGCTATATGCCTTTACTTTCAAGGCTCTCTGCCACTTATCCCCACCCTACTAATCATCTCTCATTAATGAGATGCTGACTCCTGCATCTAATCTATGGCCGGTTTAAATGTCTTTCAGACAAGCTCCTTCATGCTTTCTGCCCTGCTGCTTCTCAGGTTTCAGTGGAGCTTTGTGCAAACTCTCTCAAGGGTTCTGAAATCACCCTTTGGTTTCTTCTGCTGAGCTCGACTGCATCTTCATGCCCAGGGGCCTCAGTCCCATACCCTGCCACCTCCAGCCAAGATCTCTTCTGTTCACCTTCCAGCCTGTTGGGCCCAGCTTTCTGCCCTGCTCCACCCTGGGCAGAGCAGCTCAGTGCAGGGGCTGCAGCCATCCAGAGGAAGCAAGCAGCAGTGATTTTCCACGGTGTTCTCAAGCCTGCATTCAGCAGTGGCACTACCTGCAGAGTCAGCCCAGGCTCCTGCAGCCTTGTGTTTTACAGGCAAACCAAGTGTCAGGTTTTGATTATGTTTTCATGGTTAAGCACACTGTGTTCCATTAAAACTGGAATTTTCCTGTGAAGTTTTCTTTTTTCTTGTTTTCAAGTATTGCTGTTTCCTTGCAGCGCTACTACAGTGCATGAAGGCCAGCTTCAACTATATCTTGCCTGTGTGGAATAACTAGTATGGAGAAACCTTCAGTATTTGTTCTTTATCCTCGTTCTCTATTTGCTTTTCACTATCAGTGTTTATAAATCAAAATACAATAATATAATTAAAATGTGTAATAACTTGGTTTTAGTAGAACTATTTTAGTGATAGACACAGATGTTGTGGGCACAGTGTCAGAAATTGCAGTGCTATGGATTGTCTATCGGAAAGATATAAAAAAAAAATAATACTGGCTTTAAATATTTACTTGTCCTAGGATATAGATTTATGGTTTCTTAAGGTGATATCATAACTTTTTGTCTATGGTAATAAAAAGAGTAACCATTAAGTTATTTCAGGTTGATTTGTTCTCATAAAACAGCACTACGAGCTCACCTCCTGGGAGCCATGTGGCTGTGCAGGCTGGAGAAGCATCTTTCTGCTCCACCAAAAGTGCTTGAGCAGGACCTTTCTGAATCGTGTAGGAAAAGATCAAGCCCTTTCCCTCCTGAGCTACAACAGGGTTTTCTGAACAATTCTACCAAAGTGCTATTTCCTGGACATCCCCTTGAGCAGCTGGTCTCAGCTTACAAAGATGAGCTTCTGAACCCTGCAATATTCCTATGGGCCTGTGCTGGCAAATGAGAGCAAGGCTGTGGCTGAGGGGAAAAAAACAATGTACTATGATGTGAATGCCAGGAATCTGCTGATTTCAGGATGACTCTATGCCCATACTGTTCAGCTGTTAGAAACTGATGTCCCCATTCCATGATCACTGTAATATTCACTATGCTAACTGAGGCAAGTAGGAGGCCTTGGGGCAAGATGCCAAAAGTGTGCTTCAGGCAGTCTAGGCCAAGTTTAAGGGGTTCCTCTCAGAGGAGAGAACGGAGGATTGTTATTCCCCATCACAGAGCACCATAGGCAACTGTGTTCTGCACAAATGCAGCAGGGTAAGAAAATGTTCATGAGTGGCACTTATTTATTGAACTATTTTTATTTAACTCTATGCATCACATATTCTCTTTTCAGTCTCTTCTGGGTAACTAGATGATTAATTGTAGCATTTTTTCCTAAAATCTCAGGATGCTTTAAAACCAGAAATAAGAAAAATATAAGAAAAATGTCAGGATCTCATTAGCGTAGGAACTGGTGGTATAAATTGGAAACATTTCCTTTTGTTCACATCACCCTAGGCCCCTTCCTGTGAGCACTATCACTCCTTCACTGGGCTGCTGGTAAAACTCCTCATCATAATGTGCATAACTTTCTGTGCCATCTTCTCAAATATCTTTCCTGCAGAATTGCTTGAGCCTCCTGGGAGAAGAAGAAAAATGTTATATCATATGAATGTACGATCAGGACAGAAAATTCTGTTCTCTCCTAGACTATTTATACTTACTGGAGTTTGTTTCTTCTCATGCTCTACAGGAAAGACTGCACAATGTGTGCAATGGTGCTATGTAAAGGTAGCTAAGAGGGATTGTCTCTTATCTTTGACACAAATGTTACAAAAGTCTATTCCAAAAACCTGAACAACACAATCCTCTTTCAGTAAAGAGAAATGGTTTGGTATGTTCACATATTTATTAATATTTCCCAATAAACTAAAAGGTCATAGAGTTCTCAAGTAGTCAAACAATGGTGTACCTCAATGGTGATTTCATCATCTCTCTTTCTTCAAGTTTGAACATGCTTTCAGCTTATCCTTCTGGTCTAAATGAAGACATTAAATGCATTAGTGTTAGGACTGAATATTTTTGAGATGCACAATTTGAATTTCATGGGAAATAGTAAAAGGAATAAATAAAGCTGTTCTGTTCTCTACAGTGAATCTATCCTTTTGGATTCAAAAAGAGCCTGTTGTCCAGGTTTATGATAATAAATTTAAACTGGATAATAATTTAATCCAGAAAGAAGGAAAATGGCGTTACAGAAAGATTTAAATTTCACTGAGGAGGAACTGAAATGGTACAATAGCCTGGTTTGCCAATGTTATAATCCGCAATAAACTAGTCTGTGTTTACTCTGGGCAAACGCTGCTGGTAAGCAGTTTCTGTCCTGCAGCCTTGCGAGTCCTTTGTCTATTCAAGGAGCGTGTCCCATGCTCCGCAGCTTGCTTCATCACCCAGCACTGTTGTCTTGTGGCTGGGCCTTTTAACCAGCCCCACCACTGAGAAACCGGGGAAAGATGCAGAGATGGGGGGCCAGGGCTCCCCTCACTTACTAGAAGCAGAGTTTGGTTTCTGACTTTGGTTTAGGTTCAACCTCTAAAGCAGCTCTTAAAAAAGTTGCTGTATCAGAGGCAAGATATTTGTCGAAACCTACAAGCTAAGTTGAGAAAAGTCAATCAGGTGTCAAAGAATATTGTATTTCCAGAAGGAAAGAAATATAGGTACAGCCTTTAAAAATAAAAAATGAATAAAAAGATGTTGGAGGAGGGTATCTAATCCAAGAGCATTTTGCAAATGGATGTGGACATCTAAAACTGAGGAAAATATGCATGCATATTACACTTAAAAAAAAAAAAAAAAGACACAAACGTACAATGAAACTGCATCAGGATGCAAAATAAAACCATTGAGGCACCATGTCTTGGAAGGGAGAAAGCCTATGTTATCCTGGATGGTATTAAACAGCAGAATCAAAACAATGAGAGTGGACAGAGGAGAATAGAAGTTAAAGGACGTTAAAGGAAGTTAAAAGACACTAAGTACATACATTTTGTACAACACAGAAGTTATTTTGAAGACAGGGAGAGCTGTTTCAGGGAGTTAGAACATCTGCTTATTGGTTGAAATCTTGACATGCATTTATCAGGTGGTGAGGCATAAAGTTCATGTGTGCTAATTAAAACAAATGAGGATAGAAAAATTTACTGCTCTTAAACACAGTTCAGAACGTAATGCAGGGAAACCGTTGCCCATGCATAAGTAATTTAGATAGAAAGGTAAAATAAAATAGAGTAAATAAATAGCTTCTGATTGTTCTAGAGATTAAAGATTGTTCTGTGCTTATAAACATGGCAGGGCGTGTCAGGAGGATGGGTAGGTAGACAGGAGTTCACAGGTGTGCTGAACAAATATTTTAAAGGTGTGAGAAGGAAATTGCTTGATATAAGATACAGTTACACTGCAAAAAAAAAAAAAAAATTCTACAAATGTAAACCAGCATCTTTACTGCTTCAGCAAAAACTTAGAGAGGAATTTGCTAAATAGAACATTAAAGAAAAGCCTACTAAGTGGCTGAATTCTGTAGTAATTATGGAAAATGAAGGTGTAAAGGTTTGCTTAGCTTTAGCTTCAATGAAAAAAGCCATATAAAAATGGCTCAAATTGTAAACTATTGGCTTCAAATGAAGGTAGATGTAGAAGTATATCAAAGAATGTGTAACAAAAAAAAATCAGAAATGCCAAAGAAATGTTTGCCATGACAGTTGTGGAAATTTAAGATCTGCAATTTAAAATGGCCTAGATTTTCTTGCATGTGCCTGAAAGAAATTCTGTACCAGTCTGGATTGTTTTCTTTGGACATAATTCAGAGTTCAAGTACTAAATCTGTAATCTTATTAAAAAAAAATTATAGCTGGTATGTGGCATGCTAAATGTGTTAACAGCCTACCAGTTGTAACCAGTAAAGAGTGGGTTCCCCATTTCATTTGTAAGTTCAATGTTTTGCAAAAGGATATGACTATATGTATTTTCTATAGAGTATAGAGTATCCACAGTCAAATAGTCTTGGGGAATAAAGAACAAACATTTTAAAAGACTAGAGAGTTAAGCCCAAACTGTTAACTGGCATAGCTAAAAATCTTTGAAACTAGGGAGCTTTTAGTAGAAAGCTGAGAACTGAGCTTCTTTACATTAATATAGGCAGTATTAAAAATGTGAGTATTGTGATCTGTTACATACACAAGGGAAGAATAAAACTGAAAATATTCTAGGAAAAAAGGAGACCTGAGACAGTGCAACAGCAAATAAGGTAGAAAAAGACTAGGCTTTCTGTATTTTCATTGAGGTCCTACAAGATGGTTGTTTAATGTGGTCAGGTATATAAAAGGAATAGCTAATATTTCCATTCCTGCATAAAAATGAGAAAAGAAAAAAAGAACTAGTTATTTCCAATTAAAACACAACATAGGCTGTTAAAATTTGAGAGTATTGGTAGGTAACTGTGAGCCAAAGACTGAAGAGAGTAAACTTTAGGAGCTGTTTTGGAGTCATGAAATGAAAAGACAACTCAGAGAAACTTTGAGGATGAGTGGTATATGCCTTATGTGACCTTTTTTTTTTTATTATTTAAGGCAGAGATGTAAATATAATTTTCCCTTTCTGAAACTGATGTGAGCAATCCAAATCAGCTGTTGATGTGGGGCAGTATTAGATACACAGGATTTCTGTCACTACTTCATTCCAACCTGAGCTCCTCTTTTACAGTCTCTTAACTTTGTTAAAAATCACTTTCCTTACTAGTTTTAGGTTCAGAGTGCAGAGGTTTCAGTGTGATAGATAAGAGGTTGCTATGTTGTATACAGAAAGTAAATTAAGGAAGACCGTCCGGAGTTTAAAATTAGACCATGTTTGTCTAATTATATTACCCAGTTACTCGTGGATTGATCGTAGCAGCTTGGTACGTGCATTATTTCTGGCTTAGTTATTCACACTGTCCTTTTTTTCAGTAGAATAGTGGGAGTGAGGCATTGAACAAATAAGACAAGGAAGAAAAAAAAGATTTTAAACTTGAATTGCTAACTGAACGTTTCAGAGGATTAACTAAAGGTCTGTTAGAAGCTGAATGAAAAGAAAACATGCAGTTATGGCACAGTGGCATGATTATTTCCATTCACTGTTTATCTTTCTTCAGCAAATGAGATTAAAAATACAATGGTAGATATGAAAATTTGTTGAGAACGTTGCTTTTCAAAAATGATTAACTCCAAGCACACAAGAAAAACAGAGCTGTTGGGCATTTCATTGGAAACCAACGCCTTGTTATCTCATCCATATAATAGTTTAGCACTGCAAGGGAGATGGGTGCATGAGGTGAACATGGTGTGAAGACTGTTGCAGCCCCAGAGAATTTGCATTAACTGAGGTTTAAGTGGGAGAAATGTTCAGCTCTGATACAGATATGGGCTCTCCAGTGCCTGGACATCAGGGTATTCTCATAAAAGGAGGCCGCTCCATCACCCATCCTTTTTTTTTTCCTAGCGTAGACAGAAACAAAGAAGCATGTGGAAAAATAATGTATACTGGCAGGCTTGTACTAGGTGAAGTTGATTATTACCATCTAGTTGATAATTACCATCTAAGCTGTAAATCTATCTGGTGATAGAGGCCCTGATAAAAAAAACAAAAAACAAAAAACAAAAAACAAAACAACAACAACAACAAAAAAAAAACCCACGCACTTAGAGGATGAAGAAAATACCATTCCTGGAGCAATGTTGTGCCTAGAGCACAAAGACTCACTGAAGGGCTGGTACCTTATGGATGCTTCAGTTACAAGAACAGATGTAGAGGAATTACATTAGGGGAAGTAGGATGGCCAGAAGCAGGGTTTGGGAGCTGCTGGCTTTCCCCAGCGCTCATCCAGTCTCCCTCACAGCCATAGATGTGAAGAAGCTGCAGCTCCTCAGGGGAGAGCGGGAACCTACCCGCTGCCAACACCAACTGGCCTGAGTGAAAGGATCGATTTTAAAGAACTTTACTGAAAATTGTTTTTTTCACAAAGTGCAGCAAGCAATTTAAAAGATATTAAGGAAGACTGGCAGCTGGCCATATCTCAGGTCCGTAGCTTGCTGTAAACACCAGCTGAGCGCTTGCTATGGACCAGGAGTGCTAGGCCTGAGGGCAGCACCGAGCCCTGGCAAGCCTCACCTGGGGCCTCCCCACAGCCATGGGCCCAAGGCCTCTGTTTAAGCTCAGCCCAGGGCCCTCAGTCACTGCTTGGGCTGTATCGTGCTGGAGGGCTGCTGGCCCCTGGCTCAGCTGTGCCTCTGGTGCCTCTTGCTCGGGACCTCAGGACGCATCCCCATGTGGCCTGTCCCTATGGCTCTGACTGGAGCTGGCCACAGCCCCAGCCTTAGCCCTGTGCCGTGAGTTGTCTTTCTGGCCTGGCCTGCCCCAGCACCGTGATGCTGGGCCTGTTTGGCCTGGGCTTGTGGTGGGACATGGCCTCCATGTCTGCCAGGGGGTGGATGGGCAGGCCCTGATGACCCATGGAGCCCCTGATGGTCTGGAGGTGAGAGCTTCTCTGCAAACACAGGCTTCATGCCAGAAACGCTGGCCTGAGGAGAGGTTGCAGTTTTATTATCTAATCACCAGTGCAAAGATGTGCGGCTGTGAATAAGTAAGGGGGTGAGTAGTTGTATTTAATTGGTTCCTTGTTTCTAAGCAAGACAGATGAAAACTTTGCCTCATATTTGTTTGTGGTCACTTGAACCACCTAACTCATGTCTGGGGTGATTGCTTGCAATTCTTAAATCCCTTTCCCACATAGCTTATGCTAAAAACCTTGATTTGTAAATTCTTATATATTCTGTACTTTTAAAATATGTTTTTCTTCTGCTTTGGTGGTTCCTTGAACATTAGAGTGCTTTATCTGTAATTCTTCTTCTGTTTTGTTCTATTAAAACATATCCTTTTCTTCCCCAAACAGAATCCAATATGTTCTAGATTAATAAGGGAAGGTTTAAATCTAACACTGCAGAATCTGTAAAAATTCCTGTCCTTGGTTGTCTTATACTAGAAGATCCAGCTCACCTTATTTATAGAAATGCCTGGCAAAATGACTGTCTGACATCAGCGATCAGTAGAAAGCCTCACTGAAGTGTGACAACTGCTTCTCTAATTCACTGCCTTTTTAATAATAGAGTGCAGAACTTGCCAAGATCAGCGAAACACTCAGCAGAAGTCCCATTAGTCAGTTCTGACCCACCTTCATGGAGAAATTCAGATGATTTAGTTACACTACAAAACTTTAAAGACATTATACTGGCTTTCTTGACTACACATAATTTTAGATTTTATAGGATAGCTAAGCCAGGAGAAACCCAGATACTACAGCTTTTGAGCACATCAAATTCAGGAATGATCCTCCCCCCTCTCCCTCTTTTTTTTGTTGTTACAGACAGATGCCAGCGTTGAAAGTTATGTAGGAGGGAGAAAAATTGGCAGAAAACGTAGATATGCAAATTGTCTAATTCTGTGCGTAAAGATATCTGTCATGCATTCCTGAATAAATGAAAACTAAGATAATTTTCCATTTCACAGCTAACCTCTTTTTGGTAGGCACCTCCAGTGTTGTACTACTTTAGGATTTTCCTTAAGTGTGGGGGACCTATGTTTAGGGAAGACTTTCTCATCTCTTCGCTTCTTTTTTTTTTGGCTGCCTTCACAAAACAATATTCAGCCAACTTCCTGCCAACAGAGTCTGAAATCTCTATCAGATGTGGTTTCTGTTTTTTTCTGGCTGAAAACTTCTTGGGTGTCTGGTATCTCTCTTAAGCAGAGTACAGGGATTAAAATCAGCAATGTTTAGCCTGACTTAGAATTACTGTCCTAGAGCCTCCTTAGTATTTAGGCATGCTTAAAAATATGTGGTGATTGCTCAGATCCTCCGTATTAGTTTGTTTCTATTAACCATATTGCTTCAAATTAGGGTAGTACAGAGACAGTGCTTAATATCAGATAAGGTGATGAGTATATTATATTGGAGTATGGGGCCCAACCCTCACCTTCTAGGACAGTCTTGAGAGCAAAATAAACATGTTTTCCTCCTCTAGAAGAACAACTGGGACTAGATCTTCAATTTTTCTGAGATTTCTGACAGGAAAGCCAAGACTACCTTCTTGTAAGGGTGCCTCAGGGTGCCTTTTTCACCAGGAGTACATATGGCAATAAAAATCCAGTTATCCATGTGTGCTTGCAGTAGTGATATCAAGGAAGAAAAACAAGATAAACCAGGATCTCTTCTTGCAGTAGTCACAAAGTCCTTTCTATCAGTGCTTGATGTTACGAGCCATGCGAGGACCAGTGAAATTCCTACTGGGTTATGTGTACCAGGCTGTATCAGGCACCCTGAGTTCAAATGCTTCTCAGCAGCGTAGGTGCAGCCTTGATCTTTTTTTTCCCCCAGTCCTCCAGACATTGTGAACATGAGTAAAATGATGAATTTCTAATGAATGCCCAACATTTTGTGCTTTAGGTGAGGAAATACTAGACTTTCGGAAAGTCATACTTGCATCTCAGTGTAACTGAGAGGTGTGTCTACAGAGCTGTTACTTTACCTTCTTATGTGGTGTTAATTATAGAGAAATCTGAGCAAAAATAGGGCACAGGAGGAAAGAACCAGCAGTTTTTTGAGACAAGGCTCTGTTCTTGTGAAGAAAAGGGAAACGATATTGAATCAAAATGACCGAAGCAGCACAGAGCTACGGTGCCCTGCTTGCTAGCAAAGAATTTTTAGCAGGCAGTTATATTAAGCACATAAGAAAAACATGCATACTTCTGATACTAATGGTGCTGCCTCCATAAGCCTTGAAATGATCATGCTAGCTAAAAGCTTCATCTTAGCTCTGTATTGTGTCCTAAAAGGACAATAGTTGATCTTTTAAAAAAAGGGCAAAAGAAATAGAACTGGTTCAAATGTTGCTTCCACACTATAGTCAGTGGCTAGGAACTTCTTAAGCTGAAGATGATGCCACTTGCTCCTTCAGAAGAAGAGACTTGTTTGTTGCTTCAGAGGAACAGCAGGTGACAGCCATGCTTTATTAGTTTCACTATGGGAAGGAAAGATTTATTTTTAAATACCTGAAATCACTACCATTTTCAGTTGTTTTCCGAAGTTTATTTGGGCATCTGCAAGGATGTTTTTCAGGCCATGATCTGATAGGAGTGTCTGGAAAAAACATAATACTTGCAGGGTACTTGCACTTGTTTGAGCTACGTCCCAGCTCCACTCTGCCCGTTAGGCAACCTTGTTAGAGGAGATATTTGATCTTTCTGTAGGCACAAGTGTCCTGTTTTATTTAATAGGATTTTACAAGTTCATTAATGTTTGTCGAGCATGTCAGTATGAAGTGATAAACAGTAGTAAAGGTTGTCCTAAGCAGTCATATACATTGAGTAGGTAAATTGTTGTTTAGTTAAGTACTTCAACAAATTCTGAAGACCTCAGATACAATCTTTCCAAGCTGTGGGCAAAAGCACATCCTATTTTGTGTTATTGGTGTAGGAAGATACTTTTTATTTATTTTCAGTCATATATTTTCTTTCTTTTTCCTTACTTACCCTCTTCTCCAATTTCTCAGACAATTGCTTATGTGTTATACCGCATGATACTGGTGCAAGTTCCCATTCTTCTGCAAAGGTTGAAGGCCTGTTTGTGGCAGCAGAAAAAAAAGACTACTGTTGTGAAACATGGGTGATAAAAAGGAAACGTTCTCTGCATCTTTGAAGGGGTTCCTGAGCTACCTCCCTCCTTTAACACGCTGATTTCCAGGCCAGCTCTGAGGTGACAGTTCAAAGTATATTAGCTCGTCTTCTCTTCGAAAGCAGCCTGCCAAGAGCACTCTCTGTCTCCTCAGAAAGCTCCCTCCTCAGACTGTTGCCAGCTCCCATCAGGACTACTGGCTGTGCATACCCAGCCCTTGATTTCACTGCTTCTCCTCACTATCACCAATGGGATGTGGCAAACCATTCTCCTGGTAATTAAGTTGGCTTAATCAGCTTCCTGGCACTCTTGGAGGTGCCGTGTGTGGGACCAAGGCAGCCCCTCTGTCAGGCTGCAGGTACTTGATGGCTATACTCTGTGGCACATTGGCTCACTCTTCTCAGGAGCAGGTGTAAGATGGTGAGGAAGGGCCACCCTCAATGTAAACACCAGCTGCAGAGTAGCCAAGGGACTCTATCTGGATATGGCAGGCTCGTTCAAGATGATCTGGGCTTCTCAGCACAGCCCATCAGGAAGTGTTTGTTTGGTAAAGTGCTAACGGGCCTCCGTAGTAAGCACTGTACGCTTTCAGTGCTGTTTAAGGCTATAAAACCGTGTCACTGGTGCTGCACAATGTACATGCAATTTGATTTAACTCATTGGTTTGTTCTCAGACGTACAACAACCAAAAACCACCCTTCTTTTCTCTTTTGGGACAGGTGGAGGTGGTCAGGAGTAAAGGCTTGGGTGACTATTACCAGAGATACTATTGCACTGCTTTCCTTGTGTATTAGGATTATTGGCAAGACTTCACTAGGCACAATGCCTTCCTGAACTTGCCTGAATCTAGTGAGTGTGCACTGATCCCTCCTCAATGGGATAACTGACTCTAAGAGTTGGGAAAAACTTCTCATTAGCAGTTTCCAAACCCTCTAGCTGACAGCCCCATCTCTGATTTCACTTCTGGTCTCACTGTCTATTTTCATTGAAGCTGACATTTCTACTAGGAGTGAAGCCTCATCTGCGACCATTCATGAGGCTTTAACTCATAATTTGGAACAATTGTTTAGGCTGAAACTTTATTACAATGAAACAGACTAAATAGCATTGTCTAATATTGCTTCACATCTTAGTATGCCTTGTTGATCATTCAACACAAATACGAACTTTGTTCTAAGATTTTATGACAGCAATGTTAAGCACACAGCTAATGCAAACGTAAATGTAGATCCTCAAAGATGAATTTTAATTGGCAGTTCTCTTCTTCCTATCTGTTGTTTTCCTGAAGAAAGACAGTGGTAAAGTGTATGCCTTCTAAGTCAGAATAGTCTAAAGTCCTATGTCCTATTCTCAGTAGCAGACAGTGATGCTGACATACTGGGATCACAGCCGGTATCTTGCGCGGTGGCTTGAAACACCCGTGTGCTGTAACACAGACTACGGAGTAGAAACGCCTGTGTCCAGAACAGTGTCCAAGGGCTTTTGTCTTCTTACCATTAATGCTTCTTAGTGCAGTGTTCCCACTGAGAAAGCACAAGCACTGTGAGCTGTATTGCCACTAGAAGAGAGGAGCAGCAGGAACAGGCAGGCAGCAGTTTCACACCTTGGTCTGCCCTTGTGGTGGGCGGTAGGCCAGGTACCCTCCTGCAGCACCTTCTAGCTGTCCTTAAGTTTGTAAGATCTTGGCCAGACAAAGCTGACCAGATCTGGTGTTGGTGATTTACCACTTCAAGTGGTGGGTTGGACTAGGTGATGTCCAGAGACCCCTTCTGACCAACTTTTCTGGATTTTTTCTGGTGACTGCATAGTCTTTGACTTACTGCCTATCAGCACAATGGCAGGATTTGAGCAGAGAATGCAATATTCCAAGTAAATCATACAGGCTATTGGAAAACTTTGATCTCAGTTTAGATAAAATGTTTGGATAGAGTTGGGACAAGGAGAAGTTTTATTTTCTTCAAATAAAAGAGGACTGGCTTTGTGGGTAAAGAGCTGTAGTGCTTGGGATCCAAGCACTGTTCACCTACACTACAATCATACTAATTAGGTGCTAATAAAAAATCACTCTATCTTATGACAACCACAATACTGATTACTGCATTTGTCACAGCCAGTAGAGCACTATCAGAAGCTTTCTGATATGCTTATAGTGACTGGTGCCAGCACTTTTTGCAGTTCAGCCACAGCTGGTGGAACTTCGAGTTCTCCTCCCCTCTCACTGCTGGCCAGCCAGTTCCAGAGCGGTCCAACTTACAGCAACGAGAGAAACCAAATTATAAACTAGTGCTTCACTACAATGAGCTTGGGCTGAGCTTTTTGTGGAATTCAAAGTGGTGGCTGCAAGGCAGGTACAGATTTATTTATTCCCAAGGCTTCTGTGGCATTCACATCTTGCATGTTTTGAATCTTCTGTCTTGTTAATGCATTCTCTTTACATGTTGTGTAGCACAAACTGGAGTATATTCATGTCCATAGAGTTGTGTGACGAGATAGTCCTCTTGGCATGCTGACGGGTGATGTCTGAAATAAATTTAATTTATTTCATTTATGACTTAATTGGGAAAAAGTTGGGGACAAAAATCAAAGATATATTTTCCTGAGAGATTAATGTGTGCCCGCCAGACTTCTGGAAGCACTCCTCTAGCAGTTGTTGGCCTCGAGGATGACAGGCATCCTTTCTGGCTGTCCCTGGCCACTGCTGCACACGTGGTGCAGCATTCACTGTCAGGGGTGAAGAAGCAGCAACCCTGGGGGTGCGAGCTCTCTGCAGCAGGGCAGAGCTTTGGTCTCTGTTGTAGGTTAGGGGGCAGAAGAGTTCTCCATGGGGATGTAACGAGGGTTCTCCAAACAGCTGTGCTGCAGCTATGTGGCTGCATAAGCTGAGGCTGAAAACAACATGGTCTGCAAATAGAGCAGACCTAAAATTGTAGAAGAACACGGCAGAAAGACATGCAGGTTGACTGCCAAGCTAGCTCCAGTAGACAACGGATCTGCAGCAAACTTGAGCAGAACAGTCTTTTGCTGGGCTTTACGAACCTCATCACTCCAAATTTATTTCTAATATTTAACTTTTTTCTCTCTGTAGTTCAGACCCATAATTTTGCCTTCTTTCCAAAGGTCAGTGATCTTTGCCTTGACTTGTGGAAGTGCTTTTTATAGCTCTAAAGAGGCTGCTTGTTTTTTCATCTCAGTCTTGTCTTTAAGCCAAACAACCATAATTTCTACAAGACTTCATCAAAGGGCCTTTAGATACTTTAAATCATTTGTAGTTCTCTTCTGACTTCTCTTTAGCGTGGTTTCTTTCTCAAAGTACTGTGTCCGATATTGAACAAACCATATCAGAACATCAGTAAATGCTGTCTTTTTGTTCAAAAACAGCTGAAGATTGTGTTTCTCAGAACTTTATAATTTTCAGCCACAATGATAATTATCAGCTTGTTGTCCCATGCATCCCAATCCATGAGCATGGTGCCAGGTTCTTGTTACTATAACACAGAACCATCCGTGTATGGCCTAGTAATTCAGTACTGTACTGAACCTCCGTCCTTGTTTGTTCGTGACCCAGATGTTGAACATAAAATTATTCCACAACTGAATATGGCTTCCTTGGCCTACCTAGACCAAGGATACTTGGTCTGGAAAAAAACATCAGTGTAACATCCAGCAAATGCACTGAGCAACAGTGATTATAAGATAAGGTTAATTTTGTAATTAGTAAGAACTGTTTAGACTGTGAAATTTTGGTGGAACTGACCATTATGTCAATAGCTTCTCCCTCTGTCCTTTTCCTACGGATAATGAGCCAGGTTATTAATTTATCTGAACAACAGAGAGAACACTTGTGCTAACATTGATACACTGAAACTGCTACTTGTTCATATGCTGCAAAATACACAATCCTAAGGACACTTGCTGTTCTTAGATTACACTTCCTTCCTTTACATGAAGCTTGTTCCTATTATAGTGTTATGGCTAAGATTTTATACGAATAGAATTCACATATATATTCCAATGAAGTTTACAGTTAGTAATGCCGTGTCTGTGAATGTCCTCTGGCATAAAAGCTATTCATTGTAAGTAGTGCAGACAGAACCATACTGTAATGGCTTTTTTGTGACACCTAAGTTGCCTTTTTGCAGGCCTAAAATTTACCTTTGAGAAAGTGTTCCAGGGTTCCCCATGTCAGAGGTATGTCTGCAGGGCAAGAAGTGCCTATTCTAAAAAAAAAAAAGTCACAATAATTTTTCTAGGTGTTAGACTCAGTGTACAAAACATTTCCAGAATGATGGCCCACAGAGTGAAAACAGCCAGAAAAAAAAAAAAAATCAGTAAAAACTGCTTTTTAGATTGACTAACTCTGAAACTCATCAAGCTTTATTGCTTTTATCAGCTTTTTAGTAGAAACGTTCACCTATTACTGAATAATATGGAGAGTTTATGAGAGCAGTGGCTTCTCCTTGTAATCAGTGGTGACTGAACAGAGCTCCACATGGATGCAAACGTCCTTCAGGTACACCTGAAGGATCTGTGTACAGGAACAGGAAATTATTTTTTGTGCCGAAGACGACCAACCCCAGTAGTGAATAATAGAGCATTGTGTGTTTTTTCACCAGTTCAGTGAGCAATCCTGAGAAACGTAATAAAGGAATCCACAGAGTGAAATCCATTAATGTAAAAACCTCTCTCACTTTTTAACTAGACCACTACAAACTTCCCATTTTGAACAAAGGGAAAGTATTAAATTATTGCAAGACTGCTCTGACAAACTTTAAAGGGTTTCTGTACATTGGTACCTGGTGGTAGAATTTGGTACATGTAACGTGTGCTTCGGTCTAAATCAGGAGTCAGCAGTTAGACTCCTGTCCGCGGAAATAAGACAGGTGGTCATTAATTGCCAGTGTTATGTGAGCTGAGTGCCTGCAGAGACGTTTCTGTATTGTGTTGCTAATGCCCTCAGACAATCATATCTTGAATTTATATTCTGTTTAGCTTATTTTACAACTTAAAAGTAAAGACCACTAAATTTCAGAATTTCACAGTAAAAATGTCTTGATTTCTCTGTAGAAAGTCTCTTTAATCTGTAGAACGTTTCTTGTGCCCTCTCCCAATGAGAGTGAGTAAATGAGTAAAGAAAATGTACATTTTTTCCTTTAGAAACGTCAAAAAGTATTCTTGAACTGTATGAAAAATAATTTGAGTACACACACACATACATGTAAATGTGTACATATAGCTACAAACTAACAGGAAAAACTACAAGAACAAATTTATTTCTCCTTCATTATTGCAAGTTAACATGAAAAATTCTTAAGCCTTAAAACAATGTTAGAATATAAAACAAAGGTTTTATCGAATGACTGGAAGATTAAAGTTCTCCTTGCGGAAAAAATGAGTAAAACACAGTTTTGAACAAATTTTCTTAGCCTGTAAGGATTTAAGTCTGTAACTTCTTCAGATGTAACATTCCTGGACTTCTCTCTGAAAAGAAAACAACCCCTAGCATATGATTAAGTTTATCTGATAGTTCCCGCTATATGCTTGGCACTATTTCTTGCTCTACCTGTTTAGTAGCTACCCTAAAATATATGACCTCTTTTATAAATGAGGTTTTTGATACATACTTCAGCTCAGAAACATTCCTGTAATACAATGGCATTAAGAATATCGTTTGAGGAATCTTAAAACATAACAGAGTTGAATAGACGGAGCTGATCAAATGGATGTTGGAAGGGTCATTTTAAAAGCACAAGTCAAGCAAAATCATAATTGCCTATGGGAGCATTGTGTAAACACCTAGAAGGGCAGAAAAATGAATTTTAGACGTGAATTTCTTAGTTCTTGGGGAAGTTTATTTTCAGGATGTAAAATTTGCTATATCCAGGCTTGAACAAGATGCTTGTGCATCTACATGCCAATTAACAAATTCAGTCGATGTACAGGTAAACAAGCAAAACACTTCATAGATGTTCTTTTGAAAATCTATGAACTTCCATCTGCGTCAGTTAATTACTGGTGCTGTTCAGCTTTCTCAGCACATTGTAAAGGAGTAAATGGGCCACAGAGATTACGCTTGTCCAGAGGGTCAATTCTTCCAGAGAAAGAAAACACCCGTTAGGAGAGTTTTACCTCCAACTGCCAAGGCTGGAAACTTTGGTGCCATTAATTCATCTGTTAGAGCATTTCATATATTGAAAGAATGAGGTCCTCTGCCCTACCCTGTTCTGCCTCTCTCTGGGCCATAAAGAAAATGCCTGTGCCTTGTTTGGTAATTTACAGACTTTAGCCTCTATTAAGGAATAAATTCAAAACAAACGTGAAATATCTCTACCTGATCAGATGCATGTGTTGTTCTTTCAGTATGCGTACACACAGAATGGCAGAACTGTGGATATGGGGATATTACTCCTGTGATAATCGTCATAAACACACCAAATGGTTTTAAAGATCAGCAAAGCAGAAAATTGGAAATGGAAGCCTGTATGATGGGATTTAATAGTTCAAATGAGAAGTGGACTTTTTGTTATTTTTTAATTATTTATGATTTTTTATATATATTTTTTTCAACTGAGGCAAAACACTTCAAGTATTTGAGAGTGAATCTGGGGAACACAGACTTTTTCCCACATTGAAAATAAAATTTGGTGACTTGTCTTTGAAAAGCTGTGGTACTTTGGAGAATGCATTTGACTTTTTGATATATGGAAACTGCTCGCTTTGGTCGAATAAGCGTTCGAAGAAATGCAGCTTGCTTCTCAGCAGGATTATTTGCTACCCAGACCCTAGCGTGCGAGTTCTTCCAGTGCCTGTGGGGAATGGGTCCTGCTCAATCCACCCACTCCGGCCTGTTTCAGATCATGCCTTTACGGGACTATCAGTTACTCTTCTAGCAGATACTGTACCTGTATTCAAGAAGGGTCAGGAGTGGCAGTAAACTTGATCCAGGCAACAATGGGGCCATTAGTCTGACTCAACAGTGTGCAAAGCTTTAGCACAGATCTGAAAGGAAATAATTAAGGTGGGACAATAAAAGGGAGCACACATTTTTCTGGAGGGTAGATCATGCCGTACTGATCTGGTATCTTTGATAAGAGAAACAATCTATTTAAGAGAAATGCTGTGGTTTTAATTTCTATTTAAGAGAAATGCCGTGGTTTTAATTTACCTGGACTTCAGAACAGCCTGTAATATATTATCACTCTGAAAGTCTTGCAGCTGTGAGTGCTGAGCTTCTGATGATACAAGCACGAAGACACACAAGGTCTTCAGAGCAAAGATGAGCAATTGATGTTCGGTGTGACTGAAATGTGGGATGGAAAGGAGAGGCACAGACAGAGTGGACGGGACATGACAGACTGTTGAATTAGTGACTACAGCAGGGTAAGATTGAATTTATCAAGGCCTGAGATGAAGCAGTATTAATAACTGATGTGTGAAGGGCAAGAATCTGATTAGGAGTTGTTGGGGTTTTTTTTGAGCTGTATTAACTACTCAGATAACAGCTTCTACTCTGAGTTACTGTGAAGGCTTTTCCGCATATATTATGTTTTTATTTATTTATTTGTTCTTTAATATAATTGATTTGTTTGTCTCTGGCAAGTGTATGTCACTTTTTCTCCTCTACTCTATCAGGAAAGAAAAAAAAACAAACAGATCAGGGCATCAGAAGTTTGTTTGTTTTTAAGTCTATTGAAGGACTTTTATCAGAAATTAGCCCAAACCAAACTTTATTTTGCATTTATTATGTAAATAATCAAATATAAAGAATTTTAATTATAGAATTATTGATGGTGAATCAACCACGCAGGGACTAGCAGAGTTTATGCAGAGAACACAGCCCAGTCCCTAATCCTGCCATCTGTTTCCAGAGGTCTTTCCAGCCTTTTAGTAGGCAACCCTATCATTTCAACTGTTTGCCACGGCACTCAAACATATCAGTAACACACACAGGTATTATTGTAATTTTATTTTTTTACATGGAAAATCTTATCCCAAGATCAAGTGCTGAAGATCACCCTATGTTTGACTGTGACCAGGATTTCTCCGTGCCAAATGTTTGTTTGAGACACACCTGCACTTACAAATCTATCTCCAGTAGATTTTAAACATATATCACACATTTTCATTAGTTTAGTTTGGACAAATCATAGACCAGTTTGTTTGTAACTGATATTATTCTTCTGAACTACAGTGTGAGTGCGTACGGTAATGTTTATCCACGTATGGAGGTAAAGGGTACCATATAGAGACACTCCTGGTTTTAAATGTGTGCAACTTTTTCCATTGGTAAGAGTTTCAGTTACTTGTATTCTTTTTTCCCAAATTTTGCTGTTCAGATTGAAAATGTTTTTGATTTTTTTTTACTTAATACTTTTTGCAATTAAATGTAGTATTTGTGTAATATTTCCAAAGCAAGATCAGGGCATATTATGGTGCGGATCATTGATTTAAAAGATCAATGATAGAAGAGGCTAAAAGCTAACGCCTGCTACAAGCTCTCTTATGACAAGAGAGTGTGCAGCCAGCCCTTGAGGCACCTGTGTGTTACTTGTCTGGAAAATGCTGCATTTCAAACACTGACTTAAGAAAGCTGGATGTTTTCTCTGTGCTACTGCTATCTGTTCTTTCCTGATGCCAGCTCCAGTACAGCTGTTGGTTCTTTATGGAAGTTGTTGAAGACTTGGAGAATCATAAGAATAACCCAAATACTTGAAATGTCTTTATAATGAGTGCGTTTCAAAGTCATCCAAGCTGTTCTTGGCTTGTTTTCATTCCTGTCTTTGTCCCACTTCACAAACCTGTTCTGTTAATGACAGAACGCTGTTCAATCTGGTTGGAGAAATGTTCTAACACAATTTTAGGGCTGGTGACTGAGTTTAGGGCAAATTCAATCTGGGAAAAAGGTGAAAATGTTTACTGGAGGAGATAATAAGACTGGTGGTGAGATGAGATAGAAGAGCTGAGGAGACAGATTCTGTATCGTGTAAAAACAAAAACACTAAAGACAACTAAACAAACAAACAAACAAACAAAACAGCAACAACAAAACAAAAACCATTTTACTCAAGCTTGGCAGCCTTTCCAGAAATAGTTGATCATCCACTAGTAGATAAATAATGATGAATACAATGGGGAGTGACTTCCAGTGAACTTGGGCTGTGTTTTTTTTCTTGTTTAAACAGACACTAGTCAACAAGTACAGAAGAAAGTGTAAATGTTATCAGGAAAACCATTTGCATTATTGTGTCCTTCACAGGTTATCATAGTGCTACACAGTGTTACAGGAGCAAAATACAGCAGGGTCATGCTGCAGACTGTGTTCTTGGGATGTTGCCCTTTTCTTTGGACAGGTATCAGCCATGCAGGTCTTCCTTTGTGCTGTTTGTCGGGTCTAGTGACACAGCCTGGTTTTCATAACCCGAACTAGGAACCAAATTTCATTGCTGGCTGAGGAATCTCAGTTTTGGGGTAAAACATGGAAAGGAATGAAAAGACAAGCATTGGCAGAGCTGCAGCTCCAGAATTACAGGGAGCTTCTGTGTCCTGAGTCACACCTAGAGCTTTTGTGAGCCCAGCGAGAGATTGAATTAGTGTCAGCAGGTACTGAGTCAGGCTCAGGAAGTCCAGCTTAACTTGTACAATTTTCTTCCTGCTCATAAAAAAGATGCAGTCACAGTCTGCAGGATGCTATTGGTAGGACTGTTCATTTTCTGTTCACATCTTTATTAGAGCTGACGGGGTTGTGCTGTACATGTAGTATGCAAGGGTACACCTTCTTTTTATTTGAGCTAGGGCATTAAGTAAACAGAAGGCAAACTCAGCCAGAGCTGTGAAAGCTGTATCCGGACAGGAGGCTTCAGAGGCAGAAAATGTAGAGGTACTTTGTCTTCTTTTTTCCCCTACTCCCTTATTTCTTTAGAATATTAGTATTCTTCTCCCCTTTCCCTCCCTCCTCCCCCCGGGTGTTTTGCAAGAAAATAAGAGCAGTTGTATTCTTATTTGTGTTTTAAAACATATTTTAAAGTGAGTTCTGACTTCAGGTTTAATGAAGTCAAATGTAGTTGACTTTCAACAATATCTTCTCAGATGTTATTTTGTTATTTTTTACATTGCCTTAATTGCAATGAAAGGAAAAGCATGAATACACATAATCTTATCTAATCTCTTTGGTTTCTTCTTTGATATCCCCCCCCCCCCTTTTTTTTTTAAACAAAGGATAGCTGTAAAACCTTTAAAAAATACTCTTACAGCATACAAATTTTTTGCCCTTTCAAACTTCTGAAATTCTTAGCTATCAGTGGGATGTCATAAAAACATTTTTATACTAGTGTAGGGACTTTTGTTCATGAAAGTATACAGAATACAGAAGTGCAAACAAGTTTCTTCCTTCACTGCCACTTCATTATTGCATGTATTTTCAGAATACTCTCTCCTTTTACATTCTTGCGTATCAAAACCTGAAACTGTTTTGAAAATCCTCTCACAATAAACTTCTAAATTTTTGAGTAATTTTACCTGTAGCATGGGTACTATGCAACATTCTGGAATTAGTAAGCTGCCTTAATTTTTCAGCTGTTGCGGTATTTCAAAGGGGGATGTTAAGGCTTATGGAGAATACAGATTAATTACTAGTTTGGTTTTCTATTTCTCTTTCTCTGCTTTATTATTATTTTAATTTTATATTTTGAAAAATGCCAATAGTTCTAAACATGAAACAAAGAAAATCAAATTGAAGGATTTTTTTTTCTTCCTCGCAGGCTATGTGTGTGCTAGGAGTGCTTCAGTGGCTAGAAATTTTTGTCAACTGCATTCGCAGGTTCTCAGAGTAAGCACATAAATGTAAAGCACAGACATGCTTCATACATTTAAGCATTCCTTTCCTTTGCAATCAAGCAAGAGACACTTCTAAATGTGCCATTTAACTCTGACTGAAAAGTGCATCTGCCATTTTCCTCCCTCATTCGTACAGACATCCACCAGTCTGCTAAGGTGACTGCGCCCCAGCCCTTTGTATGCCTAGTTGCAGTTGTACAACCCGTATTCTTGCTGTACAACATGATAACATGTCTCATTTTTAAAATAACTATGAATAGTCCCATTAAAGGCTCTATTTTCATTGTATTGCCATATTTTGACTGAACTGGAGTCTGTGGACAAATCAGTGAAGCATTAATAATTTCAAAACTAATAAAGTTATAACTGTTCAGTAATGACTACTGTTAGGTAAGAGAAAAAAATAATAATACTTTTGTTTGTTTGTTTGTTTGTTTGCTGACCTTTCCAGAGATTATTAATGCAGGGCTCCATGTAGATATATTTTTCCAGGGCTACGTTATTTATCTTAAACTCAGACACTGCTATTGCTTCTTTTCGTTTTGGAGGAGAAGTTGTGGGGAAGCTGTGATTTATCTTAATTATTACTTAGTTTTAGATACTGTTGCTACTAATTAGAATGGTTTAAATTAATACCTCTCATCTTTGCATCCTTATAGAATACTGATATTATAAAACAGTTTGCAATGTCACAAAATCTCTCTTATCTGAAAATATCATGGGCATCATTTATCCGCAAATAACCAGGACCTTCCCCTCATTATAGTCATTGTTCTGCATGCTGGAACTTAGACTTTGGAATTTTTAAGTTTCTTTATATCCAACTTACATTTTATTACACCTTAATTTCACTGGAAGATGGGCTCAGGAGCACAGCTATAATGGCACTTGTGGAGCTCAAACACTGATATTGCATGGTGAGTTTAGATGGATGCGGTTAGTTGAAAGGTCTGTGCTGAGGCAGGAACACAGACAGACTGCCGTCAGATTGAAGGGTATTCCCTCTCTGTATGAAGTTTTAAAATTTGTATGGAATACAGGAATGCTTTAGTTTATTTGTTCCTTTGCACAGCTTCCTTCTCAGACATATCCAAGGTGCAATACGGACCAAAGTTTTGATTCAGAAAAGTCTGAAAAGTTTACCTGGTGTAAGACTGTAGGATGGTGAATTTGTGAAAACAGTATTCCCATTGTATGACTCTGGTAGTATTACATATTAGGTAAGCCTGAGCCTCATGCTAGGTTGTACATTACACCGATTTTAAAAGAACCAAATCATCCCGTGTATTTCAGACAAATGCGGTATTCAGAAGAAATTCAGAAAGTCAGAAAACAGTATCAAATATATGTTTTCTGATTCAAATATTTCATAAAATGTGAAAATCATAACTTTTCTGTTAGCCAAACTCCTTTAGGAGGCCATGTTTTTTTTTTTTTTTTTAATATAAAATCACTTGAACATGTCTACATAAGTGAATTACAGAGACGAAGCGGGTAGTGACTAACACTGGTATTTTGCTGGCAATGGAGTCCTAGAAGCTCCAGCAGTGAATCAGTACAACAAACAGCCCTCTGAGATTTGATTTCTGATGGCCATCAATATGATGTGCTTTGGCCAAGGACATCTATACATTGACAAGTTAGATCTTTGGCAGAAGACAGGCAAAAGGAATTTAATCTATTCTGCCAAGTGAATATACTTTATTAAATTAATACGATCTTGGAGTTTGATTAATATAAAGAACAAGCACGTGGAAAATTTGAGATGATAAAGCAGCAATCTGATTCTTCAGCCCTCTAACAAAGTATATCTCTATATTTTCTGCCCACATGTCACTTCACTCCATTTAGCACTCTTCCATGTCTCATCAGTCTCATCATCGTAAGTGTCCCCTGAGGCAAATGTGCTCTGTGTCTTATTAGTGGTTTGCAGCTTAGCTCACCAGAAAGGTAGACTTGAGCAGCTGAGATTATTTCTCTATGAGACTCCATTAGGAGTCCCCGTGAAAGAGATGGGCACACTTGTGACATTTGGAAAAGCTGTGCACAATCACTGAATCTCTGACGCACTCTGGAAGACAGCAGTCTTTTTGCCACAACCCTCCGCATTTCTTGAGAGCTAAAAGGATGTACTGTACAAAAAAAAATAGAGAGAGGTGGCATCATGCTAATTTTGGAAGACGTGTTGCTGGTTCTCTGAGTCCCTATGTCAAAACACCAATCTGTCTTGCTATAATTTAGCATGAAAACTTGATAAATTTATCTAGTCTAGAGAGGTAAGATAAGGTTTCTAAATTATATAGCTGCGTCAACCACACAGAAAAGGAAGCTGAAAAAGACCTCAGGACATTATCTTGTGCATTCTGAAGCTCCAAGACAGGATCAGTTGTACCTAGGAAATGAAGGAATTATTTCATTATCTTTATTGTTAATGAGATTTTCTTGATACATAATGTAAACTTCCATACCACTGTTTTTTAAGCCCATCACTTCATATCTACTACAGATAAAAATAATTTTATCCCCACCTCTTTATGAGTGACTTATGTAGATGAGCATTTTAATGTGTTCACTTGGCCTTTTGTTCTTTAGACAAAGAAACCTCAATTCTTTAAACCAACCTTCCTTCCATCCTTCCTTCTGTCCTCCCATCTTCCTGTCCGTCCTTCCATCATTCCTTCCATCCTGTCCTGCCTTCAGACACCTGCCCATTTTCTTGACTTTCTGCTAGCCAGAAATATAATAGGAAGATTCCCTACTTCATCGTACAAGCAAAATAGTTTATCTTCCTAATATGCAGTTTGCATTCTTGTAGCAGTGTAACATTACATATTAATGTATTTACTACTCCTCCTTTATCCCTATTTGGCAGAATGGCTGCCTAATTGCTGGTTAGCAATCCCGCATCTTTATAAACTGTTGCTTTGACTCAGAACGTCCCACTTGTAAAAACAAGTGCACTGCACTTTTTTTTTTCTCCTATAGGTTTTTTCTCTTGTCAAGAGCATTGTGAATTTAACATATCATGCAATGTGTGTGTTATTCATCTAGGCTTTTTAGTATCTACAAGGTTCCTTTATCCAAGTCCTTAATGAAAAAGTACCTGGTCACATTACATTTTTTTGTTTAAAGCTAAATTATTAAAACCTAATAATTTTTCTAAGTAGTTTTGCACTCTATCTAAAGTGATTTCACTTTTTCATAATTTACTTACAAAAATGTTAGCCTTCAATATCAATAGCATTAAAATTAAATTATATTATATGACCTGCTTCTCCTCTACCAGTTTATGCATATTTTCTTTTGTTACTTATTCCAGTATTTTTCCAGAATTGTTCTTTTCCTGGTTCCTTGGCTTTTTAAAGATGAGCGCTCTGTTCAGCTCTTCTGTTTTCTCATGTGACTTCTGTGAGTTTTCAGAGAGGAAGCTAACAGCTCTGAATTTGCTTCACTGTGTTCTCAAGGTATCCTCATGTGCACTTACTCAGGCATAGCCTTTGCTATGGATAAGATTAATTTCACCTAACTTTAACTACCTATAAAAGAGCCATCTGTATCTGTGCTGGGGTTTAGGCTCCTATCAGAGTCGAGGGAGACTTGGTCAGTACAGTCAATGACCAATAGAGAGGCCTTCTGGAGAAGTACTGTAGAGACATACCTGAGGATGAAGTGATCTGCAGTCTCAATTATTGTCAGACCTGTTATTTTCCTATTTTAGGTGGAGTCTATCTTAACTGAGTTTAGTTATATGATTACACATCACCCTTTTTTGAAAAGTGATGCAAAATGCACTTTAGCCTTCTGCAAGAGATTTATCACTAGGTTTTTCTTTTCCTTAGAGATATGTTTTCTTGCTATCCGTTATGCCCATTGTTTTTTGCAGTTAAATTCATGCTTTATCCTTTCTGACTTTTTTTCAGCATCTTGTGCTATTCTTTCATACCTGTCCTTAGCAGTTTGACCTGGTTTCCACTTTCTGTACATTTCCTTCTTGTGTTTCAGGTCATTGAAGACCGTGTTGCTTAGCCAAGTTGGTCTCTGACCATACTTCCTATCCTACTGTGTGGGATTGTTTGTGCTTGTACCCTAAGCATCATTTCTTTAAGGAACTGCCAACTCTACTGAATTCCTTCTGCCTTAGCCATGTTTCCCATGAGAACTTACCTGCCGGTTCCCAGGGTTTATTGGAGTCTACTTACAGAGAGTCTGTTGGGTTTGAGTTGCTGCTTCCTCTTGTTCCTCATCTACAGAAATACACGTTATCACATCACAGTCGCCCTCAACCAAATTACCTTTACCCTCATATTCCCAACCATCCTCCCTCTTGGTTGCTTAGCAGGCAGCCTCTTGGCAGGCTGCTGTTGAAGCACTTGGCAGGCTCCGACAGCTCCTGTAGACCATACACAGGGAGTGGTTAAATGCTGCTATTACGCTCAGAGACAGACACAGCACATTGCTTTGTGATGTGCAACAGGAGATGCCCACCTAAACATTCACAGGGAAGCACTTGCATCTTTTTGCCGGGCATTCAATCAAAAAGACAACAAATCCTGCATATGCAGAGTGTTTCAGATGCTCCCCTGGGAAGGCAACTGTAGGGATGCAGAAACACTTTGCCCAGACTTGAAGTTCAGGTAAGGAGAGGATAAAACCTTTCTGCCTTTCCTTTGCAGACCCAGCCATAAAAGGAATTAATATATCTCTTTCTTTCTCTGAATCTTTGTTTTCTATTTTTTCATTCCTCTGAGTGGTGGTAATCTCCACTGAGGTTGTCTGATTGGTAAAATTGGATTGTCAGTAGCTTTTCATGTTACCTTCATTTTCATAGTGTAGCTAAATCAAAAAGGAAGATTTATTTGATTTTTTTTGGTGTGTGGTGGTGTTTTTTTTCATTTATGTGTTTAGAAATTGCTATTGAATCTCAAGAAATAAATTGGGACATTATTATTTAGCTTTTGAAATCATACCATGATAAAATGAATCTACAGAGGCATTTTGGCAGTCTACTTTTCATTCTTTAATCTCTCCAAAGAACAGGAGTGTTGAACACCCAGCTAAAAGTTAATGCTACAAGGGTTCTGGTGTCTGAAACTGAGAGAGAGGCTCTCATTCGATTTCTGGCTTTGCTATGGTCAATGCACATCTTGATTCATCTCATTTCAATACAGTTTACAGCTGCATAGGATTCTGTCAAATTTCAAGTGTTTAAACAGAAAATTTCCATGCTGGATATCTGCCTCAGGATATTATTTTTTACAAGCCTTTCAGCAAAAATATTTTATAGATTTTTATACAGGCTGTTTTGGAAACTGTGATCTTTTTTATTTTGTCACATTGAATGGTTCTGGTGACCTTTCCCCTGAGAATTCCAGGTCCTTTGCAGGCCTTGGAAAAAACACTTGAAAATGAGGTTAAGGGGATATTGTATATTCTCAGTGAAACCTCTGCTTAATTGTGGTGGCACAGAGAAGTAAACTGAGAAGTAAGCCACCCAATTTAAATAACAAGGCAAGCATGAGCAAGATGTTTTTGGAAAGTGTAGGGGATCACTGGCAAAACAGATTGAAAGAAAGAAATCAGTGGAAAGAAACTGCCTTGATGAGCAGTGTGAAAATTGATGTGGGAGGGAATGGAAAGGAAAATGTGTCAGTGTAGTTTGAGAGGTACTAAAATTGCTAGAGGAGCTGGAGAGCAGAGCCTGGAATGAGCTAAATACGGGAGCAGCAGCAGGGCTGTGTGGGAGGCTTGGAAGAGGAAGGAAAGAGAGATCTGATGAGCAGGGCTCAGAATTGTGGTTGGTGTGGGGGGCTGTGAGACTGACTGAGGAGATGAAGGGAGGAGTTTGGCCGGGGGAGCCAGCAAAGACCTGGCTCGTGCATGGGGAAGACTGAACACCGGCATCAGGGTGAGATCTGACGGGTGTCTGGGAAGCTGGAAAACAGGATTTGCTGGGCAAACTGACAGGGAACGATACGAGGGTGCCTTTTGGAGGTGAGGATCTGCTGGAGACTGGGTTAGAAGCCTGAGGACTCGAAACAGGGTCTGGGGAAGAAGGGGGCCCCACCTGGAGTGGGGGCTGATGGAGAAGCACTGGTGCCCACACCAATGCATGTCCAGTAGGAAGAGAATGCAGTGTTGGAGGGCTGCTGGGGAGTGGGGTGCAGGGAGGTGGCACTGGGGGTACTGGGAGGGGAAGACTCCAGGCAGGCCACGCTGATGGCAAGGGAAGCAGGGTCAAGCTGTGCAAGGGACCGCTCTGCACCAGTGCCAGCAGTGGCATCCAATGCCCCTGAGTCCTGCCATTTTGTTACTTGTCAGCAGACAATTCTGATGAGCTTGGGTCTCACCCTTGCCAACACCAGGTTTGTTCAGAAGATTACCTGCTGCCACTGTGTTGGTTATTCCATCAGAGTGAGTATTACAAGACTGGTCAAGGGAGCTAAATGATTCACCACTGACAATGATTTTTGTGCATGTCGTTACGATGCTGCATTAAGACATTTTTCAGTAGTTTTTCAATGTTTTTTTTTTTTTTCTCCAAAGAAACAGGGTATTACACACAATGTGACACACCCAGTTCACAGGAGATGGATGTTGCTCTTGAGGTGCTATAGGGCTGTGCAATAGGATCCTTGCTATCTGCAGCAGAAAAAGGAAGTTGTGCAATGAATCAGGCAAGAGGTTTTATGATGAGAGTTTATCTGCCAGAATATTCCCATATAGTGTGAGGCAACTATCTTTTCATTGACTTTTCTCCATTTTCTCAGTACTGAAGCAGATTCCAGAAGCAGATTTGCATGTCTTTTAAGCATTCATATCTGTAACTAGATCAGAAAGACTATTTTGAACTTAGAGTGTACTGTAACGTTAAATACTTTGAAATGTAAGGTCTTTAGTTTCAAGATTGTGATGCTTAAAGCCAGTAGATACTTCATCTTATGCTTTCTGTGATTCAGCTTGCACACTACTTTAACCCTACTATTTCCTAACTTCTTAATACTTGATGCTTCGTGTGCCATAGTGTAAGATGTAGGAACAGGTTTCCTGGAAACAGACTAAAACAATCTTTCTGACAAACATCTTATCCTGCAACACAAAAGAGACCAGAAAGGAAAGGAAAAATAGGCCTAGATTCTTGTAGAAAGAGACAAATGCATATACACAGTTTTGTCAGGCTATTTCAGGAGAAGAAATTCTGTTAAAGTGTAGGCACCAAACATGAATGTATGGATTTGAACATGATTCCTGTACAGGAATCTTGGGGGAAGAACAAAAAGGAAAGTTGGAGGACATGAGATTAGAGGTATGGTTTTGGTCAAAATGGTGTTGGAACCTGAAAGTGAGGATACTACACTCGAATGACAGGCACAGCTGGAAGAGATGGGAGCAAAAAAAAGAAAAATAATTTTAGCAGGGACACTTTGTATGCACTGAAGAGTAGAAAATGAGAGATCATCACTCTCATCAGTTATGGCACAGGGATACTAGTGGAGGGAATACAAGTGGGATATAACTAGATGAACAGCAACCGGGAGGTTGCCAGGGGCCCATGTGTTAAGCAACAGGAACTTGTGAATAAACTTCAGTCTGTGAGGAATGTTTTAACAATTCGTGTCAATAAAGAACAGTCCTGTCTGCCTCTGGGTCCTGCACTGGCAATTTAATTCTTGAACCACAGATGCAGTGTGTCCCAGTCTCCCCCTCATTCTAGTCAATTTATCAAGTCTTCAGAAAATACTCCTCAAATCTATGAACCTGTTTGCTTTTGTTATTCTGAACTCCTATTTCTAACAGTTACAGCCTTTTTTTTTGTCTTCTTCGAGATTGACTTAACACTGCTATAGTGTTAAGTCTATGCTGTTAAGTCTATATAAGTCTATGCTGTTCCATGTGAAACAACTGGAAAGAGTGAATCAAGTTTACACAGGGATGTGAAAAGCAGGAAGGGAGAGGTGGGTAGACCTGAATGACAAGGAAGACATTGCTATTACTGGAAGTAATTGAGAAGATAAATATGAGAGGGAACTGTAAGATGTGCAAGAAGCCAGAAACCTAGTTGATGATACAATAAGAAAAGCAGAGGGATTCTGAGGCCCAGTGTCCCATGAAACAAGAGTGCACCATGTTCTAAGCTTTTCTTGTGTACTTTTTTCTCCCTTTCTTCATCCTTAGCAAATTTCTTAGGCACATCTAAATTCCCTAGGAGAAAGAGTGGTGGAGGTTGCTCTCCCATGACTGGTATTGCAGTGGTTTCACTGGCAGTTGATATGTGTTTAGGATTTTGAATTAACGGTTTAGATAAGAAGGCCCTGCAGCCATTTCCAGGTATAACCACACAGAAGGGGTGGATTTTGTTCTCATAAAGAGAACACAAGCAGGGCCTGAGAGCACAAACGGGGCTCTGACTAACCCTGCCCACCCGCCGGGGCTCCCCAGGACCCCATGTCAGCCGCCAGGGCTGTCAGCTGCTGCCTCAGCAAGGTGCAGCAGGGCCGGGCTCCAGCTCCCCACCACCCTGCCCGGCCCTATCCCCACCTGCAGGCCCATGTCACCACAGCCTGCCCTGATGATCTGGTCTCCTGGTTGAACTGGCCACCATCTCCAGGTCTTTGCTGTTCAGGGGTGGTGGGGATGTGTTCAGGCCGGTGAGGCCCTGTCATGCTGGCCATCTTGTTACTGCACCTGGCTCCCAGCTGCCCATCCTACAGAAAGAGCCATTCTTCACTGTTCCTTCACTGGAAATATCTATGGGAAGTGGCCATACTTAAATAAATAAATCAAAACCCCGTGACCTTTCTGGATACAAGTACAGGAAGTAAACAAAAGACAACTCAGGTCTATGGTAAGGTGTGTGTTCATGACCACAATGCACTTAAACTCATTCCTCTTTAAAAGTCTGTGGTAATTTATTGGATTGTTTTGCATATTCTTTTATGTACTAATTTCCTTGTATTTATTCTGAATCCTCACTGAACTATTCTTTTTGTCTCGTCCACTCCTTTTCTCAGCCTTCCTTTCCCACAGCATCATATGAGCAGGTTACACTGTGTTTCTATTTCCCATGGCCCCAGCTCCTCCGCTCGTCCTCAGGTTACAGTTCCCTGCCTCTCTGGGAGTTTTTCTGTCAGACTGTGCTGCCTTTTTGCATGTCCTCTTTTTCTCTCCTTGCTTTGGTTCTTTTCATCCCCCAAACGGCTCTTCTTTTCACTTGCTCTTTTGTGTGCCAGTTGGTAATAGTCTTAGCACATTGGCAGCCGGACTGGTGTTGGCATCTCAGAAAAGCAGAATTTTAAGGAGTGATTTTAGGTGAAAAATACACTAGATTTGTAGGCGCTTCAGAAACTCCTTCTAAAGAGGGAAGGTTGAAGGGGAAATAACAGAAGTTATTTGATCTTTAGCAGGGAGTAGCACTATGACTGATTAGAAGTTAAAGTTGAACTTTTAATACTGCATGAGAAATTACAAGTAAAGAAAAGCCTTTGAAGGCAAGACGGGCAGATGTCAGGCAGATTTCATGGGACAAAATGGAGAAGAAGCTAGAAGATAGACATAAAATTGTGACATAATGAAAATAATGAAGAATTTAATGCTGGCTGTGAGGAAGGTAGCACTACAGTTCCTGAGGCCAGAAAGAAACCTGGTGTGGTAATGGAAGTCTGAGAATGACCACGGTGGTGAATTAAATGCCTCACTTCAATGAAATGTGCGTCTCTGTAGGATTTTCCTCTCAGACTCTTCCTCAGTAGTCCCCAGTCCAGGTCCTACGTTACTCCTCACACGTAACACAAACAAATGCTGGCTTCTGCACAAGAGATGGTGCAATTCATGAATATGCCTACAGACTGGGAGACAAGAGGCTAGAAAGCAGCCCCATGGAAAGGGATCTGGGGTTTCTGGTCAATGGCAAGTTGAATACGAGTCAGAAGTGTGCCCTGGTTGCCAAAAGGACCAACAGTATCCTGGGGTGCAGCAAGAGCATGCAGCTTTGCTAACTGGTCAGGGGAAGGGATCATCCCACTCTGATCTGTGCTGGTAGAGCCTCAACTCGAGTGCTGTGTAAAGTTTCATGTGTCACAATAAGAAAAGCCTAAATCTATTAGAGATTGTCCAAAGGAGAGCAATAAAGATGGCAAAGGGTGTGGAGGGGATGATGTATGTCACTTGGTTTGCTCAGCCCAGAGCAGAGCAGGCTGAGGGGAGGCCTCATGGCGGCCTGCAGCTCCCTCACGAGGGGAGCGGAGGGGCAAGCACTGAGCTCTGCTCTCTGGGGACAGTGACAGGACCTGAGGGAACGGCATGAAGCCGGGACAGGGGAGGGTCAGGCTGGGGGTTAGGGAAAGGTTCTTGACTGCGAGGGGGTGGTTGAGCACTGGAACAGGCTCCCCAAGGGATGTGGTCATGGCATTGAGCCTGCTGGAGTTTAAGAAGTGTTTGTACAACACTTTCATAAATGTTTTGATTTGAGGGTGGTCCTGTATGGAGCCAGGAATTGGACTCGGTGCTCCTTTGTAGGCCCCTTCCACTTCGGGATATTCTAGGATTGTAACACCTTTCGGCCCTTGCTGCTGCTGCAAGTGAGACTCTTGTCAGCAAAATGACCCAGATGATGTTGATCTTCATGCAATGAGCCCTTGGCTATCTGCAGCCTGCTGAAAGTTTCTAATCCACTAATTATTTTCCTCTTCATGGAGCAGGGAAGCCTACTTGCTGAGACTCCGGTTGCTGGCCTCTCCTTCCTTCCTGTCCATCCATGAGTTCGATGGGAATGGGAAGCCTGTGAATTTGGGTAAGCAAGTGGTGTTTCACCATGTTAAAACAGTATGCTCAGAACTTGTTTTTCCTGTTCATTTTTTATATTGGCTGTTCAGGGGGTTTCTATACGTCATCCCCTCCTTACCTATTATGTACCCACATACGTACTGGTATGCATATATTTACAGTTGTCTTTTTGAAGGGATTAACAGAGTTTAAGTAGAGAATGTGGCCCAGCTTATGAGAATGTTATCTGTTTACAGAGATTTTCCCTGCCTTCCACAGGGCTGCCTTACTCGTACCTGTTTTCACCTCTGGCTTCAAATGTATCAGGAACACACGTAAGTATTGTTGCCATTTCATTCTTTTAATCTGTAAAGTCCAACTTATCATTGCATTGGGTAGAGTGCAGACACTCACACATATGCTCAGCTGTAACCAAGGTCTGCCTTTGCCAAAAAGGTGTCTTGAGACACACCTTTGTAAGTTTATCGCCAGGAGACTTATCAACCTACTTAGTTGGTTTACTTGGAGCAAATAATACTCCAGTATAACTGATATTAATGGATTCCTGAGCTATATGTATATATATGTGTATATATATACTTATAAACATACATATAGTTTAAAAATGCACACCTATAAATATACATGGACACACACAAATATTTGCATAGGTGTATTTCTATACTTGGGTAATTGGGGCCATACATGTTGACTTAATGTTATGCAGTATTTCTAATTATAGGACTTCTAATTGTTTGTAAAAGTACCACAGTGATGTTTTCCACACTGTTTTTTTTTTGTTGTTGTTTTGTTGTGTTTTGTTTTTTTAAGACTGAAAAAACCCTTCAACTTTCAAAACTGCAGATTTTTCAATTAAAATGGTTCCACAGTTCCAGGAGAAGAATTAGGGAATGCTATTATAAATCAGTTTTAACAGTACAAGGATGAGACAGGATATCATTGATACCTGTTACAGGCAACAATCTACTCCTTCAGTGTCTGTACCTAGGAATAAGCCTGCGAGGCAGGAGGAAGAACTTCAACCTGTGTGCAATATGCTCTGTCAAGTATGCATATGATTATAGGCTTAAGGCCTTTGTCTTGTCCTACCTGCAAATGCCATGATTAACACTGTTTTCTACAGTAATCTGTTCCCCATGTGCTACCACTCTTCGCTTGAACAATTGCTCTGGTTGTGCTCTCATAAAGACTTTGTGTTGTGCAAACTGACTTATTTTTGTTTATTTTGGTTGTTTAAGGTGATGAAATTATTATAGTAGACTTAGAATTGTATAAAGCATTTGACTTAGCAGCATGTTTTGGCTAAGCTACAAAGTGATAAGTTAGCTGGATGTGTGTGGAAGAAATTAAATGCTGGTTAACTGACAGGCCTCAGTCTCATAACCTGATAGAAATGCTTCTGAAATGGTTTTACATTAAATGGTTCTGAGGATCATTCCCCTCACTACCTTGTTTACAGTTTATTAATGTCCAAGAAAAAAAATAAATTAAAATTCTAATGAAATCTGCAGACTCCAATAAGACATGCAGAGCTCAGAACAGTAAGCAGTAGCTAGCTATGTATGGTGACTTACAATGATGTGATCTGAAGAACAAGCAAAAACCAACTGTGCAGTGTAGGGCTGTTATAAATTTTCTATCTATTATCTATATATAAAATGTTATACTTTTCATTAAAAACAAAATTAAAAAAAAAAAACACACTACAGCATGTAACAAGGTCAAACCAGGTTAATACCCTGTTTTTATTTTTAACTATATTCTCATCTCATCTGGGATATGTTAGCTCAAAGAGGCATTTAGATCTCTGACTTCTTGTTGTTAATGTTAAGTTAGAGGACATTTCTACCTTTTTTTCAAGTCCTATAGTACTATCTTTCTGCCTCGCCTTTGGTGGCCCATCCTGCTACCCTTTGGGTACACCAAAACTAGGGTATTTGTTAAAAGATGTTGTGTTGATATATTCACCACACCTTGGCTGTGGACTGCCTTGTAATTACCCATTTACACTTAATTCAAGGCAGGATGAGGTAAAATGCAAACAAAAGTATTCATTCATTTCCTCTTACAACTACAAATGTAAAAGATGTTAAGTGAAGTAATTGGAGAAAAAGTTCATCAGATCTACTGACACTGTGAATGCATTACAAAGTTTTTTTGTTGTTGTTTGTTTTGTTTTGTTTTGGTTTGTTTTTTTCCTTTTTAATTTCCAGGTTATTTATCCCTCTTCTGACAAAATGGTTCTCATAGTTTTCTTTCCTTGTTATATCTCAGGTTTTTCCTTACGTATTTTACATCATTGAAGACCTTGTGTTACACAGAACCCCATACTGGGATCTTCCATCAGAAAACACTTTGAGAAGTGGCCTTTGGACTTCACCTTCAGGTAGCAGCTTCTCTGAATTGTCACACTGACCTCACTCACTTCTTGGTGGAACATGATAGCTATTACAACTAGTCTGCATTTTGAAGATTTCCAAGTGGTCCAGACAGATTTAGTCTGTCACTTTGGAGCTCATTCTATTCATCCTTATTGTCTGGCCATTCTCCTGAATAAGGATTCTTTTGCTTCCACAAATATGCTTAAATGTCTTAGAGGAGTTGTCTACTGGGTTTGATGAGCTTCTTGCCTCAAGGAGGTCTCTCTCTCCCATTTGCCTTTGATAACTCACTGACATGTTTCAACATGAAATGTGCCTTCTGGCAGATCCTATATTCTGTAACTGTTGCTTAACATCTATACATGATAAAAATATCTAAATATGGTAAAATTTCTGATTCCTGAGACAAGTATGATAACAACTACCCTGAGGTGACAGTATATCAGGTAACTAAAACCCAACCTTTTTCTCCTAAGCATACTCTAAGAAGGATTCCTTGTACAGAATTATTTAGTCTAATTTATTTTAGTTGCTACATGGTGTGAAATTGTAGATGTGGTCTTCCACATCTATACCACTTCTGGGAAAAAAAAAATCACTTTGTCTTGGACCTGATAAGATCAATGACCAATCTGACTGACTTCAGCAGGCTTTCAAAACAGTGCTTGATGCATAAGAAACCAGTAGATCACATGGTAAAGGGAGAACTGACATACAGTGAAGAAAAAGTTAAAGGAAAAGATCAACACGTACATTTTCTTGTAGTCTTCACAATGGTCTTTTGCAAATAAGAAAATGCAAAAATATTGGCTAAATGCCATAGTGCGTAAAAATACTGTGTTCATTTGAATGAATATTGTAACAGTTTAATGTAGACACAAGTATAAAGTTAAAATATGCAACTGCAGATTTGTTCATGTTGATGTATACAGGTTAGAAATAGTGAGTAGTTATCCTTCTTCATTTCTAAGGTCATGCTTACACAAAGAGAGAATTAATGATTAGTAATGCTGCTAAGTGTATGAGTCTGAAGATAATCCTGATATTGATGTGGGATACAATAATCACCCCTCAGCCCTGAAAGCGTCTCTGTGTGCAAGTGCATTTTCAGTGCTATAATAACCTACTATTACTAGTAGATGAGCCTACTGCTGTCTCAGAGCACACAAGAAACCCATTTCCATTTTGGCAGCTGGGGTTTATGTACATCAACACTGCAGGGGGGACCCCAAATAACTTCCAGAGTGGTCCTGTTGCATCTTTGTAAAACAAAAAAACCTGGAGTCGTAGCCTCAAGAAATCAGGTGAGGATTATTTTTTTATTGCCAGCAGCTTAAGGGTAAAAAAAATCAAAAGTCAAAAGAAAAAAAAAAAAAAGACAATATTACTTGACTTTTTTATGATGCACTCTTTATAGGACAGAAATAAAAAGTCAAGTTTGCAAGCAGTTATGGTTTTGCACTTATTTTCGCTACTTCGAATAAAAAGTAATTAAAAACATGCGGATGAAGAGATTTGTAAGGGAGCAACACAGTAAGACTGCATGGAGAAATTTAGAGAGCTCTATCTCCAGGAAGTACATGGGGATGTAACAAATGAGTAGAGTAGAGGAAATACCTTGAGTGTTGCACTGCATTGGCCTTCCCTCCTTCTACATACTTCCTGTCATGATGCACCATTTTGGGGGACTTCTGCTGCAGCAGCAACAGCAGCACATGCATACTCTGCAGTCTCTTTAGGAGAGAGAGAATGAGAGAATTAATCAATTGTTAGTAGTTAGAATTCTCTGCTGGAATGTAGAAGAGTTTCTGCTGCACTGAATATTGATTTATTTTTATGCATTGGAAGCTTCAGCGGAGAGGAAGACTCTCATCCTTAGATTTGCAGTTAGGCCTGTTGCAGGTTCCAGAAAACTGTACTCCCAGACTCTTAAAAAGCAAGGTTTTTAAAAAAAATAACATTTCTAATTCTAAATTATTTTATTACTTTTGCACAGTGTGAAGGGGTAGATGAGTTTAGTTAATGGGAACACCTGCTTTAAATCATGAGAAATGAGGAGTACTTGCTCATGCACAGTCCATTGTTTTGAGAAAGGAGGAACTCTTTTTAATACTTTTAAATGGTCATGCTATTTGTTTATTAGGTTTGACTGTGTAAACATGAGTCTTTTTCTTTACAGAATGCTTACATGTTAGCAAGGCGTGCGTTAGTAGGGCATAAAGGTTCTTCTGCTGTCTTAAATTGTGTATGAAAATATCACATCATCTTTTTTATATGTCGTACAAAATATGTATTTTATTTCCTTGTTGACAGAAAGGCAGATTTCCAGTTTAGAGATTACGTCGCCCTCCTTCATCTGAAAAGAATATGAACCAGAAGGCATTAGTTTTCCTTCTCCCAAATTTTATTTTTGGGATAATTATTTTTGGATTTTTCAGTCTGAAACAAAAAAATCTAATGGGTAAGTAAAGAATTTATGAACTTAACCATTTCTAGAACCAGTTCCACCCTTCTTAAATGTGTTAGAAAGTGGCTGTGATGACCAGGTAAGAAAAACTGTTAAAATATCAAAGGCTTTGTCACTGTGGTGGCTGTCTTAATAATGTACTAGGAGAAGAGTATTACAAAAAGCATTTGATATTACAAGTGTTTGAACATCCATCATTCTGAGAGTAATATTGCTAATGTTGACAGTTTTCATTTTAAAGAACTTTTCACTAAGCAGGACATTTTTTTGCATTTTTTCTGCAGTAGTCAGGAGACGGGAAACAAAAAATACTTACTTGTTTTGGCATGCAGGGAGATAGTTCGAGTTCTTTGGTCATCACAAAGAGAAAGAGAATTATCTAAGTCTATTTCACACAAACAGTTTAAATTTCTTCCTTGGTTGCAGATTCTTTTCATGTTCCTACTGAAGATTGGCTGGCAATTCAAAATGATCGTAAAAACACACTGGCTTCTGTCTGCCAGAAGAACAACCTTCTTAAACTAAGAAGCAAATTGGATTCTCTTGTAGCAAGCCAGCTCTTTGTGGAGCACAAACATAAACTTACCTACTGTGAGGTGCCCAAGGTAGGCTGCTCCAACTGGAAGAGAACCATTTTCATTCTCCAAGCAGGCTTGGAAGTGGAAGCTTCTGAAATTGAGCATGACCACATCCACCAGACCTCACTGATCAAAAGGATGGCTGCTTACCCTCCCCCTATACAAGAGGAATTTCTGAGCAATTACACCAAAGTGATGTTCACCAGACATCCCCTGGAACGGCTGGTTTCAGCTTACAGAGACAAGCTTCTGCACTCTGAGCCATACTATAGTACCACTGTTGCTAATGAGATTAGGGCAATGTTCAGGAAAAACAAAAATTCTTCTGAAAAAGTGAGTTTCCAGGAGTTTGTCAGCTTCATTATAGCAAAACCAATGAATGCTCTTGACATTCACTGGAAACCAATGTTTCTTCTCTGTGATCCTTGCAACATTCACTATGATATTCTGGGCAAGTATGAAACTCTTGGGTTAGATTCTGAGCACGTTCTGAAGGCAATTGGTGCACCAGAGAGCCTGCAGTACCCCAGCCTGAAGAGGTATGGCTCAGAGAAACGAACTAATGGTGATATCACCTTGGAATACCTCAGACAGTTGAACTCAGAACAAATTGAGAAGATCAAAAAATTGTATGAAATGGATTTTCTCTTGTTTAACTATACTATGAAATATGAGGATTATTTTTCTCTGAAAAGCTAATGTAGGTTAAACAAAGAAGAACATTTTCATTTGTACAAAATGGGCTGAACTTGTCCTCATGGGTACTTAATAGATGGGTTTACTGCTGCTGAGATTTTACTGGCATTTGAAAACATGGTTTTATTCATCCTAAGCGCTCTTGTAACAAATCCCTGCCATGATCCATAGTACAGTGATTCACCTATATGAAGAGATTTTTGTTCTGTTAATCATTATTGGGATATGTTTGCTTCATGAAGACTGCTTATAAATGATAGACTTTGGTCTGTTGGTAAGAGAAAGGAGAAGAATGAAGAAAGTTATTTTTCATATTGAGAAATTTACAACATCATTTTTATATACATGGTTTAAATTTTTTATTAGAAAAAGACATATAAAGCAATATATAATCTGATTTATCATCAAACCACTCTTTGCCTATAAAATCCTCAAACATGAATCCTGTAGGAAAGAAGTAAATAACTTCAAATGTTTGGAGCTGCATTACACAGAACTTAATGCCTGATTCCATTCCTCTCTGGCAGTTCTCTCATCATAGCTCACCAGCCTCTTCCCTCAAGCAAACATAATTAGCAGCAATGCAGCCAGGGTTTCCCTTAGGTCTCTCCAAAATTTTCTGATTCTTTTTACCACCTTTGTAAGTATTGTGGTCTGATCGAAGAGGGAAGTTCTCAAAAAATATCTTTCTTAGAGAAGTAATTAGAGATATCTTCTAGACTGTACAATGGGTTTGGTGCAGGTTCTAAAATCGTAGTGGAAATGTAGCTCTTACCTATTTTCCAGAAGCACTTACAACTGACTGACTGGCTTGGGCTTTTCTCATTTGTGCCTGTTGACGGCCAGGAGCCTTGGGGACTTACCTGAGTGTGGTACTTAGGTGGAAGTGAGTAACCTCAGGTAACAAATTTGTTCTACCTGTTGCTTTCTCAACTCACTGGAGGATGAATGCAAATTAATTGCAAAATTATGGTGAGGGAAACAAGGAGGCATGTGGGAGAAGCCATTCAAACCATAATCCTTCTCTTCTATTCTGAGTTGGCTTTGGTTTTAGATCACAGAGGTAGTCTATAATTGCTACAATGTTAAGTAGTTTTGCCCCAGTTTTTTAAAAATAATCTATGGCCTGGTCCCATTGAAAAGTATTTACTACCACTTTAATTGTAGCAGTTTTTAGAAACTATCCATTAATATTAACACCACCTTTAGGGGATGTCAGTCTCTCAGGAGCTAACTTGCTGTCTCTCAAATCCCACTGTCAAATGCAGCTAACTCCTATCAGCTGTACTTGCAGAGCATAAGGCTGGCAGGCTAGTCCTGGATCCAGAGTTGGCTCACAGCTTCTCATTACATAGAAAAAGATGAGGACAAAAATAATTTAATTGCACTGCAGCCAACTACCTGTATAGCCATTCCTGCCAGCAGCATGGTCAAAGAACAGGGAAAAAGAGATTGGGGAAATTGGATGAAATGGAATTTGAGTCAGAGGATTGCGGGGAAAGCTCCCTGTGTACACAGTAGGATTCAGGGATGATCTACCCCAGAGGGAAGAAGTGATATATAACCATCAGCTGGAAAGAATGAGTCCATGGTGACAGGTGGAGCCAGAAGAAACTGTGTGCATCCCTCCTCGATGGCAAATGGTACATGAAGCCAGGTTTACCTTTCAGTACATCTGGCAACTCTTGTGTAGATGAGTATTCCGTAAATGAGACAGGAAGGGATCCAAAGTGAAAAGACCAAGCAAACACAGCAAACTTGTATTATTATTTTTTAATTATTATTTTTTAAAAATAACTTGTGATTTTCTTCAGAGTGAATCATTGTTCTAGATCACCATATTTGGTGTCCCCACAGTTCTTCTGTCCGCCAACACTGGATTGCTCATGCCTCCCTGGAAACCCTGTGCTCCACATGGATTTTTTTTTTAAAAAAACTTGAGCTGAGGCAGAGGAAGCTGGAAATGATTCCCATCAAAATGAAGGCTATGCAGAGGAATGTCATCTCTATCTCTTTCCTGAATTAGAATCAGTGCCATCTGCAGCTATGTGCTTCTTCTATCTTTTGCCAGATCATACAGAGAAAGAAGAGGGAGAATAAGATTTGCTTGATAACTTGCTTCTGTATAATAGATCCCTATGGAGCTGTAAGCTTCAGCAAAGGTTCTTTAATTTTCTGGCACCATCAGCCTGACTACGAAAGGTCTGAAGAAGTGATACTGACCATGTTTGATGTGTCTTTACTTGTCCGTACTCTAGTGTTAACATTCCCCACCAGTTTCTTGCTGTTATGTGTGAGTGGCTTTCTATTCTTATTTTCTCTTTCACACAGGATCAAATGTTCTTCCTGCAGTGGTGACAGAAAGTTGATGGCTAATTCATTCATCACAAACACTGATATTCTGTCAGTAACAGAAGGCTATCTGTTGATACAGGAAAAACCTCTGTAGTTATTCATGGCAGACTTTCAGAGTTCACATTTACCTATAGGAAACTGTATGCAGCACACTTCCATGAACCACTGGCTGCTGTAATGCTATTTAGCTGGTGTGATTCTCAACAGCAAAGGAAAAAACGTGAAGGACATACACATGCAACATCAGATGTTTTAGAAGTAGTAGCATACAAGAAGTATAGGTTGTGTATTACCAATGCTAACAAAATGGGAATACTAGTTTATCTGTTGAAAAATAGAGAAAAAATGTTTGGTTATCACCTTATAAAGGCTCTTATAACATTTCACTGCAAGCATTTTTTCATGTTCAACCCAGTTCTGTGAGCTTGATAATTCACAACATCCTCCCACCCTAAGAGCTGCGGTGCAGAATACAAAAGAGCTCTGCAATGTTCCAGAATGAACAAAAACAGTGGTGACTGTTATTTGCTGTCAGTGGAGACTATGCCACCTTGTCTAGCCCCCAAGTGAACCACAAAGCTCGTTTCACTAAGCAGCTTTGTAAGTTCTCCAATGAAAGAACTTACCATTATTTCACCCTTAATATTGCAACGTAATAAAAGCTGACAAAGGCTCGAGACCTTATCCTAATTAGCCTGCAAGAACTACAAGACACTTCTAAACTTTGTGGTGGAAGTGAGAAGAGAATTACCTCCTGATAACCTGGAGAGACATTTTCTGTATTCTCTTCCCTACAACTGTATTATCCAGAATAGAGGCTCTGAGCTGAGCTGGCCTCCCTCCTGCCTTTGCCTAGAGAAGAACCTCTGGGAAGCTTCTTTCATTTGGGTGCTAACACTGGGTGATATTTTCCTGCAGGAGGGTGGGTGTTTGCAGCTGGGAGCAGGGGTGGAGGTGGCATGGCAAAGAGAGGGGCTCAGGCTCCAGGGTGGACTAGAATGGGTGGGGGAATGCCAAAATTTATCTTCTGATTTATTATTATATTTGCCATTATATTATAACCATTGCTGTGTTTTATTTCTAATTACTATAATAAACTGTAGTGAATTAACAAATTAATGTATTTGTTTGTCCTTCTCAGTGACATCTGTTTAAAAGAAATGCTTAGGACTGTTCCATCAAATCATAGTGTAGGCCACAAGCTATTAGACAACAATAAACACAAAGTCACTTGGCTCTGCTTCAGTACATTAATATAAAGCTGTCTCACAGGAATTTTAAAGAGTTGAAAGAATTAGCAAGGATTAATGAATGTTCCAGCTTGGATAAAAGATGAAGCTAAGCTGGGAAAGAAGCAGAAGCAAAAAATCTTGTGAAGTTAAACTTGCTGCTGTCCTACAAGTCTTCCTATTCACGGTGAGGAAATATGAGAAAACTTCCCCCTTCTCATAGATACCCACACACCCTCTCAGGTTAAATATTTGCAAACCTGACATAGTACCTTCTTTGTGAAGGTATAACAGATCCAAGAGTTGATCAATGTATTTCAGTAAGGAAGATCATTTCACCAGTTGTTCCCTCAAACAGACATTTCCTCCACTTAAAAAGAATAAATAAACAAAAAAGTGATAATACTGCCCTTAGAAGTCTTAAATTTTCATGCAGTTTTGAATGTGTCTTGAAACAACAGGCAACCCTTGATTAATGGTTTCTTGTTTAGAGAACTTCCCAAAGCAGGACTGCTGTCAACAGAATAAAAGGTGGTTATAGAATAACAGATGAGTGATGGATGAAACTTCAAGTGTTGCTGCTATGTAGAAATGTCTTCTGACCAAGGAGAAGACCAGGGAATTCGACCTGTGCAAGTCATTGCTTGGGTGACAGCTTGCATCTAGAAGGTGATTCTATTTCCGTGTTCAGACTGTTAATGCATCAAAAGCTATAAGGTCTACAATCTGCAGTTTTCTTTGCTTGTCCCTGTCATAGCACTCATCTCCTTCCCAGAATTACATTCTAGATCATGTTGTATTAATATATATATATTAAAGCTTACATAAATTCATGTAAACCAAACTAAATCAAAACAGGCAGAGAATTTACCGGGATGGAAGTGCCAGAAATTGCAGGAAGTTCTCGTGGAAGTTTTGACTGGGTATTGAATGTACACAGGTGTACAGTTACAATGCTGCTTGCAGTAAGAATTGCTTTTAAAGGAAAAGGTCAAGTGTTCATAAATTGCAGTCAGTACACTGATTACAATTACAGTGAATCATCAGATCCAAAATGAGTGACACATAACTGAATCAGGTCAATGAAGAGTAATGAAACCAGAGCTTACTACAGTTTCAGCACTACCCATGTGCGTGTCACCTTTGCTCACGACTACTGGCACACTTGGTGTAGCATTACGTCCCCAGGATCCTTCTGTAACTCCTCTTGGAGGTGTACCAGTGCTTAATGAGATGAAAGGGCTTTCTAAAAAAATTCTATCTCACTTTTTAGGCATATTGTTAACAAGCTTAGGCATTGTGTGTGGTGTCCCACCAAAGGTACAACAGTTCCGCAGTCGCTGGAGTTCAGAGCAGAACTTAGCATGAGTACCTGAAGCCAGGTAGGCATACTCCACTTGATACTTCCATGACTTAGCAGAAGTATGGGGAAAGTTTTTATACTTACAAACCGATGACTAATATCCCTGCTCCCATGTCACTTGATCGCATTGTCCCCCCTTTTTCCCAGACTCCTCCTTCAGTATTCACCTGACTTTCGTGTGTGGACTCCTGCTGAGTTCCCGCAGTTGGGGGCCACCAAGCAGGTGCTGCAGATGCTGGCTTAGGCACGGCTTGTTGCCAGGTGCAGGTTGCTGGATGTATCACAACTATTGTAAGAAAGCTTTTTGTGTAGAAAGTTGGTTGAGCACCTGCTCCACAAATGAGATATATTAATATAAGGTGAGATGTAAATATAAAGTAAAGGAAGTTTTGAAGACATGTCTTTTTCCCTGAATATAGGCTAATTTTCCACTCAGATAGGTTTAGTGGCTTAGAGAGAAAGCTTATTTGGGGCTCATTGACATCATGAAGTCTCAGAGGCCTCTGTAATTATAAACCAAGAGAGACAGGAAACTCTCCTTCATTAGAAGCCATCATTCTCTTGCAGGTTAAATTTCATTTACCCCCAGAGATTTGATAAGACTTGTCCCTACATGGTAAAGAAGTCCCTTGAGGAGCCACATCTAGCTGTTGTTAGGCATGGAAAAGCAAAGTAGTAAAGCAGGGTTAGAATTCACCTGACAACTGGCCATTGAAAAATTGATTCTGGGTCCATCTTGTTCTAGGAAAACAGTGTATGTAAGAAAAACAAGGGAAAAAATCAATCTAATTAATATAAACACATTATTATCCTGAAGATTTTTGGTATGGCTTAGTAACTGAAACATATGCAGTGCTGAAGGCCATTTTTTGAGTTTGTCCAATTATGTTCTTATCTGGACGACAGAGATTATGGTTTTGGCTTCTTTGTTTGTTTTTGCATTGCTGCATAGCAACTGTTGCTACAGGTAGAGCCCTTCAGGTTTTCTGTTCTTAAACAAAGGGTCATAATGATACTTTTATAGGCAGTGATATTCTTCATTGCTGCACAGAGCCAGACACCCATTGAGCTGTACACCCCGTCAGAATTTGGATTTGCTCCATAAGTTCCCGTTGCTCTTGTTTACATGCCACGTGACTCTCAGGAGTGCCCCATCTCCCTGCTGGCAGCTACTGCGTGCTACGTGTTAGGCAGCTAGTACAGCCTCTGCCAAAGCTTTTCATTCCACTCAGCTTTTTCGGTGTTGTTTGTGTCTATCTGAAACAGGTTTTGCCTCCATGTTCTGCAAACCACAGGTTTAGGAGTTGATGAGAACGTTTAGTATTTCTAAAGCTGTAATAGTATAAATAAAAAACTTCTCTGAAATAGCTATGTTAACTACTTATTTTGAACGTGAGCTGGTCTATAAATTCTTTATATGAAGTCTTGCAGTCTTAGTAAAGACCATGTATTGCAATTCCTCTTTGCTTTGCTTTATTATTTTTTTTTCCTAATTTATTTTCTAATATGTGTTGGCTTTTATGAGTTTAAAAGGTCCTTCCGTCATTTGGAGTAGCACTGGGAAGTCTGAGTAGAATCAATCCACTTACTGAAGTGTGCAAGAATCTTTGGACACCAGTGAGGAGCAGAAATGAAGAGTTAGGAACCAGAAAGCTGGGGACGGCAGCCTAGCACTGTGCTATGGGTTACCTGGAGGTGGGGCTGATTTCAGCAAAGCCTGGCTTGTCAAGGTCTCTTAAATTCTGCCCTATAATTAAGTTTATATTCACCTGTCAAATGACAGATGTCAAAAGGCCTTGGATAGCAGATACACTGCACATTATCTTTTGCTAGAAGGAATTTTGTTGAGATTTCTGCAGGTGTTGAAATCAGCATTCAGTGCTTTTCCACTGGTACATGCAATTGTTAGCTCCCCTGAATCTTTCTGCAAAGGAAACTCATAGAAGTTGTAGAAAGTGAGCCTGAAGTTGACCTCAGGAGTCCATCTGTGCCAGGATTTATTAGCTTTCCTTTGTTGGCTTATGGCACCTGTGTCCTACCCCCCTATTAAAGTTCTTGATTCTAATTCAGGGTCCTGCCACCAATACCAGTCGCTTCCTACAGCTGGCCAACAAAGCTGTTTTTCAACAGCTTAGCAAGCCACTTTTCTCAGGCTTTGCACCTTGGCTGTGTTTCACAAAACTTTTGTTCATCTTTGCTGTTCTCATTTGAATTCTCTTCGGTTCCAGGTGTTCTCCATCTCCTGAAGCATGATACCAAAAGCTGCTTGCAATCCTATGACCTTACAAGTGCTGCATAGATTGAAAGAATGAAATCAGGTATGTCCAGTCTTATATTCCCATTTGAACTGTAAGTTTATTATTGTTACACTAGTGCATCACCTCTTGCGTTTCTAAGACTGAACCACGGTCCTGCATCCAAACATCCTAGGACTTGACACCTGAATTCTAATCCAAGCTTTTGAACCTGGAGCTGTTCAAACTCTTCAGCTTCGTGTAGCTGGACTTTGGGAGTTGTTTTTGTTTGTTTGTTTGTTTGTTTTGTCACCTAGTAGCCTTGGAAATACACAGATTCAAACACGCATAGGTCTTTGAAGCTAGTAACCAATTATTCATCCAAGTTCGTATGGGGCCATCTGGCGGTGATGTGTGGGCTAGGCAAGAGTGAAATATCCGAAGAGGTACATGACGTCTCGTGTGTTTCAATCATTTTTTTAACCTGAAGTCTTGTATCTCAAGATTCTCATACCTGTTCTACTTCTCTCCTCCTCTCCTTCTGATTCTCTCCCTCTTTCTTTGGAACAAGAATTCAGTTCCATCTTGGCCACAAGTGGTTGTCTTGTCCCAGTACTTTGTTCATCAATTTGCCACAAACCTTCCTCTCTAACAAATGTAAGGCTGCCCAATTTGTGACACTGGAAATTAGCTTGTCCCACTACAGCAAGAGCTTGTTTCTGTGTGGCACTTAGCTTCTTCCAGAGTGCAAGCCGTCTCTCTCTTTCTTTCTCTCTCTCTTTCATTTTCCTGCAAGTGGGCAGGAAAAGATGGGATATGACATTATGAGTTAGACTTATCAGCTCCTTCATTAAACTCTAACAACAACATGGTTCAATGTTTTTCATTTGCACAGATTTGAAAAGGCATTTTGATTTGCGTACTTTGATTCATCTCTACTATTGTTTCAGGAAGACATCCATTCATCCTCTTTGAATATCTCTTTATGACTTTGATCTTTATGTAATTATCTGGAAAATAAGGTGTGTTATACAGTCATGTATGAAGATACAACCTGCCATTAGGCATTTTCTGAGTAAAGTGCTTTAACATTGCTTTCCAGGAATCCTTCTGCATATATATCAAAGGGAGGTTTTCATGAAAATGATCAAAACCTGCCTGTGAGGGAAATGCAGTTCCCAAAATGAAAGTCAATACCTGAAAACAACTCCCCAGACACTTCATTTCAGTTTCCCTTTATCTTCTCAGCCTGGTATTTCCATTTCTGAATGTGCTTGTTTACTCATGAGGCAATTACTCAAACCCTTTGGTGAGTACTTGAATAACATTTAAGTGAAATTAGATTCATTATTCTTCCAGCTGATGTACAGAAAAAAAAAATAATTATGTTCTAGTTAGTAAACATGATAACTAATTAATAGTCTTCCTTCCCAACTAATAAAAATAACAACAACAACAATAAATTATCAAGCTAAAATCAAAGAGTGCTCTTCAAGTTGATAACAGTCTCACTGGGGAAACAAAGCTCTTCTCCATGCAATTCCAAAAAAGATGTGTTCTTCCCTGCTTCCTTTCCGGTCATCAGGCAGCTTTGCAAAATGGTGAATAATATATTGGATACAGGGAGGAAATATCCTTGACATTTTCTGTTTGTTTTGATATATTTTTTCCATCAAGTTAACAGTTTTTTAATGTCAGTAAAAGTATGTGTTTGTTTTGTTTTGTTTTGTTTTCCTGGTACTTCTGTGGAACTATTTGGTTATTACTGTTTATTAGGACAATTTGTGCAATTAGTCCCTTCAAAAACAAACCTGGGGATGAAACAGTGGAAAGCACTGTGGGCGCAGAAGGGTGCAGGTATGCCTGATTGCTGACATGCCTATTCTATCAGAGGAGTCAGGAGAATGCATTGAAAGATTGACCACTGCTGGGTTATAATATATTGATGCAGTTTCTTATGAAGAAGAATAGATGGTTTAATGCTGTCTTGCTTTCTGTGTCTTTTTTTTTTTTTTTTTTTTTTTTTTTTTTTTTTTTTCCAGCAATTTGCTGCCTTAGAAAGACAAAGAGAGTTGGAAAACCAACCTTATCCCACTTACTGAAGAGAACGCCATGCTTTAGCCATGGCCTAAACACCGAAGAGAAGAGCCTGATCTACCCTGAGCGCACAGGTATGGCAGCACTAGTGTTTGCTTTAGGGTTCTGGGTAGTTTATTGTCATGTACAGGACTGAAGAAACCTATCAGAGCAATGGTGTATGAAATCTCAGAATTTATCCTGTAGGCTGAAGGAGAAGAAAATAAATTTAAACTCTTATTTGAAAAAAAAAAAAAAAAAAAGGAAAAGAAAAGGCAATGGCTGGTCCTGGCCCTAGGGAAAGCAGAACTTATAATGGTCCCCGTTTTTTGATTTACTTCAACAAAAATTGAGGGTTAACATTTCTTTAGCGCAGAAATCAGAAATTGTATTCCTTTCAGCTACTACCTACTTTACTTTCATAATAATAATAATAACAACAATGACAATGATGATGATGTAGTTAAAACATCATACACTTTATGACAGAAAAAGCTTGGAGAACCAGCTCTTAAGCATACTTTTTGATGTTCCTTTATCTACCTTTCACACTGATTTACTCTTGCAACAGTTAGAGCATTAGGCTGCCTTCTGGTTGGTCACACAGCACCAGTGGTTATGCAGCATCATTTAGGTTACCACGTTATCATCGCTTGCCTGTTGGAAGCGTCCTATCAGATGCTTCTCAGAGACACAATCGGCAGTTTGGGGGGCTTGTGGGTGACGACAGAATACGAGACACCTGCTAGGGAGAAAGATGTGGCCAATGTCACCCAGGGCGAGTACAGCGTGTGGTGGTGGTGCTCCGAGCATCCCCGCAGCCTCCCGGGGCCGGCAGCACCCCGGGGGCGGTGTGGGGCCGGGCGCTGCGGCGCTGTCCGCGGTGCTGAAGCTCCCCGGCGGTGTCAGGGGACAAAGAACCGAGCCCGGCGAGCAGGGGTCGCTGCCCCGCTCTTGGACCTCCCGTGATCCAGTCTGCACAGCTGGGAAAGGCCGTGGGACGACAGGCTTGCTGGGAGCAAAAGTGGATGTTGTTGTAGGTGGGTCGGCACTAGTGTGCTGTTAGGTCGTGCTAACAAGCACCTCTGCATCCTAGAAAAATAAAATCCATTCTGAGTAATTTTGCACAAGCACAAAATAGACTTTCCCATTACTAAGCAATGCTTGCTCATTGCTTAGTAATTATTTCTGCTTGCCATTTCCTTAAAATACGCTCATATGGCATCATTACTATCTTAGAATGCAGCTATGACCTTACAGGGTGCACTTGATTTTTTTTCTTGTCAAACAATCTGCCAAAGCAAACTGTGTGGACACATAAGTCTTTACTCACATAGCTATTCAATTGATTCACTAAGAACTTTTAAGAGTTCTCCAGTAATTTCCAACCCCTTAAAGGGAAATAAAAGCCTGTGACTGCTGCAATGTAAACTTCAGACCACATCTGTGTAATAACATCCATCATTAAAAAGACCATTTTTCTTCAGTTACCATGCCAGATTCATTGTTGGATAAGTACTACTAGTGATGCTTTCTGTGGAAAACATCAGATTCTGCTTTAATCTTTGTTTAAATCTAAACTAGTGATGCTATTTCAGACTCAGTTTTCTCTGTAATTTGAAAAAAAGTTTTATGTGTTATACTTTTCATCGTGTTAAAACTGGGATAGCCCCTAGCTGAGATGTCTTTTAATTTCATCTAATAGTGAAGTAGCGTGATTTGTTCTTTAAATACTGCTCCAGGCTGCAGGGTGAACATGTGAAATTAAACTTCTTGAAACAGCGTGTGTGTATATTGAATGAGACATATCCCACTCTTCTTTACACTATTATAAATCAGGAGTAAACCCCCAGAATTTAATGTAATCATTACTGTAAGCATAGGCAAAAAGTCCCCATGTTCTGAGGGGCTCATAAATGGCTAGCCAAAAATAGCAGCTCTGCTTACTTAAAGCATAAAGCTCATTAGTGATTTTGCTGGAGGAATTATCTTTAAATCAAGGCTTCATACTGCACTTCTTTGAGTCAGTTGACAGGGAACTATGGAGAACGTGGTTGTTACGGTGAAGTCTTCCTCTAATCGTCTCAAACATACAACAGCAAAACTTCCTCTTGCTTTGTCATTACAATTTCATGTGGATTTTGCGATAAAATTACAGCCATGGAAGCAGTATCTTTTATGTAAGCTGAGAACAGGCAGAGCAAAAGCAGAAACCACGTGAGCATCTCAGATCCTCTTCCACCAATGTGCAGCCCTCTGAGGAGGGAGCACACAATGCACTTTTCAAGCCAACAAAAGTGCACTGCTGCTGCCACTTACTCTCCTGGCTTCACCTCTCAACAGACACTTGGGGCCTTTCCTCCTCCCATCCTGTTCTGGTGCCTGAATACTGGCCCTAAGGCCAGCAGCAGACTGCTGCAAGTCATTTTGGTGCTGTGTACACTCCTTCCTTCTCCCTGGCCTTAATGTTGCATCTTTTCTCACCACCGTGGCTCTCACTTGATGATCTCAGGCACTTGCAGCCCCTTTTCCCAGGGGCTACTGATGCCTGTGCTTGAGAAATTTTCTGTCCCCCACGAGCTCCCACACTTAAAACTGAGTGTGCTAGGTAGCTGAATAGTTCTGGTACTTTTGTTCAGGAATACGATTTGGAAATGTAATTTTAATTTCAGCCACGAGGGGACCTCCACAGCTTACTGCTGCTGTCCTGAAGGTTATCATACTGTAAGTTCTTCTAAACCTTACACTGAGATCAACACCACCACGCTCACTTCCACCAAAACTCTACAGCCCCCTTGTAGCTGAGGGCCTGCTCAAATCCCAGTATCCCCTGCCAAGTCATCCTCACATCCTTGGAATCTGCATCCAAAACAACTTTTTTCCAGCTCTTAAACCCAGCAGCATCTTCCCAGTGTTTCCCCAGCTGCTTGGGGTTCTTCTTTTAGGCCCCCAGCTTTTCACAGCCTGCGTGTTGCCCAGGAGCAGTACTAGGGGGCACTGACAGCTGAGCTGACAGCAGGGCTGGGGAACACAGGAACGGCCACCACTCATCGCTTCTCTTCTCCGGGAAACTGTGCTCGCAGTTTCAACCACTGGGGGGAACCTCAGGCCTCATCACGAAGAGCCTGTGAGCAAGGCAGCATCCTCCCTCCGACAGGACGGGCTGTCAGGCTCGGGTACCTCTCTTCTAGTCCTTAAAAAGGGCCTTCGTATACGAAAGCTGACCCACTATTTTATTTTATTTTATTTTATTTTATTTTATTTTATTTTATTTTATTTTATTTTATTTTATTTTATTTTATTTTATTTTATTTTATTTTATTTTATTTTATTTTATTTTATCTTTTCCCAGTTATATTGGTTGGTCCTGAGAGAGATACCATAACTTATGAACATTATCTTGCTTCTATCTGTTCCAAAAGCGACATGTGAATCACAACTTTCGTCTGCTTTTGAGGTCTTTGTAGGCTATACTCAAGTTGAAATTGAACTGAAAGATGGGGTGTTTCTCAGCTGCCATGCTTTTAGCTCAGGTGGGGAGTGAGGTATTTTATAAGTGCTAAACAGGCTAAACTAAATCCAAGGCTCCCCTCTGGATCATGTTTAAACTTTTTTCTACGTGAAATCACTCAAGTTTGCTAGAAGCATCCATAACATATTTATTGCTTTTGTATTGTCAAGGCTTAGACACCCTGTGAGAATGTAAACTAAGAGGAAGTAAAAATAAGCAGTGTGTTAATAATAACAATGTTTAGAAAGGATTTAATGGGAGTGAAATAGTCTCTCTCTCTTTTTTTTTTTTTTTTTTTTTTTTTTTTCCTCACATAGATAAAGGCAGAAGTTGTTTTTTGTATCAGGACTGTATGAAATTTGAAACCACAGCAGTAAGGGTAATATCAATATGAATCAGAATGGCTGCAATAGACAAACTTACCACCCCTGGAGGTGGGAACGTGATCTGGCGGTTAGAGTAGCAGGCAGCAAATCTGAAGTGCCCTTTTCTGCCACTGACTCACTATATGCCTGCAGTCAACCCATTTGCTGTCTGCATATCAGTTTACCCATCTGTAAAATAGGGACACATATTTGTATCTTATCAGATTTTGCTCTTGCCAAGCATCATTAATGAGTGCTGACAGTCCTTTGCTCTCAGGAATGCAGCATTTCACAAGTGGAAAATACAAGTCATCTCCACTTCACCATCAGGTCACAGTCACCATTCCTTTTCTTAAAACGGTTGTACATCGATGAGTTAATGCAGTGATACCTGGCTGACTGAAGAATTTCTTCATCCTCCTGCTAGTGTTGAAAGACTTCGAGTTAAATCTTACCCACATTTCAGAGATCAGTATCTCTCCAAAGCTGATGCATTATAAAAGCAGCTATCATCTAATCCGATCCAACCATTTGCCAGTAATCGATATAATTAAAACGCTGTTTTTCTATTTTATACATGTATCAATTGATTAACATTGTGTTGCATGTATTTTGTACCTATTTTTATGAGTTGAAATTAAAACCTTTAAATTATATTTTATAATTGTAGAATGAACTATGTAGAGTGTGTTGGCGGTCTCAGGACGGTTGCGAGAGCTAAGGTTTCCTAAATAAGGAAACCATGTAACCGACCGGTTTCCTAATCATGGACCCCGCATAATCCTGCAATTGCAGAATCAGCAGAGTGAGCCGCGGCTCGCTGGAAGCTGAGCTGTCCTTCCACCTGCAGAAGGGCTCCCTGCTTGGCCTGTGGAAACCTGCACCTACCTCTGTCCTCTGGATAAACTCTTTTTCTATCTTGCTCGTCTACAGACAGCAGCTGTCACAGCTACAGAAATGAGTTAAGTGGGCCCAGCTTGTGCATGTGTAATCTTCCACAACCATTTTAAACTGGATACTGTGTTTTCTGCTGTAACTGTAAATTTTTAACTGCGAGTATTCTTAGAAAGCCATCACTTCATGCTTTCAATTAAATTATGACTCTCAGTATGTCTGAGGCCTAGTCATACTTTAAGACTTTCTGCACTATAAAATTTGAAATGACTTATGCAGTTCGTAATAAAAGTGATGACTCTATCTTCTTTCAGGAAGAACTCAAAACTATTCCTGTCTACCTTGAAGGAACAAGTGACTACAGTTGTGCTGGTTTTGAGCGTCTGTTAGTGAAATACTGCACTGCCAAACATTTTCTTCTGCACTTTACTGGTAAGTGTACATAATTTTGGGGTAGCTGTCACCCCTGCCTCACCCACCGCATACCCCTTGGCAGCACCTGCTTCTAGAAAAGTCTCTAAAGATGCCTGAATTTTTGTTTGTGGAGTTCCCCCACTGCCTTTGGGTGTGCTCCAGGGCATTTGCAAGCTCCGTGCTTGAGAGCAGCTCAGCAGCCACCTCATGGGAACACACTCTGTGTGGAATATCTGTGAGATTGGGCTGTGAAATACCCAACGGCAACCGAGTAACCCAAATGCAGCAAGGTGGGTTATCAAAAGCTTATCTGCAGCATGGCAGGGTCCAGGAGCCCAGCCACCGCCGTGCCATATTATGTGTGGAGCAAGCGCAGCCCCTTCTTGAGGAGCTCCCAGCCTGAGCACCAGGCAAGAGACAACAGATGGGAGAGACAGATGGGAGAGAGCAGGGAAACAATGAGATAAATGAGCAAAAACTAAGTTGAAACTTTAGCAGTCGGTTCCAAAATTATTAATTTTACTAATCCTCTCAGCTGATGTAACCCTGCGGCAGGACGCCGCTCCCCTTCCAAGGGCCTTAATACCTACAATTACAACACATGTCGCAACCCAGCAGGGTTACGTTTTAGGCAGAGTGGGAGTCAGGCGGGCAAGAAGTAAAAAGCCTGGGGGGGGGAGTGCGGTTATTGGAAAAAATCCAGTCAGGGAAGGCGGGGGGGGGGGGGGGAATGTCACGGGCGCCCGCCCTGAGGGGGGCTCGGGCCGGGGCTCGCGCAGCCGCCGTGCCCGGGGAGCCGTTGGCCGTTGGCGAGCGCGCGGCGGGGGCTGAGGTAAGGGCGGGCCGGGGGGGGGCGCCCCGCGGGGCCGCCCTGAGGCGGCGCCATCCCGGGGCGGCCCTCGGGGAGCGGCGGGCGCCTGAGGGAAAGCGAAAGCAAAAGGGCGGAGGCGAGGGGAGGCGGCGAAGGGCCGGGAAGGCGAAGAGGCAAGGCAGGGGGCGGGCGGGGGCTCCCCGCCGCGGGGCTCGGCTCGGCGGGGCCGGGCTCGCTCCTCCCCTCGGCGCCGAGGCGGAGCGGGGCGGCGGCTCCGCGCCCCCATGGCCCTGGCGGCGGGGCAGCGGGCGCGGTAGCCGGGCTGCGGCTGCCTCGGAGCTGCCCAGGGAGGGCGGGCTGGACATGAGCCTCGCCGCCGGGCTCCGAGCGGCGGCCGGCGACTGAGCGAGCGACAAAGAAGTTTCTCCGGCGGCGGCGGCAGCGGCGCTCCCTCATGCACGCCCCCGGCCGCCCGCCCTGGGGCGCTGCCCGGCCGGCGGCCGGCGCCGAGCGGGCCATGGAGCCCCGAGCGGGGCTGCACGGCAGCCCGGAGCTGAGCCTGGCCCCGCGGCTGAGCGTCGGGGAGCTGCGCTCCCTCTTCGAGGCTCGCTGCGCCGCCGTGGCCGCCGCCGCCGCCCGGCAGCTGCCCGACCCGGCCAAGAGGGGCTGCCGGCCCCCCAACGGGGTGCTGCCGCCCGTCATCCCCCGCCTCACCGTCACCCCCGAGGAGGGCGAGGAGGCGCAGGGCAGCCCCAAGGCGCCGCCGTCGCACGCGGAGAGCGGCTGGCTGAGGACGGACAGCTCGCTGCACCTGCAGTCCCGCCGCCTTTCCACCTCCTCGCTCTCCTCCACGGGCTCCTCGTCCCTCCTCGAGGACTCCGAGGACGACGTGCTGAGCGACACGGAGGGCAGGAGCCAGGGCATCGTGCACCTGGAGCACGGCGAGGAGCACAACCAGGTAGGGACGCCGACCCGCCGGGGGGCTCTGTAGCTGGGAACAACGGC